>NC_043963.1:26888701-27582868 GCF_902148855.1 Sphaeramia orbicularis
GGCAACTAAACTGGTGAAAATTAGATCAAACCATAGCATGTAATTCACAAAGCAGCCATGAAGGGTGAAATTCACCACAAACAGTATCGCCAAGTAAGTAGTGTTATGGTGCACCTGTGCAGTTTCAGAAATATTCATACATTTAGTGCAGAATTGGCTCCTTTTTATGCAAATACGTCTCATTACAAAAACACAAACAACCAGCACAAATTGCTTCACGAATTTGGGCTGGTGCAATTGATGTATGCAGAAACCATTTATTAACTTACAAACTATCTCTTTCCCTTTTCCCTTTCTTCAAATCTTTCAGTTTATGACTATTTTAACAATTATTAATATATGACTGCCTTTCTGTGATATGCAGTCAGATGTTAAGGGGGCCAGACGTGGGTCTGGGGTTGGGCTGCGCGATATTGGAAAAAACTGACATTGCACTTTTTTTTTTAAACCTGCGAGATATATATATATATATATATATATATATATATATATATATATATATATATATATATATATATATATATATATATACACACACACACACACATATATATATACATATATATATAGCGATATAAAAAAATACTCGGGAGGATATAATAGCTGTGTGGTGTCGACGTAAAGGGACAAACAAATTAGTTGTGTTACCTCTCCTTGTGGCGACAGGTGTAAGGCACTGTCAACACAGAATATGCGTTTCAATATCATCCTTCTTGTAGCCGAAACAATTCCAGAAAACTGACGTTTTTCTTTTTTGCACCAAGTCTTTGTTTTCGGTGATTTTCTCTTGTTCGTTGCTCATTACCTCCACCAGGAGGCATTGTGAGCACTTTGCTTTGGGTGTTTGCGTCTTTGCGTGCATGTTTATTTGTTGCCAAGATAACTCAAAAAATTATGGGCAGATTTTCATGAAATTTTCAGGAAATGTTGATACTGGCACAAGGAAGAAATAATTACATTTTGGTGGTGATCGGGCGGCGGGGGGGCAGATCTGTCTTGGTGGAGGTCTGTGCTCTCCGAGTGCTTTTCTTGTTTTTTAATGTTGTTACCAGAGACTCACTCCATGTGCAGGGGCATGGTCTGCTTTGGCAAACTGATTAAGAACAATTGTGATTGGTGGATCGCTGTGCGCAGTGTGTGCCAGGTACCCTTGAAATTACATGAGAACATGTTGAGTTCATTTGCCTCCTACATTGCAGGACCTGCAATGTGACTATTGCGCACATGTACATCGCAATGATGATGCTCAAACAATATATTGTGCAGCTCTAGTCTGGGGCTTATCTTAAAATGTCCTGACAGTGCTGATGGACATTAGGTTGCTTTACTACAAACACTCCATGTAAAACCAGGCAAGTTAACAGCTGCAGAACCCACTACATCAAAAACTGTCAGATCCTGACCGATCTGGTATTACAATCCCTTTGGAGACTCACTTATTGTTTCAGCTGCTGTGTGATGCTGCCAGTGATGAGTAAACAGAAAATCAGTACTTTGTCTGCATACTTCCAGTTATCATTTAATACTACACGAACAACATTAATCTAAGATTCCGACATTAATGTTTGCATGAGTCACAAATGAGTCTGGAATAGATTATTTTTTGTGTGTTTTTATAGACATTTCAGTAGAGGTGGCACAGTGGTTAGCACTTACAGCACAAAAGTCCTGGGTTCGATTTCTGTTTCAGTTTCTGGAGTTTGCATGTTCTCCACAGTCTACAGACATGCACTAACAGGTTAATGTGTCACTCTAAATCACTCGTAGGGGTGAAAATGTTTATATGTCGGCCCTGTGGTGAACTGGAGACATGTTCAAGGTGTGGCTGGGATAGGCTCTCAACCCCTGCAACTAAGCAATTCAGAAAACGAATAAATCAACGAACATTTCAGTTGACTGTGCTATGGATGAGAAACTCTAGAGAAGACAGAAACGAAAAATATGTCAGTTTGTGTTTTTGCTCTCTGTAGTTTTCATTATGGACCAACCTGTATATATGGAGAGAAGCCTGAAACACTAGAAACACCTCAGCAGTTTGGTCCACTCAGGCACAAAACAAATGCAAACTGCACAGATGTACAACTTTTAACCCATAAACACCCAAAAAACTACTGGTGACCAAAAACATCTATATGTAAACTGTTTAATACCTGTTGATCCATTAATCCTATCTATCTATCTAAAACCCATGGAGTTGGATCAATAACAGAGGATGGACACCCTTATTTTATGTTCAGTTAATGATATATTTTACTGAAAAGGTCACTTTTTCTTGTGTTTTCTCTGTTTCTGATACAATAACCTATGAATTTATTCTGAGCTTTTATGAACATCTACATGATCAATTAATTAAATAAAGGAAAATACATGATTTAAACTGGAACAACTCAAAATAAAGAAGATAATATTACAATATATGGTGATAAATCACTTAAGAAAGGTTAAAAATAGGAATCATTAATTTGGGAACTGCCACAAAAGTAGCACTGGGTCTTTATGGGTTAATGTATGTATGATTTAATGTGCATAAATTCTGCTTGCATTGCTTTGGTAATTAATGTGATAATCAAACAAAACTAAGAAAAAACATATTGTTTACTGATTTAGTTTAGATTTGATTATTCAGCTGTTCAGGATAATGTATTTTTTTCATAAACTACAAATCCTTAACCCAAATGTCTATTGTAAATTGGACATGAATACCACGAAATTATATAAATCTAAAATAACAACTCACTACTTTCTGTGCCAGTTCAGATGTGTTTAATGTGAATTTATTTTCTTTCATTATTATTCAGCGCAGAATGTGAATCTCTAATCAAATGCAGATCATCAGCATTTCATCAGTAACATTTTTTCTGCATCCAAGCAAAACAAAAAGCCTTGCAGAAAAGTTTGTTACACTACATGAAGCAGAAGGCCTTGATGCACACTTAATGAATTGCTGTTGTTTAAAATCGCTATAGAATTTAAATGACCAAGCTTTATGGTCTATTTTATAGTCAGCAGAGTAAGAATTCAAAATGCAGCTGCACGTATTCTCACTGGTATCAAGAAATATCAACACACCACACCCGTTCTTAAATCTCTGCACTGGTTACCCGTAAAAACAAGAATCGATTTCAAAATCCTGCTCCTGGTTTACAAAGCCCTACATGCCTGAAGAAAGGGGAGGCAGCTTTTAGTGTATATGCCCCACAAAAATGGAACACCCTGCCTGATACAGTTAGACATGCCACATCAGTAGCCATTTTTAAAACCACATTAAAAATGCATCTTTTTTCGACAGCGTTCTGTTGAGTTGTGTTTGTGCATGTGTAAGTTCAAGTGTGTGCACGTATGATTGCTTACTTGCTTGCACTCTCTTTTTAGCCCACCCCCCTAAAGGGAGGCAAGAGGTATTGTTTTTGGTTCGGTTTGTTTGTTTGATTGTTAACACTCTTCAAATGTCTGTAGTAGCAAAACTATTGGTTAAATTCATACCAAATTGAGTTTAGAAATTGCCAGTGACCCAGAATAGATGTGACTACATTTTGGGAAAAGTAGGTCAAAGTTTAAATTTTTTATGAATTTTTTTAATCTTTTTTTTTTTTTTTCCATTTGCTTAAAATGAATGAAATTTCTCGTCTGTAGCAGCAAAACCATTAATTGAATTCATACCAAATTAGCTTTATAGATTGCCAGTGACCCAGAATAGATGTAATTACATTTTGGGAAAAGAAGGTCAAAATTAAAATTTTTAATGAATTTAAAAAAAAAAAAAAAAGTTTCCTCCCATTTACTCATAATGGGCGCAATTTGACATGTTTATATAAACATAAATTTTGCTTCAATTTACTTCAAAGTTGGCACATATATACAGCAATAGATATGTTGACATCAGCTGTATCAATGCCAAAATAAGCTACAATATGTGCGAGGGACAGGATTTGTTGTGTCCGGCACCACTTGTTTATGATTGTTTTTTACTGTAGTTATATTATATACCTGTTGTCAAGCACAATGAGTGTGCCTTGTGTATGAAATGTGCTTTATAAATAAAGTTGAATTGAATTGTACTGAATTGAATTAAGAACGGTGCTGCTGATACTGATTCATTCTCTGTCTGGTCTTAGTTTTTCCTAAGATCACTGACCTTCATTCTTAGTAAAGTGAATGGTTTAGTTGCCTCAACCAATTATTATTCTCCTCATATACTGGAAGTGTACTTAAAATATTAAAGATGTATTGTACCTTTAGACTTAACCTTAAAACATCTGACAAATATGTAAATGGCAAGAGCAGCACAAATACCATCAGCTTGGTTCCATAGCAAACAAGCTCCATAATTCTCTGTGCAAAAAGCTGCAGCAGCATCTAAGCACGCATTTTGCATCTTTAATAGGACACAACAAATTTTCTCAAGTACAACAAACAATTTGCTTTGAAAACTATTCATGGTCTGCAGAAATTCAGGGATTAAACAGAAACACATTAAACCCAGGAGACCTCAGCAGACCTTCTGTCATTGTATATGTATGAAAAGGCCTTCAACCAACCCTTCATGTCTTTTTTCCCAAGACATTTTCTCTGGTAAATGGCTGAATCAATGACTTTCAAGGCAGGGGAGGAGTGGAAAAAGGAAAATAAAACAGTCAGGGAAGAGAGAGGCAAAGTGAGAAAAAGAAAGGAGTTTTTGTGAAAGATTTAGAGGTTAGAACTGAAAATGCATAAAGGCAAAAGAAGAAGGCTTAGCTTCAACTCAAAATCATTTGGCTATTTTTTTCTGACAGCCAGAACTTTGAATTGCTTTAAAAAAAAAAACATAAAAGTTGTCACCAAAACTGCTTTGAATACATTGCACAAAGTAAGTAACCATATTTGAATAAGAATTCGGAGAATCGAGACCAGTTTTTCTGTCTCGAAACCTGAAGCAAGTTGAAGTGACAGCTTCACAAATTTGCCCATGAGACAAAATGCTACTCCCATTCCTCAGAGTCAAAGCAGAGAAGTTTTGAGGTTTGTTCTGATCTGAGTTCACTGAGCTGTGTTTATATTTTAACAGTAATAGTTGGCTGCCTTGCTCAGGGGCAATTTAGGCAGTAAGCGCTGTAATGCACACAATGATGATTTTAATGAAAATGTATGGGTGCTTTATGCTTTATGGAAAAAAAGGACAAAGACTTTATGAGAAGCAAGAAGACGAGTCAGCGTGAGTGTTTGCATTGGACTGAAGGCAGAAATTCAGTGAAGTACACACTCACGACTATGAGGAGAAATATAAAAAAAGGACTTCAGATGGGTTCAGTTTACCACCAGGATTACAAATTAATTGAGGAGCACTACACACTAGTTACCAGTTAATGAAACCCTTTTTTTACCGCTTACTTTGAGGTAGCCAAGAATTCATTCCACGTCTGAACCCCACTAGATTTACATTTTTTTTTTCCACTTTAAAAAGTACTCTAATTATAATTGCCGTATTTACTTTAGGTCACAAACTTACAACAAAGACAAGCCAAGTCTTCGCTCATCCTCCAGCTCTCCTTAGCACAATGTCTTCTCACTTCTCCAGTTTCATATGAATTATTCATAAGAGCAGAGATAAGGAATTATGTAAAAGAAGCAGCACATAAATCTCTGTGGTTAGGAATAGTTAATCAGAGCATCCCAAGGGGAGGTGATAATGCCACAGAGTTTGCAGCAGCGATGGTTCTCAAAGTTACTTTTTTGGCTTTAGAGCTCACTGTGTGTGGTCCAGGTGTAGAAGTGTTATTTGGCAAAGGGTAAAGTCACTACTTTTTACACTTTGGTTACAGAGTTTTATTAGAATAGAGCAGAGGGCTGATGAGAGGAGCAGCTTTACAAGGTGTTGTGCAAATAGTGATTGATAGGCTCATCTAGATAACGACAGGTAATAACACAGGGGAGAAAAACCGAGTACAATCATAGCATTGAATACAATCTGGCCCATACATAAAACCTTGTCCCTATAGAATAACTTCCCCCTTTGTGGTAGTCAGATCTTGTTACCTGTAAAGCTTTAGTTAAGACCAGCTGAACCCAACCTCGATCCTCCTATCTGCTCTGGGAAATATCTCTCCTCTGAAATGGGGTGGATTACATTGACCTAGTATGACACGGGTTACTGGAGCAAAGCGAGTGTCAAATGTGACAAATCTTGCTGAGCCCTCGGTTCCCAAGTCTCCTTTGTCCATTCCCACCTCCATACTAAAGAGGCACTCTGTCACAAGAGGCAGAGCAGTGGTGGAGGACATGGCTGGTTTAACAAACATGGTTTTCTTTGCGCCAGAATATAACAGTCCAGAGAGTGTTCCTTTATACTACAGTTGAATATGACAGTACACTATGTACCCTGCAATGGCAGAGATGTGTCCACTGGTGGAAACTTCAGTAGTGTTTACAAAACCTTTTCCACTGCAGGATCTATCCCTTAATGTCTCTGCTTCATATTCAGCAAATCAGGGCAGGAGCTCCTGATCTTGCGATTCTCACAAATCCAGCTTGCTTGCAAGGTAACGTGATTTGGGCAGCAACACCATAGATATATAACAGGCTTTATAAGCTAGTCTGCTTAGCAGAACTGTGCCTGTGAGCCGGTTTATTTGAGATTGAAAAGAAAACATGGAAGAGAAAAATGAAACTGTAAATGCAGAGCAGAACCTGTTAACATTAAAACCTGCAAAAACAAACCTGAATATTTTCATTTGGAAAATTAAGGATTTCTATTTATTCTTACAGTTTTATGTTAGTATGCTATTTTAAGTGTCCCAGATGAGTCACTTTTAGTTTGTATTTGAAATAAAAAAGCAAAATAATCAAATATAATTAAGTACTTTCTAAATAATTATGCCGGTCATCTGTATACAGTTGTGGAAAAAATTATTTGACCACCAAAAGTCATCAAAAACAATGGTTATGCAATCAAGCACTAACTCCTGTGTGTATCATGTGACTAAAACAGACAAAAAAGAAAACACTGAATGCCTAAAAGCACTGTTTTTGGCAGTACAGTGCCATAGCTATTATTGTAAGAACTGAAGTGATTTTGGTTATTATCAAGAAAACCATGGAAAAGGGCTAGATATCAGCTCTGAAATTAAACTCTTATGAATTATTTTTGTTGTTATCATTATATTTGTCCAAACAAATGTACCTTTAGTTCTACCAGGCATTAAAATGAACAAGAAATTGAAGAAAACAAGGGGTGGTCTAATAATTTTTTCCACGACTGTACTTTGTAATAAAACACTCTATGGAGAAGCTGGTACAGATGGTCATGGTTCTGATGAAACTTGGTGGAAACTGTACATCTGGCAATGCCAGGAGGAACTTACGCAGGCCCGAGAGAAGAGACTCATAGGGGCTGACATAGGTGTGAATGGAGATCTGCTCTGACACACTGCCCCCGATGTGTGAGGCCAGATAGTGGGCACACACTCATCATGTTCATCCCATCAGGTCACAGACAGAGAGGGCTCCTCATTGGACTGGTGTTTGCAAGACTCGTTGTCATAATGAGAAACTTGGCAGACAGAGGTTACTTTCCTTTTTATTTGGGTAAAAAGTATGATTCCGCACAAAATAATAGAGACGAAGGGAAGAGTCAAACTTACAGGATGTGATACCTTGTGTCTATTCCATTACACGATAACTTTCCGTCTCATAAACACAGCTTTGTAAAGACCCACTAGATGAAACATTTGTGCACAGCGCTAGTTTGTTTAGACCCACAGCAAGATAACTTTCTAGTGTTATCTTTTAAACAAACTATAGACTCGAAGCCCTCTCCGTTATCAATTATTTACAAGAAAGCCTTTTGTTTATGCTCCCTGAAATAGCTAATGACAGTCCAGAATATTCCTGACTGAATCAGAATGGGAAAAGTACATCATGGTGCATTGCTTCAGACCATCACAGATTTACTCTAAGTGCAAACAGACTCCATATGAGTCATCTTAGCTTTCTTTAGGGCTGCTGAAAATGAAGCAGGGCAGGTTTTACTCCTTTATTATTCCCTTGATGGGCACATAGTTCAGTGATGTCAATGCAAAAGCTCCTATCATACTTCACTGGCTCATCATTTTTTGACACAGGATCCATGTTGAAAGGTGAGTCCTGGGTCAGTGTTGCGTGTTTTCTGGATCACCTGCTCATACCCTGTACGTCCATCACCTGTCTCGTACTTGTGCCTGATGAGCAGCTCAGCCATCTTTCAGCATAATTAAAGCTGTGAGTGCAGTCTGACATGTCCTGCAGTGAGAGGTGAATGCTCACAGAAGCAGAAGTCCTTTTGTATCTAACTACATTACACTCGCTTACTGTAGCATTCCCTCGTGTATGTGTGAAAAGAAAGAAAAGTGTAAAATAATTGCGAGTAACCTCAGCATTTCCTGTTGTAGACCAGCAGTAACATGAATATTTATGCTATTGTACTGTGAAGTAAATACCATCATCATTGTAATTTGTAGGCTGAGTTGTGCTGACAAAACATTGCCTTTAACCTCCTGGAGTTCCACAGCTCCAACAAAGCAGCAGGTATAATTACTATTCTAATTTGGGGCAGGACTATCAATTATGGGGTCCAACAGTGAAAACACAATGATGTGCTACAGTGATACTGTATATTGCATGAACAGACTGAATGCTGATTCCCTGTTGGTTTCATTAGGTCACTGTGACATCAGTGAGCAGATGTTCAGGCTTTAAACACATCTAAATGTCCCACTGGCACGCCAAAAAACAATCTACCTGAGTAAATATCACAGAGCTGCAGCCAAAACCCGTGCCCACTATTACACAAGCACATACTTCACTGTGCTGCTGCATAAATGCTTCCTCATGTTCGTCTCCTCTTTCATCTCATTGTCTTCCTCTCACCCTCCCTCTTCTGTGAGCATAACACAAAATAAAAAAAAGTGCTGACTGTGAGGAGATGACGCAGTACACATCGCTGCTCTGAATATCTAAATTAAAAGTGGTCTGGTGTATCGGTTGAATTATTCATACTGGTAAACAGGATGCCGCTGCAACTACATGATTGGTAGATATTACTGTTACAGTTACAGTCTTATAGATCACAGCATTTGGTTTAATACAGTGTCAAATCATATCAAATGAATTACAGACTTATAAAGGTGTTCAGACACATGGATGAAATCAGCGTTGCACATTTCCTCTAACCTCAGCACATCTCTACCATGATTTTGATAGTTTGGTTTTACTACTGAATATCCATGCTAATTAGTACAATGTAAGAGTAAAATATGTATGTAAACATTACACGGGATACAAACATGTCTAAATATTAGCTATTGTGTATGAATATATGCATTTGATTGGTATTTTAATTATCAACAAGATGCATGAATAATTTTGTATTACATTGTACAGTGCGTGTTATTTAGAATATATGCACGGATGACGACTAATCTGAAAAAAAATGAATGCAAATTAATTTTATTTATTGCCTTAATATATGCAAATAAATACAAACTATGGCACTGCATGTTTCATTTGCTTACTACATGACACTGGTGTGAATATACTACTTATACTGAATATTAGACAAATCACCTATGGCACAGTGTCAAACAGCACAAATTAACAGCTTTAAAAGCGCTTCCTCGCGCTCATTAGCATAAGTACTGAATGGCAAGGACTATGGCAGCTCTTCACAAGACAGAGATAACCTCCTGGAATGACAAGCCTTGAACTTCTCCTCCTGAAGGGATATGGCAGAGACACAGGGAGTGATCTCAGCTGCCGTCTGAATAAGGGCACCTGGCGTGGGCCGTTGTTTTATCAGCCCCTCCCAGTGAGCCTTTAAATCTCATCCACTTCACGAGAGTCACGTCTTCACTTAGATAATGAATTATGGATCCTAGCCAGGGTGATATTCAATATTAGATGAACTGCATATCTTCATTTGGTGACAGTGCCACTGCTGCCATAAGGGACAATCCCTTCTCAACAACATGAACCCAGATACAGAGGAAAAGCTCATTACTATCCATATTCATGATGGGACTTATGCAAAGTGCGCATGCTTGTGTTGTACTCATGCTGTGTTAAGTGTCATAAACGTGTGTGTATACATACTGTTTGTGCAGAAATGGGTGTGTTTATATATGGGAGCAATGATGCTTGCATAGCGACGTGAGAATAAAAGATTTGCTCAACCCCCTCAAGCAGGCAGGTTAATTCTGCATGGTTTTTCTAAATGGAGAGCGAAAGATAGAAGTCACTATAGTCGCAACAGAATGCACCCGGCTGTTGTTCCTTCTGCTTGAATACACATGAGTGGCCTGACTGATCTTTCCCCTGCTCTTTCTGTGCTGAGAACGACGAAGATGCTGAACACAGACATGTATAGTACATTTATGAGAACATGGACCAATAGTCTGTCTGAAGGTTCAGTGAAGCGTTAGCAAGTACAGAAAAAATGCCGTGAAGCGCTGCCTTTTACTGCTGAGACAGTATTTCACTCTACTGTAGATATTAGATATTAGGCTCATTTCAGCTGCATGAAATTCAATGGCAAAAACATCACCAGCATTAAAAATCATCTGAAAGAAAAAAAAAAAAAAAACACGTGACAAAGGAAAACATAAAAGAGGCACTCTACCCATTTTTCATGTCAAAGCCAATCTAGTAGTTACATGGAGTACTACTCAGCCCTTTGCAAACTGTTGTATAACATCTGCTGGAGGTTTGTGACGTCTCAGCCTGTGATGATGCCATAGTCATTTCAGCAGCGTTAGATCAGTTTGGTCCTGGAAACTATGACTGTGTTTACATGCCCAACAGTGTCTCAGATATGAGGCTTATTCTGTTTTTTAAATCGGGATATGGCATTCACACACCAGATGTTTACACACAAACCATACATTTAATCTCACATTCCTGTATCTGCAACCTAACCTTAAATTAATGAGACTGTGGCTGAAACTGAGGCCACATTTTACTAATATTGTGTCGCAAATTTGTCTTATCCACCAGCAACAGGTAAGAAAACATAGGGAAAATATGAACTATACACTCTTTTATGATGGGTCTCAGTCTGGCACAGACACTGCCACCACATCAGACAAAGGAGAGGTGGATTAAGATGCACAGTTATGACTGGTATAAGGTAATTGTGGTAGAATTCAGAATGAGTTATGAAGGTTTTTGAAAACAGGATCTGATGTTTGTACTCACAAACCAAACAAGAGAATACCTCAAAAACCCAATAATGTCCAAGATAGTCAAGTTCTTCTGAATGCGTCATATCACTGTGTCCAAAATCACTCATTACTCACTATGTGTGACACTATCTTTTGAGTTTGTTATGTTGTAGTACCATCCAAGTGTATAGGTTTCTTGCCACTATGGAAAAATTAAGCCAAAATATGGTATGGGAGCAGCCACAGAGTCACAGTAGAGTCATGTGTGAATAAGGGTACATTAGCCATTAGACATCTATGCCAAAATATATAGTCAAGAAGTACCGGATTAATTACAAAATTCTGAAAGGTAATTTCTATAGGAATGTAGGGGGATAAGAGTATCACACAATGCATTGTGAAAAGAGTATTTATGACATGTGTAACACTACTAGCTAAAAGTCCCACAATGCAATGCATTACACTGACAGATGTGAAAATTATGACAAAAACTGCAGATTATGATTATGTTTATTACTCAATACTGAGGGCATCATTGAGTGTTCATTATATGAGAAGGACTCAAGAAATAAATGACACTGTAATTTTGGACACAATATGCTGTGCTACTTCTATGTCAGTTCCCAAATGATTTTTTTCTCTATATTTAACCTTTCTTAAGTGATTTAGCAGCATTTATTCTAATATTAACCTCTGTGTTTTGCATTTATTTCAATGAAAATCAGATATTTTTGTAATTTTAATTTACTAATCATGTAGCTATTCATTACAGCTCAGGTTAAACTTGAGGGTTATTACATCAAAAACAGAGAAAACGGAAGAAAACATGACTTCCATAGTAAAATCTATCATTAACTGAACATAAACCAAGTGTGTCCAACCACTGTCATTGATCCAGCTTCATGGGTTTTACTGGTGAACCAATGTTGTAGAAGATGACGGTGTTTCCATGTTCACTACGGAGCCTCTGAACATCCAAATGAATCATATCTGATGACCGTGAAAAGATGACAAATTGTATTTTACACCAATTATTTACAGGGATTGATAGGATGTGTGGATCAATGGGTATTAAACATTTTTTATCAGTTGACGAGTTTGTTCATTGGTGGATGTTGGGGTCTTTATGAGTTTAACAGGAAATAAAGTTAAAAGAAGATTAAAGTTAGTTTGGGAGCTGGTGGGGTTTAAAGGTCAACATATTTCAACCTCTGAAGTCTTGAACTGTGAAGTAAATTGCTGGAGTTTTCCTTAATGAATCATTCATCCACTGGTTGCTGGTTTACCAACTAACATCACATCCCCTATTAATTAATGCCTCCTCATTTGGCTCTTTAAGAAAAAAGGCTTCCAAGGGGACACATACTGCATAGGCTGAGAAATTCTTGACACATCAAGTGAGGAAAGAATTCAAGCGATGCAAGAAACCTCAGTTTTATGCAACACTTAAGAGAAAGGGAAAGCCAGTGAAATCTCAGATGAAACCGTCTGTAAATGCAGTGATAATTGTCTTGACCTCCACACACTAGAGAGGAACTCTGATGCCTCAACGGCCTCCCTTGTGTCTGTGGGAGAAAGAATTAAAATAAACAACACATCACAGAGTGCGGCTATCTTAAGACAAAATGAGACTTTAAAAGAGCACACGGTGTACATCTGGCAACTCTAGAGCTCATTTTGGATTCAGTTAGCAAGATAATTGCTCCAGCATTCAACTGCATTCTATTCCAATTATAATAATGTCTTTGGTGTGTGGATCAAACAAACTAAAACTTGCATCAAACTTGGATTACATATGGATGTAGGACTTTCATGTTGAAGCTGCAGAAGCTTGACAACTCTCCTTGGCAGAATATTAAAGTGCATTATGTATGAGGACCAGAATACTTAGATACTTAGTTGGTTGACATATACACACCTGCATACACTTTAACACCTACATGTGCATACAGGTGCCCATACATAACACCCATACCCTGTATATATCTGTCCCTGTCCTCAAAGATACACAAAAACATACATCTAGACAGACTCAGAAATACAGGCCTTTTAAGTACTAAAGCACTGTCCTTGGATGCTTTGCCGCAATGTATCTGAGTAGACCTCGTTGCTGTCATGCTGCAGTAGTCCCGTCCACTCATTATCTTGTGTCATGTGACAGCATCTCTGAATCATGTGGCCCTGGGAGCAAAACCAAAAACAGGAAAAAAACTCACAGACGCCTCTAAACCCAGATGACAGCGAAAGCGAGCAATAACAATGTCCTTGTCCCTCTACGGATTACATAAGAAATTCCACCAATGTCAATCATGCACGAATAGGCACTGTCCTCCAGAGAATTCTTCCCTCCAGAAAAATAGAAACAGCGTGCAAAGCTACAGATTTGTTTGGCAGGTGTGAGCATGCATGTCTTTGTGTGTCTATCTGTAATATTTCCATTTCCTACTTTTCCAGTCTACTCATTAAAATTTAGTTGTAATGTTAAGCCTGTCAATGTGATGAAAATGGCATATTCCTATCATCTCTAGGTGCTAGACAAATCCTTTCAAAGACACTCCAATCCTCAACTAAACTCTGATGTGTGAAAATGAGCTGAAGATAAACTTCACCACCTTTCACTCGATAAGGATCTGATGTTGTGTATCAAGGGTTAAAAAGAGAAAATAGAAATAGAGTGCTGTTCTCCTCACAGATAGCACTATATAACACTGTAAAGCATAGCTAGACGATTGCAAAGTTTCAAGGATAACACCAGAAAAAAACTCCGATCACCAGTTAACAGTAATTTAACAGTATGTCTTCACAAAGCCTGAATACAAGAAACCTGTTTCACTATTTTCTTGATTTTGACTTTATTAAATAATTACATATATGGCTGAATCAAGAATATGCAATATTTAAATACACTGAAAGGCCTAATATTTAACGAAATATTATAATATATCCCAATCTGGCTTTTGTTATCAATGTATTAAAAAAAAAACATTTGTAGACCAACAACAAAGCAATTTGATGGTCTTCTTTGAGCAACTTAATAAAAGAACATAACGCGTTGTGCACTTTTAATACCCCTTGGCCAAATATAGTATAAGATTCTGTTGAAAGTTCCTGCCCTATAATTTACATTAGATTGTCTTTGTGCGAATTTGGTGCTGAAATCTCAATGCATTTTTCAAATAATGCGACTACGTTTTTCAATGGACAGAGATGGATGACAAAACGAAGTTGGCTAAGGTATAAAAACTACAGATGAGCTGGCTGTCAGGAAAAAAAAAAAAAAATGTAATGAATAAATGACTCAGCAGTCTGACTTTTTAACCTTCTTTTTATCAATCAAATAAAAGCTCACACAGCAGATATAAATGCTTTCCATTTGCTGTAAAATCTTATTAAATTATTTGAAGATGAACCTAGCTCAATTATTGGGAATCCCCCCCCCCCAAAAAAAAAAAACAAAAACAAAAAACAAAAACAAATAATGAGATTGGTTCGACTCAGAAAATATTGACTTATTGCTTTTAGAGAGAAGAACAAGTATTAAATCTTTTGCCTCTTTTCCACTAACCACATAAGCTCATTTCAGCTCAACCCGATGAAGCATTTTTTGGCTTTGCATTACACGAGAGTGTGGATGAGCAGATACGATTAGATACTATTTCTATCTTAAATTTCACAGAGTTTTCAAACAAGTTAAAGTGATTTTAAATGCAATGTAAAGTCAGCATGGTCCAGAATTGTTCTGCATCAATATGAATGTGTGATAATCATGTCGCAACACTGGACCCCAAGCCAAGGTTGAAGTAAAACTCCCAAAACCTTGAAAAATTGTAAAATAACAATTTCCATAGAAAGAAATAATAACTTCCTTCTTCACCAGTGTTGTCATGCTCATAGCTGCTATAAAATAGGCAAATATGAGGTACACCCTGGACGTGATCAAATAACCTATTAAGGTGTATGTGTTTGGATGGTGAGAGGAAGCCGGAGTACCTGGAGAGAAACCATGCAGATAAAGGGGAGAACATGCAACTCCTCACAGAAAGGCCCACAACAGCCTGACCCTGGACCTTCTTGCTGTGAGGCAATAGTACTAACCACTGAACCACCTGTGCCATCTTAATCACCACCACCAAAATTAGAGTTTCACTGTGTAATAATTACTGATATCAAGTGGTGAAGTTGCAAATAGCAGTGTTTTGCCACCACCTAATCCTTCGAACACTAAAAATGCAAATGCCCCCATTAGAGCCTGTGTTTGGTTTGTCTTTTTGGGCCTTTTTAACTCTAGTTCACATTCAAACATTCATAGTAGGTGACAGTAATGTGCCTTAGCACTGAGTGTCACCTTCGATAAAACAGAAAAAAAGGAGAAGAGAAAGTCCGTTCTGAGCTGTGAGTGTGTCCTCCATCATCTGAGCTATCTTTAAGCATTGCTGGATGATGTGAGTGACAGCAGATTCAATGAGCCAGAATCTGAGACAGAGAGACTGCAATGACAAGGCGTATGACACTGGGGGACATGACAGCAGACTGCAAACAGCTTAGCAACATCAAGGCGATGCACAGGCGTCACGCTGATCAGTTACATCATGAACAGAAAAACGTTTGTGGCACCAACTTCTGTGGTTCAACAAGGACAGAGAGCTGGAAGCTGCAACACAAGCTACTAAGACTGGCACAGCAGGCGGTTAGGAGTAAAATGGAGGAAACATAGTTAGCTCATTTACTTTTTTTAGGAATTGTAAAAAAGAAAAAAAAAAAGTATACAGAAGTTTCTCTCCAGTGAAACAACATGAAAAATCACCAGATCGTCAGCCTGGATGAAAGGATGTAGAACTGCTGCGTCTCCACATTGTCTGATGTTAGAGGACATTTGCAAAAGAAAGCCTGAACATTCTATTATTACATGTGCTTAGCTTTGGAGGAACTTCAGTTTTATTCAGTACTTATAAAGTTTATCTGCGCTCGAAGCTGTTTACACCAAGAAATCAGAAGCTATAGAGTGAACAGTGAAATCTGTTGTTTATCCAGAGGCAGCTCAGGGAAACATGTGGTCTCTGGTGGACTGGCATCGCTTTCAATAACTCCAGGATGGGTCTCTGGGATGTGCACCTGATGTGAAACCCATTCTCACTGTGAATGTGCCACATTATGCCATGTGTCAGAACTGTGAATCCAAAATAGAGGGAGCAACAATGGCAGGAAGAAACTGTTAAAGTTTTAATGTCCCCTGGGTACTTTAAATGATGTAACTGCAACAAAAGCAAGCCTTGCACCACACATATATTTAGATTTCAGTTACATTTAGGTATTAACTTGACCTTAACCTGAACAATAGGTGAAAAAAAATACTACCATGGTTGTTAAATAGATAATATAATAGAGATACAAGTCACAATTACTGTAAGATTGGTATGGCATGGTATGCTCAGTGGTGGAGTGGTCCCTGGAGAAGTGGGTATACACTCAATGTGTCACTCATTTGAAAGACATTTATTCTGCCTTTCTCGTTCGCATTTCCAATAATTGCGCATCTTTCAACGAGACGTGCAGAGACCTGTCAATCAACTGGGGTGGCACTAGGGCTGTGTATTGGCAAGAATCTGGTGATACGATACAAATCACAATACTAGGATCACAATACGACATATCACGATACGATACAACATGATATATCACGATTCTGTAAAAAGGCAATTTTTTTGTTTGTTTACTTTTTTAAATGATTATTTCCTTCAAGAATTGAATTACACCAGAAATCTGCACAAATACTAAACACATTTTTATTTGATCACAACAGGATCTAATGTTATATCACAAAATGTTCCTGTGTTCAAACTGAAATTCTGTTTTACAGACATAAAAGTTTAAGATCCTGTTCAAATGTTCATATTCTATTAGTTCAGAACTCACATCAGAACAGTATTTTAGTTCAATCCCAACAAAGGAACTAACATTATTTATTAAAAGAGTGTTAAATAATAAAAATAAACCTAATAAAATGAACCTCCACAATATCTGCATTTGAATAAATACCTAAAAATATCAATACAGTACTTTTTAATATCGATACAGTATTGTGAAATGAAATATCGCGATATATTGCAGAACCGATATTTTCTCACACCCTTAGGTGGCACTGGCACCTGACATGTCCAATCAGGTTCCAGAGATGGCCAGCCTTAGTTACCTCCGCCAAGGAGGTTATGTTTTTGCCAGGGTTTGTTTGTTTGTTTGTTTGTTTGTTTGTCTGTTTGTCTGTCCGTTAGTGTGCAACATAACTCAAAAAGTTATCGACAGATTTTGATGAAATTTTCAGGGTTTGTTGGAAATGGGATAAGGAAGAAATGATTAAATTTTGGTGGTGATTGGGGGTGGGGGGGCCCACGGGGGGGGGCGCAGACCACAAAATTTCATCAAAATCTGTCTATAACTTTTTGAGTTATGTTGCACACTAACGGACAGACAAACAGACAGACAGACAAACAAACAAACAAACCCTGGCAAAAACATAACCTCCTTGGCATGGGGGGGCCCACGGGGGGGGCCACTGATCAGCCTTGGCGGAGGTCTGCGCTCTCCGAGTGCTTCTAGTTTGTAATATTTTCTTCAGCATGAGCCGCCCTACGGTGCCTCTGATTGGCTCTTCAGTCCTCAAGCCTAAAGTTAACCAATCTAATCAGTGAAGGCAGAGAATATTAGCCATTTAGAGGCAGAGTAGGGCGGGTCATGGCTTCACCATTCAAGGGGAAAAAAATCGACAATCTGGCTCGTAGATACTACTGAATGATGAGCATCAGGGGGTACCGCTGTATACCCTGGACTACACCACTGGGTATGCTATGTCATGCTATTGAATGTACAAACATTTTCCCTATAGGCCATATTGCAATTTTGATACTATCCCAATCAGTTGTTCAGCTCTAATTCACACCACTCCCTTATCTATAAAACCATATAAGCACATTTTTTCAATATGACTGATAACACATGGGGTATTCCAAACAAGCTTTTATATGTTATTGGTAACAGATGCCTGCCAAAGGGTTTCAAGATGAGAATAATCGAAACGCAGCCTGAAGATTCAACCTCCTTGTCAACGTCTACGGGAAGTACATGTTTCAACACAGCTATACACATGATAAATAGAGGAGACATCATCTCCTTGGGGTGCAGCCTTCTCAAACCAGTCAATTTTCCAAAGCGACACTTACTGTATGAAACCTTGGTCAATATCACTGACACAGCGAAGGGCATTAAAGCTTAGATAGCATCATATATTAATCTTAAACACAAGACGGCAAAGTGGCAAAGAAAAAAAAAAGGTAAATTAAATGATATGAACGGCCTCTGAAATGCTTTAAGTTTATTGTGTCAGGGTGAGGTTGTGGTTGAGGTCGTGTGTGTGTGTGTGTGTGTGTATGTGAGTGAGTAAGTATCCATTTCAGGTGAGCGAGGCCCTGGAGTATCAGCTGCAGCCGCACACTTCTCATTACTCTGGTCAGCCTGCTGTGAGCACTCTATCACACACTGCCATCATGCTACTGTCAGGCCAGCTGCAGCAGAGCACACACACCGGAGTAGCATCAGGTAAAAGAGCTTATCACTGAGCCTTTAACACCGAGAGCCACTGTCAGAACGAAGATTGACTGCATCGCTGCTGCTCAAATATGTCATGGGAGAAATCTCAATCAGTAAATTGATGCATGGTCACTATGTCTCCACTCCTCAATGGTTATTGGTTGAAGACAGGAATTGGACAATGACAGTGTAAGTCAGCTATCAATTCAAATTACCTGAATATTACAGCAATATAATGTAACTTTTTTATTTATTGAACCTTTATATAACCAGCTAAGTTAGTTGAGAACCGATTTTCATGATTCTCATTTTCATAATGACACAATAAATCGTTTGAGCATCGTCATCGCAATGTACGTGTGCTGAATAGTCACATTGCGGGTCCTGTGATGTAGAAGGCAAATGAACTCAACATGTTCTCATCTGATTTCAAGGGTACCTGCACACACTGCGCACAGCGATCCACCAATCACAATCGTTCTTAATCAGTTTGCCAAAGCAGACCACGCCCCTGCACACAGAGGGAGTCACGGGTAACAGCATTGAAAAATAACCAACAAACAAGAGAAAATCACCAAAAATGAAGACTTGGTGCCAAAAAGAAAAGCAATGTCAGTTATCTGGAATTATTTCGGCTATGAGAAGGATGATATGGAAACACGTGTTCTGTGTTGACAGTGCCAAGAGGTAACTCTGCTAATTTGTTTGATCATTTACGTTGGCACCACACAGCTATTATAGCCTCCTGAGTATTTTTTCATATCGCAATATATAGCGCAGTGTTGAAAAAAATTGCAATGTCAGTTTTTTCCAACATCGTGCAGTCATCATAGAGACAAACAACCATTCACTCTCACATCTATGGGCCATTTAGATTAACCTACCAGTGCACATCTTTGGATGGTAGGAGAAAGCTGGAGTCCCCAGGGAGAATCCATGCAAACCACACAGAAAGGTTCCTGGTGTTGGAATCAAACTCAGGACCTTCTTGTTGTGAGGCGACAGTGCTAACCACTGCACCACTTCGCCGCCCTAAAATCACAAGACGTACACTTCTTCTCTTATATAATGACATTAACAGTATTTTCTTCTTCATTGTCACAATTTGTAATGAACATTCACAAAAGTGTTGCTGTCAGTGGATTTTACAAACACAGAGAAATGTAACTGTTATTTGTATTTTTTGTGAAAAGAAAATGTCTGCTCAGTTTAAAGGAGCCTGCACCACACTATGTCACTCATAGAAAGGTCAAACAATGTTAAGACATGCAATAGAAGATTATACAGCTTATAGGTCATTAAAAAAATCATTTTGTGAGCATGACTGTGCTTATAAGCTGTAGGAGCCAGACATCAGAGGGGAAAAAAATGCCATAACTGTAAAATTTAAACCCCCCCTTCTGCAGCTCTCCCATTCCTCTATGTATTTTTAGGGTCTAACTTCTAAATTTTGTTTACACTTAGTTTAGCATTCAGTACTAAATTTATTGATTAATTACTAATCTTTTTTTTTTTTCCACTTTGAATGACTATTTTGATTTAACACATAGGATTATCTGAATTATTTCCAGTGGATTTTTTCAGGAGTTGATACAAGCCAGTTAATTTGTTTTTCAATTTGTCTTCTAAAGTGTCTCTACTATATGAGAGCTTGAATATTCACTATCAGTAGATGATATGATAATGTTTGATGCTGCTATGGAGAACTGAAGGCAAAATATTGTGGTTATGTATGCACTATGTTGCTTCTTTAATTGGCCATGGTGTAAAATGGGAGTCAAATCTGACAGTCTTAACTGATTCATAATTCAAGGTCTCTTCACATATTCAAGCCTCTTACCTGTCTGAAGACACCAATGATTGACCAAGATCTTTCATTAAGACTATCAGAAGATATTCTACATCTTGTAAACAGAATCTAAACCAGATGCATAAGTTTCATTCTGAAAGGTAATGATGCAATTTTTTCTAAGTGATGGCAGCAGCAAATGCTTACAAATAGACTCAGTGAGGTTGATGAACTCTTTTCTTTTCAGGATAGACCTAAACTTAAAGATATATTTAGGAGCTAAATTAGTTTGTCCTGTTATAAAAGATTTTTCATTGTCAACTGACATTAAGACCACACAGGGCCACCATTAGCTTTTAATGAGCTTTAACTGAGATTTGATATTGAGGGGATTACAAACCGGCAAATAATGAAAACCTATTTTATTGCGGCAGTACCAATAATCAAAGAAAAGGAACTAGCTGTGTGCTGGAATCACAAAGTGGAATTGGCTTAAACCATTAATCTGACAGCTATTGTTACAGCCGTTATTCCCGAATTGGGCTTCAGCCATGTTTACAGCCCGCTTGTACTGAACAGGACAATTCTTTCCTCCAGTCGCTGAATGTGCCTGTGCTTGACTATTAATTCATATCTCTTATTGCATGACTAGAGGAATAATATCTGAAAACATGCAGCTGCAAACACTCAAATGAAATTAAATATAAATGGGGCTGTGTTCAGATTAACTATTTAGTAGCTGATGATATATGGGCCTTCAGTTGTCTGAGTTCCTCATTAACCATACATGACAACACCAGTTCCCATTGATTTAGGGGAAGTAGAAAGTGTTTCACGTTTTCTATATTAAGTATGTTTAATGTAATTATAAACATTTTTTTTTTTTCAATTTAGAACAATATAGAAAGTGATTAATTGTTACCAGATTGCAATTTGTGACTACCAGTGAATCAAGCAATACAATTTTACCCAATAGGAGTGGAACGGTTCACTCGTTTATAACAAACTGTTTTGGTTTGGGGCCTTCAATACAATACAGAGATGTGAAGAATGCGCTTGCCTTAAGTTTCCACATAAACCTTGAAGTGGAACACACACAGTATGAGAAGGGTGGCCGCAAGCAGAACCCATGCGCAATATTTGATATCCTAGACAGACGTCTAAGCGGTACACGCACCATCCACATGCTGAAGGCGAACCGGTATGGCAGCGTCACAGGTACAAAGCCAGAGTTGGAAGACCCTCCGTCTCCTCTAAAGTCTCTGATTTTGGAGCATTTCGGATTCCCTGTCAGTTATGTCAATGGAGAGAGACAAGTCAACAAAACAGGAGCTGTGTGTCGGCATTGTTTAGTGAAGAGTGGTTATATTTTTAGGTACACATCAAATTTCATAACACATTTAAAACAGCACCAACCAACTGTTAATATTACTGCTACCAAGAGAAAATCTGTAACCCAATTTTTGGCTTCAATAAAGTTTTTTTTTTAAATGAAATTAGCCTTCATTGTACCGAAAACGTAACGAAAATATATCGAACCGAAAATTTTCTCTACCGTTACACTCCTCTTAACCAATAGATTGATTATTTACTTACTTTAATGCAATGATTGAAATTTGATTCTACAGCAAGCCTAAAATTCACGTCCTTCAGTCATCTCTGCGTCTTTATCAGCACCAGAGGATGATACATTAAAAATATAACACCATTGCTACACAGGAAATGTAAAACTATCATATCACAGTCTTAAAATGATTGAAGATTGAAGATTTTCACTGGTCTCTAAGTTACTGCATTCATTGTAAAACACAGAAATTTTCAGACTAATCCAGACAATTTAACCCTTTCATGCACTGTCCACTACAGTGGACAGTTCTTCTCAGCCTTTCTCTTGTATATTAATGGGTTTTGTTGTTTTAGTTCCATATCAGCCAACACAGTGGACACTTATGCACCATCCCATACACTGTAATTCAGATCATTACTGTAACTTTACTGTTCTTGATAAACCTGATCTGCACTAACATGTTTGAGTGTAAATCAATTGTTATTTGTTAGACAAGAAGTTTTTTTTTTGCATATTATCTCCATGAACTGAGTAATTACTAGCATTAGAATATGTTAAAATGTGAGAAGACATCAGATTAGCAGCATTAAAAATGTTTTTATTTCATTGTTTTCATATCACTTTCTGATATTGGGTTTTAAACACGTTTCTTTACTTCAAAAATTAAATGCATGTATATTTTTGTAACTCCATAGAAAAAAAAAACTCGATCGCATTGTTTTTTTCATGGCTGAACACTGAAGAAAAAAATCTTGACTAAGGTTCTCATAATTCATGCATGAAAGGGTTAAGTTAAGGACAGCTGTGTTTGTGAGTGACAGTTATCACAATGACAACAACTGGCTGGAAAGATGTCGTGAGAGGAGATATATAAACACAGACATAGGAGGGCAGAATTATCATTACCATCAAAACATGTGGCAATGCTGGGTGACTGGTCAAAAAGAGGAGCTTAATCAGATGTACTGATGAGTGTGTGGCTGATGAAGATGAAGAGGTTACTTAGTTGGGGTGTTGTGATAGTAAATTAGGAGGGTGTTGGAGTGCAAGACGACTCAGTTATCTTTGTAAGATTAATTCAAGTGTCTTTATCTAAAAAAAACACTAAAAGTCAAACTAAAAGCTGCAAAACAAAACTATTTCCCTTGAGTGTGTCATTGGTGATGCCCAGGTCAGGTCAGTTGGGAAAGTGGCCATATGCCATGAGAAAAAAAAATAATTTTCATTATTAGCATACCAAACACCATACACATAAATAATGCAAAAGTTACAGTTTCTTTGTTCAAGGATACATCACTCAGAACTGGGGATCAGCATTTTGGGTGCCAGAGTGCCCCGAGAAGTCTTTGATAATAAAATGCTGAATGCAAATCCTGACCACATGTTGAGCCAAGGGGAGGCCTTGATCTCTGAACAAAGCGAGTGTAGTCAATAGAGGAGCTGTCCCATGAATCAAATCTGGACAGAACCAACACTGATGAGTTCTGCGGCATTGATTTAGCTGTGAATCGTTTTTTATTTGCAGCCCTTCCGCACCTTTTAGTACAATTACGGAAAAAATGAGCTGCTGATAATCAAGGTCTTGAGATCAAATTAAACAATAGTTTTCTGACATAATTACACTAAGAGTGGCGCGTTTCACAGCGGCACCATTATTTATCATGATATGACCAACAGGGTATCAACAGGAATGAATCACAAGTGTCACCAACAACCTCATCACCATAACACAACTACCATTAATCCATCTGACATTACCGCTGAAGTGCACCACACTCAACCTGTTTGGCCAAGCCTGCCTTCCCTCTAAGGTTTCAGCATGTGACAAATGAGCCTGTCCTGGCCTGTTTACCCTCAGGAACCACTAACGCTGCTAATTTCAAACCCCTGCCTCTCTAATTTTTAAATACATTTTCAGACAGGTGTTTACTCTTTCCATCCCTGCAAGGCTGCAGCGACCAGTAAAGAAAAGGCTGATCATTACTCCTTATCATTTGAAGCTGCAATAATTAAAAAGCTTCAGCAGTCTAAACACCTGCAGAGGAGAAAGTCTAAGTCAAACTGAAATTTAAGATGAGGCCGAGTCTTGTCAGTGCGACAGACTTGGGGCCAAGAAGGCAAGTAACAGCCAGTAACAAGGGCAAAGACAAGGAGAAACTCTTAAGAGAAAAAAAGAAAAAGGAAGAGAAACAAATGGAAGCTGCATTTAGGATAATAAACTGCCAGCAGAGAGTGAAAAATAGAAGTGGGTAAACATAAAAGTGTAGGAGTACCATAGACAAAAACAACTGTACAGGATGAATGAAAGACTATAAGTGATGAGGTAAAGCTGCTGCTCGACAGACCTGTCACAGCTTGATGTATGGGCCTCTTATCTAGCAGGACCAAATGCATTATCAAAAACACTGTGACAACATGTCATTGTGTCTCGCTGTGAGCACACGAGGAACAAAACTGGTGGGTGACAATGTCTCCTAGTCATGCCTGGATAAAAACTTGCACTCCCGCTGCGTGTGATACATGACGAAACCTTGACGACAGAAATGTGATGTCTTAAAGTTAGATTTGGTGAGAAATGAGTGAGAAAGCTCCCAGCAGGACCCCTCTACCACCAGAGCACAGTAAAGCCAAGCACTATCTACCAATTAATCTAATATCACATCGATGTCCAGATCTAATAATAAGTCCTGCAATTTGAAGCATATGAACCCGTGAATAGATGAGCCAATGTTGTGGAGGCTAAAAAGAGAATATTGCATAAGCAGGTGACTTTGCACAGGCAGTGCAGTTTCATCTTATTGTCACAGAGGGAATGGTTGATTAAATGAAGGCCAGGAGTGATGACATAGCAGCAGGCACTGAGAGGAGAGTTTATCCATTGGCCTTGAGAAGGGACAAAGGACAATAGCTCTGAGAAAGAATATATAAACATCTCCCTGCTCAGCTCTTTTTTCATGCTTATACAATTATCCCTTCCTTCTATTCATCGCCAATAAAAACCTCACTTTGCTGTAATGCTTTGAACAGTGGGATAAAGGAAAAGGGAGGACTAGAAGGACCCTCAGGCTGTGGTTTTAAACTCTTTGTCTGGAAACCGAGGTTGACGACCCGGAGAGATTCTTGATCTAAGCTCAGCTGCCTGTTTCACACTTACTCACGACAAAGATCAGATGTTTGTGCACTTTTTTTGCTTGAACTTCACCTGTATTTTCAAGTCCAGCCTCTTGAAGCAAAGCAGTGCATTAGGAGTCAGTCCAGTGGCTGTTCTGATCACTATATGCCCTTGAATGTAACTGGCATTTGATTTCACTCTTAAATATGTGTTATATACTGACTGGTCCCAAAAAAAAAGTTGCACATGCAATATTTCACTGCACCACCTTTGGTTTTGATTACAGGACACATTCACTGTGACATTGTTTTTGCCACGTAATGGATATGTAGTGTAACCAAAAGGTTCAAAATATTTTTTCCATCCATAGTTGCATTCATTTCTGATTTTTGATGATGGAGAATCGGACAGCTGCATCAAGTCTTCATCACATCTCAAATTAGAGACTGGACTTCATGGTGGTTAATCCATGTGTGAAAATGATGTCTCATACTCCCTGAACCATTCTGTCACAAGCCTGATGATCCTGATCAATCCTAGCATTGTCCAATCTGTTTGATATTACAGAAATGAGAGGCTTTTTTGCATGTGCAGCTTATTTTTTTGGCCAAGCAGTGTATATTGTAAAAATGTTAAAGGAATGATATTTTGCCTTTTTTTTTTTAATGGAATTATGCATTTTAAAACATTTCCCTGTGGTCTACATAAACTGTAAATGCTATGCTTGGGTCTGAATTCTTCATTAATTCAACTCCACAGGTCCATCTTCAACCCTATTTCTGAGTAATGACACCACAAAGGTCACTTTGAGTGCTGGCCCTTTAAATGCAAATGCGCCACTTCCCACCCCACTCCCTCCAGGTTGTTGGCTGTGCTGCTCTGTCCTATTCAACCAACAACTGAACATTTTAGGTAATCGGCTCAAAGTTTGGAAATATTTTCAGTATGGACTACAGCTGCTGCTGCTAACAAACAATTGTGTCGTACTCAAAAAATATTCGTTGGAAATCTTGACCTTATATGTGCAAATGTCGTGATGTAACTAGTTAGAGAGGTAACAAATTAAGCAGGAATTGAAACAGGTTGTAGAAATCCACTCGATTTTTACCAAAATGAATATAAAGATAACTTTACAGCACCTGGAGGGTTAAAATTCCAACGTTTTGAACTATTAGGGTCCAAATACACAAATAAACATACCAAAGACTAATAAAAGTGGGTTTAGCAAAATATGACCCCTTGAACACACTTTATTATCATAATGAAATTTGGTCTCATTTTACCCACCCTAATAAATACAGCACCTACCATTAGCAATTAGCATTTAGCACATTAGGAGTGCTGAGTTGCCATTGAAAGCATTCAGGGACCAACTCGAGATCTTCATCAGTACCTTAGGGCATTGGCAGGAGGATGAACTTATGTATACCAGTTTTTGAGGGTGGAGGAAACATGCACGGTGCTGAGCAAATGGGCTGGAAATCAACATGAAACACTGCAACTGTGACGGGGAAGTGAAGTAATAACTGGTTTACAGCAAGTCTTCAAGTTATGGGAATAATTATTAAATATCAAGGTTTGGTGTCCCCTTTCTCATTTGATTTATGGGGTTTTATGAGGCTCTAATTGCTGAAATTGAATATGCTATTTATACTAATGTTTTCATTAGTGTATAATCATGTCGGGCTTTCATTACCTTAGAAATTAAATCTACAGAGGGAGTGGGTCCACCATGTTCCTATCTCAGAATGGACTTCCTCTTCTTGCTTTTTCTGTTATATAGTTGGTGTCATCTGGTGTTAATGTCCACTACCATCACCTTCTGCGTTTGAGAGTGGACTGCAGTTATGGCCCGATTCCAACGAAGGCCTTTTGTGTTTTTTGCAGCCACAGTGGAAGATAAAGACAGGAGTATCCACTTGCTTGAAATCTGCAGCTCCTCCGCTATATGTCACGAAATATTACACATTGAAGCTGCATCTCTGCATTTCTATATTTAAATGCATTCTTTTTTTCCTGTACTTTCAGACAGTTCTGGCTCCCACACCATCTACTATTGTAGTTCTCGATTTTGCAGTGGACAGAGTTTGCCGAGCTCAGATTTTCTCGAGGATCTTTTTCTGTTTTCTTTCACGTGAATACTCCACATGTCTACTTTTTTAGCACTTTTTATGTCCTCCCTGTTTCCAATGCTGTCTCATCAACATATGTTTTGTTCCAAGACAGGTATTGTATCTCATAAATGATGTCACTTTTCATCTCAGTGTCAGTTTTGTCCTTGGATTATACATCGCCACCTGTGATGCTTTTTAAGAAAGCAATAGAGCTACAGTAAAAACTGCAAGGGTAAACAAACAAATACGCTATGCTCCAATCCAATACTGAGAGACGAGCTGAGCTTTTTCCAAATAAAATCATCAAAATGTTGTAACAGCAGGAGAAATACACACCAGAATAACTTTGAATCACAAGAACATCAGCTGTAACTGAATGGAAATAACTGAATCAAAATGACATCAACTGATCAGGAAATTACTTAAACAGCCCTTATATGCATTCATATTGCTTACTTTAGCTCTTTATTCATTGCCATGTGCTGCAACTTTGGACTTATGTTTGCATTTAGTAGCGATCATATGCTAATAACCTCCTTTATGCTCTCTTTCCCCTACCTCCATACAAAACATCATTTTCTGCTCCGTACATGAACGCACACATTTCACTTCACTTGAATCATGACATTCAGTTTCTGACGCTCGCCCACATTTCAGTCATCCTTGGAAGGAGACAGAGCTGGCAGTCTCACATTGGCCATCCAGGGACAATGCGGCAGGCAGGAAGCAGCTCTACTACAGTAGTGGCATGACAGGTTCAGCTGAAGGAGAGGCACTGACACCCATACTAATGAGACTCCACGCAGCGCAGTGACCAAGCGCATGCAGGAGGATCAGGCAGAAACAATCACAGAGCTTCCATAGAGCATATTGCCTTGTGGAAACCCCCCTCTGTATCATTAGCGGAAGAAAGTCATTTTCTCTTTTTACTTTCCATCTCATTTTAGCAAATACGTTGCACATTAAGCATTCACAACATAGTGGCCTTGACCAAGATCACACATCGATTTTGTTACCGCAGAACCACTGTTGGTCAGTTACTTCAAATTCATACTGCAGGCTGAGCATATCTTTATTTCAAAGGTTTTCAGCTACAAATGTCTGACTAAAGTTGATTAATCATTTTCAATATTAAATTGCATTAGGCTAACAAAGTATATCTGATAGAGCACCAGATAAATCAATTATATGAAAACATTTGAACATCATATAAACAAGAGACTCCCCAGAGTCTAGACATAAACATCACAGCGGCCTTTATTCCATGTAAGTATACCAGTCAATATTTAATCAATATCCTCTGTTTCAGAGATCCTGCAACTCTGCAATGACAAAGTAGGTAGTTGAGCAAAACTTTATACTGCACTGGGATATCATTAGTAAATGGTGTTCACATGAAGGCAAAAACAACAGAGAGAACAAAAACGTATGTCATTTACAGCCGTAATAGTGCAGTCGTGTTATTTTTTTTCATTACACTGATATGTTATTAAACTATGTGTTACAGTCTTTTTTAGAAATACTTTTAACACCAAATAGTTATTATTTAATTAGGACTGGTTTCCTGTAAATACTGTAAATCTTTCAGAGAATTATGATGAGGTAGCTGGTGGGGTTCAATCTGAGCCACATCTCTGCCGAGTCAGGTAATGTATACATAAGGACCCTCTATAATATAGTCTCAGTAAATCTATGGAAGACATCATATGAAAGTAATATTGATCTACTAAATTCCAGCTTATGGAGGCATGTTTCAATTGGTAGCATATTTTATAGAAATGCAACAACTTTTTTTCTCTTTACTCAGCAGTTGGCTTACTTTCTCTTAATTTGTCTTTTAAACAAAAACAGTCAAATAGGGCTACAAGGATCTGAATGCATGAAAAGGGCAGGTATAGTATATAGCACATACAAACACACCATTATATAAGCTGCTGTATGATGAGCAAATAAAAAGGAAATAGAGAGAGAAATGGAAAGACAATGACCTTTGGGAGCCCTTGCAATTATCTAGATGGAATTTATTACCACCCCCGATATATTAATAAAGAACAGGATTGCCTTCTGATGACAGACAGATGCGCTCTGTACAGGTGGTGAATCTTGGGCTAAAATTAGCTCTGGTATTAGTCAGCTCTGCCTAATCAGCCTATCTTCCCAAATGCTAAAACGTGTACATTCATGTACAGTATTGAAATTGTAAAGGAACTGTAAAGCAACCCCTTAATCTACAACCTACAGTCAGCTTCGGAGACAAATTCCCTTTGGGAGGTTCTAGCCTTTTCCAAAGCCTGCAAAGGCTGCATTAAATTTCCAAGTCATCCAGGATTTGCCCTCTAGCCTCCTGTGAGGCTGAGGAGCATCTTGCTGCCCCATTACCTGCCAGTCTTCCCAAACAGCTGCCTCCTCCTGCTGTGAATTATGCAACAGTAGTGTTTACAATGAAGGCACACTGCCTGTAGGAACACAAACAAGGACGTATAACCTTAGGAGGGTGAAGAAGGCGACTGTGTGTAAGTCTGTTCCTGCTGTCTTACAGTTAGCACGATAGGAATTTACAACAGACAGTTCAGGGTGACCTGCTCATTGACGGATGCTCAACACTGAAGGATGAGGTCAATTCCCGAGGTCAATTCTTGTCGAAGAAATCTAAGCTATTTGGACAGCCTGCTGTGGCGACTGAGGTTTAGGTACACACGTACACAGAAGATAGGAAAGGAATTGCAGAAGTCCGTTTTTTGCCTGTGTTGCTAATCCTGCCGCAGTAACAGAGCAACACAAGTTCCTATATTACATCACACATCTTCTCTCTACAGCCAGTGGAAAGCACAGCACTGCTGCCCATTAGCCCATGCTAATAAGCAGAGCAATTTACTGACAAAAAGCCAGTAACTTGCTGTATCTTGTTTTAACTTCATTTTCATATAGCCTATGTGCAAACTAGTAACATAATTATATAAGAAAATGCGGGGAAGGGATTTCTGGCATGACTTCCTTCCTATGTCCATAGCAGGAACACAAACAAGCCAAAAAGCACTAGTCTGAGAATAAAGTTGTTCTGTACACTATAAGGGTTGGTTTTGACCTCATTATGTGACAAGATGTCATGAATCTGTCTGTTAGTAATTATTCATGTACACTGTGAGTGCTTTTTACACACAACGAACTCTACTTAGTGCAATGAGTGTGAATACACATGAATGCACAATGAATAATAAATGGCCAGCATATAAATAAAGGTTGTCATAATTTCGTATGTTAATTTTAGTGTAAAATGTAACCAAATTGTCATGCAAATCTCTTGGCATGCTTATTAATAAAAAGAAGAACACTAGACAGTGTATTAACTTAGCTGGGGAGGATTTCTTCCTCGGGGATTAACGAGGGATAAAACACAATGTTTAGTAAACTGAAACACCCTTAGGCTGAAGAAATATAAAATGAGAAAATACAACTGTCTGTATACAGTATCATTTATTTACAGGTGTGAACCCATTGCATCTTTTGTGCATAACTACACTAAGCATTCAGGCTGATAGACGTGGTTCACAAAGTACTAAAAGTCTAATAAAGGGAAAATATGGTAGCACATCTCATGTCATGTGGTAAACTGCTCTCTTTAGCTTCAAGGTTATGGTGAGGGTGAGTGATCATGAGAGTGTTTGTGTTCGGTAGTCCTGGGGGACATGTTGCATCTATCTGTGAAAAGGGAGACAGGCTTCAAATTGCCTCACCGCTGAGGATGACACAGCGCACTATCACTCCTTCCAGCTACAGTCAAACTTTGTGTGTGTTTGTGTGAGTGTGGGAAGAGGGTTGCGGGTGTGTAATGTCACAAGGTTGAATGTTGTTCTTGACTCTATGTGGCCTTGACAGTGAAAGGAGTGTGTGGGTGCACCAGAAAGTCGCTTTTGATCAAAAATACTTGCACGTTACAATAACGTAATAAACAAGTTTCAGGGAAAAATACAAAAACACATAAACACAACAGTCGCAAAACATTGAACTTCACATGCAACATTTCTTAATATTTACAATAGCTTATGAAGTTATCTTTCATTTGCCAGGCTGTTATCCATTCAGTCACCCAGCTTTAAGGTAATCTCAAGATGTGGCAGTGACTAGGTCATTATGCAAGATCTTGATACTGTACATGGACAGGATTAAGTCAAAGCAAAGCCATGGTGTGATTTCCAGTTTCCAACTCAAGCTTAGTTTAATCTGCAGTTCACAAAGGGCTACTGTATTCCTTCTTGACATCCTTTACTCAAGTGTGTTTTTGTGTGTGTGTGTGTGTGTGTGTGTGTGTGTGTGTGTGTGTGTGTGTGTTGGTGTACACTAACCTGCAGGCTGAATCATTGTCTTAACCTATAATGTAATTCAATTTGACACAAGATTTTCTGTCAGTTGTTGAATTGGGCACTACCTGAACACTCAGGAAACTGACTTTTGTGTTTTCTCCCTACACTCCACTTTTGCGTTCAGTGTTTTCTTGATAAATAATTTACAGGACAAAGGATGCTGAGTACTAAGTTATTGCAGTAGCAGCAGAGGCATATTAACATATTTAAGGTCAGTGTCCTCCTTAAAATAGTACATTCCTTTAAATTAATGACCTCATATTAAGTTGAGAGCATTTTAGGACACACAGACCTACTTTTCCCTGGCTGATGTTGGTGGAAACAGCTAAACAGCAAAGGTGTGAGAAACTCAGATGTTTAGATGCCATATGTCCTGTTACATCAAATTTGTTGTACAAAAATAAGCACATTAGTCCCTGTTCTGATTTTTACATAATACAGAAAATACAGCACAAACCTTTAAAATTACAACATCCCTGTGTTTTTGCTACGTATAACTTCCTCATTGCTATTTCTTACATGAAATGTCATTTTGCACTTGCACTAATGAGTTCAGGTGCCTCCTGTAAAATATATGAGTTTCACGTGGTGCCCATTTTAACTAGCAGGTTGAATTATTACAATTCAAAAGAATCTATTGACACATAAACAAATATAAACACAGGCTCATTGGTCTTGGTCAGATATGCTAATGATCTTCTTGGCCCCCCAGATAGAGGCAAGCAGGTCAGAAGAGGAAAATAATCTTATTGTGAGTGAGAAACAGTGATGGCAATGGACCTGATAACATCAGATGTTGTGTCCATATGGTGTTAGGGGTTGTGACACCAGCATGCCCAGGGTCACAACTGGTTTGTGTGGATGTAATCAGAGGAAGGACCCAGAAGGCAGGCATCTCATGCTGATAATCTTCAGAGAGCTCAAATCTCTTTCATGACTCCCTATCAAGCCTACTGTTTATGTACACTGCTCAGCCAGTAAAATCACACATGAATATTTCAGCTAAGATAACGAATCACTAGTCAGCAACCGAAACAGATGAAATTAAGGATGACATAATCAATCTAATTCTGCATTAATGTGACGGAATTTTGCTGCAGGCGGTTTAAGGTAGGAATTGATCTACAGGATCATACAATCAATCTGTTCAATGCAAAATGCAGCTAGTACTTGAGCATTAATTCTACCTCCTATCTCGCCTATAGGACTGTGTTTGTTTACCTCAGTGTGGTTTGTCTCTGAACATACGTGTTAAGTCAATATACAAACACTCCTGTGGCATCCTGCTTTTCTCTTGCATATGAATTTATGCTTCTGATTTGATAAAGCGAGAGTGAAACAGGTGAAAAAAAAAACATTTCAAACATCAGTTTTCTTGTATTTGCACAAATTTAATGAGATAAAAAACTGTGTCTCAAGGACAGTGGATATTACACTGAAACCATGTGAGTTTAGTCATTTTCTACAGAGTTTTTATATAAACACAATCCCCAACAAGTACCGGAGAAATTCCAGCAGAGGTTATAGAAATTCTCTTTGTAGTTGCAAAACAAAATAACCCTAAGCTTTCAATATAACCCTGCATTACATTATTTCCAGCGCTGCTTCACGTGGTTCCTCTGCCACCTCTTCTCTCGAACAGTAAATGCCTCTCAGTCATCTTAAGCATGCAGCTTCTACATCAAGCATTTAGTTTCTTCTTCATCTATTTTTTTTTCTATCCAAAGCAGTCGGTATTTGATGGTAAACTGCAGGCACAAGGAATACAGCAACCATTTACCACCATTATTATTTCCTTTCATACTAATTTATTGCTAAATATTCCAAGAAAATTATTATTCTTTGAATGAAAAATATGACACACCATGAAAATATTGACAGGAACAAACAGCTGTTGCTGGGATCTTCCCTGTGTTGGACACATGAGACATAATTAATCACCCAGGGACTCAGACTCATTAATTGCTGTGTGCTGATTAATTGTCCCTCGTGAGGAACGTTCAGCTTAACATGCAAATTTGTGTCAGAGGATCCATTCAACGATGCAGCCCAGGCAGGGACTTATTGTAAAATGACACATGTGAAGAGATAACAAGACGCTTGTCAGGGGCCTACTCTAAAACAGTTGTTTCTATTTCGAGGTCTCAAAGTAGGAGAAAAAAGAGAGATGTTACAACGTGACGCTGATGAATATTGAGGCCTGAGAAACAAAGTGGGCTAGAGAGTTCTTTTGTGTGACATATTAGAGTGTTTGTCCTTGGTGTTTTGCTGCATTAAACAAACTGAGGAGAGGAGAGGAGAGGAGAGGAGAGGAGAGGAGAGGAGAGGAGAGGAGAGGAGAGGAGAGGAGAGGAGAGGAGAGGAGAGGAGAGGAGGAACTATTTTGTGACCTGACGGCGGAAAAGGTCACTGACTCAGCAGCAAAGGACATTGTCAGTGGAGTCAGATTTTAATCACCTCCAACCACTTCATCAGCTCCTGCGTAAGATGGACCGAAAACAGCATTAGCATAAGGTCATAAAATCTCTCTGATGAAGAATGAGAAGAGTCATTCTCTTAAAGAAATGAAATAGCACCACTTTCCCTTTCATTTGAGTCGTCTATTTCCACCAAATTGAGAAGACGATGATGAGACAATAGCTGAACAGATGGAGCACTAAGACACTTCACCAGTGATAAGGAGGAAGTGTACACATGGCTGAGTTCAAGGCTCCATTCTTCTGCCAGAACCAAACTTACACAGTTGCTATGGTAAATATAGAGAAACAGCAGCTTTAAAAAGTCTATCTATTGTATTTGACATTACCTACACTGAGCAAAAACCCCTTTCTCTCCTGCTTCAGAATTGTATAGTTTTGTCATTTCTCCTTTTAAACATCAAATCAAAAATGTGGGTTCATACATGTATGAGCCTTACATTGCAGCTGATATAACAGCAAAGCAAATCCAGCAATCCATACTGACTCAGTCACAGCACTGCATCATTTAACATAACGCAGCATGATGAGTGACATGAAAAGCTGGTGAATCTACTATATAGTAATTACCTTGTTGTGTATGGCAACTGACCCTACACCCACCACATGTGACTGTAAGCAGACTGTTTGGAAGAGAAAGGCAGCAAGAGGATATAAAAGAGGATTACAGTGAAATAAAAGTGAATAAAACAAGAGAAGAGAAGAGAAGAGAAGAGAAGAGAAGAGAAGAGAAGAGAAGAGAAGAGAAGAGAAGAGAAGAGAAGAGAAGAGAAGAGAAGAGAAGAGAAGACTGAGGTTTAGAGACTGTTCACTGAAATGCCAATTAGGCCAATACCTTGTGACATTTCTGCTCTTTCTCTACTCATGATACAGCTAATGCACCACAACATGGGCAGTCATACTTCAGGATGCCTTATAATGCTGCAGCTATAACACATTAAGTCAGGCACAAAAGATTTTAACACTTGTGCTCTTTTTGCCGCCAGCTCTCAAACCTGAAGAAAACAACATGCCACGGCACATATAAACAACATATACTCAACTCATATTTTACCATGTACAAAGAGCTCCCGGAGCACTCGATCTGAAAATCACCATTTGTGTCCTTTATATTAGACAAAAAATATTCATCCAGTTTCCATGGCAGTAATCGGAATATCGACTTAATGTATTCATTACGACTGTTTGCACATTACTGCCTCAGAAGCTCCACAGTTGATGCAGGATGCCACAGGGTTTTGATGTGAAAAGACTCTTAATGTTCTCTACCCTGTAACGTCACACTGATGTGTGATACTGTACAGTACTCATCTAATCACTCCCTGCAGTAGCCCTGACTAAGCCAGTTTTAAAAACACCCACCATCCTGGCTCACGGCCAGCTGGGTTTCCTTCAAACTCTGTGGTATCATCATGACTGTTGGCTCCCTGGCAGCAGATATGACATTGACACTTCAGTGAGAGCCTACGGTCCAACACCAACAGAGATGTTTTACACAGGACACCCAGGGCTGCTCCTATACTGGCGGAACACTGTTTGTACTGCTCAGCATAGATTTAGTATACCTTTTTCCTTGGCTGGTTATTTTGAGTTTATAAAACCTGCTACGCATTTTAAAATGTGCACGGGTTAGCCATACAGTAACAAGGTGTTTGCCATTAAGCCACTACTGTGAAGTATAAGCCCTTACTTGTCAAGCTGCCCAGCACTCAGCGAGTTTCTGCAGGCATCAGAGGCTGTACACTGTTCCACTGACATTCTTCAGTCTGCCATCCACAGATTTGTGGTCCCATTGAGCTGCAGATAAATTATTAATCAGCCCTTCACTAACAAAATGGGCTTTTAATTGTAGAGACTCCTGTTCGACAACACCGACTGAAACATGGGCCTTGATACAAACTGGCTATCGATCAACCCCCTCTGGATACAGCCTCATCTTCAGGATCGGACTGATCTGGTCCTGTGTGGCTGAACACACAGAATACAGTTTGGAAAAAGATGTGTTTTTCAGATATTACATTTTATATAGCCCATACAAAAACGATGACGCTAATCTAGCAGTGAGAGTGATTAAACTTCAAAGGGAAGATAGGAGGAGGAGGAGTATGCTGATGTGGTTTTGCAGCAGTCTGAGAATTTGTACTCATCAAAAAGCACAAAAAAGCTGTGCAACCAAGTACAAGTGAATGGTAATTTAGCACTGATTAATTCAGAATCTGCACTGAGTTAAAAGCCTACCAAGACTGGAGTAATTGTTCTCAACAGACATGTTCGTCCTTTCAAAACTCCAAAATCCACTTTCTATTTTTACAACAATATTATTAAAAGCTGGACAGATTCTATTTAATTACTTTGTCAGACAGTCATTTTCTACTGTAGGCCCCTAAGCTAAAATAACACATACTGGAAATGATCAACTCTAAAAGCTCTAATGTGAACTTGCCATTGTTTGAACTAACTGACTTGTGTTTGGCAGTCTGGGGGCCAGCCACAGTTCAAGCATCCTGAAGGAAACACAGTCAAATCTACAGCAAAAACATTAGACTGACATGACATTTCAGAGTCTCAGCCCATCGGCATGTTCTAGTTCCAGACACACACAGGATCCCACAGGTGAGGAGCCTACAGAGCCATTGAAAACAGGAAAAAATCGTCAATTTCAACTCAAAGGGTTGACGATGCAACAATGCAGCCTGATGAGCTCCGGTCGAAGCCTTCAGTTTTTGGACTGAAAGCCGCAACGCCCGATGTAAATCCTGAACGTGTCAACAAGCTTACCTTTTCATTGCATTGTAATGAGCTGCGGATGGGTGTCGGTCACACAGGAATAGTTATCCAGCTCTTACATGACGGATGGAATATCACTGTCACCCGGCTGTTTATCTGTCGGAAGGTAAACAACAAGACGGTCCTAGAACATTTCTAGATCTATGTTTGCCTTTTATCCTCAGGATGTGAGGCGTAATTTCGCTGCGGTCATTTCTTCTTGGTCTTCTGCCTTTGTGACTGCAGCTCACCGGTTTACACACGGATCCATGACGGCAGGGAAAACGCAGTTTGGAGGCTGCCGGTGATGCTGCTGCTGCTGCTGCAGCGTTTGGTCCGTCGAGACGCGGGATGAGAGAGGTGGGGGTGGGGGCATCCGAGGGCCCACGACAAACAGTCAGCTCCGCGTCGGAGGACCGAAAATGAACTCATTGGACCCGAAATCACGGTCTCATGAGCAAACGGTGGTTGATGAATCATTATGCGCACACCGAGGCAACTATGAGTGTGTTTTTCTCGTGTGTCTGAGGAGTGCAGTCTTTGATGATTCAAGGGAAGTGAAAAAAACAGATGTATTTAAAGGGATTTTAAAGGGAACTTCATTAAAAATGGATTTGTGCTTTGGACACTATAGATGCCGTGTGAAGCCACATGGGAATGAAACCAAAGCGTCAGATCGTGATGTTTTTTCCTGACACTTTGTGAAGTTGGTGTGTTGACACTTCATTAGTGCCCACAGACTTGAACAGGTTTTGTTAGAGATAGTTCATGTAGGAGAGATTTATCTGAAAATGAATCACAGCTCTCCAAAGAGCTGTAGGTTATCAAACACTGTGGTTATAGTCTAGTATAGTAATGAGAAGTGTGGAAATGTAACCACACACACACACACACACACACACACACACACACACACACACACACAAACACAAACACACACACTAAACATCTGAACAAATAAAGAAAATTACAAGTTCCTCCAGCAAGGCCATTTCAAGCTTCCTCTCCCTCCACAATAATATTAAATCACAAATTTATGACCTATTTCCTTCTTGTAAGCTAGTCAGTCAGTGACACTGGTCAGTCTAACTCCCTGTTGCCATGGTAACAAATTCGTCAGTTTGTACCTGGTTTCAGTTGGCTTTTTCCCCTTTTTTTCAACCATTAGTCCGGTATTCTGCTCGTATTAATAAGAAAGTGAAAAACAATTCCATTTTTTATTTATTTAACTTTATTTTTCCATAATCAGTAGGATATTACTGACTGACAGAGGACAGAAGTAGGTCTAATAAACCTTTAAAAACCGGCATTATTTGGACTGGTCATCCTTTTAAAGTTTTGATATTAACTTTAGAAGGATGACCAGTCCAAATAATGCCAGTTATAGTCTAGTATTGTAATGAGAAGTGTGGAAGTGTAACCACACACACACACACACACACACACACACACACACACACACACACACACACACACACACACACACTAAACATCTGAGCAAATAACGAAAATTACAAATTCCTCCAACAAGGCCATTTCAATCTTCCTCTCCCTCCACAATAATATTAAATCACAAATTTATGACCTATTTCCTTCTTGTAAGCTAGTCAGTCAGTGACACTGGTCAGTTTAACTCCCTGTTGCCATGGTAACAAATTTGTCAGTTTGTACCGGGTTTCAGTTGGCTTTTTCCCCCTTTTTTTCAACCAGTAGCCCGGTATTATGCACCTGTTAATAAAAAAGTGAAAAACAATTCCATTTTTATTTATTTATTTTACTTTATTTTACTTTATTTTTCCATAATCAGTAGGCTATTACTGACTGACAGAGGACAGAAGTAGGCCCAATAAACCTTTAAAAGCTGGCATTATTTACATTGGTCATCCATTTAAAGTTAGTATCAAGCTGGATAATTACATTTTCAACAACTAAGTGTCAGTTTACCACTCAACATAAGAGACTCACAATCATATGCCTCCTTCAAATCAAAACTTAAACATTGGATGAAGGAAAACCAAGTCTGTGACCATCAGTAGATTATCATCACTGTTTTGTTCTGTGTGTTTTTATAATGTTTCGCCTTTTTGTCAGCTGTCTTTCCTGTCACCTGCCTAGGGACTACAGATGGAAATTAGCACTGCTGCTACAATCTGGCATATTTACACCTGTAATTGTTGTAGATGTTCATTAATAGGCATGGTCCCTAATAAATAAATAAATAAATAAATAAATAAATAAATAAATTCCCACAAACCTCAAACCTCACTTCAACTATAGTGGAGAAAACAGTTAGGCCTACTCAATGGTATCTATTTAATATGTATGCCTAAAAGATCAATGTGATGCTACTGAATTGTTCAAGTGTGATTTAATTGTAAATATTAACTCCCACAGACTACATACATTAAATCATAGAGGATATAACCTCAGTGTCCCTACAGACATCTGTTTCTCTGACTTTCTCTTTAATGCTGTCATGGATGCACACAGTTATTTCCATGATTCACTGTCTATGATGCATCTAAAGGATTTATGACAGCACTGGCGCTCATGCTATTCATCCTAATAATATACAATATATTTTAAGCAGCATCTTTCCTTTAATCTATAAAGACCGGGCTGCTAATGAATGTCTGTCAAAATTAATAATGGCTGCACATGTTTTAAACACAAATGTATTGCTCACATGCGGAGAGGGGAGAAGGGGAGGAGCGGACTCTGTGCCACCAGCAGCTGCATGAACATGACTAATCTTCAGTTTAAAATCAAACTGACAATAAAAGACAATATGTCCTTACCAGAGTAATGCCCACTAGCATGAAAGATGGATGACTGGATAATACCATGACTAACAAGTCTGTATCTCAGGGGTGGATATCCAAAGGGGAATAGTGGCAGCTGAGAGTTGGGTTGTAATCTGAATACTTTTTGTTCAGCTTGTCCTTTACACATGCTGGTTGTTTGATACCAATCGCTGCTGACATTGTCTCTCAACCAGACAGCGATCAAATACTTTTTTGTTGGGACTCTAGGCCATAGATGAAGGTGACCAGTTGTCTTTTTTGACGAGATGACTGAGCTATTATAAACAGAATGTCCATTTTGTGTTTGTAAACCCTACAAAAGCTTGACTGGACATGACACTCTGACATGAGCACCACCAGGCTTATAGCCAGAGGGCAAATCGAATGGATCAGTGGACCGCATGTCCGGAACTGTGTCCAAGACGATCATGGACATTGGGAAGACTGCATATGTAATGTGATATGGCACAGAATCAGAATGATTATCTGGTAGTTTACACATAATATGGTATCATTTTATAAGCAAAATGCTGTACTTAACCCATAAAACTCAAATAGTCATCAGCAGTGAAAATCATCTACTGATCTAAGGTGTTTAGTAACTGTTGATCTATTAATCCTATCAATATATGTAAATAATTGGTTTAAAATGCAGTTTGTCATCTTTTCATAGTCATTACATATGACCCAGTTGAACATTCAGAGGGTCCGTAGTGAATGTGGAAACACTGTCATCTTCTACAACATAAAACCCATGTAATTTGATAAATGACAGTGGATGGACACACTTGTTTTATGTTCAATTATTGATATCTTCTCTAAAAAAAAAAAAAGAAAAAAAAAAAAGGGGCCTTTTTTCCAGTTTTCTCTTTTTCTAATATAATAACCTCCAACTTTAATCTGAGCTTTTATGAACATCTACATCAGGGGTCACCAGCCCTGGTCCTCGAGATCTACTATCCTGCATGTTTTACATGTATCCTTCTACCAACACACCTGATTCAAATGATAAGCCTATCACCAAGCTCTGCAGAAGCCTGATAACGACTGTCAGGTGTGCTGGAAGAGGGAAACGTCTAAAACATGCAAGATAGTTGATCTTGAGGACCAGGGTTGGTGACCCCTGATCTACCTGATCAGTAAATTAAATACAGGAAAATATCTGGTTTTCACTGAAAAAAGAAGCAAAATACAAGGGATAATATCAGAATAAATGGTGCTAAATCACTTAAGAGAGGTTAAAATAGAGAGAAAAAATTATTTGGGAACTGCCGCAAAGGTAGCACTGAGTCTTTATGGGTTAATGTCCTATCTCAGTAGAGCTCATTGAAAACAAGCCTTAACCCTTAAAAGACCAAGAATTATTTTTGTGGAATTCAAACTGAATTTTTCTCTATATTTAACCTTTACTATATATCATAATTTATTACAACATTATCCTCTGAATTTGACATTTTTCAGTGAAAACCAGGAATTTTCCGTCATCTTTATTTGTTTAACTGATCATGTAGATGTTCATAAAAAAGTTAATTCAAACATGAACATGAACATTGCTATTTGTTTTAATTCATGAGCTGTTGCATTTGTAAATACCAAAAGAGTAAAGAAGTGAAATACTGTTTAACATCTTTCATGTGGTACATTATTTATTTATTATCAATAAAGCTTTCCCTGAAATGCTTTTGAGTAAGTAGACCATGTCTAAGTAGCTTAGCACCAGCATCCTGTATAAGTCAAGATGGATCTAGTCAGGTAAATGCAAAACAAAGCAATTACTATGATTTTATGTCTGTCTTACACCATCCTGCTTTAATTTTAAAACTATTTGGTCATGGTTTTTATTCCGGCTGCAATAATCCGTATTCAAAACACCCCAGATAGAGAAGAAACACACAATAAAACACTGGTACTTACTTTCTGCACATGAACATTTCAAAAACTAGTAAAACCTGCAGTTTTTCTTTTCAGATGTACTAATGTTTTGAGCTCTCTGCAGCATGTAACCCATTCAACTCATGACACATTGTAGGCCAACAGTGTGATAATAAAGGGATAGCTTATGCTTTGTCTATTGTCTGGTGTTTCAGAGAAGACAGAATACTGTTCCCTCATCCACTGCCAAAAGCTCTGTTAGGAGCTTGATCAAATCAGTCTATTCTGTCATTGACAATCTGTTTTATGTAACAACTCCCATATTCAGGGCTCCTTCCAGCATTAACAAACTGTTTCACAGATTATTCAGGCAGAATTTCTGCCAGATGTATGTGTGTTGTTTTCATTGTTCATTTTCATGCTCATATTTTACACTATTTGCTTCAAATCAATTGTGTTTTTTCTTTTGCTATGTTGTCTAACACATGCATAGAGTAAAGAAAAAGAACTTATAATCCAAACATTATATCAGGTGTAAATACAGAATGATTGTCCGGATTCTAAGAAATTCAGCTGCCATCACAGTCTGTTGTTTACAGATGAGCACTCCAATGAGATGTCTGTTTTATACACAAATACAAAACAATACACAACTGAAAAGACAATAGATATTACGACACAATAGACTTTAGTTAGTTGGATTAGTTTTACTTCAAGCTCATAGAATCATCAGATAACAAAGAACCATATGACACTGTCAAACAAAATTTTTCATTGCTGGAAAAGGAGTGGGAAGAAGTACAACTTACAGACTCCCACCTGCTTTTTACAAAACTAAAAGTTGAATTAATTCTCCTTCCTTTGCTTTGTTAACACATTTTTTTTTTTATTTTTTTTTTTACAATAACACGAAGCATCCACACAAACCATTCACATATACTCTTCTAGTCACCTGACTCACAATCAGACTTGCATAATCATCCATCCATTATCTGCCGCTTATCTGGGGCCGGTTCGCAGGGGTAACAGTCTAAGCAGGGATGCCCAGACTTCCCTCTCCCCAGACACCTCCTCCAGCTCTTCCGGGGGGACCCCGAGGCATTCCCAGGCCACCCGAGAGACATAGTCTCTCCAATGTGTCCTAGGTCTTCCCCGAGGCCTCCTCCCTTGCATAATCAACCTTTTTTAATATAAACTATAATATTTATATGCACTTTAAATATTTACTATAAATACAATTATTAATAAATGTCATATTATCTCCTAATCGTGATAGTCTGTATTAATTAATTACAATAATATCTTATTTTATGCATTCTTCTATATTATAACTAGATATTCACTTATTCAGATAATGTTCTATATTTTGTTATTATACTGGATTTATACATCCTTTTAGATGCACAAATTGAAGAAAACATTTTGAATTTTTCATCCAGATTATTCCACAGATGTACCCCTCTAACAGACTAATAAATACTAGCAACCATTTGACTAATTTTATGTAAATATTATATTTGGTACAATGTCACTTCCAAATTAAAGCATAGGCTTAAACATTGCACAACTCATAGATAAAAATCTTCTACAACTTTTTTTTCACTGCATGCGAAAAGTCATCTCACATGTATTAAACTCTGTTCCAATAGCATGTGTTTCCCTAAACACACTAAGTCCAAAGAGCATGTCTACTGGCATGCATAACTGGGTTCTTCCTGTGGAGGACTGGCATTAATACGGAGACTGCTCCTCATGTTCGTGCCCCTAAGATATCACGCCAATTATTTGTCTCAGTGGGAGCAACCTATTTGCAGAAGATCTTCTTAAAATAAGATAGGAGTCACAGCCACTCTGCCTGTTCTCTAGTTCCTGACTGGACAGTTTACGTGGGCACGTGTCACCTCTCACTGAGACCCTGCAGGGCGATCTAACTATGGCTGTGGAAAGGTAGTGACGTTGAAGCTCCCATACAAGCAAGGCTTTTGGTTCTGTTCACACCCCTGCGGAGAGAATTCAGTCCCACTGTGCATCTCTGCATCTCCATTTTAGAGAGTTAACAGATCTGTACAACTTGCCCATGGCTCTGTCAAACACGAATCCCTGTCTTTCTCCTGCTATAGTCACAAACACACATATCTCCTCAATCACAAAAGCACACATTGATATAGGCCGCTGTCACAAACCACAACTGCTCTCATTGTCTGTATACCATTTCTAAGAGTCTATATTAAAAGAACATTCTGCAGATTTGACCCTAGTGTTTTTATTTCCCATCAGTTTTCAAGAACTTTAATTAATAAAACAACAGTCACTTGGTAATTGTTGGACTAATTGAACACCTCTCACTTTGGTTTTGACTGTATCATGAGGTTTCACACTGTAATCCAGATAATTTACTTTAATATTTGTGGACAATCTACAGTCAAAGAGAATAAATTGGATTTAGTCTCCTTCCTCATCTGTAAACAATAGTGTTTCCCATCATGTTAAATGATACTGATATCACATGTGTAGCAAACATGTGCTATTACCGTAGTCACTGACTCTAAAACAAAACTGAAAATGGATTCCAGATGGGAATCTAGATCACAGTGAAGTAATATAACATTGTGAGCATTAAGCAGATCTGCCTACAATGCAAAGAGGCAGTGGGATGTCAGGGGCAGCATGACAAGAGGGTGTTAGGTGGGCGAGTGCCATTTCATCATACAATCCATGTACAGTAATCAATGACCACTCACTAGTGGAGAAAAGAAGGGCAGCAGAGAGATTGAGAGCACCAGTGGGCATGTCAGATAAAAACACTGAAGGAGACAAACAGGGGACAAGAGGGAGGTTGCATCATTTAGGGTACAACAGCAAAAAAAGTGGGGACATTTAAAAAAGCAAAATTGTGAAAAAGATGGGGAGATTAAAGTAAGCAGATGATTATATAAGCAATCTCTTGACAGGGGGAGACACATAAAAGACCTGGGAGACCATGTGCTGATTGGAAAAGCTGAAGAGGCTGCACCTCCTCTATCCTGTATAATCCAGCTCTCTGTGATTGCTCTTCAGATCAAAGAAACAGGCACTTTTTTACTAATTAAACATCTTTTGTTATGACAAAAAAAAAAAAAAACACTCCTCTTAGTCTTTTCACTACTTTTGTTTTTAATCTATTCTCCACTGAATGTTCTTTCAGGCAGAATACAAACATGCTGTTTCCTACAGAGGACATGTACACTAAATGCAAATACCTGCTCCCACAGCTTTCTGGTTTATGGTTGGGGTAAATCTGGTCAGCTATGGTTCTATTTTAAAAACACCACCAGCCCTGTATAAGCCTGGCACCATTCAGGCAGCACTGCAGATGGCTTAGTAAAGCAAGCTCCAATATCTACTGCCTGGATTCATGTTTAGAAAAACAGGAAGTGCTGAGACAAACTGCTTTCAGAATAGCTGAGCTCAATTTCTTCCAGTGTGGGTGCAATGTATGGAAAGAATAATGGTTTTGAATGCATGAATCTGAGCCAGACGTGACTCAAGAGTCATGTATGTAAATAACAACATGTAAACTGGAGGTCATCAATTCTGATATAGCAGTGGATTTGCAAAAGATTAACAACTCAGGAGACTCAAACATTAGTTACAGACAATGGGAAGTGGTTCTTGCCATTGACTAATTGTAATGTGGGTGCTCTGATGTGCACCAGATTAATGAACATGTGCTGAGTGTGTTCAGGCAGAATATTCTGTCAACCAGACCATGAACACATGGTTAAAGGGCTATACTGCTCCATTTTATCCATCTCAGTTTTCCTTGATTCCGTCAACCATAATAATATCATTTTTATGTGAAATTCACTTTGCAATCAAATGTTTTCATCCTTTTCAAAATAAACATTAGCAAGCAATTACGCTGCACATTTTCCTCATCAATCATGTCTTACAGAAAACAAAGCAATTCATCATGAAGTGGACAGTCAATTACATTCATTCTATGAAAAACAAAATAATAAAGCTAATTATTTGAATGTCAAGAGGTGAAATCCTTAATTCTTCCCCTTGGCCAGTTTCACACTGTATCAGCATTTCCACTTTTAAATCATAATGTCAGGTGTCTGAATATTATCGGAGGTATGAGCCCATGGGAATTGTGGCCGGAACAATAATTTGGCTGATAGCGTTTTTTATCACAAGATATTCATATAAATCTGAGTCTACCTACCAATTAACAGAATTATTAGTTTCTAAATTACAGCTCACACAGCTGCTCCTAAAACTACATTTGTTTGCTGCTTTTTTGCACAGAACTGTACATACTCACCACTGGATTTGTTGTTTAAGCAATGTTACACTGACATACACATATTCACATAACACTTATCTATGCATTTCTCAATCTCTGTGTAAAAGATGCAGCCAGAACTTATAGGTACTATGTAAACGAATTAAAAACACACACTTTGGACCAAATCACAACTATTTAGTGTAGTTTCACCAAGGCATATCGGTACTTTCTTATCATTTTGTCTACTTTCTGTCATTGAAATTGGAGGTCACACTAAATACTGACCTTTGGAAGTAGAGGCCATAGATTTTTTTCAAGTTTTTCTTGTTGTGTGTATATTATTTTTAAAACTGTGCACATATTTCCAGCATTTTCTTCTTGAATCCTAATGAAGATGGTGGGAAATAAATATGTGAGCTTGTTACCCACCTTGCAAAAAAGACTTTTGCACATTATTATTTATTTTAAAGAAGCGCTGACTCCTTTCTGGCTGTTTTTTCACCCTTACTTTACATGTTTCTATATTATTGGGTGATTTTTATTTTTTTTTTTCTGACAGAGCAATTGCTCATCCTACATATGACATATTTGAATTCTTAAAATTAGGATACCTCAGTCAACACATGTAATCGAACGACAGTAAGAAGGATGTTGGATTCAAGAGGGCTGCAATCGGCTCAGTTCAAGTTGCTTGAAATGACCACTGGCAGCATCATTCCGCCATCTAGAGGAATTATAGGTAACTGCATCAAATCTCTGTAGCAAGAGCAGAGCTGCATGGAACAGCCATAAATTTCCTTGAATAATGCACAATTGAATTAGCATAAATTTATAGTCTGCTAGAAGATATTCAATGCACACCTGTTTAACTGCTGAAAAACATTCGACATTTTTTTCATTCATTAAATTTATGCCCTTAATTTTGATTAGAAGACCTGTGGCCTACTAATGCCTACTTCTAGATTACTTGCAACTCTACATTTTATGACAAAAAAGAGAATAATTTTGAGAGTTGAGGCATTATGTAGCCTATAATAGTTATTCTTTCACTTAGTTCACCAACATTAAATGAGCCTTTAAACGTCTTATTTATGATGTAAATTTTCACTAGTTCCATTTATTCAAATATTTAGTTAAATTAATCTTAACTGAAAGATTCAAGGAAGGGCTGTAAAAACATATTATTTTAGTTTATTCTTGAGTTTTTAGAGATTTCATTATTTCCAAACAAACCAGAATCACTCTTTCTTCCACGCAAGAAAAAAAAAAAACAGTTATAATAATAAAGTGATATATTTCCTCAAATCTATATATCACTTACATGAATGATCAGTGAGTGGGCGGAGCTGACCCCGGCAGAGGGGCGGGGTAGTTGAGAGGTCAAAGTTGAATGCATTTTGTCTTTTGTGCTAAAGCTGGAGAGTGGAGTCCGATCGAATAGCGGTGTCTCTTCCCTCTTCCCCGGATCCTTTTAAAACTCCCTCCCGAACCTCTCCCCTTCTACCCTTGCCACCCTACCCACCCCCTGAACGCGCATCAAGGGACGGTTCGGGTAAGACTTCCAGAAATATGGCTTTGTTTTTTCTTTCCTTTCAGAGTGAAGGACAGGGATAACTCAGTATGCCTCAGTGCGCTCCGTAGGCCGCAGGACCTGGCTATTAACTGGAACGCACGGTGCTAAATGCTAGCAAGCTGAATGGAAAATTACCGAACTATGCTCATTGACCGATCTAGATTTAGATAGCTTTAAGGGACTGTTTATGTGCATTATACCAATTACATAGTTGAACATTGCACTTGTGAATTCAGACATATAACTTGTGGTTTAAGAACTGGTAGTTGAAATGATACGGTTGCCTACTTAGCCATCAAATCTTGTTTGCGTGACTAGCTGTGATGCTCTGTTCGGAATAGGATTTGCGACTTTCACGCTATACTGTGAGCTTTATAAAGCTAGCATCGTTTCTCGTTTGACACAGAGTTAGTACAGCACGGACTATATATTAAAGTGGTCAAAATTGGGGATGTAAATGGGATATGATAGTCCATGTCGCCACAGCTGCAATTCCAGGAAGTAGACGCTGCCACTGTGAGACAGTGGGTCATTGTGCTAACGTGAATGAGTGGACTTGGGCCAGTCTAATGTGAATTACTGGAATGAGACGACTCATTCTTTCAGAGTGCCATGCTAATGTTGTTATAGTACAGTACAAGTCTACAGGATGTTAAGAGTCTGCATCACTTCATTGATCTGCATTGACGGCACTTTTTATAGTAAACAAGGGTTTCTTGTGAGATGCTTCTCTGTAGCCTCACATGTTGGTCACATTTCCCTTTCCATTACAGATATTCAGCCAGTGACCAAAGATTCAACTTGTTGGCCAGTTTAGCGTCCAAATCCAGCTGCAATTATGGACTCCAGTCTGGTTGAAGGAGGACTAAATGTCACCTTAACCATCAGGCTACTCATGCATGGGAAGGTGAGTGCCACATTTGATAAGGAGTCTTTACTGTCCGCATTTGATCAGAGCAATCTGTGCTGCTGTCAGTAGAAAGTGAAAACAATCGGAGCATTTTTCTACTGGTCACTGAAGGATGCATTTATTGCCATGTCATATATTTTTCCCTCTTTTTTTTTCTGCAGGAGGTTGGAAGCATCATTGGCAAGGTATGTAGTTTTTACTGCCAGGATGATTTTTATCTGTCTTTTCCCCGAGAGTGTTTTGTAAATATTTTGTGCTTGTGCTCTACTTACAGAAAGGAGAGTCCGTGAAGAAGATGAGAGAGGAGGTAGTAGGAATTTTAAAACATGTGGGAATACAAGAGTAGACCTGCTTGAATTTTCAATGACATTGACTCATGGGTCACATGATAATGATGCGACTGATTCAGTATTTCCTGTTTTGTGCTGCTGTGTGGTTAGAGTGGAGCTCGCATCAATATCTCAGAGGGAAACTGTCCAGAGAGGATCATAACACTTGCGGGACCCACCACCTCCATTTTTAAAGCCTTCTCCATGATCATAGAGAAACTGGAGGAGGTAAGACCCTTCCACCTCTTTTGACATTAAACACGCTGGTAAGGTTTTGCCGTGATGCACTAACACGGCAAAATCCTTGCCACCACACCATACATTTGATTAAAAAAAAAATCAATAATAGGCCTGCGCATTAGGCTATGCATAGTAAAGTTTTGCATTTAAAATTTTAAGGCTTTACAACATGGAACAGTGGTTGCAGTGGTAGCATCTTCCATCTTTATTGGTTGGTTCTGCTGCTTGTCACTACTGGATCAACTTCCCATTTGCACATGCGCAGTGGTAACTCTACTCGGACAAACTCGGTCAGAATCATTCTGCACTTCAGATAACTGTCATTGAGTGTATCATGGCTCAATAATTAATACTATTTTCATTTTTAAATTAAACTACCAACCTGCGCACCCCCCAGATGACAAACCACCACACCAAAGGTTCAGTTTCACAGGAAACACTGAAACTGACACTCAAACACCGACATTTTTTAAAGGGTTTCTTTTGGTGGTAACTTTTTTTTCTTTCATTTCCCCTGCAGGACATCAGCACCTCAATGTCTAATAGTACGGCCACCAGCAAACCGCCAGTCACCATGCGCCTCATTGTGCCTGCAAGCCAGTGTGGCTCACTTATTGGCAAGGGTGGCTGCAAGATCAAGGAAATTAGAGAGGTTTGTTCGTTGTGCTCTTTTTTACTTAATACTTGAATCATCGTTCTAACGATGACCTCTCATAACTCTTGTTGTGTGTGGTTGTGATTCTCCAGTCAGCAGGAGCTCAGGTACAAGTAGCAGGGGACATGTTACCCAACTCAACAGAGCGTGCCATCACTGTTGCAGGGACTCCACAGTCCATTATTGAGTGTGTCAAGCAGATCTGTGTTGTCATGCTCGAGGTAAACACAATGTTTAAAATCACTCTGTTTTACTTGTGGAATTAAAATGTATTTTATTTATTTCTAACTTACTAAAGTGGCCTACATTTCCCCTGGTTTATTACATTTTGTGAGACATTTTTGCCGTTGTTTTAGTCAATATGATTATGTATTATTATTTGTGAAGCACTTTATAATGTTAGTTTTGAAAGGTACTGTAGATGAAATTATTATTTTGGGGTTTGTAGTGAATGTGCCTTCAGTAGCCAGTGGTTTAATAGCATTCTTTTTCTTTTGGTTTCCTTAGTCCCCGCCGAAGGGGGTGACCATCCCATACAGACCCAAACCCTCAGGCTCTCCTGTCATCTTTGCAGGTGGTCAGGTAAATGCTGCATGTTTTGGTTGTTGTGTGTGACCCAAGTGTCAACTCTTTTGGGGTAACAGTATTGTTAGTAACTACTTTTGGTCAAAGGAATGTAATTATACGCAGGTTGTCATTCTGTAGAACGCCAGTCTTTGTTCTTGTACACACCAAGGACAGAGGACTGATGGATATTGGAGTACACTGACTGTGACACTGACACACCCTACTAAGTGCTGTTCTCTCCTTGCAGGCATACGCTGTCCAAGGGCAGCACGCCATTCCACAGCCTGATGTAAGTGAAGGGCCCTCTGTAAGTGATCCAATATATTTGCAAGTTCGGTCCTGGGGAGCCATGTCACCTTCTTATTCATCCCTATGACTCTTATTTTTTTCCCAACCCCTGCTCCATTACATGGACATCCATTTTTAAAAATTAACAATGTAGACATGGATTTTCTTTAACCTTTTAGAGCCTATCATAGGAGCCATGTGCCATTTCATATTTTCTGTCATTATCACTTCAACCTCAATATAAAAGGGAAATTATAACTTTATGAATATGATGTTTGTAGGTTTTTCTTCACTCATGATTTGTGTGTTTGTTTGCTCTCTGTGTCTTTTCTTACGTTGTATCAACAGCTCACCAAACTTCACCAGCTGGCCATGCAGCAGAGCCCCTTTCCCATTGCACATAGCAACCAGGGCTTCCAGGGTACGTGGACAGATTGAAAGAGAATGTGATTGCTGTAGATTTGTAATAATCCACCTAGTCAACACTCTCATGGGGTTTCTTTGTGTTTATTCAGCTGGGATGGATGCCTCTGCACAAACTGGCTCTCATGAGCTGACCATTCCAAATGATGTAAGTCACATCCATTTACACTGTGCACTGCTAAGTAACCCGTTTTTGGATGTTTGCTTTTTTTTTTTGTGCTGTGAGAATCATGTTTTTGCAGCTCTCTTTTTTTCCTCCTCTTTCCAGCTCATTGGCTGCATCATTGGCCGTCAGGGCGCAAAGATCAATGAGATCCGTCAGATGTCAGGGGCTCAGATCAAGATTGCCAACCCTGTGGAGGGCTCAACTGACAGACAGGTCACCATTACTGGGTCTCATGCCAGCATCAACCTGGCTGAGTACCTGATCAATGCCCGGTAAGAGGCTCTGTGCTAGTTCAACACTTCGATTTTCCCCACAGGAAGCTGACTGACACAAAAACACAGCAGGATTCAATGGTCTGACTATTGAAAAGTAGTTAAACAACTTAAAGGTTTCCTCTCGCGGGGACAGAGCATATATTCATTAAAGCTGACCCAGTCTTTAGGGATGCACCAATCAGATATTCTGGGCTGTTACTGATGAGGTCGATTCAAATGAGGTTTTGTGTTTATTTAGTTACTTTTCCGTGTATTTTTCCTTGTTTTCTTGCTAGGGAGACAAAAAAATAATTGAACCCTTTTAAAGTCTTTCAGCCTTTCATTACACTGTATCTTCTGAATGAGCACAAATCCAATCATGCAAATTTCTGAAACATTCTGCAATGTAACTCAACAGATAAACCCCAGCCACTGCCTTTGGTGAAATGGCATATTATTTTCCTAGTGCCAGTGTCTGTCAACGAGGCCAGTGTAGTTTGGTGCTGTTGTTCACTCAGTATATCTGTGTATCCCAACTGGTTGTATTGACACCACCTCACTTTCCTGTTAAACTCCCCAATAGGTGGTGAGTGCCATTTAAACGGAAGTCTTTTAGGAGAAGTGGGAACTAAAAACACATTATTTGCGATAACCCGACTGTTACCTTTTTTTGAGGGCAGTTTTTCAGCCACATTGCAGGAGGGCTTGTTTACGTTTTGTCTTCCTGTGGAAAACCATGCTGTCCGGAAATTAAATTGTGCCTCTCTTCATGAAATTCAGAGCTTTCTTCTACTCTTTCTTTACCCTTCATGTCACTGACCCATTAAAATCCTAGAACACACAGTATAAGACTGTGGTTATGTCTGTACTTCACTTGCTGTGTGTAACAAGTATTTTAAGATGTCGTTTTTGTCTTTCTGTTGTTGCTCAGACTGTCCTCTGAAGCTACTGGACTGGCAGCCAACTGACATGGAGGATCCTCATCAGCACCTAATGTAACCCCTCCCCCGACTTTTTACCAAGAGGTCCCTTACTGAATTTAATGCAAAAACCAAGTACTATAAACTCACTGTTTTCTCCTCTGCTTTGGTTACATACTGCTCAGTTGTAATTACATCATCATCATGATGTTGGTATTTTATTTATTTATTATGTTTTTAAATTCCCTTTGCATATAGTTTTCAGAGATTTCCTTCTGTTGTATTACTTCCTTTCATTTTGCTGTATATCTGTATGAACTTCTTGATAATAGGTAAAAAGTTTTAGAAAAATCTGAAAATAATGTTTTTTTTATGTCAGATTTTTCTTAGAAAATGTAAAAATGAAGAAAAAAACACACAATAACATAGATGGACTGTTCTTTCCCTTCCTTTTTAAATATCTATTTATTTTTTATTTAATACACAGCTCCTTGTAAGAGTAGAGTTCATTGATATTTGCCATCTTCTTTTTGAAGCTGTACTTCTTGAATAAGGCATTGGCGGTAATGGGTTTCAGTGGGTGTAAATGATTTTCCAGTTGAAGTTGTATGCAGGAAGAAAACTTTAGAGTCAGAAGGTAATTTATCCCTTGTTCACTGGGGGTTTAAAGGAGAATTTTTAAGCTACATTTTGTCTCACCTCTAATTTGCTGAGTAATTGTTTTGTGTCATTCCTGTGTTTCCATCCGTTTTTATTTCTCGATCAGGACTTTTGAGCATTGTTGTGTAATGGATTCTAATAGGGTGGGTGGGGAGAGGTCACAGGGTGGGGCCTGAATGAGAGGAAAATATTTTCTTTTCTCTGAAATTACTAAGACCATAATAATGATGATGATGACGAAAATAACATTGAAATGTTTGTTTTAAATAGAGAAAATATTTTTTTTAACTGCAGGGCTGGGGAATGCTGCAAGGGGCAAAACTACAAGACATATTGGTCTTTATAAGTATATTATGCTGAGGTATTAAATTAAGATTAACTAGAAGGAGAATTATAGAATTAACACTAGTTTCCTGCTATCCTTTTTTGCCTGGGTCAGATTTTATTTTTTATTATTCTTTGCAGGATGAAGAAACTCACGTTTTTGTGCACGTTTTCAAACTATTGTAGATCTGGGTGCAATTAAATTGTTGAAGAACTGAAATGCAGAAATAAAAAGATGTGAAATGCTGAAACATTGCTTGTTTTCTTTAAAAAGCTGTGGTTCCCCACGTAGAGAACGGAAATATTGACAAGAGGTGGCGGAATTAAAGCTCGTGCTTGTACAGAAGCAGAGAGGAGACAAAATTATATGCGGATCACTAGTTAATTGATTTCTCTTGGTTCATAACTTTAAAGGGTCACAAGCTTAAATAGAAGGCACTGTTATAATGTTTGTTATTCACTGAAAAACTTGACAAGTTTAGTAACATCACATGGTCCTGTCATAGGACATGCCTGTGGGAGGTAACAAAATGACACTGGAACAGTTTGGACATGCTTAAAGTCATTGAAAATAGTCATTTATTTCTCATCCGTCTTAATGTGATGTAGCAACAGCACAAACTGTAGCTATTACAAGGCCTGTCTTTTTAAACAAACATCAGACTTTTTTTTTTTTAAACCAATACATTATTTATTGTTGCTCATAATATTTTGCTTTTGATATAATTCCTATGTTACAGGTACAATGTGCAATGCTGTATAAAAACAAAACATCTCTATTCAAACCCAAAGGATACTTACTCTTCTACTAGTAACCACCACAGAGTGCTCTATTCCTTATCTGGCTACTTCTGCAAAACTCTTAAAGGGTAAAGGAATAGTTAAAGGTTTTTATGAAGCCTACCAACTGTTTGAACTATACGAGTCCTTTTGGTTCATTAATAAAGCACCATCTTTCAAACACACATCCTACAAATAAAAAGGCAAACCAGAGGCCAACAGTTTCATTAAGTTGTGTACATTAAATGCACAGCAGCGGAAGTGCTTTGTGAATGAACTCTGGTCTCCTATTTTATCACTTATTAGATAAGCTTAATAAAAACCTACAGCATGTCTTATGTGTATTTGTAACTCAGTAGTAGGAGGGTTAGAAAAGAAAATATATTACCTACTGAGAACCCTAATTATGCATCATGATTGATGTCTCGGTGAGATTTTCATTCCATTTTGACATTTCTTTTTTGAGTGCTGACATTTATTAACAAAACCAAAATAACAGAATACTTTCAGGATTAAAAAAGTGTAAACTTTCACAAAATATAAAACGGACACATCCGAACCATAAATTATAAACATGTAATCATGCATTTGTTCACAGGGCTGCATACCGTTTAGTCTTACATTTTTATCTTACAAATAAAATAAAGTTACATATTTTTCATGTGGTATGTAATGAATATTTACATTATTATTCATTAGTAGTTGATGCATTAGTGTATGGAGTATTCAGGATTCTCCCAGAGTGAAGGTTAGAGTGTTTAAAGGACTAAACGTGTGGTTTCTTGTGCGTGCATGTGCGTCTGTGGAGGGTTTTTGCTCAACTGGAGCGGTGGCTGAGGTTACCTAAGTAACTATTTTGCCTAAAAAAACCCTACTGAACTTAAATGACATATATCGGATGTCACAAGCTGCCAAAATATCTGATGTCAGGTTATGACAAATATCCTATGTCATCTGATATAGGTTTGCCAGCCAACAAACTTATGAGACACCATAAGTCAACTTGTCATAGTCTGTGTGACTCTAGTGTAGTAGGTGTGATCCTTCATGGCAACAGTAATGTACTGCACTGACAGACTGGTGTTCGCTTGTGGTGGTTCTTCTCTGTAGGGGAGCTGAGGGTCTTTGTTACTGTCCAGTGAACTATGGAGGTCCTGTATGAGGTGCCTGTGGAGACCCCTGATAGGGTAAAGGTTGAGACTGTGGCACCCATGCTCCAGCACTGGGGGGGCGACTGGGTTCGCCGCTACCTGACTGATCGAGCTCAGCGCTGTCGCAGTCAGAATCATCACACAGGGCCCGACTCTGTAGAGCGAAGAGATGTCAGAATTTTAAAGCTGCAGTGCTTGATAGGTTTTTAGTGTTATGGGCCAAAAAAAATCCATCATTACTTTTCGGCATTATATAATTCAAGTGGCCTGAGAGGACATGAGGACTCTGCATCTACTCTTTGCTTGTATTTTTAAGCTGTAGAAAATCTATTCTATGGTGCAGATTTTGGCAAATCACAGGCATTTTCAGACCGATCACATACTTGATTGACAGCTGTAATTACCAATTGCTGATCAGATACAACTCGGATGGGATTCTACTGCTTTACTGCATTTCCTGATATGGAAGTTTGGAAAAGTGGCTTCATTTTGATGACAGAAGACTGACACCATGTAATGCTCAGTTAGTGTTTTGATGTAAACCAAGAGGAGAAAGCTGCAGGAAGGTGTGTGTATTAATCTTCTTTCCTCCCTAATGAATGCTCCTGCAGCTTTAACCCACAGTAGACAGTAATAACAGATGTACGTCAGATAAATGAGTACAGCCCAGTGCAACATAATATCACAAACTGCAAGTGGTAGAAGAAGTATTCAACAAATCTCTAATATTACACTATAAAAAATACTCCATCATAGGTAAATGTTCTGGCTGCAGAAGACACCACTGGAGTATAGCTGCAGAATCACATCTGAATGAATCCTAATCATATGTGACCTCCCTACTCTTCTGAAAACACCTGCATCACAATGTATATTTTCTACAGCCCAAAAATCAGAAGTATCATCAGCAAATTATTTCGTAAAAGTGCAGTAAAATGGCCCCTGTCAGTGTTTTACTTATTATTATGTTTCACCTTAATTTTACTGCTGTGTTAATGTGAATGTTGCATTTTACTGACACATCTTTCACACGCTTGGATCATTTTAAGGACTTAATATACTGTTGGCAGGTTAATCTACAGCGATGAATCATATTCTGTGAGATCATCATATGTTGGTAGAATCGCTGTCCAGTGAGAAGCATGTGTCTCTAAAAAGGCAGCTTCTTATGAGCTCATAAAAAGAGGCCTGTTTTCAGTTTTATGACAATGCACTTTCCAATTAATCCAAGTGGGTTTGAGAAGAGTTAATTTAAAGGGGTTATATTTTGCTAAACCCACTTTTATTAGTCTTTGGTACATTTATTTATGTATTTGGACCCTAACAGTTCAAAAATTTTGAATTTGAACCCTCCAGGTACTGCAAAGGTATGTTTATATTCATTTTGGCAAAAATCGAGTGGATTTCTACAACCCGTTTTAATTCCTACTTAATTTGTTGTGTCTATAACTAGTTACGTCACGACATTTGCACGTTTAAGGTCAAGATTTCTGATGAACATTTCTCCGAGTACAACATAATTGTTTGCAGGCAGCAGCAGCGGTTGTAGTAAAAACTGAAAATATGACCAAACTTTGAGCTGATTACCTAAAATGTTCAGTTGTTGGTTGAACGGCACAGAGCAGCACAGCCAACAACCTGGAGGGGGTGGGGCATGAAGTGGCTCATGTGCATTTAAAGGGCCAGCGCTCAAAACGACCTTTCTCGTGTCATTACTCAGAAATAGGATTGAAGATGGACCTCAGGAGTTGAATTAACCCTTTCATGCATAGTGGTCACTACAGTGGACAGTTATTCTACAGCTGTTCTCTTGTATAGTCACAGGTTTTGTAGTTTTAGTTCCATATCAGCCAACACAGTGGATGCACATGCATTTTCCCATACACTGCAATTCATACAGTTACTGTAACTTTGCTGTTCTTGATAAACCTGATCTGCACTAACATGTTTGAGTGTAAATCAGTTGCTAATTGTTATAAGACTGTAATTAACAGTTTTATTTTTTTTGTTTTGCATATTATCTCCATGAAGTGACTAACAACTAGTATTAGAGTATGTTAAAATATGAGAAAACATCAGATTAACTACATTAAAAATGTTTATTTTATAGTTTTCACACAGTTTATCACTTTCTGATAGTGGGTTTTAAATACATGTTTCTTTGCTTCAAAAATTAAACACATGGTTTTTGTAACTCCATGAAAAATAGGTTCATTAAAAGAAAAATTTCAATTGCATTGTTATTTTCATGCCCAAAGAGGAATAAAAACACTCAGGAAAAAAATCTTGACTAAGGTTCTCGTAATTCATGCATGAAAGGGTTCATGAAGAATTCAGACCCAACTATAGCCTTTATAGTTTATGTAGACCACAGGGAAATGTTTTAAAATACATAATTCCATTTAAAAAAGCAAAATATCACTCCTTTAAACTAAGAAGGTGGAAGATTTCAGATGTGTTCTTCAGTTTAATATAATCTTTCACTGTTAGTAAATTTAGAGATGCATTTTGTCACTGAACAGGAAGGTGATTATATGTGCTGCTCAGATGTTGGCCAGTAGGAGTATGAAGTAGCTTAAAACAAAAATAGTAAAGTAACTCAAAATCCTACTTATTTGCAGTTCCTGTCTAAAAGCATATGGTGAAGCTCCACCACTGGCACATGCGTTACCTCATTTGAATTCTGTCCCGCGTCCAGCTGAGCTTTCGCCTGTCCAGGGGCACCGTCTCTCTCCGATAAGCCATCAGAAGCCTGCGCAGGGTCAGTGTTGTCCGCCGGGATCTCCGACCCCTGAGAGAGGAGGTCATCGCTGCGGTCGTCCAACCTGTCGTCTGTGTTGGTGCTGACCACGTCGGGTGTGCCGCTGTGGGAGTGGTCAGTGGTGTGACCCTCCTCGCCGTCCGACACTGACAGGTTCTCAGAGCTGAAGGTAGACACCGACTGGCACTTGGTGATGCTGGTCGGACGTCTGAAGAGGTTGGAATAGAAAGAGTTTTTAAAACCCAGATTTGACCAGAGGAAAGCATGAAAAAACAGAGTTAATATAGTTTTGACATTTTCAGTTCTTTTTATTGTTTTGTTGATGAGTTGTTAAAATTTCAGATTAGTGTAGATTTAGTTTTATTTTGAGGAATGAGCTCATCTTATTTTATTTCTTAGACATTAAAGCTTGAATTTATAGATGCTGAAAAAGGTAGGAAGAAACAGTGTATGTCATGAAATGTGACTGATCATACCATTATTTATGTACAATTCCAAACTGTGCAAAGTCATTGTATCCTTTTATGCTATGCACAATTACAGTGACATTGGGGCAAATGATACCATTATTTTGGCTCTGTTTTTGTGTTATTTCAGTGAATGGAATTACTGTTACAACAAGTATTAGTTTTATGTTTCCGTAACTATAATGGCCTTTGACAGAACTTAAAAATACTCTGTAACTCATAAGGCAATGAAGATGGCTTGAGGGAAAAAAATCCAATGATGAAGGACAGCAACTTACTCACCGTCTCCGTGGCAACTCAACCTCACTGTCAACTTCACCCTCCTCCTCTTCTGATGACACTCCACGCCTCTGTATAGTCAGAAAAAGGAAAAATATGCAAGTGAAATTCGCTGATGTCCATTAGAATGCTGAAGAGTATGCATTAACGTCCCATGGAGCACCTGTTTGCGTGTGATAGCTGCTCTGTATAGAATAGCTGAAGGAGTGAGGTGCTGGCTTCCGATGCCTCCTGATGCCCCACGAGGCAACCTCACAGCACCAGCTCCATCCTCCTTTTCATCCGCATCATGAGGCAGCCGTGGAGAACCTAGAGACCCCCGTCCTGCTGCCGCTCCCCTCCCGCATGGTGAGTCTGGACTGCTGGAGAACGGAAAAGACGCAGCATCCTCACTGGGAGTGTCACTGCGTGGGGGAGTTTCTGTGAGATCATCCAGGCCGGCTGCCCCGGCTTCAGACCCCCCCAAACCTGCAGAGGCGCTTAGGCTCCCCCCTCTCTCCAGCCCACCCACAGAGGACTCCCCTTTCCCCTGGCCCTCTGCCTCTAGTGTGGTGCAGATGAGGTCAGGGCTGGAGGATGATAGCTGCCTCTGCTGCTGCTCGTGGCTGAGGCCCCTCAGGGCTGCAGAAGGCTCCAGGAGCTGCTTGGAGGTGTTGGTGTTAGAGCTGTTGGCTTGGGAAGTTGAGTCCCTACTGGGGGAAGATTGATTTGCCTTCAGTCCAGCGAGATCCCCACTGCTGCCTTTACCAGGCTTACGATGGCGAGTCTTTACCCTCCGCGACCGGCTGGGAGATGTGGAGCTTCTGTTTGGACAGGCGGGGATGGTGACTTGCATCACAGATGAGTCAATCTTAGGAATAATCACCTCAGATTTGAGGATGTCTGGCCTGAAAGTGTATAAGAGGTATGTCAACAATTCTAATTTTGAGAAATGAAGCTGGTAAAACAATTTTCTCCAAATTTGTACTGTGGTTTTGGAATAATCATCAGAGCATATGATAACTTAATGATTTTGACGTATTTATATGTATATGTTATAAATATGTAAATGTGTTTGTTCTTAAGTAATAAATTTGAGGTTCCTGCACCATACACTTTTACATCACTATGCCATAGAAGTCAAAATACTTTTTACTTCTCTTCATTAATCTGAGAGATTTATTGACTAATTATTTTTCAGACTCATCTGATTTTGAGTCATTGAGATTTACAGAGAGATTACATAAGGACTGTGTTAGACCCAAGAAAAATATCCTCTTCGTCATCGAAATAAACTCTAAAAATCCTCTTGGATTAGCTAAAAAATGCATTGTCACAAAATTCAAAACAGGGCTGTTTTGTATTGCAATACTTATAAATATAAGAGGATCTTATAGAATACACATTATATGTTATATAAAATAGTTGCAATGAGTTCAACCTTAAAACTACATCAGTAAAATGTAAACACACATTATCGAAACAAAAAGATTAATCTACAAAGATCAAATCCCCATAACACTTTATATTTTGAATGATTTAAGTGGAGTGTTTTCACAGTGTGGTAGTGGTACTTTTACTTAAATTCAGGGACATCAGTGTTTCTTCCATTATTATCCTTTCCTTGTAGTTGTTACAGTCTGGAGGCTAACACTATTAACTTGAAATAACCATTGAAATGATCTCACACCTTTTTCCAGACGGCAGTTTCTGTGGGACATTTCTCTTCTTGATGAGTTTGTCCATGGAGTTAGAGGAGCTGCTCTGACGGGAGCTATGGTGCTTAAACAAGCCTGGATACTTCTTATCTAAAGACTGCTCTCTCCTAAAAGAAAAACATGTCATGATAGTAAATGTACATTGCATTTTAGTGCAACTGAACAACAGCCTAAATAACTCACTGATTTACCTCTGCAGTTCCTTTTCTTTGAGCTCCAGCTGCAGCATGACGGCGCTTAGTTCCATGTAAAGGTTGTTGGCCCTCTCTAGTTTCCTCTCATAGTGCTCACGAATGTCCAAAGCATGCCTGAGAAGAAAATAGGCTGTTGACGTCATGGTGCATCCGCATGAGAGAACCCAAATCCTTTACAATAGGCATGCACTCGAGCCATTTTAATCCACAAGGGTGGACAAAGGAGCATCATCAGGGAATTGGACAAAGTCAACATGGCCTTTGTACGTCCCAACTAGAATTTAAAAAGCTTATTTCAATGTTTCTCAACCTTGGGGTCGGGACCCCACGTGGGGTCGTCTGGAATTCAAATGGGATCGCCTGCAATTTCTAGTAATTGATAAAAATAAATAAAAAACGTACTAATAAAAAATATATGGTGGGTTGAGAGAGACAGTCACAATACATAAAAGACATGACAAACTGTGAAGCTGAAACTGAAGCACTGTGGTACTGTTTATCTTTCAAATGTTCATTGTGGTCAGTTTCAGATGCTGAAGCTCTTTCATAATTCATAGTTTGAGTTATTGTTTGTTCAGTATTAATTTGCAGCCTTGTAAATAAAAGCTGGACTGACTGTACATATCCTGACCAAGGAAAATCAATTTCTCACTTTGTGCAGTAATCTACACCTGGCTTTTCTGCCTCCATCGATAGTAATATACATTATATAGCCTAAATGTCGTCTGAAATTAACGTTTATTTGCAACATAGTATAGCAAACTATTACATGATTAAAAACCAATTCATTTTAGCAAAAAAAAAAAAAAAAAGAAGTCTCTGTTTTGAATGTCAGGGGTCTCCAGAAATTTGTGATGTTAAAATGGGGTCACGGGCCAAAAAAGGTTGGGAACCACTGGCTTATTTATTCTACTTGCCACAGGTATCTGAAAACAAAGTTGATCACAGCCCATAAGACAAAAATCATCTGTATATTTTGGTTATTCTGGTGTGACACTTTGGTCCAAAAGAAAGCATGAAATAATTCAAACACTATCTGTCACAGCATCTGTGGTTTTTATTTGGTCTGTATTAATAATTATAATAATAAAAAAAGAGTAAAACACAGACCTGAGTTCCTCTCTGCGTCGGTTGATCAGTTCCTCATCGAGTCGGTGGAGACAAGTGCCCTCAGATTTAATTTTCTCAAAGTGCTGTTTCACCTCTTCTCTCCATTCAGCCTGTTGAGAGCACATATCTGTTAACTAGCCCTCTCTAGTTCCATCTGAGTTCAAATCCATTTCTCTTTTGTATGGAAATTGATGTCTGATTACTGTGGGAGCATGTGTTCATGTGTATTTGTAGCTGATTGTCTACATGGTGCAAGCGTTTAAATTAATTGCTCGTGCATCTTTCAATCATACCTGAGACTTGAAGTACGTCTCTTGTGGTGTAGAGAGCACATCAGCTGATGCTATGTCCAGATGAAGAAGGATCTGACGAAAAGAAGGCCTATTCCTGGGTTTACAGTTCCTGCAAATCCAAGATGGGAATAACAACTGTGTACATTTACAATGCACTGTAAAATAAATAAAATCTCCAAACCACAGACAAGCGTTTCCCTGTGCAACTGCACTAAATCCATGCACCTACTACTCTCATCTGCTCATTTTCTGCCCTCCCATCACTGCTGCTCAGTCACAGCTTTTCCACATTCCATGCCTTCCTTACCAGCACTGTCTGAGCAGAATCTTGAAACCATCGGGGCAGCTCTCAGGAACAGGCAACTGAAGACTATTGTTTCCCACACCCCAAATGATGGCAGATGAGTCCACATCCTTATAAGGGATCTCTCCGGTTAGCATCTCCCACAGCACCACTCCAAATGACCTGTGGAATCACAGTGTATTTACTTACAATGATGGTACAGTCCACTTATAATTAACTGCAATGAAAAGCAATTACAATTCTATTAAATGTGACACTAGAGCTTGTAATATGAGTAAATAAAAGGTGTTGGGCCTTACTAGACTCACCAAATATCAACCTTTTCTGAGACTGGCTCATTCCGAATTACCTCCGGAGCCATCCAGGCCACAGTGCCAGCAAATGACATCTTTGTGCTCTTGTCACTGAGCTCTTTTGAGGTTCCAAAGTCAGAGATCTTCACCAGGTCATCATGTGTGATCAACATGCTGAAAACGGAGGATTACAATACACGTGATTTAGTGGTATTTTCACATTTCACCCTGAAGTCCTGCCTTTCTTTTGGGAACTTGATGAAATGAGGCAGACATGGACTCGGTGTATTCCACATTTGATATCCTGTTTGTGTTTTAGTTTTATATCGTCCCTTCTTTTTAGGATTATTGGGGAAGTAACCCTTAACACTAACAAAAAACTACCCAGACAGTACATTCGCTGAGTATAGTAATGGTTTCTTTTATCTGTTCCACTAAAACAAAAAGTATGATAATAAAAAATACTACAATAGATGAAAGGTTTAAGCCACCAAAAAGTAATTTCACAGTCTTAGCTATGCTGAATGCAGTGACTTACTTGGGGGACTTGAGGTCTCGGTGAATGATTTTGTGTAAATGTAGATAGTTCATGCCACCTGCGATGCCCATAGACCAATCAACCAGGAGAGAAGGGGTGATTTTACGGCCTGCCCGCAGCACCTCATATAGCTGGCCTTGAGCACAATACTCCATTAAGATACAGTAACAAGGAGCCTGGGTGCACACGCCCCTGGAAGGAAGCAGGTAGTCAGATACTATTGATGCACAGAAAAGCAAAGCGCTATATCAAAGTGAGATTTATGCAGTTAAATGATTGGTATGTTGATACATGACCCTGAAGGATATCATAAGTCTCCTCACTTGAAAGTGATGATATTGGGGTGCTTGAGTTTGCGAAGGTGTTTGATCTCTGTCTCTTTGATGTCCCGCACTTTCTTAACGGCTACGTCTTCTCCGTGGAACTTCCCAAGGAAGACAGCCCCCTGTGCCCCGCTGCCCACCCACTGCAAGTCGGAGATTTCCTCAAACGGAACCTCCCAAGATTCTAAACACAGATCAACAAAGTAAAACTCACTCAGTAAATGTGAAATCTTGAAACAAGCTAGGACCACATTCTTGACCTTTCAGTTTGTCATCAAATCCCATAAAAGACCTAAAACTGGTAATGCTTTTCCATTCAAACCCCCTTTTCCCTTAATATCTAGATGCAAATCCTTGGAATGTGTCACCAATATTGAGTATTCCTTACTTTTCTGAGAGTGAAACATTTTTCTAAATAAACTACAAACGTCTTTGTCCCCAGCCTTATTAAAACAAGAGTAGATATATTTTTTGTTACTACTCCACTGACTGTTTTCCAGAGCATTATATTAAAGTGAGTTTGACTCAGAATAAACCTACATGTTTACTGTAATGAACATGTCACCCTATGTGTTTGTGCATTGAGCCACTAATTTGTTACCTCTGCATGGAGGTATTGTGATCACTTTGCTTTGTGTACGTGCGTGTTTGTTTGTTTGTTTGTTTGTTTGTTAGCAGGATAACTCAAAAAGTTATGGACGGGTTTTCATGAAATTTTCAGGAAATGTTGATACTGGCACAAGGAAGAAATTATTAAATTTTGGTGGTGATCGGGGGGGGGGGGGGGGGGGGGGGTACAGATCTGTCTTGGTGGAGGTCTGCGCTCTCTGAGTGCTTTTCTTGTTTTTAGTAGGTTTTGGTGAACAATGGGAAGAAATAATCTAGATTTCACATAGGCAATATTTGTATTAGGATCAATGCATTGTTAATGAGTATTTCATGGGGTTTGTTGACAAAAAGAAAATATAGAGCACTGATATCTTTACATTATCTTCCAGTGAAAATGTAGCACACTAAGTAATTTATATCCTATACACACTCCAACACTTCAGAATGTCAATATGCACTTTGGCAAGTTTGGACAAGGAGTTGCTGGGTTTACAGAGCAAATGTGAGGCCCATGCCAGACATCAGAATGGTCAGGACACAATTAATATATACAATACACCTGCCATGCTCAAGCAGATAGTATATTGACAACTTATCTCGACCAATACATTTCAAGCCAGCTGCAGCGAGATAAGTGATGGATTGATGGAAAGAGAACAACCCTCTCATAGCATAGATGTCTGTCATCTGTCAAAGAGACATAGCTTAAGTGACTAAGAGAACGGTCACTAAAGAGAAGCAAGCTGGGCAGAATAAAAGAGACAGGCAGATCAATTCTTCATGAGGTCCACTGAAGTGTTGAGATCTCTGGAGAGCTGCAGGAGCGGAGGAAGATGCACATGATGCGTCCCCTGGCCAGCTGTGAAATCTCACTGTCGCTTAAGACTGTGAGTGAGCAGGGCTGACAAACATCACCAGTGATACTGCTGGTAGGACATGGTGCCGATCAGTAAGTAGTGAAAATAAAACAGTGTGAGCTTCATCCATGGGCTCAGCTATGATGTATCTCCGTAGTTACAAAGCACAAAAATGCCATCTTCTGAATGAATGGCATGTTTAAGTCACAAAGTAGTATGCTGTCACTACTTATGCCAGTCACATCCATTCTCCTGCTGTCACATACACTAACCAAAATACAGCAGGTGGTCAAATCACAAACAGATGCACATGTTCTGATATCTCCACATACCTTCTTGGCTGTGTTTGTGTTCAGTGGAGTAGGCCTTTCCAATCATGGTCCAGACTGGTTTTAGGCAGCCAAACAGTCCCTCCAAAAAACCTCCGCTTCCTGACTGGAGTCGAATATTCTCTGACTGGCTGCGCACAGCTCCAGCCTCTGGACTGTGCCCCGCTTCGGCCCCACCACCACATTGGCAGGCCTCATGTTCGTGTAGTTTTAGCACGCTGTTGTCAAAGTGGGCTGAGGGTCCATCACTAGGGGTGGGGCTGCTGCCACCCGGGGCAACCTGCCCACCGGTGTCAATAGACAGAACGTTGCGGAGGACACACTGTGTGGGGGTCAGGTCCGTTTCGGGGGTGCAGGCAGGGGTGTCTCCATCGAGTCTTCGATAGGGGGGTTCTGAGATGGGAGTACTGAAGCCTGACAGGGAGGGGGAAGGGGCGCGGGGCTCATGAATACAGGTCCCACTCATCAGGGGTTTCCCCAACACAGCAGGTTAGGGTGGATGGTAGATGGAAAGATGAGGAGACAGCCTAAAAAGGAAACATTTAAACAAATGCATTACAAGCAGAGAAGCCTGACTTTTGTCAGTATGCAAGAGGAGGTCATTCTTGACCTTTAAACCAACAATCAACTAAACACTCTCAGGTGAAGGTCCACTTACTTCCTTATTCTTCAGAATAGGACTGTATCACATAATTCACATGAGTTGTAACTGTATCTTAAATTTACCTAGCTTAATTAAAAGCAACTGACAGTTTAGACTGAAACTGCAGTTTCCATAGCAAAAAGTTAAACATTAATTTGGCATGGATAAGAAAATCAACATATTCCCAAGTGTTGGAAAGTTTCAACATCTACGTTTTCAACAACTACATATTTAGTAGTGCCAAATATTTCAGTTCTAGACAGTTCTATGGGTCAAGCCCCAGTTTACTTATGGAGCTGTCCAGTGCTGAAATGAACACTGTCCTCTGCCCTCCATTTGATCAGAGTGTGAAGCAACTTAGGCACTGATTTCAACTACTCTGTCACCCACTTATTTCCACAACCAAATTCTGTCTGAAAAATGCCGTGAAGCCTCATATTTGTGTCTATGAATGAAAGACCATCCTACTTAGTGAAGCCATCACCCATATAGTGAAGATGGGCTTTATGAATGAATCAGCCAAAGCAGGTTGTACAGTCCTGGCTGTCACCTGTTCTTTAACTGTCCTTATGACAAGCATCAGTGCGGCTCCTCAGCCTGACAGCATCAGAGGAAAGCTGCCCAGCAGCTCCCATATGTGTCGTTCGTCATGCATCAAGTGAAAAGCACTGTGTGCATCTGAAGAATATGACGAATTGCATAACCACTCCAGTGTGAATGTGAACGTCTCTCCGTGCGTGCATGAGTGCATGCGTGTGTGTGAGAGAGAGCAGAGGAGGAGGAGGAGGAGGAGGAGAGAGAGAAAGAGAGAGAGAGAGAGAGAGAGAGAGAGAGAGAGAGAGAGAGAGAGAGAGAGAGAGAGAGAGAGCACATGTACCCAATTCACATATCCTCCAGCAGCTCCATGTCTTGTACTGCACCACTGCACGAGAAGACCCGCGACGACTGAGCGAAAAGAGAGCGTGAAAAGCGGGCAATAAAAAAACAGTGGGCCTGTGCGAAGGAGCAATGCGCACACACACACATACACACATACACACACACACACAAACGCAGGAAGATCAATCTTTAAATAACCGAGGATGTGATGATGACACTCAGCAGCATCATAGCCGACGTGCATGAATTGCAAGCCCGATGCCTACTATGGTCCATGCCAAGTGAAACTGCCGCAGCGTCTGTACATTTGCTCAGTGTTGGCATCAACACAAATATTTCGCAATGTGGGTTTTCTCGCTGCATAAATATGATTTTGTAGCGTTCATCGACGATGATTGGTTTCTTGGCAGCATCAATTCATTGGTGCAGTGTGAGCGGCATGAACGCTACCGCACCAAGCAACGGCATCATACCTAAACGTCCTGTGATACCTGATTTCTCATTCAATCAGCATTTAACCGGATAGTATGACATTCCCATACCTTTCTGCCTGGTTGATGTCGCGTTGTCAAGTGAAAGGGTGGGCTCGGCTTTCTATTTGGCGGTGGTAATGAACAAATCGTTGCGTTTCGTCGGCCCGGAATGTTTCTTGTATTTCCAGTCCCTGTATCCACGAGTTTCACGTTACTGGGATGGATCCCAGTGGGTAAATTGTGTTATCAATAACCGGGGACCCATGCAACGTGAGGCGCGTTGGGTTTTGGGGGGAGGGAGCTGTCTCCTTCCCAGTGCTGAATTGACGTCACGGAAATGCGAAGTTCGTCGCAAGGGGGCGCTACCGGCGCCTTTTAAAAGCACAGACACAACACAAATCAGCTATTATAACTACAGACAATCTCATTTGCTTAAAGCCTGCTTTATTTACCGTTCTATCCTTTGAGCCAGGTCAGTGGGTTTACAGAGCTGACCATCCATCCCCTCCAGACCTGGCTCATTCCATGTGAGTCAGTCTGCGTCCAGTCCACCCTTCTGCTGATGTGTCCTTGAGCAAAACACTGAGCAGCAACGATGCCTCTGACCATTCGTTCTAGGCATCATAACAAGATTTATATTTAATATCATCTGCTACAATAATCACGATTCAGCTGCAGGACTATTATAGCCAATATATGACAGTAGTCTGCATTTATAGACTGTATCCTGAGGAAAAAAAACAGATTTAACTGTAAAAACACAAAAAAATAATTCATGTAAATTAAACTCTGTAAAAGAACACAAATAAGCTAACGAAAATAGCTTATTTGGTTCATTCCGGGTGCACTTTCTATTTGTGTCCTGAAGAGGGCAGCACAGCAACTCAGCCCTGGTTGTGCGAAAAAATGTTCGTACTGTTTGTCCGTCCGGCTTGCCGTAGTCTGCAGCTCGGCGCGATTGACTTGAGAAGGAAATTTCACTTCAACTCTACACCTAATGTTTTTATCATAAAAACACGGCACACATTAACTGGAAACACTACCAGGAAAGTAAAGGTAAGTTCCAAAACATAAACGACTGAAGCCAATGTGAACAAAAGTGGGATCAATAAGTCATTTACAGTCAGCTAGCTAACGTTAACTGTTAGCTAATCAGCTGTTACCGCGTGTAAACAGATGTAAACACATATACATTGATTTCTTGCGCTCGCCTTCACCTTCTGGCCCATATTGTGTTTTCAGGATCTGGTGGAGGAGCTTGACTGTTGGAAATGTGCTCTTTGGCGCTGTTCCCCCCTCCACTGCCCTCAGGACACACCACCCTGTGTGAGTCCAACAACGAGCTGCTTTCAGGGGCCAGTAGTGAAGACCACCGACTCATACAGGTCAGTCAAAACAAGCTGGGAATAAACAGTAATAAATCAGATAATACTGTGTATACGTGTCTGTGACTGAAACACAACCCAAAACACACCCTAGGACCTGTAAGTGTAAGAACAAAGAAATGTGTTGATCCAAGCAAATAGTGTGGGGAAGCCAAAAAAAGCAATAAAATATAAAATGTAAACCAGCTAATTACATTGAAATATGTTATAAGTTATTCAGTATAAGATGAATTAACTTTATAATGAAATACAACTACCAAATAAGTCATGAAAATCTGGGTCACAGTCAGGACAAACATATCCCACATAACATAGGCTTGTTATATCATATGAAAGAATATAATGATTTAACCCATTTGTTAATACCAACACTTTGATCATTATGAATTGTCATTTTAATTTTTCCTCAATGACTGCTGAAGTGGCGATATTGCCCAAAAATCTTTTTGTTTTTTGTCGGTGTTCTTGGACAATAATTGATTTTAATGAATTGTTATAGCATTATACTGTAATAAAAATATTTTAGCTTCCATTTTTGTATTTTTGCTCAGCAACAAATGTCTTCAGCGCAAAGCATTAATCTTGTAATTTAGGCATTTTTCAGGGAGTTGAGAAAGTAATAAGTCATTTGAATTAATTACATATATATCCTAGCCTGAACTATTTCAGATCACAATTACATCTATTTTATAATTCTTTTATATACTGTACAGTTCCTTTCATCAGATTGGAATCAATCAATCAAACAAACAAACAGATACTGTTTGTATAGATATTGGTATAAAAATCTTGATATTAGTCATTCATCACCATAGTCAATACCAGTAGATTTTGGATGAAATGCATGTCACTTTCGTCACTTTCCATCACAAGTTGCTATTTAAAATAATTTTAGAGATCATGTCAATTAATTATATGTATGTAGATTAATTGCCCTATAGACCGTGGATGGGGGTGTTAATGTCATAAAAAACAATGAAAAACAGCATTGATACTGGTCATTCTATAAGGCATGGCTACCCTTGCATAATTCATTACCAACTTCACCTGCAATGAAACAATGACTTGAGTCATTCATCCAACCTCTATAAGGATTATGTAGAGAGAATACAGTCAGTTAAGGTGTTATCTATCGTAAAATGACTTTTCCAGCTGACTGATTAGAAGATTAGAAAGACATATCCAACCAGCCAAGATGCATGGCACAGTATTTCATGGTAATGTTTGAAAAATTAAATATCCTGTTGCCAACAGTGTGTTTCTGTTATCGATGCTAAGGGGTGAGTTTTTTATGAAAATAAAGTTTAACTGTTTTTGTATCAACATCTGTACAATTATGCATATATATTGTTGGTTCAAAAAAAATCTCTGTACTGTCAAATTACTTGTTTGTTGCATATAAACAATGTAAGATGCAAGTAAAAGAAGCGTGATAAAAGACTGGTACTGTAGCAAGTAGCTAGTTGCTCCCAACACTGCTAGCAAAGGTCAATTACATCTTTTTTCCTCAGGATTCCAGTCTTTTGAGTCTGTATTTCCCTCGAGAGTCCCTGAAGCTGCACAGTCGTACTGAGAGCAGCAGTAAAGCAGCTTTTCTGGACCACTCTGAGACGCTGTGGATGAGGAGTGCAGCAGCATGGTAAATAGCAGACAGAGCCAGAGACAGATAAAGTATGAGGATGAGAGTGTGTTGCATGATGCTGATTTAACAAAACAAGTTATTATATTATGTGAATAAATTAGGTATTTTTACTATTTACACACCACAAGGCATCATCATCTCAAACATGTGTAAAACAGTCATACACTAAATGTATAATAGTGATAAATGGTTTGAAAAACAAATTACAGTTTTTAGTTATTTGTTCCACATTTACCACAAATTTATTCCACCTCCCATATGTTCCAGGAGAGATGGTGGATTCACAGGACTTCTCAATGAAATTACAAACTCACACACAGAAGGTATATGAGGCACCAATACTCTCTATTTTAGCTTAACAGACATTTTTCAAATCCTTAAAATATGCGGTGTTAAATCATAAATTGTTCGTGTTTTGTTTGTAGTGCCTAAATGGCTCTCGGTGAGTTCAGGGTGCACCCTGGCTTTGCTTCAATGGGTCTCTTCCTTTCATGGTTCCTTGTTTCCTCATCTCACAGTAAGTTATGCCTGTTGCTTAAGCTTGCAATATACACTGCAGAGGTGACTTTATAGTAATAGTTGCTGTTTGTCATTTCTTTTATAGCTGAGTAGTGAGGACATGATTGCTGAATTTTCTCAAGTTTTGAACTGGTAGGTGGTGAATAATCTGTTGTGTGTTTTCCTGTGTCTTTGGAATTTTTGTGTGAATGATGAAATTACCAGAAATGTTTTATAAAAATAGATAGATTACTTCTTTGTCTGTCCTACTTCAACAGGCCAGACTGTGTGGTGCGAGCCTTCGCCTGGCATCCACATACAGACAAATTTGCTGTGGCCCTACTAGATGACTCCATTAAGATCTACAACCCAAAAAGGTTCGATAGATTACTGGTTGTTATTTATGGAAGTACATTCAATGAAAAGATGAATTGTTTGACTGTCTAGGATGTTCATGCAATCGTACTAATATTAAATGACATAAGGTGAAACCCAACTTAGCGCTTTCAGAGTTAATGATTTATTTTTATGGCCAGTGTTGTGTTCAGTATTCTGTTCTTCTTCTGACTCACAACAAAGCTGTACATCTCCATTGCAAGGCTTCATACACACCCAAAATCTGCCTGCATGTTGTAGAGCAGTGTTGTTTCTCGACCTCTGTCTTTTAGTGACAGCGTTGAGCTCCTTTTGTGCTTTGTATCTCAGTGCCACAACTCCCACACTGAAGCACCGTCTACAGAGGAGCGTGGCAGCTGTTCAGTGGAAGCCACTGTGCGCGTCTGCTTTGGCTGTTGCTTGTCAGAACTGTTTGCTGGTCTGGCACGTCGACCCCTGCTCACTGTCAACCAGGTACAAGCACTCACACAGACAATGCACTTGCCTTTTTATAGTGTATTGTTTTTTTTTGCCATAATACACAATGTGTGTTCTTATTCTTCATGACTCATACAGGCCGTCATCTGGTTGTGCTCAAGTTTTGTCTCATCCCGGCCACTCTCCAGTCACCTCCATCGCCTGGTCTCCAAGTGGGTCTCTCCTCGTGTCAGCTTCACCAATGGACACAGCAATGATGGTACAACAACTTCAAAGTCTTTATACTAATGCCATCCTTTCGAAAGGGATTCACAATTAGTATTTTTGCTGGTTTTTCTATGATTTTTGGGCTGTTCTCTCTGTTATTGGGTCAAAACACAGTAATGTCCCATCAGAGAGTAAACTTTAATTGATTGCCATTCCAACATTTATTTCAGTATAAAATAGCTCCTTGTTTTGGATAATCCCTTATGGTCCAACTAAAGCAAAAATGAATTTCAAAGTAAAAATGTGGGTCATTTAGCAACATTAATCTGTCAAATTGTCTCTAAAATGTCCCATCAGAGAGATTTCGAATACCGTGTTTTGACCCTATTTCAGGTTTGGGATGTAGCTGCAGAAAACTGTGTACCTCTCCAGCGTGTTGGAGGAGGAGGTGTCACCTTCCTGTCCTGGTCTCCTGATGGCAGCCATGTCCTGGCTTCTACTCCATCTTTGTTGTTCAGGTTTGTGACTTCGCATGGATATTCACCTTATTGAAAGTTTTTAATGTTTGTCAACTCGTATGTTAACTATTAATCAACTCAGCTGTTAGAGTATCACATTGCAAACAGGAAATGCAGACAGGTCACACTACACACTTAAAATAGTTTTCAGCTGTGCAGTGAATTCTGTAGCTACTTCAATGTGTCTTATTACTACCAGTGCTGGTGATAATAGACATAAATAATGGCAGTACACGTAAAACTGAGATTGTCCTGAAAATTCCAAAATAAACCACTTGGGTATTGTCTTATTTGCAAGTAACACAAAATGGTGAATTAAAGAAAATTTGTGAAATCAAAAAAATACTCTGAAAATATAAATATAATCGGAATATATGGAATGAATGAACAACATTAAAAACAAAAGTTTCAGGAAAAAACAGCTTCTATGAACCAGTGGTAGTATATAGTGTTATCTCCCTTTGCACTTAATATGACTTTAACCTTCTTTGTTCAGACAATATGAGAACCAGGTTTCATTCAACACGTCAGATGTTTCTGTTTGTGTTGCTTCTTGCCAAGGGGTCAGGGGTCACATACTAAACATTGACTTTAACCTTTAGAACCTATTTAGTTCAGTTTTTTGTGTGTCTTTTAAGGCTGAGAACAAGAAATAAATACGTATGCTCATTTCAACCCTGCAAAAACAACAAAGCTAGAGGTGGCCTAAGACTTTTGCACAGTACTATATATCATAATATTTGTATAAAAATCAGTCTTAACTTAAATGTCATTCATTTTCAGGTAGGAAACTGAAATTGTTGTATCACTTCATTCAGAACCATTGGATTGTTTGAAAAAATAGGCTATTTTCCAAACTTTTGCTGCCCCCTTGATTAGGTAATTGGCTTCTCAGTTTGGATCTGAACTAATATGTCAAACGGTAACATCAGGCTCTGGCTGACTTATCAAAATCATGCAGGGAGTGGAGACTGAGAGCAGAAGTGAAGTTACACTTGAAAGGAAAAGCCTGTCAGGAGTGGTTTCTTCGTGGATGTAAATAGAGCACAAGGTGTTACTTAACAAGTCTGTTTGACAAATCTGAAAATGAAATGAATCATGAGCTGCGACCTTCAGAGTCAGCAGTTCTCTTAACACGTGTGGGAAATTTTGGATCGGTGTGTTAGACACTGCTCTCTTCCACCATTACTAAAACACAAAATGAGGGAAAATCTTTGAATAATGATGTTCCTTACCTGCCATGCACATTTATGAACATGCAATCATTGGCTTCTTCTGGAATTTAGATAATAACAGGAAAGTAGACTGAAGTTTGTGTTGTAGTTACAAGTGCTTTTTTTTTTCAGGGTTTGGGAGACAAGGATGTGGACTTGTGAGCGTTGGCCGTGTGTGAAAGGGCGCTGCCAGGTACAACAAAGTCTGTGCTGTTAAAATGATTCTTGCAATTAGACAGCAGCGTGGTTTTTATGTGTGATCAGCGATTTATTTACTCAACATGTTTTGTTTTGCTTTTCGTCTGTTAGTCCGGATGCTGGAGTCCAGATGGGAGTCGACTCCTCTTCACTGTCCAGGGAGAGACTGTTATATATGCCCTGACCTTCACTGATGCACCAGGTAAAGTTTATACAGTACAAAACATGTTTGTAGAGCTTTACAGCCTCATTAGTGTTAAGTTTTTCTCCTTAACCCCATAAAGCCTGAACCATTAAATTATTGACAGAAAATTCCAGTAATTTGAAACTGGAGCCTTTACTGGTCCTTCCAAACAACCAAAAAATGTTTTTTCAAATATCAATATCAATATCCATGTATGAGTTTCAATTTTGTATTATATTTGATACATCGGGCCTCAATGCTCAAATATTATTTTTGAACAAACAAAAACATAATATAACACAAACATGTCTAACAAATTGGTAATTCCTTTGCAAAACTGACAACGTTCTGCCTCCTTCCTCATTAATGACAATCTTGTAGTGTCACTGGAAAGGCCTCTGGTGAACAAACCCCCCCCCCCCCCCGGGTGGATTATCTGTGTATTGCAAGTATCTAATTGTATACATCAGGTTTTTCGAGAAAAAAATACCAAACTGGTCATGAAGAGGGCTTCAAAAGTCATGTATCAAATATGATATGTTTTGCATTATAGGGTTAATCATATTTGGTCAGATAGGATGTCAGCCATCTAACAAATGATGAAACGTACATGAACAATGCTGATAAGCTCTCATCTTAAAATAGGAAAGTATATGGTTGTTTATTTATTTGTTTGTTTGTTTGTTTGTTTACCAGGCATACCTGCAGGTACATCAAAAGGGCCTCAGGCAGCAGCGGTGGTGGCCGATCTGTCAGAGACTACTTTTAACACACAGGATGGAGATATCACGTAAGAACTCTAATTAAATGACTACTTTGCTTTCTCTTAGTCTACTTTTAGCAGATACAGTGGCAAACAGCTTTTCCAAACATAAAAAAGTTCATGAAGTATTTATCATTAGGACTGGGCAAGAAGTGAAGTAGTGTTTTTGCATTTAACACTACAGCTGCTTGTAATAGATTGCTTCCATTGCTCAGTCCTGTTATTTATCCTTAAATATAAAATGTGTGACTGGAATTATTTGTCTGATAGTGTCGGTGGAGAGATCCAGTCTTTAGCCTGGGATCCAAAAGGAGAGAGACTTGCAGTGCTTCTTAAAGGTCTGGTTCAGTGTCTTCTCTTCACTCTGATATAACCTGTACTATATTGGGGCTTTGCTGTATTGACTTAATCCTTGTCAAGGTTTCACTTTGGTGGCTCAGTCTCAGTCGTTTCTGTTCTCAGGTGATGCACAAGCAGCAGACCGACCTCCAGTGATCGCTGTGTTTAAAACGAGAACCAGTCCCATTTTTGAGCTTCTTCCATGGTTTGTACTTCTCTATGCGGCGATAGTACAGCTCCTTGCTCACAGCGGTGCTATGTTCCACTTGTATTCGCTGAATATTTCCTGTTTTCTTTGTTCAGTGGCTTTGTTCAGGGGGAGCCTGGAGCAGAGCCGAGATTAATGCAGTTTCACCCGAATTTCCAGCACGGAGCCCTTCTTACTGTGGTGAGCCTCTTTGCTGCAAAAATGTTTTCATTCTTGTATAATAAAGTAAATAATGGGGAGAATTTGTTCTAATTGATGTCCTCTTGTTCTCTACCTCTTTCAAAAGATTGTTGAGGCTGTTTTCCTGTCTCTTTTAGACTAAGGGGGTGTTATTTATGATCATGCAACCAATTCAACCCATAAACCATTAGATGCAATATATCATTCAGCTTTAAGATTTATCACAGTTGATAGTATTGACAAACACTATTGCCTGATATACCAGAAAACTGATTTGTCCGCCCTTACATTGAGAATGGATGAACTTCTCTTTTATTAATTTATTAAGTAATTTTTCATAATCTCCCTCTGTACCTATAAGACCTACTCTCTTGAAATACTGGTAACTATGAGGACATTTATATGCACAGTTGCACACTAATACTCTGATCATTATCCAATTTCTGGAGTTATCAAATTATTCAAGTGATCATGTAAACAGCATAATCTGATATGCTTCATAATATAATGGAATTATCTGATTCTGTGAAATCAGATTAACACACCTGGATTTCTCCATAATATTCTTATGTCCCTGTACATGTATACCTGCTCGTCTGATTTATTTTGTTCTTTTCTGTGCAAGTGCAAAAACGATTAAATTGTAGAAAATGGATGTGACATTGTTAAACTTGAACGGAAGAGGATAATAGGATGTTTGAGTCTACAGTGACTGCATACATACGTACTCCGAAAGAAATCAAATATTGGATTGAAACGTCTAAACCTGGGATTTTCGACTCTTGCGTTTCTAAAGTGCAAGCACACGCCTTAGATCTTATTATTTCAATTACTGATTACTACCAGTTATCAGATTTTTACAGGCTCGATATCCATTGACCCTGGTAAGAGTCCTGGTTCACTTTACAGGAGCCATAGGTAGATATGGAATTAGGAAGGTCTGCTTTTAATTAGTTTGCTTCAAATACATAGAATCGGCTTCAACAATCCTATAAGGTTTCCTGATTTTATTTATTTATTCAAAATTTTAAGGTTTAACTGCTAATTCCATAGATTTTAATTGCTCTTGTTCTTTTACTTTGCTATTCTCTTTCTCTTTTAGTTCTGTACAGCTGTGGTACCTTTGGCAGTAGTTATTGCCATATATTCTTTCATGTTTTTACTCTTTTATACATTTTCTATCTGGATTTGTTTTATTGTATGTACCTCAGCACCATTGAAAAGGATGGTGCCCTTCGATGTGTTTCAGTAAATAAATGAATTAATTTAATTTTTTCCTCTTTGTTTTTTTTTTTTAGTGTTGGTCCACTGGAAGGATCACCCATGTGCCTTTCTACTTCCTGAGTGCTGGTGTTCCACATTTTGGCCTCAATGGCAGTCCATCATTGCCACGACCCCAAGAAAGACCATCTGACTTTGCCAATCAGTCACTTTTTACAGAGATGATCTCTTGAAAGGTCCACATGCACTAGCACATGCACTCTCAAGTTGTTTTTGTTTCTTGTCAATAAATGTGTGGAATTTCCTTGGTAAACTGAGACTTATCAGAGTGATTTGTGGGTTTTTATCATGGGGGGGGAGTTGATTATGACATGCTTCAGTAATTTTTTGTCTAGTCTTTAACTAATCACTACTCATCAGTCAGTTGTTACATATGTATGAAATATAAAGTAGGTCATTTGAGATTAAAAGCTTTTTTTTGCCTTGTAATAATATAGTATATTTTTAAATAAGAATATGCCACCGTGAGGCTTAAGTCAAGCTTTTATTACTCAGGACAGACCGGAAAGGAAGCAGGCCACAGTACAGACAAGTAGTGATGCACCTGTTTAGATGTGTCATTACTCTAGAAAATACTTGATTCCAGTCGACAAAATGTTCTTTATTTCTGCCTATTAATTCAGACAAACAGAAGCCAACCACATCCAGTCCCACCCTGAAATCGGAGAGCGAATACAGTACTTTTGTTCTTTTTGTTATGAGATTCCCTCATATGATAAACACACATTTTCATCACAGTTTTAAACGTTCAAACACACACACACACTCATACAAACTACACACTCACAGTCACAAGTAACTGACCCCAAGAAGAACAGCTATAACAGGAAAAATGTACAAGCACACATGGATGGATCTGTTTAAAGAAGAAATACATCCCCACACCATTTCTGTTTTTATTCAAAACTCAATTAAAAATCAACGTCATTCTTAGTTCGGTTTTCCTTTTATTTCCAATTTACATCAATTAGAAGTGTAACAAAATAAAAACAAAAATGATCATAATAAAATTAATTAAAAAAATGTACACGCCCTCACACACACACAGACAACCCACCCTGGTTGTTTGTTTTTTTTTTTTAATTTTATTTTTTTTAATTTCCTTGGAGTCCCACGTTCAGGTTTGTGGTCTGGACTCCAGAGGAAGCGTCTTAAGTAGCCCCTGTCTCCCCTGTGTTACCCGACTGCACCCCTCCTCATCCAGGGTGGAGTGTGAGTGTGTTGTGTGAGGCTAGTGGGAATCGGGAAAGGGGGTATGGGTGGGGGGGGTCATTTGGTGGACACTGAACTCATAGCACCTTTAAAAAAAGAGAGAGCAACCCAAAGCAAAGATGGCCATTCAGCCCCAGATCCACCTGAAAGCTAATTTTTGGTGAGCTCAGATTTCAATTCAGCACGTTCACTTTGTTTTTCAGCGTGAGGTAGCTATAAACAATCAGGATGACTACAGTAAAAGCAAAACAAATTTCCCTCAAATTCTTTGAAACTTATTTTTTTGTTCTTTTTGGATGAGAACTGGGTAAAATGCCTCCTTGTGATGGGCAGTCAAGAGGTGCAGGGCATTGGAACATACATCCCAAATGTGACCTCACTTTCCAAAAAGTGTTGGTGTGCATATAGACACATGTACACACATAACGTGGAAATATATATAAAACCATCTGGTTGTTTATAAACACAGACTTTTACAACAATAGAACCAAGGATTTATAATACACAGTAAAGGTTTCGCTCCCCGCTCATGATGGACAGGCTCGGAGCACCTGGATTTGGTTTGACTTACTGAGACTTATCTTTTTGGTCTATACTGATTCAATCTGCCATATTTGTGTCAGGAGGGAAACAGGGAGGGAGCTGGAGTAGGACTGGGACAGAGGGTGTGCGGCTGTTCTGTAGTGGAAGGGGCATGTCTTACTTACAAAGTGAACCCGTCCAGTCCTACCTCAACTCTGCCCATTCAGGTTAGACAATAAATAAGTGACATCAAGCCATGTTTCTGTTCTCCATAACTTGTTCGCTTGGTCCCTCTTCCTCCTGGCTCTGACTCATTCCCGTCAACAGTGGGCCATGGGAAACATGACTGGATCTCAGGAAGTGGGTTGACAGAGAATGCTGGTATGATGTACAGATATTGCCGGTGCCCTTCAGTGCTAACATCCAGGGAGTACAACTTGGAGAGCACTTCGTTGTGACAGAAAAAGTATCAATTTTCTTTATAATTTCCAGTCTTCTTTATTGTGGAAGTGTGTGTAATGTTTCATGGTTGAGTTTATTTATTTCCTGTTTCTTTTTTTTCTTTTTTTTGGTGGGGGGGGGCATTGTGATATTCCACTTTACAAGAAGCAGACTGCACCTACATCCACTCCAAACTCCTGATCCGCTCCTCCGATGTCCCTAGGAGCAATGTCCACGATTGGCAGACGGGAGGTCTTCTGTGTTTTGTACTCAAAGACAGTCTTGCCCCACCGGCCTGTATGTTTCTGTTGGTTGTGGGTAGAGACATTTGTCAAAAACAGCCCAACACATTTGCTCACATTAAATACATTCATGTTAAAAAACATAATTCTTTGACGTCTATTCTCACCTTGCAGCCATCCTCCAACACACTGTATGTGAAACGACTGTTGCCCTCTGCACGGATCTCCACATCGTTGGAGCCCGCCAACAGCAGGGCTTTCTTCAGGTTGCCTGTGGCCTGGTCCATGTAGGCGATGCTGTTCTTGCAGTGGTAAGTGATGTTCTGGGATGCTTCAGTGGACAGAAGCCTCAAGAAGTTCAGCTGAACAGCAGCAGCGTTGGCAGCGGGGCCATCCTGAGCGTAGCTGAACTGTAGGGTCACATGACGTGTTAGTGAATGAATCAACATCCTTCACATTGAAAATTATGTTTTAAATGAAGAAAAAATCATCAAATTCAGTGCACTCACGTGGAATCCTCCGTTCATGGTCTCTCCAAACCAGACGTGCTTGCTGTCCTTGCTCTTGCTGGTCCACCAGTTCTTCTTTGGTACCTTAGCGATGCTTGGGTAGACGCAGGTCTCTCCAGTCTCCATGTTGCAGAAGACCTTGATGGCATCAGCTGTGCTTCCGATGTTGGGATCAACCCAGTAGTCACCTGGAGAAATTAGAAGAGTGATTTAATAGGGATTAAAGCCAAACGCTCAATCCAACTTCTGCAATTAGATGCGAGCCTCTTGGATGGTTCATAACAACCCCCTTGAAAAAGAGATGGTGTGTTTCAAGGGACTATCCTTAATATAAATGAAATACAAACACCAAAACAAATATGCAAGTTGTATATTATGTGGAGTCAAAATCAATACGATCTTCAGTTACGGTGGTTTTATGTTAAATGCTGTTCTCTGGTGAATATGAGGATTTCCAATTTTAAAATAAATTTCTTTTTCACAGATTTCCACAGTAACATAATTATATAAATGAGATACATATAGTATTACCTTAACATGAATGAACATGAATGCAATTTTTCTCTCCAGAGGTTGAGAAATGTGTCTTGTGAGACTTTGCTTGTGTTTTCATTGGTTTGAGCTTTCTGATGTTACATGGTATAGAAACAGGTGCCCCATCAGTCATGGAACTGTTACATTATCAGTGTGTGTATGTGTGTATGCATCATCAGAGTTGTAAATGATGTTTTTTTTAAATCACATGACAAGTTGACAGTGAAGTGGTCTGCAGTTCACTGAATTAAATGAAAAAATAGACCTTAGATAGAAAGAAATGAGCCATAATCCCAACAGCAGTGTACTGTCTTTCATCTGCCTCTACGTACCGCTCTTCCACTCAGGATGGCACAGTTTCAGGTCTCTGCAGGTACGGGCAGGGTTCTTCTGGGTTCCATCAGGACTGCGCAGGTTCTCAATCTGGCTGTTGAGGGACTTGAGTGTGGCATCAACCTCAACATCGTGCTGCCTCAGGGAGCTGGAGGCCTCATCAGCCCTCATGTATCTGAGAGGATCGGGGGACTTCTCAGTCTGACCCAGGCCGGCAAAGGCAGACATGTCGATACCGGGGCCAGGAGGACCAGGAGGACCAGGGGGTCCAGCATTACCAGGAGGACCCTGAAGAAATGTCAGAAGCAAGAGGTTAAATAAGACCAAAACAGTATATACAACTGTGGTGGTTATTCATTATCAGTAGACTTTAATTTTTTAGGATATGCCACGTACAGCAGGACCAGTTTCTCCAGAGCGTCCACGAGGTCCAGGAGGTCCAATGGGGCCAGCCTGTCCATTAGCTCCATCTTTACCAGCAGGTCCAGATGGTCCAGGGGGTCCCTACAGAGACAGTGAGTGTTACTCAAAGCAAAAGCTCAAGTAAAAGCTTACGGATTCTGGTCACTTTTCAGTTTCACCTTACAGTCTGCATTAAAAAAATCTGATAAAGCAATTCAAATGCACCAGCAGTCTCTTTCTAGTCCCCCATCACCTTCAGAACCTTCTTTCTTATTATGCATTAAGATTATTTGTATGGTGACATTTCCTTTCATTTTCTTTATCATGCACACTGCTTAGCTAATCTACCATAGATATTGAAGTCCATTTCCGATCTCAGCAGAAGTGGTTTTACAAATCACAGTCTCCCCTGTCTGTCTGCTTCTTTCCTCACACAGAGTAATTACAAAATGTCTCAGCTGCCCATCTTATCACAGCAGTGGGTAATTAAAGCACGTGGCCTTTCCTATCCCCATCTTCGTCAGGTGATTGGAGAATTACAAAGAGACTAACCTGTGCCCTTCATTACCATCACATAACTTGGGAGTTGAAGCTGGCAGGATGGAAAACGGGATAATAAGGCTTTTTTTTCCCACTTCTATCACACTTTGCTTTTGCTTAGTTCTCTCACCTTAGCTCCACTAGGTCCGGCAGGTCCAGCAGCACCGGCATCTCCAGCGGGGCCCTGTGTGAACACTCAGATTAGATGTTTGATATCACATGAAAATAGTACTAAAGGGATAAACTGTGAAATTTAATTTAGTGGAAGGTGTATTCAGCTCCTTTATTTCAGTGTAAGTAGTAGCATCACACTGAAAATATGTATGAGTTTGTAACCATCATTAATTATCAGCAAAATGTATTTAAAGTATGAAAAGTCATCATTATGCAGTAAAATGGTCAGTATCAGTGTTTTACTATTATTTATAAAGTTTTAAAATTAATTTCACACGTGGGGTTGGCCAGGCAGTAATGGATGGACAGCCTTACTACATTTTTGTTTGTCCTTTCACAACTATTTATGGTAGAAAGATGAATGATGCCTCATTTTGCAGGGAATAATGAGCACTTTTACATGTGCGATTAAAAAAATGTTTTAACCTAATTTTCTGGCTTAAGAATAGTAAAACCCCTCAGTAACAGATGGACAGAACATTAACATCTGTTCTTGACCACTTTATAAAACCTGCCTTGAAGTGCCTTAAAGTTCCAATTTTCATAAACCTGTAAAATCTTTGCTCCTCTAAGGTGTCTATTTTGCAAAACAGTAAACAGTTTGTATTTTTTCAATATATAAGGGCATGAAATAGCAAGAGTTTTGCTAAGCGTTTCAGTAACGGATGCACAAGGGATAATAATTACAAGTTGCAATTGTTTATTCAGCATATTTATCAGTATATTGCATATATAATATCTACAAAGTCAAATACCTTAATAAACTAATGTAATACATTTTTTACATATATTTATCTCAGTTTATTAGACATTTGTAACCACTGTAAAAAGAGTAACAAAAGGTTTTTAAATTGACCTTACAACTCATCATAAGTATATTATAGGTCCAACAGAAGAGGATCAAAGTGATGCTTTGAATTGCAAACATAATTTTATACTGAATATAATGCCATCTAAGTATTTTTTAAAACATTTTTCTAAACAATAAAACTTGTGCTGGACTCTAGAAGTAATGTACTTTCAAAATCTAAAAAAAAGTCTTCAAAAGGTGATTTTAAATGTATTTTTTGATCTAAATGTTAACCTTCCCTTGGCCTGCCCCAGGTATATTAATGCATATGTTGCATTTTACCTCAGGATATGTTAAAGTTTGAGCTCATATGAACTACTCTTGATGAGTTTATTCTAGAGCAATGCATCATATTCTGCAAAATCACTGTATGTTTGTAATGTTGCTGTATAACTTACCATGAGCTCAGAAAAACAGGAAAGTTTTCAGCTTGGTAGCAAAACCTTTTACAGCTAATTCCAGATGAGGTGTTAAAGGGTTTATTTAGTATCATAAGGGGAAGAATTTTCTCAACCCACAAAGAAACATTTTGTGCTACAGTTAATTAGAAACATTTGGAATCCACTCATTTGGAAGGGGGTGAAAAATTAATCTGAGGAAACTAAATCTGGAAGGAGAACGTACATGATGTGCTTCTGAGATGTAGTGGAGTTGCAGAAAATAGAACCACCCTGATACAAGTACCTCAAAGATGTATTAAAGTATCAAACCTGAGTGAAAGTACTTAATCGTGAGTGTGAATTACTTACAGGAGGTCCAGGAAGACCCTGCAGACCAGTGAATCCACGGTGACCCTTCTGTCCTCTCTCTCCAGCCTCACCAGCCTCTCCCTTGTCTCCGCGAGGTCCTTGTGGTCCCTAGGATGAAGGTCTCTCTATGTTAACCTGAAACACCCAATCAAATCTAATGAAAAATGATCGCAATGAGAGATGATGATACTTACAGCCATTCCTCTAGCACCACCTGGTCCAGGGGGTCCAGCAGGTCCTTGAGCACCCTATGGGGAAAAAAATGAAGTGTTTGTGCTTCATCATGATGATATGAGACACACATGTTAAGATTTTGTAGCGTATGGTTTCACTTACAGACTCTCCTCTGTCTCCTTGCTTGCCGAGGGGTCCAACGGGTCCAGGGGCGCCAGGGGCACCGGGAGCTCCAGGAGCACCAGCAGGACCGGTGTTACCACGCTCTCCCTACAGAAGGACACATGTTTATAACTTAGTAGAATGTACATTAATATCAAGGATCATTAAAGTCCGTCTGTTTCTATGTTTAACAGATGTTGGATAATGAGTGCGGTAGTTTTGACTGGTCTCTCACCTTGACTCCTGCAGCTCCATCTCTACCAGGAGGTCCATCTGCTCCAGGTGTTCCCTAAAATATAGAACCAATGTATTAATGACAGAATAATCTATTACAGTGTGTTTATTAAGTACAGCTCTTCATCAGATTTCACTAGTGTCAAGTATGAGAAAAATGAAATTGCAGCTTATTTACCAGTGTCTTTACTTTTTTTGTTTACTGTCTTTTGCTCATTTCTAACCTCTCTGCCAGTCTCTCCAGCAGGTCCAGTAAGTCCAGGAGGTCCAACAGGTCCAGGTGGGCCACGGTCACCAGATGAGCCAGATGCTCCCTGTTTTCCAGGCTCTCCCTAAATACAAAGAGAAATATCATATTAGCTTCACACTGAGGTCTTAATGATGCATTTACACACTGAGGTAATAGTGTATTTTCATGTAAAACTGGTTGGTGGAGTTATCTGTCTGTCTGATAATCTATTTGTATATTGACATTAAATGCCCAGAACAATGTGGATGTTAATAGATTCTCACTCACTATTTGAATTGAATTTGCCATTAATCATAATGGCAGAATGAATGAATGAATGAATAATCTCATAATACAGATCACTACTTATTTATGTAAATAGCAATAGAAAAATTTAAATATTAACTACATTCTGCAGCACCAAGTTGGCCTGCTATTATGAGTAACTATGTGTAACAAATTTAGGCCTGTCTAAAAAAACTGACATGAATCTATTTTTGGAAATAGGATAAGATTTATGGAATAAATTACATTAGAGTCCTCCTCCACTCCAGAACTTTAGTGGACCTTACTCTTTAAGCTTCACTGTTTCACCCAGAATGATGTCTGTGCACATATTAATGCTCTTCTTGTTTGTAGCCTGTAGCTACAAGCAGAACATCAGGCCAATCATGACTTTTACACATACATTGTGGACACCTGAATCAATTTCTGCTCATGAGAAGAAACTGGACTAAGAGAACAGGAGATCATTTTTATGAGGCTATTGCACCTTTTTTGTGCAAAAATTACAGGATAATTTAACTTGGAATAAAGGTTTCAGAGTACGTATAGAATATCTAATAACAGGAATGGAGGGACTGTAATTTTTTCCATGTTTTCCAAGGAGGAACCTACAGAAGGTCCAGGAAGTCCAGGGAAACCTCTCTCTCCACGCTGACCAGGCAAACCAACAATACCACGGGATCCAGCCAGACCCTGAGGACCTGAAGGTCCATCAGCACCCTATAGAAACAGGACAAACAGGACTGTTGTCAGTGGTCATTGTTCTGTAATGTTAACTCAGACTTCTTTACATTTATTTGAACTATATTTAAATCACATATTCCATATTGTCCCAGTCTATTAACTGTTTATAGTGAGCATTGTTTTTCCGGTCTTTTGTGGTTCAAAATAAACTCCAGACTTACAGGTGGTCCATCTGCTCCAGCCTCTCCCTTCTCTCCCTGAGCACCAGGAGGTCCACGTAGTCCAGCATCTCCCTGTCTTCCTGGAGGTCCAGCATCACCACGGGCACCCTTTGGTCCATCTTTACCAGCAGGGCCAGCAGGACCTGCAGCACCAGGGTTACCCTGTAATGTTAAGTGTGAAAATGTAAGTGGAGATACCCTTTATCATAAATCATACATGATGAAAATTTACAAAAAAGAACTTTGAATTCTAAAACTGGAGAAATACTCACATTAGGACCAGGAGGTCCAACTCTGCCAGCAGCACCAGGGAAACCTGTGGCACCCTGTCAACAGAAAGAAGAAAATACATAAATATGACCGGCCTTCTATAGAGTACCAGTCATTATATCATCTATTATTAAAGAGTACTGGGATGTTAAGTGATTTGTAGCTAGGATTCAGAAAATATTTACATTTTAAAGTCACACTGGTTTGGTGGGAATATCTCTGCTTGTGTAAAGTGCATCAAATGTCCAGAATCCCAGCAAGAAGTTTCTGGTTGAACTGATTTGGTTTTCAATCATGACAGACTTTGTATCACCACAGCTACAACCATTTGTGGAGGTCATTGAAATGCAGTCATTTTTCTAAAGTTTAACTGTGTGAATTCAATCAAATTATGCAGATTGTGCACATTGATCTGTGAAACAAAAAGACTTCAAATAAATATGAAAGGAATCAGCTTTGGAATGGGCTTATGAAGAAAAAAGGTATTTAATTCAGGCATTTTACAAAGTCATCCCTGGACTAATGAGCTAATATTCTTAGTTCATTTGAACAATTTGTCCATTTTCCAAATAAGAATGGTTTAAAACCATAAAAAATGTACCCATACTGTCACATATAGAATAACTGCTACTGTACTATTTGACGAACCATTTCGATTAAAGACAAAGATCCTCAGGTGCACACTTACATTTAGGATCATTAGCATTAGCCACAGAGGCCTGTCACTACTGTAGACTTTGGTACAAAGCTCTATAATAACTGTCATCTTGTAAAGAAATTAACTGTAATAACTTATTTGACCACTGCAGCTTGTATTTATTAAATCCATAAAGACTAGTGACGCACAAAAAAAAAATCAGTAGGTCAATCAATCTTTCAGTAAACTTTTCAAAAATCACTTTTTTCTCCAGTCCCCCAGAACTTTACCTTCAACATATGGTTCTTGTATACATGACTATGTGGATATATTGTATATTGAGTGCATTTTTAACTGCTTATTCTTTCGTGCAGTGTGTGAAAAGGTCTTGTACATTCAGATTCAATCAAGAAATCACCTGAAGGTCCTAACTGTGCATGTGTACAGGCTATACAGTATATCTGGATTCCTTTAAGATAATCTGTAATGTTGTTTTTTTTCTTTTTTCTCAGTTACTTACAGGAGCTCCCTGAGCACCACGGGCTCCTTTAGGTCCAGACACACCAGTAGGACCCTGAAAGACAAGCAGCAAACACAAATTAACCAGGTTCTTTGAGAATTTTACAGATTTTTGGGTTACATTGAATGAGATGTTTGCAGAGATAGATAACATTTGAGCTGACATATATTAGTCTGGTTATTCTGTTGTAGTCAGGTACCCACCACAGGTCCAGGAGCTCCAGATGGTCCCTGAGGTCCAGGAGCACCAGCCTCTCCCTTCTGTCCACCCTCACCAATCTCTCCCTTGACACCAGGCTGACCATCTGCACCCTAGATAGTAAGACAGAGGGAAAAACCACCATAGTTATATCAAATGGGAGGTGAATAGAAGTGAAATCTGTAATATGGTCATTTTACTTACAGGAGGTCCAGCAAATCCAGCAGGACCAGGAGGACCAACCTCACCACGGTCACCCTAAAAGAAAACAGGTCAGATTGTTGTTTAATGCAAACGTAATTCAAGGTATGGATGATGTTTTCTATTTTATTTTATATTTCTAAATGATGAAAAGAGGCAGTGAAGGTCTCAACTTTGTATGAATTGACTGGATTAACAATGACTTCCATGTTTTTTTATAATTTGTCCCATTATGTCCTCCTTTATGTTAACTGAATGTCTTTTAATTGGGTTTCTGTCGGTAGAAGCCAGAGGCAAATTTCCCTACACTGTGGGACAATAAAGTGAATCTTGAATCTTGTAGTTTGACTTTGCTACAGTTCAGTTAATTAACTGCCTTCTGGCTTCCTGTTCTGAGTCTTTTACTTTTATGGATTAGCCACGCAATAATATTGAGTCAAAAAAGACATAAAGAAGAACTTACAGGGGCACCACGAGTTCCAGGAGCACCAGAAGGGCCAGAAGGTCCAGTCTCACCCTGGACAGAACAGACAAAAATTAAAAATTCCAATTAGCCCAAACAACACACATTACATTTAAAAGTTAATGCACAAATGTTTATATTAGGTTAATTTTCTAGTGTATAATAATATAATGTAATTTCTTTTGTGTTCTTACCTTGGCACCATTGGGACCAGCTGGGCCAGGAGGACCAATGGGACCAGTCAAACCCTTGAAATAAGAGAATACAGATTATATGAGGAAGGAAATACTGGAGAAAGAATGGATATTCATTTGGAGTGATGACTTTTAGCATAAAAATTAAGAAACCAACTCACTCTAGCACCGTCCTTTCCAGGAGCTCCCTCAGGTCCCTTCTGTCCATTATCACCCTGATGGGCAAAGAGGAAGGCTGCATGTTTATCATGTACAAAACTAAAAGAATAATCATCCAGAGTCATCAGGTGGAATATGTACCAACCTCTAGACTCTACACTCTGTTATGAGTTCAGTGTCTAGGCTGCATGCCAACACACAGATTAAACCTCAAAGCCCAATGATGAAGGCAACTATCGAGTGATGTATTACGCACTCTGTCTCCTTTGGCTCCTGGGATGCCACCAGTTCCTCTCTCTCCTGGCATTCCCTGCAGGCCAGGGGGTCCTTGGGGTCCAGCGGCGCCAGCAGGTCCAATAGCTCCCTGACAAAGACAGGAGTTTTGGATTAGTGATGAACTGTTAGTTATATTTGTCCATGTTTTTTAGTATTTATATGAGATTGTGGAATACAAACACAGACATGTCATTCAGCTTTCTAACTCTAAAAGTTACCTATTATACCAGCAGAGGTTTATTAAAAAAAAGTTGTAAAAATTCTTAAATATAACCAGTAATGTTTCATTTATCATCTAATATGCTATATTGTTTATAGTGTATTTTTTGTTTATTCTAATGTTGTGTCATACTGTTTGGTTTTGTTTTAGTGTTGTGTCTTAAAAGCCTATAAAGTCCTATATATACTTAATCAGTTGCTTGATATTAAATGTAACAGTGCTTACATGTATTGTCCCTGTCAAATAAAATGTAAAATAGAAAAAAAATCTTTTATAGAAACTGAGAAATTCACTAAGCTGCAGGTGAGAACAATTACAGACTAATAGTCATTCTAAATGTTGTTCTGGTCCTGTTTTCTTAGTCAAATTATATATCAAAGTTATACTGCATAGGCTTTTTGTTATTAAGTTGGTTAGTAATATTCTTATCACTCCTCCACTTATTATCTGCTATTTTTGCTGTCAGTTTGCACCTAACTTGTGAACTTTTTCCTTACTGGAAGTATTTGCTTTTAAGTCATAAAAAGCTCTTCACATTTATGAGTAAATCTAATGATAAGGTCCTGAGAGGTGACTCATAGATATCACAAAGCTCAAAAAAGCCTATTTGATTATGTTTCTTTATATATTTCTAGAACAAACAATTATAAATCTAGTGAAAATACATCTCAGTTTTTATCTTTGTCTCTTTCAGTTTACACACTGTGAATAACTTTATGTTGGACTGCTTAAAACCAAGCTATACGGGTGACTCTAAACCTTAAATCTGTTTCAGTCCTCCACTGACCTTGGGTCCATCACTTCCGGGTGTTCCAGGAAGTCCACGAGGTCCCTGAAGACCCTGAGGTCCAGCACCACCCCTCTCACCAGGGAAACCACGCTCACCCTGTTGGGAAAGAAGGGCAGTGGATCAGGAAGAGAAATGGCAGTAGAAATGATCATGTGACAGGAGGAGAAAATCTGGAGTCATACGTAATACTAGAAAAAAAAAAAAAATCATAATCATAATAATAATGAAATGTGTAGCTGTAGGATGTATGTGTGAACTGCAGGTGATAGCAATAAATATGTATCAGACATTTTTCATTCACTGGACAAAAATATGACAATGAGCTGAATATTGAAACTCACTCTGGCTCCAACAGCACCAGGAGCTCCACCCTCTCCAGGAACACCCTACAGAGAAAGAATAAACACTGTTTATGTATACCTTTAGGGAACATATACTATTTCATGTTCATAATGTTCTGATGATTATATTAAATGCAGAAGACTGAATCTTGTGTCAAATGCTAACATAAATTCTATTTACTGATTAGAGGGAGTAACTGTAGTGTTAAACTCTGCCTAGATTAATTTCTCTTGTCTCAATTTTAAGTTTTCAACATAGAAAACCACTTGCAGTTTATCAAATGTATTTCTCTTTACACATTCAAGATAATATAAAGTGATGCAGAAGTGGCGGGAAAATTGGTCAGGAAAGTTAATTTATGCACAATTTCACTGTTACAATTTTTGGCTATGTGATAATTAGATGGTCTCTCATTTACAGAGTTAGATACAAGTTTGGGAAACACTCAAAGTGAGCCACTGCGGCATCCCATAGTATGAAGAAGTGATCACACATCTTTTAAAACATTCTGTGAATCTTTGAGAGATTTACTTTTACATGCAGATATTGCTGTCTTAGAATTTCCGCAGGGTAATAAAAGTTTTACATATAGGATTGAGAGCCACACTGCAGCATTTCCATTTGACCAGAAGGCTCAGGATATTCAGACATGTCTTCACTGTGTGTGTGTGTGTGTGTGTGTGTGTATATGGGGGTGGGCATCATGCTTTTATGTACAGTTGATGATCACAGTTGCATCTACATCTGAATCTTTGTAAATCCAAGCCACACCTTAGTCACTGGATAAGACATAAGTTAAGACAGTAAATCCCTCACCTGGTCTCCGGGTTTTCCAGCCTCTCCAGGGGCACCAGCAGGTCCAGGCAGACCCTGAGCATCAGCAACACAATAAGTTTTTAATGTGAAATCTGGAAATGTGATCTAGTGTCATTTTTATGACTCTGCCAAAACTTTTGATGTAACACACACCTGGAAGCCAGAAGGTCCAGGCTGTCCTTGCTCTCCTCTCTCTCCAGCAGGTCCCTGTAATAATCAGCCAAGGACAAAAACAAATTAAATATGTCTAAACCGTCAGCTGTAAGAAATATAGTATAAGATTTTAATGATAATGTCAAAAAAAGAATAATCGCTGTGCTTGCCCTTAGATTTTTAATACAAAGAAACAAAGTTTAGTCATATTTCAGTGTAAAGCACTCACAGCAGGGCCAGGAGGTCCACTTGGGCCAGTTTCACCATCTTTTCCAGCCAGACCCTGTCAAGGCAGATATGTACATCAGTTATGACAAATGATCTGGTCGCATCAATTAAGAATCCTCTTGTGATGCTTGAAGGAAAATAGAGTATTTATGGAGGAAAGAAACTTACTCTCAGACCAGGACGACCCACAAGACCCTTCTCTCCTGGTTTTCCAGGTTCACCCTAATAAGGAAAAAATGCATTATTTGTCATCGAGTGCTACAAGGATCATAACTTGCTGTATGTTAGACATGTTTTCTCACAGAGATCTAGACAAGGATGAATTTAACCTGTATTAAGTCCTTTGTGTACCCGTTGTATGTGAGAGGAATATTTTTATTCTCACTTTACTATTATGAGGTATTCTTAAAGCCCCCAAAAAAACGTACATTGGCTCCTTTTGGTCCAGGGAATCCCATCACTCCTGGCTGTCCACGGGCTCCCTGAGGACCAGGGGGGCCTGGGCGACCGTCCTCACCAGGGGCACCCTGCCAGACACAAAGTAAAATTTACAGTTAAATAATATTATCCTGAGAGAGGAAACTTCAATATCATTCATGCTCCTAATGATGTTTACACCTGCACAGTCCTGGTAATAAGTCAGTGGAAGTTGCTTGTAGAGGTATTTCTACTGATTTGTTCTCAGATCATTACCCTTCTAAATGTCCAGAGTAAATGAGGTCTCAAATGGCTTCCTGGACACTTCATTTTAGTAACCTTTGCAGCTTAATATTCCCTGCTAGTGTACAGCTAAACTACCGTACTTTTTCATGTATTACTGAATGGCTACATTTTCAACCATGACAAAGACCAGTAAAAGAATCAGATTTGAACTTACAGAGGGTCCAACTTTGCCTTGAGGACCTGCATCTCCGGGACGTCCAGTCAGACCCTATAAAAGCCAGATCAGCATCAGTTGGGCTAAGAAGGATACATCTGAGCAAAACTGACAAGAATTAGGTCTCTGTACTCACTCTGGCTCCGGGGAGACCAGACTCTCCTGTGCGTCCAGGGTCTCCAGTGGCACCTTTAGGCCCAGCAGCACCGGGAACACCACGGTCACCAGGAGCACCCTATGAGGAGAAAGATTTTAGTCAGTTAGTGAGTAGAAAAACATCATAAGTCTACTAATGCTTGGTCACTAGTTAAATCCTGTTCAGTTCTCAGTTGAACCCACCTTAGCGCCAGCAAGACCATCTTGACCAGGGAAACCACGGTTACCGGGAGCTCCCTGGAAGCAGTAACAGAAAGATATGATTAGACTGTGTATCAGTACAACTTCTTCACAGTGTCACTTTTTACAGTTTTTTTTTCTGTCCAGATGACTCACTCTCTCTCCTGGAGGTCCAAGTGGTCCAGCAGCTCCAGGTTCTCCTCTGGCTCCTCTCTTTCCTTCCTCTCCAGCAGGGCCAGGAGGACCTTGAGGACCAGCAGGGCCCTGGCAAATTACAATTTATGAGTTAAGTGAAATAGTGAAGAGCTGTTTCAAAGGTTTTATGTCATTTTTATTAATAATCATTAACATCACACAGAAACTCACAAGTTCTCCCTTGGGTCCAGCTTCACCTTTGAATCCAGGAACACCAGGGTCTCCCTAGATGGACAACAACCACAACAATAAATAACCACACAACTAAACTGTACAGAGTTTTGACAGAGTTGTAGATTATTCTGTAAAGACTTACAGACTGTCCTTTTGGTCCCAGAGGTCCTGTTGCTCCCTGTGGTCCAGGTGGGCCACGAGGTCCAGGGAATCCTGGAGCACCAGCAATACCAGGAGCACCCTTTAAGATAGAAAGAGGCAACAAAACTCAGAATCATACAAGACAAAATAATAAATGTTATACAACAATACAAAACTGTAAGATGACATTAAAATGAGGATTAAAGGTTTAAACTCACAGCAGACCCTTTAGCTCCAGGAATACCATCAGTACCGGGGTTACCCTGTAACATGTTAGGATGAAAAGTGATGTATCAGTGTGTGTCCATGGTAACACTGACTGGACAAGGAGAAAAAACAGAATACAAATGATGCCTAAATGATTAGGATGTAGGATGGCAAACTCACAGATGCTCCTGCAGGTCCAGGTGATCCTGGGGTGCCAGCCTCTCCACGGGGTCCCTGAGCGCCCTCAGCTCCACGAGCACCTGTGGGTCCAGCTTCTCCCTGTCAGGACAGAATGAAGTCATTATTAGAAAACAGTGTTGGATCTGAATGAGTGAGGAGGAAAAGAAGCGGATAAATATGGATAGATAGGACTGAATTCAATTTATATAAAGTAAATACAGCAAATGAGGCAGAAGTTAATGATATTGGTATCAGTGTTGTCACCGTTGACAGAAATTACAATGTAAATTATCAGTGAGACAATGTTTTTCGTAGTTTAGTAGCTGTAGTTATCAAAACATTACAATGAACAAAACAGAAAAAAAAAATTAGCTTTGTTTTGATTTTTCCCCAATAAACTGCAGTTTCCCAGTTTTGGACCAATAAAGTCTATCTATCTATCTATCTATCTATCTATCTATCTATCTATCTATCTATCTATCTATCTATCTATCTATCTATTTGTAATATGGTTCATGGTGCACAAGAATTAAAAGTCTTTGGACAATTGGAGCCTTCATTAAACAATGATTTTATGAATTGCATCTGATGTCATGCATTATTTCCTCCTATCTGTTTCAGCTACTAATCAAGTGTTTCTTTCACACTAAATTAATTATTAAAACTAATACAAAATAGTCAATACATCAAAATTAAACTGACATTTCTTGTGCACTAACTGAACTAAACTCAAAAACATAACTGTAGAACTAAGTAATAAAAATAATTGAATCAGATGACCATTACACAGCAATTAGGATTATGTCATCAACAAACCTTTGCTCCTGGAGATCCTGGGAAACCGGGAGCACCAGCAGGACCAACAGGCCCCTGTCAAAAGAACATAAAATAGAAAAGTTAGATTTTATGTTTAAAGCCTTTACTGATTATCATGGAAATACAATTACATTTGGACAAATTGATACATACAGGTGGACCAGCAGGACCAGGCAAGCCATCATTTCCACGGGCACCCTGAAAGAGAGGAAACACAGGATGTTAGGCCTGAGTAAGACATCAAGGGATGACTTATAACCATCTAAAGAAGTAACACAGATCAGAGCAGCAGAAATCTAAATGTTCTGCAGGCTCATTAACTCCTATGAAGGTTGAACTCACAGCAGCTCCAGCGGCTCCAGGACGTCCTCTCTCACCAGGCAGACCACGAGGGCCCTATGATACAAGAAACAAACCATCAGCTAAAGATTTTAACTTGATCATAATAAGGAGGGTGCCTGTTTTTTTATGTAGAGATGTTCACTTTAGAGCCAGGATGCAGATTTTTAAAAGCAGTGTAAACTCACCATGGGTCCAGGGGCACCGTTCTCTCCAGGAGCACCACCCTCACCCTGAATAAGACAGAGATCAAACAAATGAGAATAAAGCCCCAGAGATGACAAAGTAACTCAAATGTGCAGGTTTTTTTTCATATATGCTGACATGGTGGGCGTACCTTGGCTCCTGCAGCACCATCTTCTCCCTTAGCTCCATCCAGACCGGGGTGACCCTACAGAAAAACAAAGACGCCCTTATCAGCATCCATCAGTCAATCATCAACTCCAGATAATGAACAGTAAGGATAATCTTATTTGCAGCTTGGTGAGCAGTAAGTTTAGGTCCACTTACTCTGTGTCCTTTGATTCCAGGAAGGCCAGGAGTTCCAGGGAATCCACGGGCTCCCTGAAAATAGACAAAAAAGATCAACTTCAATGATCTTTCTTGGCTTTGCCATGTAATTCTGACATTCAAATTTTCATTGAGCATAAAAACTACTGGTGGATGCACATGCCTGAGGTCCAGCAGGTCCACGCTCACCAGCTTTTCCAGGTTTTCCAGCCTCACCCTGAAAACCATCAAAAAGAGGATAAATGATGCGTGAGAACATGGAAGCATTGTTGTAAATATACACTTGTAGTTTAGGTTTTAGTGGAGCAAGTGCATCAACAGCAGGTGTGTTGTAAGGATACTGACAGTGCCACCTGGTGGTCGAGTCAGTTATATTGCACGTGTATGAGTGCTGACATATGATTAGGTGTACAAAATGTGTTGAATAATAATAAAGAAGCAGTGGAAAATAAATGAACAAAGTTCCAGACAGGGTTACCAGAAGTCCTAGTTCAGAGTTAATACAAATATTTATGTATGTTTTATTTGACGGAATAAATCTAGCATGGTTCTCTTGATATGAAGATAGACCCTTGACACTTACATCACTTCCTGGTTTTCCAGAAGGTCCAGGTGGTCCACGTGGTCCCATCGGTCCCTGAGTTTGAAGTAAAGGTAAGTCAGAGTCAATTTTCTGTTCACAATGTCAAGTGGTTTCAATCAATAGTATATACATTACAAATCCTAATACATACAGCAGGTCCAGGCTCTCCAGCCTCTCCAGCTGCCCCTTGGAAACCTTGGGGCCCCTATAGGTATGAATAACAAAACAGTGTATTATATACCTCCACATGTATGTGCTTCTGCACCATATATAAACTGAAATTACAGCAATAAATTCTGACATTTATTATTTTTGTAATTCTATGATTTATTTTTGTATTAAAGGTACTTACAGGAGCTCCAGTAGGTCCAGGAGGACCACGAGGACCCATAGGACCCTGCAAGGTAATATCACAACACATAAAGACCTTAGTTTAAATGTCATATAGTATAAATTTACAGAATTAATAATGCTATTAAAAGAGCTCAGCATTCATTTTTGTGTCATAAAATATTGTAAATGTATTTATCTCCACTACTAACAGTGGATTCTTTTTATAATACCTGTGTTTTTACAAACTATATATGCATATCTGTAGTGGGTTCTTGTACATGTACAAAGAGTTGTTTATAATATGGTTCTTGTTGAATGCTTGACACACTTCTAATTGTTTTGTGCATTTCCTGTGATCTCCAAATATACTCTGGTGAAATTCAGTGTCAATAAGAATATTCATCTGTGTTAAGGATAAGTATAGAGCCAAAAGGTGGCAGTGTTGCAATCTCCTGTGGAAAACATCTGGTTTATTTTCAATCAGGTAATATTTAGATACAAGCAATATGTAATGAGGGTTTTTTTTTTTGTTTTTTTTTTGTAACAAAAGCTACAAAAAAAATGTTTGCAATACTGGATAAAATAGCAGCCATGCTGTGACGTATAGACGCTGCCTGTTGTAGCACTTACCATTGGTCCTTGCATCACACCCATCTGAGCACCTCCGGCTTTCTCATCAAATCCTCCAGCCATTTGAGCAGCAAAGTTCTGTAAACACAAGGAGACGCAGAGTCAGTTTATGTGGTGCATCTCATCTGAGCTTACAGGTGCCAAGTGGGTCATTAGAACTGTGAAAAAGCTGATTCAATATATGATGAACGTCGTGCTTAAATGATCATAGCTAAGGATAAACTGGAAAAATGCATAATTCCTGCACATTTATATTTTCAGACATACTCTCCAAACAGATAAAAGGCACCCTTAGATACATAAATGGGTGCAGCAGATCTACACTGTGCTAAACTACTGTTGGGTAATAGTTTTTATGTGTATCTTTGGATCTGTTCTTTTACCTGCTCCTAAAATATTTTTGTTGACTCATGTTGTATATGACTCTACTCTTATGTGCTAAAAATAACATTTTCTGTGCTTTACAAACAGCATTAACACAACTCAATTCTCTTTAACGGTTGTGTCTATTCATCTATACACCTGTTCTTTTAATTTTCCCAATCACTTTAGTCAGAATATTGTGTAACGTGGCCTTCATGTGGGACTTGGAAATGTGATGTTTGTGTCCTAAGACTCACCCCTCCAAGCCCTGGTGGTCCAGGTGGTCCAGCAGGTCCGGGGTTTCCTGGGGTACCAGGCTCACCATCTCTTCCTCGAGGTCCAGGATTTCCCTAGGGAAAAGAGACAGGGGCATTTTCTATAATTCACCTGCCTTATTCTAACTGTGCCAGACAAAGGGGAGGGTCAGGTGACTCCGTCTGCCTGCTGTGTGTTCTGCAGCCTCTGAATAATAATTACACTGCAATCGCAAACCATATAATATTCCCCACCAGTTAATTGGTATTAATGATCTGCTGCTTGACTCAGTATTTGCCTGCTCATTAGAAAACTAAGACAATATTAGAACATTAATTGCTTCTAAATTATTCACTGAGTAAACTATAAGAGCATTTGCTGTTTTTTGGCACAGTTTGTTGTTTCTTACCTTATCACCCTTAGCGCCAGCTTCTCCACGTGGTCCCTGTTCGCCTGGGGGGCCCTGTAAAAGTAAAGATATGTATTCTCAGCAAGAATCACCATATGAATGAAATATGCTATTGTGCACTTATACACATCCTCATTAAAGGTCTTAAGAAATACAATAACACCAAGTAAGTGACATTTACCATAGGGCCTGGTGGTCCTTTTGGTCCTACAACCTATAAAAAGGTGAAGAGATACATGTCATTATTGGAAAAAGAGCCGGCTTATTAAAGGACCTGTCTTTCATGCTGTGTCCTGCTGAGAGTTTTTTTATTAACAAATTTACAGAAGAACATTCCAGCTTGGTCAGAGGTGGACATGAACCTAAAAACACACTCTGATGAGAATGTCGTTTGACAGGACAAGTTTTGCTGAAAACATCACCTCCTTTTAACCTCTGGTTTGGCTGACTTTGTTCCCCTGACATGTGTACTTGTAAGAAAGTCGCTGAGAGGATCTAAGAGGATTTGATGGGGTTCATTATGTCCAAGGAATGCAGGATTTTTCCTAATTCATTGGGAAGTTAGAGACATTGTTCATCCTACTGAAGAAAAGTGTCACTCCAACAATCCATGTTTTTTACATTTGGAAATTATTAAATGTGTGAGTGAATCTATTTGGTTTGTGTATTCTTATCTGTATTCTTAACTTCTTGAGAATAATCTGTATTATTTCGTATAAAGACATGAGATTTAGTTTGGAGAATAATGAGTCTGTGCTAAAAGCATTTCTTGTTTAAAACAATGGTTGGTCAGTGATTTGGTGCATTAGTTCACGTTGACCACAGAGGAGTCATACTTACATCTGCAATTTCTCCTGGTTCACCTTTCTGGCCCTGATTGACAAAAATATAGGAAGCATAAGTGAACTGAGCCAAGGTGATGATGTGATATGTGTCAGATTTTATGCTCATAAATATGCAGCGCTACATATTGTGAGCGTGCATTGATATCAGTGATTTTCCAAAACTCAGTGCCTCACCTTAGCACCAATCGTCTCTGATGTTGCAAAAGGAGAGAGGATAGGGAAGAAAGAACAAAAACATTAAAAGTGTAAAACAGCTCAGACTTTTTATTGATATAATTTAGAAACCTGCAAAGAAATCTAACAATTCTATGTGATCAAATACTATTCACCAAACCCAAAAGCAGTGAACCCATCTAGGTTGTATTAATGGTCAGATATAGTGTAAGGGTTACGCAGAAGCAAGCACGGACTAGAAAAAGAGAGTAAAGTGTTTAGTTGCACTGAAGCAAAAATGTAAATAATCATAAATAAGCTATTAGGAAGTGTATATATCAAATTTGATAGACTTAATTTGCAAACAGGTGATCCTGTTCCTGTCAGTCTGGGAGGTCTAAGCAGGAAGTGTCATCTCAGCAAATGTATTTTGGTCCAGCTGAGTGTGTATTTTTTCAAACTTAAGTAAGTAAAACAGCATATCTGTCCATGTGGTCTCTTTAAAGGCTCTGTGTGTCTATTTTCAGGTAAAATCATGCACCAGACAGTTAATACTAAAGAATTTGACTGGTTTGTGTAGAAGTGGTTAAAAGTAGAAAAGACTTCAGTCAATCTCTGAGTTCATTCTGCTGAATGGTTTTGTTTTTGGATGTAAAACAAAGGATCAGTTAAATCACAACAGTACTTGTAAAATACTCTATCATAATACCAAATAAATGAATGAATGAATAAATGAGCAGAAGCATCTCTACTGGTTTAGGTGAGAACCAGATAATACATGTCAGAATCTATTTGATTCCTTATGAAAGGGACTTCCATTAGGAGGGAGATAGTTTTGATCATGATGATCTGGCCTCCATTCAAACCAAACAAGCAGAGAATCACTTTGAAACAGGGAACATCGGGCACTGACTGAGCAAAAAGGCATTATTTCACTTTGAAAATCAGAAAAAATTCTAATGTTTTAGGGTCTCTAGAAGTGTTTACAGAGAGAGACTATGATTAATAACAACCAGAACCCAGATCAGGCAGCACATTTTCAGCCTGAGGATGCTCCCTATTCGAAGTGTTAGTGAGGGTGAAGTCAAAGCAAGCTAAAAGAGTAATTTATTTATAGGTATGTGAATAAATAAATTACAACCAATGGGGGCACTGGCATCAGCAGGGCAGATGGGACAGCACTCTCCAGATGGGATGATAGGGTTGGCACACTCTTTGATCTCCTCGCAGATTATCTCATCACACAGAACTGCTCCGCTGTCACACACACAGATACGACACGGCTCTGGCTTCCATACATCCTTATCATTATACTGCTGGCCATCCTGGATGCAGCCACCTGCCTCCTCTGCAGTGACCAGCAGGGGGTGCAGGGCGAGGGACAGAGGAGGGCAGGAATAAACGCAAAGGCAAGACAGAAAAGTAGATGGAAGAGAAGGTTAGATGGCGAGAAGCATTTATGCATTTATGCAACATAATGTGTTGGTATAAAGAATGTTGCAAAGAAAAGACGTGGTTTATAAGGGGGTATTAAGGGATGTAAAGGGGTCAAGGGGCACAGTGAGGAAGTGGGAGGAGTCAGAGTATGGGGGGGGGGGTAAAATGAAGGAGGAGTCATTAATGAGAGGGGGAGTAAATGTAAGTGAAAGGGGGAAGTAAAAGTTCCTGCATCAGAGCAATGCAAAGAATACCAAGTCAAATTGTTCATATTGAAAGCAGCATAATACAGAAATAAAATTTATGACTGCAATTATTTTAAAAAAACAGTGTATGAAGTATAAGAGGCCTCTGAGGCACATGTTAGTTTGACTCAAAACAGTTTGATACAAATCAGTAGCTGTGGATGTGAAAAGGATGTAAAAGTTTTCATATGGAGAAGATAAAATGTAAGGTCAACACAGTCAACAGTCGTGTCTGAAGGCTTTGGCTGAGGTATTTCACGTTGTTGGTTGAGTATATTTAACCTGCAGGCCTGCTCTGCCTGTATGAATGAACCCCTCTTACAGGGATACTGTGCCCAATTGACAAGCTGCTGCCTTAAGTAAACATGAGGTCCTTCAAAAATTCTCCATCTGGAACTCATACTGGTGTCAAGTGCCAGTTCAAACACATTGGGGAATTAAGAATGGCTTGATTTGTTTAAAGTATTCTGTTAAAGGCTGGGTTTTCTTTGTTATTTGTTTTCTAACTGATCTGTGTGAGTGATACTTAGCACATATGTGTTTGCGTTTCCAAATCTGTTAATAAATGTAAAGGTGGAGGGAATTTGAGGGAGGAATTTTGCAGCTTGCTATAAATAAAGCTATTATGTCCATCAACTGTCATCTCCCTGCCATGCAACCTGTCCTCTGTCCTGTGGAGTTAAAAACTGCCACTCCCTTCCTGCTCCCCTTTGAGCCTGCGAGTCTGGGGTCAAGCACTGTCTGACCCTGTCACTTCACATCATGAAGACCCCACGTTAACTCCAGCCAAACCCTATGGGAGATGTTAATTCAGCATGTCTTAAAAATAATAAACACACATTGAATTAGCTCTAAGTCACTCCAACAGGATTAATTTTCTGGTAAACTCTTATTTTTGCAACAATCTAGACCCAAACGACGTAGAAAAATGCACACAAGGAAAATTAAATAGTGTCTGCCTTTGAAAAAGTAATACTAAGTATAGTTTTTCTGTAACTTTGGGATTGAACTGAGGGAAAGGCTGAGAGGCAGGACTCAGGTGAGGACAAACAGGCTGTTGTTCACCTGGTCCTCCATCCCATACAGATGTGCCTTGACAGCCTCACCTCTCCCACAGAGGAAAAGGAAGTGTTTGCTTTGAATAATCAATTATTTCACATATGACACCCATAGCATTTCATACAATACAACTACTGTAAAAACAAATTTGTGTAATCTAACTGTCTGGGGAAAAAATGTCACCAATGTTGCTGTCCTGTTCTTCATTTAATATCATAACAGTGACATGTCATTTATTCACCAGTATTCTCATGAAACATCACTTAGAGAAAATTAAAATGAGAATAAAATCCTCATCAGAGTAACAGTCCAGTTTTTTGAAAGTACAAGGAGAAAACAGTCAAGAGAAAATGTGTAACTTACGGTCGCTCTCATCCTGACATCTGACCACGGATAGTAAAACAACTTGGGATGCTACAAGTAGCAGAACAGTCCTTGAGTCCACAAAGCTGAACATGTCTAAATATTAGACATGCAGTAGCTTGGGTGAGAAGTGAAGGGACGGTGGAGACCAGGCGTTCAGTCAGTGGTGTGTAGGTGTGTGTTCCCAGAGACTTATGGAACCATGCAGTCAAACCCTCCAAAATCTAAGTGGAATCCAAAGCGGGGCCCCAGCTGGCACTCTGCACCCACCGCGTCAGGGCAAGCACCGCGGTTTTATGTCCACTGTGCCTTGTATGGATCTTCGTATATTCCAAAATACCAGTCCTTCCCCCAGACCCCCTGTCAAGTTGAAACCTGAACCTCATCTCCCTCCCCTCAATTCAGCAGCATCTACTCTCCCAGGGATTTTTTTAACCAAGGCCCTCCTTCCTCCCTTGACCTGCTTGGCCTTGCCTGGCCAAAAGATGCACCTTCACTTTCACATTAAAATGTGACCTAGCACCAGCAGAGCACTGGCCATTCTCTGGTTTGGCCACATGCAAATGTGTGTGAATTAGGAAATCTCAAATCTCCTTATGCAAAAAGATTGGAAAAATGTTTCAGGGTCATTCTGATTGTTAGAGTGGCATTCAACTGGTTTAATCAAACGTGAACATTTTTGAGTAGAAATAGTGAAAGCAGAGCAAACCAAAAACATGTGGACTGAGGCAGAGCACATACTGAATATCAAATATGTTATGGGGTGTAAGCAGATGATTCAATTTTACTTGGTATTTGTAAAAAATCATTACCTACTGCTCAGTGATTCTCCACACTGATTTCTGATAATGTTAAACTACATGGATCTTCAAGATGTTGCAAGATTCTCTTCACTTTTTACACACAGATCACACTATTTATCAAATAAGAGGAGTGTCTTTTATAACAATAGAATAAGGGCAAAATTGTTAAAATATGCAGCATTATTGTTTATTTGGTCACACCTTTGTGTTTTGACTCTACAGATGAAACACAATTTTCCTTTAATTGCTTTGTGACCTAAACTGTCAGATTCCAGGCCTGGTTTTTAACTGTGGCATTAAGTTTTACCTGACTTGCTAGATGCCTACACATTAGCTCTAAGGGATTTCACATTGTTTCACCAACAAGCGGTGGTTTCTTGAATAATGAGTCATCATGGGCAGTCATACTCAGGACATGAACTCAACTTTGGGTCAGCAGGTCCAGTGTAACTGTGTTCCAGCCTAATCTTAAGGATTATGAATAATTAGTAGATGTTTGGAAAGTTTAAAGTGTGAAACTGACCAATCATCTGTGCAGCTACTCCATGTTCACATTTCACTCAAATTCCCACAGAGTTGTTTGGACAAAGACCACTGACAAAAGGTTGTGAAAACCAATTTAAAGTGGTTTCCTTACAGTGGCTTCAGGAGGTTTATTGAAAAGAAAGGTTTAGAAAGAGCTGGGTTTAATATTCTACTTTAGACTGTTAGACATATCCTTGTGTCACATGACAATACAGTTTAATTTAAAAGTCAGGATTCATTTACCTTTATAGTGGCATTCCCTGATAAAAGCAGACTATATACATACTGTATCCCAGAATAATCTATTGTGAAGCTGAGGCCGGTGGTAGACATGCGATGAAACGTCTGTGTGATCTTTATCATGTAACTCTCTGGTAGATAGGGCCAGGTGAGTGGGCTTGAAAGGGGGTCTTTGTCATTCGAAGAGGCACAGTAATTCCAGGGTCATGACCTTCTGCAGAGCCCCCCTCATTCCACATACAGAAAAGAAAGATTTCAACCTACCTTTAGCTGTGGTTGACAGACTGCTTAGCAGACTGCAGTAATGTTTCTGAGCATATATTAGCTGATAATTGATCCTAGATGAGCTCAAATCACAATGCTGAAACCCACAGACATCTCATTTAAACCGGATATTACATTTCTCTCTGCCTTTTTGTGAACCATAAAGTCTGAGAGAAAGAAAGGCCAGGAACGTGGCCCCAAAGAAAAGCTACTCCTGTTTTAGCAGGATCTTCTTATTTTAGCAAAGTTTTACAAGATACTACAAACGATGTTGTTTAGAAGTCCAACATGAAAACATTTCAGGAATTTCAACGGCCAGCTGAATCAGTAATCTGTTGCCTTTGGACAATAGCAGTAGCCATTCAGCACTAACTGTCCAAGTTTGCTGAGTCAGGTCAAGTCATTGTTGCTATGTCATGTAAAAAAATATGAAGCAGCTATTTTGATGGTAAGAACTTGACAGGCAGTGCGTCATAGTTCAGACGGTACATTGAAAAAAGGTACTCTATTCATCCTATTTCAGATATTCAACCAGGTAAAGCAGAAATTCTACATCTACAGGTGCTGAAGTAGATATTCCCACAAGTGAGAGGATTATAAGGGTTTCTAACTACCAAACATCAGCATCTGAAGGCCGCAAAGCTATAATTTGTCATTCATCAGTGCCGTGTTGCTGATGCTTTCTTCACAACAATGTTGGAGCTTTATCCCCGTCTAGCAGTATGATTTTAACACAAAAACGACACGAGGAATACTGTGTTCATTTCAGCTTTTACACGTTCTATTTCTCGGCTTCTCTGACTGTATACTGCCTTTCGCCGTCTCCTAGCACACACAATAGGCCTCTGTGTGCACGGCCCGCGGAATGCTGCGAGATGGCAGGGCAGTGGGATAGCTGCATGGTGAGGATGGGGGTTGGTGGGCGAGGAAGGGTGTGGAAGCTCGGAGGATGAGGAAGGGGGGCTGGTTCGAGGGAAGGGGAAGGGGATGAGATGGCAGTGACGGAAGGAGGGTAGTGATGGGGGGGCTGATCTTTCAGGACTGTAAGGGTGCACAGAGGCTCCAGGGGTCTACAGGGTGTCTAGGTTTCGACACAGTGACCGCTGCCGAGGGGTGGCTGTGGTCCTCTGTGTACACACAAACTAGTGACGGGACAGAAGTCTGTGCCCACCTGGGGGGAGAGGGGAGGACAGACAGGCCCCCGAGGACTGACAGAGTCCCACAGTGACTCCTGTTTCTTATTAAGTCTCTCATTAAAATGATTCACAGTGGATGTTCATGTTGTAATGAACCAAAGGTGATCACCAAAGGACAAATGAGATGACTGGGGCTACAGTACTGTCAAAGATTACTGTAAAGAAACGTACAACTGCTGAGGCAGATAGAAAAGAGCTGACTTTGGAGAAATACAGGTAACTCTTCAGCATTCAAATACTAATTAATTTTTAATGAAACTTGAATGAATTACCTCACTAGTCCCCCTTGAGGCTGTGATCCACATTACACACCTGAACAGAGGAATTTTTGCAGGAGAGACAGCTTTACTTCTCACATCTTACTCTAACGTTTAGCCTTAGGGTGCTGCGAGAGAAAATACCTCCATACAATGATCATTTTAGTTCTCTTCTGTCAGAGTTGGCTCAACCCTCATATATAAACCACATTTCCTTCTTATGGGTGTGATTTTAGCTGAACATTTGTACAAGCCTTTGGGCAATAAAGGACCAATTCTACCAAAAAAACTAAATATGCATATTCCTCTCAATGTTTAAACTCAATAATGTTAATACTTAAACTCACCAGACACTTTAGAAATCAAATTTTGGGGAAATAAAAGAAATATATGACAGATAATTAGAATTTAGGTTGTAATACTGCCTTGAAGATGCTACTGTAAGTGAGCCGATTCTATCATCGATAGATAGATAGATAGATAGATAGATAGATAGATAGATAGATAGATAGATAGATAGATAGATAGATAGATAGATAGATAGATAGATAGATAGATAGATAGATAGATAGATAGATAGATAGATAGAACAATGGAACGATAGATAGAACGAGAGATTGAATGATAGATAGAACGATAGATAGAACGATAGAACGATAGATAGAACGATAGATAGATAGAACGATAGATAGAACGATAGATAGATAGAACGATAGATAGAACGATAGAACGATAGATAGAACGATAGATAGATAGAACGATAGATAGATAGAACGATAGAACGATAGAACGATAGAACGATAGATAGATAGATAGATAGATAGATAGATAGATAGATAGATAGATAGATAGATAGATAGATAGATAGATAGATAGATAGATAGATAGATAGATAGATAGATAGATAGATAGATAGATAGATAGATAGATAGATAACAGGTTTTCAGTGGCTTTTTCTTTGTGCTAATAACAGTCTGCTCAGAAAGGTAATTTAGGAAACTGAGCATGTATCCGTCCTGTGAAAATACCAGTGTAATTGGTTTAATGTGGCCTCCCGTGGCCATATTTACCAGTTCAGTCATGTGTCTGAATATACCATAAGCCTAAAACTAATAAACACCTCTTACGATGTTTCGGACCATGGACTACTACTTTTATTAAAAGTGAATCCAGAGAATCAGCACTTATCCATGTCCATCTCAGTGAGGTTTATCAGTTCATCTCAAGGATTTGTGACCACAGAGTATAGTTGAAAAAAATCTAATTATTGCCAACACTGTTCTAATCACATTCCAGCAGCTCCTACAACGTTATGTTTCTAAAGATCCTAAAACTGGCTGCCCAAAGTGGTCTGTAAGCCAGAGCTTTATCCACACCTCCAGATTACTGAGCCTGAATCAAAGCACCAGACCCGGTATGTTTCTTTTCCTGTGTGAGGTGGAGGGGGGAAGAGGTTAAGTTTGTGCAGGCTTGGTGAGTACGGTGAGGGGGGCTTTCTCACACAAGATGGAGGATGAAGGGACAAAGGTGGCATTCATTGGCCCAGGAATGGAAAACATTTTCTCCTGAAAACAGAGAAGCTACAACCGGCAGAGGTAGTGCAGAGAGGCCATGGGTTAGCATGCACCCCTTTGGAGAAGTCATACACTTAGAAATACAGAGGAGACCACCAGAACCTCATAAGGCCTCATTTATTTGGTATTTGAGATAATATCATGTCACCTTGAAGGCCGGTATGGAAACTGATACTATATCATCAGAGAACCATGGGTTTGGGGGATGATCCTGAACTATAACCTGAACGGGGCACCTCCTTAAAAGGAGAGGCTAAAAAATAGTTCAGGTGTGCAGTTTGCAGAAATATAGAACACAATATATAAATAGTAAAATAGCAGTAAAATAACAAAAATAACAAAATATCAAACTGCAAGCTGAGTCTAAAATATATATATACATATTCTGTCATTTTTTTCTCAGAGGACCCCTGTGAAGAACTGTGAATCTCAATACTGAGCATCAGTAGTCCACATCAAAGACAGGAAGTCAGATTTCCCAAATAATACAATAAGCTGTGTTTGAGGCCCTATCATCCATTCAGGAATGCTGCCAAAAAATCCTCTGGAGAGGAAGAATCTCAGACACATGACTGTGAAGTGTCCTCTCGACAAAACAAGTGCCAGAAAACACAGACTGACCTGAGCAGAAGGAGCTGGAGTGAGTGCGCCACCTGGAGGACGACAGGGGCAGGACGTGGTGTCCATGTGGTCCACTCACCATGGGGTGTCGCCACCTGACAGCACGAGGAAGGAGAGGCTGCTGTTGGCATCCTGACGTCTTAATACATGCACTATTCATTAGACAGAACCAAACAGACATTCATGTGATATAAAGCAATAACATGAGTCCAATCTCAGAATAAACATGACATATATTATTAAAAAAAAAAAAAAAGGAAAGTGCAGCTGAAGTTTTTTACACTGACTTATGAGTGAAATTGGAGCAATAAAATAGGCTACACAAGAATCTGAAAGACATTAGATGAAATAAATAATAATTATAACTATCATTAATATTACTGATGATGTTTTTGATAGTGAGAGCATCAACTGGGTGCATCATTTCCAACATATTTTAGAAAATATCTGCTCATCTAAAAACTCATTCTAAATGAACCCTTTCATGCATAGTGGTCATTACAGTGGACAGTTGTTCAAAGGTGTTCTCTTGTACATTCGTGGGTTTGTTGTTTTAGTTCCATATCAGCCAACACTGTGGACGTTTATGCATCATCTCATACACTGCAATTCATAACATTAATGTAATGTTGCTGTTCTAGATAAATCTGATCTACAGTTATATGTGTGAGTGTAAAAAAAAAAAGCTAATTATGATTGCAAATTGTTATTAGACTGTAATTAACAGGGGTTTTTTTTGTTGGTTTTTCTAAACAAAAAGTTGTTGTTTTTTTTTGGGGGGGGGGGTTGTTGTTTTTTTTCTTTTTTTTTTGCATATTATCTCCATGAAGTGAGTAATAAGTAGTATTAGAGTATGTTAAAATGTGAGAAAACATGAGATTAGCAGCATTAAAAATGCTTTTTTTTTTTTTCCAGTTTTCACGCAGTATATCAGTAAATACATATTTCTAAAAAAAAAAATGCATGGTGTCCAGCTGAGTGGACATTTTTGTAACTTAGTGAAAAAAATTCAGTTGCATTGTTTTTTTTCATACCTAAAGAGGAATAAAAACATTCCAGAAAAAAATCTTGATTATGGTTCTAATAATTTATGCATGAAAGGGTTAAAACAATGGGAAAGCATTTTGTTTTTGTCTGCTTTTACGCACAGCTGCAGCAGCCACAAGCTGCCAGTATTTCCAACTGTTGCATGTGATTCAGTATCTACTGGTTGTTGACCTCACCGTCTATCCACTTGCTGTGTGTGTTACTGTCCCGCCCCCTCAGCAACCACTGAGTACTTGATCCTGTCTGCAAGACACTGGCTGCTATTAGTGCTCAGAGGACCAAGGGCCACTGGTCACAAGACTTTCTCTACATCAGCTACTGAAGAGTAAAAAAAAAAAAAAAGAAAAAAAGGAAAAGTCTCACTTCTAAATTATTAACGATTAAGCCCTACTTATCACAATGCATTGCCTGAAAAGTCTAAGGACAACTAACCCGGGACTCTTGCAGATACTTAAAAATGCAGGGAGCTCTGCCAGAGTTGGATCTGACAACAATGTTTTGTCCAGGACTCTGCAACCTGTTCCTCTTCCCTGCTGGGCTGCAGCATCACCTCACACCCACAGAGCCTTTCATCACCAGCAGGGCCCTGATGTGGACCAAGGACACTCCAAGTAGGTCACAGTAGACTGTCTCTGAAGGAATACATCTCCATTAATTAGACACATCACACATAATCTCATAAGGAACATCATCAGAGCACTGAAATTCACCAGTCACTGTTTATGAATCAGCTCACTGCTTGGGTTTGTCATTATTGTGGAGTCTACATCTGTATATGGATATAAAAAGCATGATGGGGAAAGTGTGTAAAAGTCCAAATATTTTAGGTTAAATCTGCACAAAATAGCCCATAATGGCTGTGCACAAACATGTTCTTAATGTCCTCATTCATTTTAAGGAGAAGCTGTAAATTGCTTGCTCTGATTTTCCTTTTTTCTATTAATTGCCAATAAAGGTGATAATATATACATGTGATGAATACATATCATTTACATAGTATAACAAAAGGGAAAAACAGAAGGAAAGTTATTTGTATTCTCTTTGGTTATTGTCTTGTGTAAACTTACTTGGGAGATAGATTTTTCCCACACTGTTTACCGTATTTTGGCTCATTTTTCTCGATTTTTTTTGTTGTTGCAAACAAATAAAAATAAAATAATAAATAGAGTAAAAGATAAAATACATTGACAAGATCATCACATGTTGTTGTTAAAGTGACATTTTAATATAATTAAATACTGTAGCTGAATATAGTTCATTTTTCTTGAGGTTTCTCTGAAATTTGTTAGTTTACTTGTAAATTCAATGGATTGGACTCTGATTGATTAAAAAAGGCTTAAACCTCAAATGTTTTTATTAGTTTGTTAAACATTTATGTAGCTGAAGGATATTGTATTTAGATAGATGCCCCAGGTTGCCACACATCTCTCTTACACACATCATGTGTACAAATGGGTCAATAACTGGATATTTGCCAATATTTCCACAACTGGTGAAGTTGTTTACACAAAACTTTAAACTTTGATATTTTCGACTTGAGGTCAGATTTGACGAATCTGCCTTTTGTCTTTTTTTTTAACAGAAGTAGGTTGATGTCCGGGATGGAGGATCTGCTTTTTTACACCATCACTGAGGGTAAAGATATGATCCCCCTCTCCCAGTTCACTGCGGTGAGTCAACAACGCCTTCACGCTTAATCTGTCACACCAAGGAGCCGTTTGACTTTCCATAGCATGTGGGCATATACACAGACAGCTCTATTGTTTTTCCTAAAAGCACATCTGACATTAGTTAAATTAACCTTGGGATGTGTCCGGTACTCAGAACAGGAAAGGAACTCCATCTGAATGCATGTCAAGTTTATGGAGTTTCTTATGTAATGGGACTAAGTATAGCAGGTGTGACAGTGATGTAATTCGAAGAGAGAACAACAAACATTTTTTCACCTTCAAGATGACAAACCTCCCCATGTGTGGCCCTGAGGAAATGTGAACATATGTGTTGCAACATCACCAGAGCCTTGCAACAGGCCACTTACACCATATTCACCCAAATAAAGAGGATGAACAGAACATAAAATGTGTTAGAATTATTTGCTTTATTAAACAAATCACTGTAAAATAACACACCACTATGCAGCATCAGGTGATGTGTCCTTTTTTGGTGTGTCATGAAAAAAAAAAAGATCTGATATGTGTTTTGGCAGGTTCAGAGTCTATGGCAACCTTGTAATTTTGTAAACAGCACCATTTACAGAAACAGACATGTGTCAACACAGATGGCATGTCCTTATGCCACGGGTGACTTGATGTGTTTGTAGAGATGAGGATATAGATGGTGAAAGTGCTAGTCATAAATCTTGCTCGTGGTACAAAGTGCAAAAACACAACTCAAAGATACTTAAGAAAACTAGAAATTACCATTCAAGAGGGTAAAGTTAATGTTACATAATTAAAATTTACTAGGTTCCTTCATTAATTATCCTTTTTCTAATGAGTAGAGTTTAGAAAATTATACCACTAGTATCAAGAACATTCAATTTTACCTTTAAAACAAATGTATTCTTTTTGGAATTAAATGACATAATCTCACCACATTGACATATAAAAGAAAATGCATTCATAGCTCATTGATGAAATGGCTGGTTAAGACTGAGTTACACTGCAAATTTAATCAACTACTGCAAGTATCACAGCCAGCAGCAAAGAAGCATTAAAATTCTTTTTGCAAATAAAATGGCTATTATGAATTGATAAAATACCCCTCTGGATATTAAAGTCAATAACTTTTATTCATATGCCACATGTAATGCACAAGTGAGATCAAGAGGCATTCACTTGCAGTTTGAACAATTATATTGTGTTTAAATCTGCTCTGCGGCAGCTATTTTTCACAAAGCCTGTGTCTAAGTGTCTGTTTTGTGCTTTTATTTCATTTACAATGAAAAATCACTTGCCTTAGTTAGCAGAAAATGCAAGTCACACTGAAATTAGAAAGGAAATATTGTAAAATAATACCCAAAACACTATTACTGCAAAGTTAAATGTAACATTTCCTGTCCTCCAGCTAAGAGTCACTCATAAATAAATAAATAAACAACAGCAAAGGCTTGAGCCATGTGCTCACTAAATCAGTTTATTGTATGCAATGACTCACACAAGTAGGGCATGCACACGGTGTCCCTAAAATAGACACCGGGTGCATACAGTGGTCGTCAGCCTGATTCGGGTAATCCGCTCTATGCCTTTATTTCCTCTTCAGTCCTCAGACCTCATGTCAGCCCTCCTGATGCCTGTGAAGTTTAATGTCATTCTAACAATCATTACATAAACACTGCTGCGTCTGATATAAAGTGTCAAATAAAGTACGCCACTTCTGACTTAGTCTCATCCTCTGCTCAAATACAGGCGCTGAGAAAAACTGGTTTGTTGACATCTGACCCTCGGCTGCGTGACTGTGTCTATCAGATGAGACAATCATCAAGTGACTCTGTGGGGCCAGTCATGATGGACAAGAAGCTCTTCAGAAGGTGCCTTTATTTTTGGATCTTAGTTATGTATGTGGTTCTTCAAAGTGAAAGTAGCCAGATCAACTTCTGTACTGTATCTGGTTAAATGCTGATCTCTTGTGAATTCACATAATCTTTGATTAAACATCTTTTTTATCAGGAAAGACAGGAATTAATGAGAAAAAAAGGGTATCCCCAAACACAAGTGTAGGAAAAGTGACTGGGGTCAGGACATGAGGCTACGTAAGGTTAAGGGTCTTCCATACTTTTCAGTAGTTATGTAAAAGAGGTCAGTGCTATTTTTAAGACTCAAGCTGACAGCTGACAGCTGCTGAGCCAAATTCACGTGAATGCATGCCAAAGCAGTAGAGGGTGCAGGCGTACAGGTCTCTGGGGCTGCTAATGAAAGGGCATAATTCTGGATTAACTCCACACTGAGCCAGTTAGTAGATTCAGCACATCCCTGAGCTCCTTGCTGCTCTGTAAACTAGTATTTCCAAATTGATGAGTGCAATTCAGTCAGAACTGATGGGCAGAAGGTTGTTATCTGCATTGGCTGACTGCTTGGAACTAAGTCTCACTTTCTGTGGTAATTTTTCTGAAATGTGTACAGTGATCCCTTCCTGAGGAACACTCAAGAATTCTATAAATATACTACTAGAAATAGAGAGCTATCTTCTTTTTTTTTTTTTGGAAATGACCCATATGAATAATGTAAGCTCTATCCACTCTACTCTCCTAGTCTCACAACCTCACACTAGTATCGGTTTGGACTAGCATGGGGTGCAGATCACATGTTTTAGTTTAGACCAGCTGTGAAAGAATGTGCATACCTTTCCTTGAAAGCATGCAGTATTGCTGACCAACCATAGCAATGGAAATATCTAATAACCTCAGCATGTGGCTGATAGAAGCAGGTGTGTTTGTTACACCACGTGTTTACTAGCCTAAGGCAAATGACTCTGTCTGCAATGGAAAGAAAAAAATATAACCTGATTTATATTTCAATTCAATGGAGATTGACTGGAGTTTCAGGTGACAAAACATTTCTCACTTTTTTACTTTATATAGATAGTTATAAAGATAACAGTCTAGCTTGCTTCTTGTTTCTCATATTTCAAAAATATGATGAAACTGAATTGTAAAAAAATAAAATAAAATCAAGTTCGTAGGATGCTGTTTGTATGTTGGTCTGGACAGAGTCATTACTCTTTTATGTGACTGTTTGTCTGTGGTTTACAGAGAAAATGGGCTTTTTTGGACCAAACTGAGCAATTCAGTTGAGATAAAATCCAAATGAGGTTAAACCATCCACTATATTTCCCTCTTCACATCATCTTAAGTTATTTCTAAGCAGAGCAGTTATGTTAATACAGATATTATTTAGATCATGAATCATGGATCAGTGACTGCATAATTGCAGAAACTGCTTCAGAAGTGCTTTGAAATTCTTTACATGTCTTCTTAATCATTTGTCCTCTTGTAGGTGTATGGGCAACAACATTATGCTGCTGACTAAGGCCTTTAAAAAAAAGTTCATCATCCCTGACTTTCAGGAGTTTGTCCAGCAGATCAATAAAATGTATGACGATGCTCAGCAGCAGGAGGGAGGACAAGTGAGTTATAGACTTATCATGGGGACACTCGTCCATATTGATTTAGTGTGTGCTCAGTGATTTTTTCATGTTTTTGCAGGTAGCTGATTGCATTCCTCAGTTAGCCAAGCTCAACCCTGATCTTTGGGGTGTGTCTTTGTGCACCATCGATGGACAGCGGTACAGTATCATCATCACTTTCACACATTTTTCAGTGTTAAAATCCTGTTCCTTGTCTACTGTCAGACTAAAACTCACTCCTCTGTTTTTGTTGTTTTTTGATGCTTCTGTGTTACATCCTCGTGTCATGCAGGCACTCTGTGGGTGACTCCAAGACTCCCTTCTGTCTGCAGTCATGTGTGAAACCCTTGGGGTATGCCATCGCTGTACATGATCTTGGCGGTGAACAAGTTCACCAGTTTGTGGGCAAAGAGCCCAGTGGATTCAAGTTTAACACACTGTCGCTAAATGAGGAAGGTAAGTGATGAGTCTCACTAAGATTTAAGTCCATTAGTCTTCTCTTTACTAGAACAAACATTAACAAAGGTCTGAAAACTGAGGTGATTAATCCTGATTTTATAAAAAGCAAATTACATTTTAACTACACTGGCTCTTGAGCAGTAATTTCAACAGACTGGTTATTGGCAAACAACAAACAAAGACCCCTGGACTTTCAGACAGATTGTATAACAGTTTATCACTTTGGAATAAAGAGAGTAGAGCAAATCAGTTCAGATTAATATTATTTTTACCCCACCCCCCCAAAAGAGGAGGCAAGGGGTATTTTGGTTCACTTTTTTTGTTAGCACTTTAGCAGCAAAACTCTTGGTTGAATTCATACCAAATTGGATTTATAGATTGCCAGTGACCCAGAATAGATGTGATTACATTTTGGGAAAAGTAGGTCACAGTTAAGATATTTTATGAAGTTTTAAAATCTTTTTTTTTTTTTTTCAATTTACTTATAATGGCTGAAATTTCAAATGTCTATAAAAACATATTTAAAAAAAAAAATTACTTCAAACTTGGCATATATACTGTATAGAGGCAATTGTTATACATCACTCTGACATAAGCGAAGGCATATATTGTATATAACTGAAACAACATAAGATCTTTCTTAAAGTAATCTCAGTGTTAACACTTTTTTGGTTCAAATGCTGACATCACCACCACATGCCCAGACATGCTGATGTCACCATACGTACATGTATATAGACATGATTATGTAATGTGAGGGTTCGTTAGTGAATAGTTCATTCTTTATAAAATGAGACTGCAGGATGGAGATGGATTTCTTCTTACAACAGTGCTTTACTTTTCATGTACCGTAACTACTACTACAACACTTCCTGAAACATCATCTCACATGACCAAACCAGCCAATCAGGAACTAACAGTACCTAGATTGGTAAATGTAAGTGATTTAGAAAAGGCACATTCAACAGGTTATTTTAGCTGCTTACATACAACAAATGAAAATAATTAAATGTGTATATGCATAAATAATTATTCTACAACATAAATGTAAATAGTTATTTGTGTAAACACTGTCAATATGTTTTTTAACAAATACATGAATTAACTTATTCCCTGTAATTTATTCCATTGTTAAACCTTACAGGGGTTGGACAAAATAATGGAAACACCTTCACCTCAGGATGATAATGCCCCAATCCATACAGCTAGAATTGTTAAAGAATGGCATGAGGAACATTCTAATGAAGTTGAGCATCTCGTATGGCCGGCACAGTCCCCAGACCTCAACATTATTGAGCATTTATGGTCAGTTTTAGAGATTCAAGTAAGACGTCGATTTCCACCGCCATCGTCTCTAAAAGAGTTGGAGGGTATTCTAACTGAAGAATGGCTTAAAATTCCTTTGGAAACAATTCACAAGTTGTATGAATCAATACCTCGGAGAATTGAGGCTGTCATTGCCGCAAAAGGCGGACCTACACCATATTAAATTATATTTTGTTGATTTTTTAAGGTGTTTCCATTATTTTGTCCAACCCCTGTACATTCCTTCAATATAAATTATTTTAACTTCTGAGCCTTACAATTACATCAGGACACACCCAGATATGCTGACATGAGATGGATTGATGCCAAAATAAGCTACAATACGTGCGAGGGGCGGGGTTTGTTATGCCTGGCACCACTTGTTTTATTATTGTTTTATTACCCAAGTGGGTATGGGTATATCAGTAATAATATTTGTTTCATGTGCAGACAAACCACACAACCCAATGGTAAATGCTGGAGCTATCGTCATCAGTTCCTTAATAAAGGTAAAGACTTGTCACCAGTATTGTATTAATATATGACTATGGTTTTATCTAATATTTTTGGAATTTTCAGTCATAGAATCAAAAGGCTTTTAACCCAGCACACATGTTTTCATTTATAACTGTCCATCCTACATAACAACCAATAGCTGCTTTTTGTCGCACCTTTTCCCTTAGATTTAATGCTTTAATTCAGCTAATTAAGTCATGAAAGCCATGAAGACATGAAACCCATACTCGTGTCTCATGTTTTATACATACATTACACATACAGAGCAGATTTAGGTTAATGTGGGGGGAAAAAAAAAACTGGTTCCACCACATTTTTGCTGTGTATTTTAGCTTGGAGTTTGCAACTCAATGTGTTTGTGTACACTGTGGGCCTCTGTGGGGTTTTCATGAAGGTTTCCAAGTGAACTGGAGAAAGACTCTGGCCTCTTATCATATGTGGGTCAGGTTCAACGGGGGGCGGGACATTGGATTTAAGGCTGTTGTCAGGGGCGTGTGGGAGCTTTCGACCAATTGAAAGCCTCATAATGGAAGGAGTGTTCGGCACACAGCGTTGTCAATATTGTTCAACCACAGTTTGTATCCAAAACATGTAACTTTGGTTTTGTACTTTACTTTTTTTCATCAGATATCAGACTCTGTAGTGCAAAATTGATAAAATACTGTTTGAAAGTTGTCACATTACTTATATTGCTGGTAACCTGAAAAGTCATAGAGTCCATTAGACTGAGCCTCAGGCATTTATTCAACTTGAAACATTTGATATTATCCTCAACCCTCATAAGGAGTGTCATTAAACTGGAATATGAATAATTACCTTTCTCATTTGGTAACTTTACAACTTGTAAATGATCTTTTAAGGGACTGTGAAACTCAGTCAGAGCCATAAACAGCTCTCCCTGCCACAGTATACTTATTCCCACTGAACTAACAGAACCAACTGAAGCATCATACCCACGTCATCCTTCAACACCCACCTACAACTGGACTCAAAACCCAATGCCCCGATGTCAAACCACAGAAACACTGCCACCTGTAGGGACTTAAAGACTCTTGGCGTGAAAACATGTTATCAGAAAATCATTTATTTTTCTTTATTTTGACAGCCTGATTTAAATAAAGCAGAAAGATTTGACTATGTAAGTAAATATTTTTCATCTACAAGCTTTTATGTGATTAGATTTACTTACTTTTAGAGTTATTTTTAACAATAAACTATCCCTAAATATGACGTTAATGCAGGTGATGGAGTTTTTGAAAAGCATGACTGGTGCAGAGTATGTGGGCTTCAACAATGCAATGTGAGTACTGCACTTTTGGAAAAACACCGATTATATTATGAAATAACTCAACAAAATGTTATACATTTGTTACTTGATAATGAAAATATTTTGTCTTAATGTTTTTCTCAGTTGCTTTGGTGCACGTCCAAAATTATTATTGAAGTCTGCACAACAGTAAAAAGTTTCGCAGTACGAGTGAAACCATTACTCATATTCTCACACAATATATTCTTAGATTTATTAAAATTTATATATAAACTGCAAACATGTGCAATTTGCTCAAAATGCTTAATTTATGTGTCAACAGCAAAACACTTTTTATTTTGTTTCTACATATTTAACTACATGAAGGTCATAGGCAAAAACACAACATAGGGACAACAGACTTCATGTTCAAGTCTATTATTTTTTTCCAACTAATCACTGACAACTTCTTTTAAAGTGTATTTCTCTGCCCAGAAAACAATTACTACCAATACAGTTCAACCATTTAAGTTAATAGTTTTTAATCTAAAAATATGGGAAAATATAATGACTAACACTGAAAACCACATTTATTGCATTATTGTGTTTACTTACCTAGTGCATCACTAAATTTGTAATAACAATTGCAAAATTAATCAGATGTTGCAAAATGGTATAAAATGTTTTGCATATTGTGTTCAAACTGTGTCAGATTATTACAATACACATTGTTTCACAATAAAGTGAATGTATTATGGTATACTCTCTGTTTTTCTGCACTTTGTGTTTTTCTGCAGTTTCCAGTCAAAGAAGGAGACAAGTGATAGGAATTATGCAATTGGTTATTACCTCAAAGAGAAAAGGGTGAGTTATTTTAATGCTAAATGACAGTATAGTTACTCCAATTTCTTTTCAAGAAAATGAAATATCTTGTGTCATCCTCGCAGTGTTTTCCTGGAAACGCTGACATGATAGCAGCCCTCGACTTCTACTTTCAAGTGAGATTCTTGGGCTGTAACGCATCACATTTTATGGATGAAAGGTTTCACTGAGCTCTGAACTTCAAATACTTTTTTCATCTTTCCAGCTGTGCTCCATAGAGATAACCTGTGAGTCAGGAAGTGTAATGGCTGCAACACTGGCCAATGGGGGTATTTGTCCAATCACAGGCGAGCGTGTGCTGAGTGCTGAAGCAGTTCGCAACACGCTGAGCCTCATGCATTCCTGTGGCATGTACGACTTCTCTGGGCAGTTTGCTTTCCATGTGAGCATCTGCAAAAACATTTAGGTCCAAACAGAAACCACTGATAAAGGATTACATGTTATATCAGATATTTTTTTGTTTTTCAGGTGGGCTTGCCTGCTAAATCTGGAATCTCAGGGGCTGTGCTGCTGGTGGTCCCCAACGTTATGGGTATAATGTGTTGGTCTCCATCATTAGATCGGCTCGGAAACAGTGTTCGTAGTATTCACTTCTGTCAGGTAGGCAGTCACCGTCACATTTGTATCACAGTCTGATTCAGGGGTGCCCAATCCTGGTCCTTGAGAGCTACTATCCTGCATGTTTTAGATAGTTCTCTCTTCCAGCGCACCTGATGGTCATTATCAGGCTTCTGCAGAACTTGATGATAGGCTTATCATTTGAATCAGGTGTGTTGGAAGAGGGATACATCTAAAACATGCAAGATAGTAGATCTTGAGGACCAGGACTGGGCACTCCTGATCTGATTAATTAGACTAATCTGAAACTTTACACTAAAACAGAAGCCCAGCCAAAAAAGGTCACGCACATGATATTTTGCTAGACTGTTTTATTTTAGTGGCAGGCATTCCTCTTGTGATCATTTATGCTACTCAGTGCTTATGCAACATCACAAGGAATGTCAAAACACATATTTCATAGAGTTCCATTGATATTTCAACAAACTATTGAATTGATAATGAGAGAGTCGATCCACTGTTTGCATTCCTCTCCATAACATCCTAAAACAGAGGTGTCAAGCTCATTTTAGTTCAGGGCCCACATATAGGCTAATATGATCTCAAGTGGGCCAGACAAGTAAAATGATAAGATAATAAGTCATTAATAAAGTCAACTCAAAAGGTTTCTCTATGTTTTAGATTTTAAGAAGTATGATTGCATTAAGGAAAATATTTACATTTGCAAACTACCCTTTAAAAAATATGAACAACATGAACCTGAAATTTATTAAGAAAAATAAGTGCAATTTCAACAATTTTATCCCTTGGCTTGTTATTTATACATGTTCATTACAACTTACAGATTGCAGAGGATCTACATAGCAGGGCCCAACTGCAACACACAGAAGTGAGAATCAGTTCAGTGTCTTTATTTATTTAAACCCACAGTAGGGGGGAGCAGATGAAGAGCAGTGATCCCAGGTGAGAGGCAGACAGGTTAATCGGGAGAGAAGCGATGAATCATGGACCAGGACTGAGGATAGGCAGACTGAAAGGGAGATAGGCAATGAGGTGTGGAACAGGACTCCGGATAGGCAGGGTTACCGGGAGGCCGGCAGGGAGTTGGGGTCCAAGTTAACAGGCAGGGAGAACAGGTAAAGGACAGTCAGGGTCAGTAGCAGAGAAACAGGCAGGAATGTACTACTGGAGAGTCTTGCATAAAGCAGAACAGAGCAGGAGTGACTGGCAGGTACTGAGGAACAATCTGGCAAAGAACTTAGAGCAGAGGAGTGAATATATACTGTCAGCCTGAGGAGGTGCAGCTGTGATCAGAGTGGGCTGATGAGGTGGACGTGGCTGAGTGAGTGAAAGGGCGCAGACAGGTGGAAAGGGATTGGCTAAAAGGTGTGGCATGGTGAGGGAAAGGACAGCAGCAGAGAGTCCCAGGTGAAAACAATGATTATAATGAGGTGACAGGGTCAAGAAGTAAATGCAAAGAAACAAACTGTGACACAAAACATTTAGTAACAGGCACTTCTGTTAAAATAGCACTTAAGACATCTCAGGTTGTTCATATTTGTTCAGGTTATTCACTGATATAGTTTGTAAATGTGAACATTTTCATGTAATTTTACTTTTTTTGCATCAAAACAAAGAGAAAAATTTGGAGTTTCATTATTTATAAGTTGTGATAGTTTTATACTGGTCTGACCCACTTGAGATTGAATTGGTCTGTATGTGGCCCCTGAACTAAAAATGATTGACATGTTTGATTGTTAATATCTTCAATGTAATTTTTGCATTAACAAATTCATCCCATTGGACCCTTTGGAGGACCAGTTTTGGCCCACAGGCCTTATATTTGGCACCCCTGTCCTAAAGGTTCTCAGTGGCGTTAAAGTCCAGACTGTGATGGCTAATCCATGTGTGAAAATCATGTCTCATGCTCCCCCAACCCCACTTTCCACTTTTGTAAAAAAACAAAACAAAAACTAGATAAAATGTTCAATAAACTATTGTAATTTCTGTATTTATTTTTTTTGAATACGTAGTAAACTTAATACAAACGTGTACGGATGTGTTTTTCAAACGTAACACACTGTGAATACTGATAATGATAGTGTTATTTACATCAAAAACAAACAAATCTCACCCTGTTTGTGGATGTGGACATAAGACATCATCCTCATCACCTGCATAGAGACCACTGAGTATAAAATGTGATTAAATTACAGATTGTAAATCAGAAACAGTGAATGGTGAATGCAAAGTGTTAATCTCAGAGAGCGCTTCAACAATCCCAAAACGTAACATCATGTTATTATCTTGTTTGTCTCCACTGGCTTTTCTCCATATTCAATTTCAACAATTAATTTACCAGGAGCTGGTGTCTCACTTCAATTTCCACAATTATGACAACCTGAGACACTTCACTAAGAAACATGATCCAAGAAGAAAATCAGATGACGACCCAGTAAGTCCTGACATGTTGTTGTAGATATTCCAGCTGCATTTCATGTTTTGAAAGAAACTTGACTGTCTTTGGATCATTTTCATGGGTACATTTTTTTTTTTTTTGTGACATTAGAACAAGTCAGTAGTGACCCTGATGTTTGCAGCATACACTGGTGACCTCACATCCCTGAGGAGGTAAACATACACATACACATTATGATTTTTCTTAATTAGAAAAACACTGATCCTCTCTTATTTTGTGATAATTTCTTTACTCATGTTATTATAGGGCTGCTTAGCTCTGCATACGTAGTTATCCATCACTTGAGTTAACCTTTCGTCTCCCCTCCAGGTTTGCCCTTTCTGCTGTGAACATGGAGCAGACGGACTACGACTCGCGAACAGCGCTCCACATTGCCGCTGCAGAGGGTGATGCTTCATTATTTGTTCATTCATTCCTTAATAATCTTGGCTTTGAAATTCATACAAGAGTAAAGGAAATGACATTTACATACATTGGTGTGAGCTGGTTTGGAAATACGATCGCTGATATGGTTCTTTATTTCTTATTCCTCCCAGGCCATGTTGAAGTTGTAATCTTCCTAACTGAAACATGCAGAGTGAATCCATTCTTGAAAGACAGGTAGGGGTATTAAATATTAATTTATCATCAGATAATGAAATGACATTTCAATTTGCATATTAACATATGCAGGATCTGACTCGTGATATTGAATTTTGTTTTCTACCAGATGGGGGAACGCTGCCGTGGATGATGCCATGCAGTTTGGCCACAATGTTATTGTTTCAATCCTGCAGGAGTATCAACGCATTTACTCTGACAGCAATTCAACATGTGAAACTGAAGAACAGAAGAGCACACTGGACACACTGAAGAGTGTTGTGTAAACAAGAAGGGATCATCAGAGCTTGTATGAGATGATTATCTACAGTGCTGTGCAAAAGTTTTAAGCCACTGTTAGATCTGTTCTTTTAGTAAAAAGTTATAATGACCAGACATAAGGATTTTTCAGTCTCTGCATCAGTATATCACCTGGAAGAAATACTATGTCTAAACATGCAGCATTGAAAACAACTGTAAATTTAGAAAAGAAAAAAAAAAAAGCATAGTTTAGAAATTCTATGGATCATCCAGACAGCAAAAAATTATAAAAGACAGTATTAAGAAAAACTCTGAGATGTTGTACCTTAAGTTTGGTTTAATATACTTTTAAATCATTTAGGAAAACTTCAAGACGTTCGACTCCACAGTTTAAAATGAACCAAATCCAAAAATGGAGTTCACATTAAATTCAGATTTTTACATGTAGAAACCACAAAGCTGTAATTTATTTACAATTTAAATACTTTGCACTGATCTCCTGCATTATCTTACATCTCAATAGATAGATAGATAGACAGACAGATAGATAGATAGATTAAAAACCACACTCAAGCATTAAAAACTCCCCAACACATCAATAACACTATACAAAAGATAAAAACAAGTAAATCACATAAAATGACTAAAAACTCACAAATGAAAATACATGTTCATTACAACCCTACAGAACCAGCGTGTACTGGTATAAGGCTTTTGCACAGTATTGTATTTTTATGCACTTATGAGGACTTGAGGGGCACAAGAGGGTCAGAGAAATTACCTGATACTTAAAATATGACAACGAATATCATATAGTAGGAACATCGGGGATCATCCTTTAGATTGTTACAAGTTAAAAGTCTAAATAGTTGAGGATGCATTTTTTAAAAGATCAGATTAAACATCTGAGTAATAAATATCAGCTGAGCTATACTGAAGATGACAGGAAAGATTGTCAGATGGTAATTGAAGTGATTTAAGCCACTATGATATAAATACATACCTCATATAATGTGTTTGTTTGTATTTTAAATATTGAAAAATGTTGATCTACAGATAGGATGTTTTTGATCAGGGCAGTGGATGCCTCCTGTGTCTTATACTTATATATTCTTAAAGCAGCCTTATTAATTATTGCCTCAAATGGAGGTCATTCATGTGTACTTGAGCCTGTAATAGTAAACCTGTGCCAATTCCTTTAGGCCCATCAGCCTGTTTCTAACTCATGTATGGCAAGTTATAAGTAGTATTAATTTATTGATTGCACAAATATATTGGCTGAACATTTATATCGGCAAACAACATGTACACGTAATGGTAATGGCCAATGTTTATCTGGTGAGTTATATATTGCTGGTTTATTGAGACAAAGACTGTCTGATGAAAGGTTTAAAGAGTGTAAGACAGTTTTCATATTTTTGTATTTAAAGTGTCCCTAGATCAATAGGGGGAATAATAAATAAAAAAAAAGACAAAATAAAAATATGACAAATATCTCCTGTGTAAGCCACATACAGTAATAGCAATACTAAGCAACTAATTAACAGTAATACTAAGCGCAGTATTTACCGTAAGCCTTAGACATGATTAAAGCTGTGAAAACACAAGCTTTGCATGTTGATATACTTTGAACTATGAGATCAGACATGATTTCAAAGTTAAAGTTCTGTGCTAAATCCACAGCTGTGTCATATAATCTAAATGTCATGGTTTACACCGTGATAATGTCAAGTGAAAACCCTCTATTCATTGTTATATTTAGTTTGCCATTTAATTGGCCTATGACAGTGAAATGATTCCTCGGGCATGACTGTAGCCTGTCACTGTAAATATATGTCATGCTGCTGTAAATAAAATAAACATGATGACTGCTTCAGTGAGATTATTTTATTAAACAACATTCAATATGAACATGAGACTCAAAAAAACATTTGAGAGCCGTTATGTGTTGACGATGCCAGAACATGAAAGCAGAGAACAGTTCATTTTCACATGAGTTAGACTGAGAGGTACTACATGTGGTACACAAGAAAAAACTTGCCTGTGATGAAGCAACCTGAGGTGGATTGACATACATAATGTATGAACTTGCATTGTTAAGAGTCATGACACTGATTTCACTGGACCACAGAGAACTAACAATCACCTGTAATTAAATTGCAAATGATTCCCAACAAGATATTGCTTTCTGTCCTGCACTGTGATTAAATATAGGGCTGAAAAGTGTTGCCATAGTAACAAATACATCCCTGGAGCTTTTCTCTGTTATTACAATCGACCTGCTTCACTGCAGGCCTTCAGGCTCTTCAAGGCCAGTGTGAGTGAGGAGCTCCCCATCCCAGAGTCCAAATGCGGGACAGAGGGGGACCTTAAACTGGGTCCTGATGGTGTGAATGATCTTGCCTTTCTCGACGTCCACCAGACCCACAAGGCCCATTTCGTAGTCAACCAGGATGCCTACACGGTCTGGCTTCCCCACCAGTGTCACAGGAACGATCTTCTTGTTGGTCATGGCGAACCACTTGCGCTGAGAATAGCCAAACACCCAGGAGGAGCTGTTGGTTCCCACACATTCATCCCTACACATCAGCGCCTCGGCCACGCCCAGACGAAACTCCTGGGACTTTTTAACTGTCACCTCCCAGTAGTGTCGCCCACTGCTGATCTTTTCATCACCAAACACAACAGCCCAGTCTTTGAAACGCTGTGGGTTGTCTTGCACATGGCTGGGGTCCAGACCCAGTATCCGGTAGATGACACCAGTGTCTTTCTTAAAGAGGTCCAGACTACTGTGAGCTGTCCTCTCATCCAGCCTGAACTGCAGATCTAAAAACAAACACAGCAGGAATTTAGTATTAATGATAGCGTGTAAGCTTCACTAATGTCTGTTGAAATCTCAGAATCTGGCTTGTGAAGTCAGTGACTACATTGGTCTGAATAACGCTGAGAAGAGACAATCCCTGAGTCTGTTTGGCTGGAAACACTCTCCAGAATTAAAGGTCAAATTTTCTGTTGTGTATGGTACGACTGTCATTTCCCTTCCTTCAGCTATCTGTGTGTTCTCATTTTGAAAGTCCAACTCGCTATACGAAAGAACAACCTCCGAGCTGCAAATATACCCTGAAAATGGCAAGTTTTGACAAAGACACACATTGTTTTATGTGCCGTCTCCTTTAGTATGGTTTTAATGATTCCAGTACCACAAAACATACACACACACTGCCAAAGCATCCTACACTCACTGCCCAAGAGGTAGCCAAACAACTCAAATAAATTTCACCCAGGATAACAGTACAAAATGTTAGACCATCCTACAATACTGGAACACTGGTGGCAAAGTGTGGAAATCTGGCTATGTGAGATTACAGATGCCTCATAAAACCTTGCGTTTGATGAATGTAAGGGATATTAGGGCTAGACTAGTACTGGTACTCAGTACTATTAAGCTTCTAAAGTGGAAATCCTGATTTAGAATATAAAATAATAGCTCAAATTTGTGCCACACTATCAAAATTAGGGGGGAACAGGACAGGAGGGATATTGGCCATTTAATCCTGGGCTTTTCTAACTATATTTCAGCCTACATCAACCTTTAACAATCCACTACCAGTGGACTCTAGAAAAGAGTCATTATAATAATAAATAGATATAGGGCTGAAATTTTGATGTAATAACATGCATTGTGTAAAACAGACAAAATTCTGAAGCTTGTGCACCTAAACTGAATTAAACCATTGTTAATAATGGAAATTCATGTGTGTATCAGTGAAAACAAGTGGGTGGGTGTGGCTGAAGGACTAAAGAACTCACTATATGAAAGAAAGGTCAAGGCCATTGTAGAAGACCTATAATTGTAAGACTACTTTTCCTCACAACAGGCCAAATTTTGGAGTCTTTCAACAGATTTTAGGATAATTTATAGGTTTGTGTATTTGTTTATTATGTGATGCTTGCTTGCACAAAAGCAATTAGCATTAACATTAACCCTTTCATGCATAGTGGTCACTACAGTGGACAGTTATTCTCCAGCTGTTCTCTTGTATATTCATGGGTTTTACGCACCATCCCATACACTGACATTCATACCATTACTGTAACTTTTCTGTTCTTGATAAACCTGATCTGCAGTAACATGTTTAAGTGTCAATCAATTGTTATTTGTTAGACAAGAAGGTTTTTTTTTTTTTGCATATTATCTCCATGAAGTGAGTAATTACTCGCATTAGAATATGTTAAAATGTGAGAAGACATCAGATTAGCAGCATTAAAAAAAATTTGTTTTCATTGTTTACATATCACTTTCTGATATTGGGTTTTAAACACGTTTCTTTATTTCAAAAATTAAATGCATGGATATTTTTGTAACTCCATAGAAAAAAAAAAACTCGATCGCATTGGGGGTTTTTTCATGCTTAAGGAGGAATAAAAACACTGAAGAAAAAAAATCTTGACTAAGGTTCTCACAATTCATGCATGAAAGGGTTAAATAGCATAAGACAGACCGTAAACTGTAGAAGAAAAGTAGTTGTGAAGAAAACTGGCCAATGTAAGAAATAACCTGGAAATGTAGATTATAATGTGTTGTAGCCACTGTACACTGTTAGCTAAGCTCATGTTAGGACAAAAAACACAGGACTTAGTAACAAAGACCCTCTGTTCTCATAAATCAGATAACCGTATTCACCTATAAGGACTGGATTTACTTCCCTCTAGTTGCATGTCTGTGAAAATTTCCCAGTTTTAGCCACAGGAAATGTTTATTCCCGGTCAGTATCAGAGGAAAAGTCCAGAACAATAACAAACATTAGTCATTAGCTGTCACTAGCTGCTAATGTCAGTGACCTCTGAGCCTCTAACGCTGGTACTTTCTTTAAGTTTCTTTTAATATTTTACTCACAATTCCGAGCAGAGGTGGACGCGTAACTCCTCCTCTGTGGCAGGCTCACACTCCGTCTGTGTCTGGCGGACAGGGAGGTCACAGTCCGTCCTGCCAAGCGACAGAGACGCGCTGCTCCAACAGGCATCGCCATGTTTTTTCACCGCTGTTCACATGTTCCATCCTTCTGCTTATTAAACTGTAGCAGCGGCTGCACTCTGCCTCCCCCTGCAGGACCGGAGAGGAACTGCACATCCATCAGCACCATGGACAGCAGCCTCAGCCCGTCACCTCAAATAGGACAAAATCAGCTTCTGCACCACCTCACACTTGTCTCAAACACCTCTCAGACTCTTCTTAAGCTCTTCCAAACCACTCATATGCATGTCATTTAGTGTGTTTTGTTAATGTGTTTAAAATACTGTAAGCCATTATGAATATTTCAGCTGAAGCTATCGATTAACCCTTTCATGCATAGTGGTCACTACAGTGGACAATTATTCTACAGCTGATCTCTTGTATATTCATGGATTTTGTTTTAGTTTCATGTCTGCCAACACATGCATCACCCCATATACTACAACTGATAACATTACTGGAACTTTCTTTGTTGTTCTTGATAAACCTGATCTGCACTAACATGTTTGAGTGTAAATCAATTGCTTGTTACGATTATCAGACTGTAATTAACAACAGAAAGTTTTTTTTTTTAGTTTTTTTTTTTTTTTTTTAGCATATTATCTCCATGAAGAGAGTAATGATTTGTATTAGAGTTTGTTAAAATGTGAGAAAATATCAGATTAATAGCAATAAAATATTCTTATTTCATAGTTTTCACACAGTATACCAGTAAATACTTTCTTTGGTGTCCAGTTTAGTGGACGTTTTTGCAACTCTACTTAAAATAGCTTCATAAAAAAAATGCCCAAAGAGGAATAAAAACACTCGGGAAAAAAAATCTTGATTAAGGTTCTCATAATTCATGCATGAAAGGGTTAAGTGAATATTTCTCTCTAAGTGACAGTTGCATAATTTCTCAATTTCTCTGGGTTTTCTTCACTAAACATAAACAAAATACTCATTGTGATCCACTGTCATGCGTCAAACCCGGGTTTTCTGCTACAGCTGTGCATTCAAGTGTCAGACTTATCTTTAGATCTGACAATATAAAAGAATTTCTGCTGTCTGTGATAATTGCCCTCCGGGTGAGAGAAATATAATTTATCTTAATATCACTGGATGTCTAAAAAGCATCGCCTGCGCCTTTTGGAATGTTTTGCTTAAGCCTAATAAACACATCATATTTAACATTCATTTGTGCCTTACTTTCAGCTGTTCATTTAAGATTTAAGATGCCCATAAGCACAGCGATGAGTGGACATTTATGTCGATTTTTTTTCATGCTGATGCATTTCGGGTGAGTAATGCATCTTGTAGGACGCATAATAAATATTTTGTATAATAACAAAGCTCGATTCAGCGTTGTTGCACAGCTAGATGCATTTTTCACTCCTCTATCCAGCAGGGGACTAAATGTCATTGTTTATTTATGGACCAATCTTAACACGGCACATATCATTATTTTCCGTTTTTGGCTGAGGTGATGAATTTGTTTTTACAGAGCAGAGCTGTTAAAAACAAAACATTCACCTTACTTAGTTGTGCTGTTTTTGAGAGTTTAATTGTGAAACTTAAAGAGAATAGACAACAACATCTGCACATTATTCTTTAATGACATACACTAGTATTTCCACCCTTACATACGGTGTCACAAGATGAATCTGCATAGTCTTTTTGTGAGTTAAACACATATTTTCTGTTTGCAGGGATAAATCATAACAATGCATGATTAAACCTCCAGATTTTGTCAATGAAGCAGGACTTTGAAGAATAGGGAAACGGTGGGCTATTGTTTAACAGAGACCACACTACAATTCCCTAGAGAAATAGTCCACACACTCCTCCTTTATTGACATGCATACTGTGCGGGCTGCGGTCTTGTAAAAGGAAGAGACTAAAAACTAATCCAGAGCTCTCAGGTGAAGCAGAGCGTCAGTCCAGTCCACATCCACATCCACCTCTACTGCTGCTGCTGCTGCTGCTGCTGCTGCTGCTTCCAGACAGTCAAAACAAGAGCTGGGAAAAAAGCTCACGACTCATCCACCGACCAGATAACCAGCAGTCAGACTCCTGAACACGTTTTGACACAGAAAAACATCTCCTGACCCGAGTATTTACCTCGGCTTGAAATCTAAAGGGACGTGAAGGTAGCGGAGCTGGGGAGGAACTCTTAATGAATTAGGTGAAGTGTCAGGAGGATTTGTTTTTCTTTTTGGTCTCCGGGTTTCCTCTTGTTGGTATGTGGGAATGATGCGGGCTTCACTGGACTAAGAATCAACCAGCACATTAGTCAACATTTCTGTTTTTTTTTTTTTTTTGCTTTAATGCATATGGACACCTCCGAGAAGCCAGGAAAACACCTCAGCTGAAATGTTGTTGTGATGCGCTCCTGCGTTTTGGCATCTGGTCACACATGCTTTTGAGTCTTTTCTGAAATGCATAAGCCACAGTTACTGCTCGCCTGACTTTTTTCGGAGGAGCGGCTGCTGCTCTAAATGTTTTCTCATTTGTTTGCATGAGGGATGGCTGCCGAACCGCACCAAGTTCAGAGGTGGTTATCTACATGTTTGCACCTGGTCGGATGGATAATGACAGTTTATGCCACAGGTGAATGAATGCACTGTCCGCTTCACTAAACACCAAGTGTTTCAGCATCTGTTGACTGACTCTGGCATTCAGGTCGTGCTTATTCCACGGCGAAAATGGATCTGAAAGTAGAAACCGAAGAAATGGACTCAAACCAACCTCCACCCTTGGAAGTTTTTGCGCACAGCTCGACCCTGCATGGAATGTCTCACATCTTCACGTACGAGCGGTTCTGCATCAAACGTTGCCTGTGGGTCGTGTTTTTTCTGGGCTCTCTGACCTTCTTGTTGTACGTGTGCGTGGACAGGATCCACTTCTACCTTGAGTACCCGCACGTCACCAAATTGGATGAAGTCTCGACCCCGATCATGACATTCCCCGCGGTCACTTTTTGTAACCTGAATGCATTTCGCTTCAGTCGAGTGACTCGCAATGACCTGTACCACGCAGGGGAGCTGCTGGCCCTGCTCAACCAGAGGTACTGTTCACCACATTTAAGTGTGCAAAATCAAGCTTTTATTTTAACTTTTCCTCATAATTGCTCACTGAGCCCCAGGTTAATGTTTACCTGGTTAGATTTTATATTTCTATTTAATATGAATATCATTTTCTTGATTTACAGCAACGCTCCACACCTTTCCACCCTGTTTACACATTTCTAAACGAGTTTCATGTTGCAAATGCGTATCCCACAAGCTCTAATAGCTCCTACCTTGTTGAATCATGCAGCGCCTAGAGAGAAGACTTGTCAACCTTGAATTAACTGAGGCATTATAATCATATAATCATAAAACTCCAGCAGCCTTCTTGGTTGCCTGCTGTTGAAGGTGCTGGATACCTGAGCTGGCAGCAGCCTGTGCTCTATGCTCTGGAGGAAAGCAGTGCAGCTTCATGCCTCTTTAATGTGATTACAAGTGAAATGCCAGCTGCTCCAGGTGTAATTCATACCTTTAAATCTTCATGTGAGTGACATCTGAACAGAACTCAAAAAAACATACCAGAGCTCCAAATTAATTTACTTGCTTCTGTGCTCTGACAGAGTTCTCTTACCGTTCTGAAACAGCATTGAAGGAAAACCATAACATTCAGAGTGATTAAGATCATGCACAAGTTGTCACAGCAGCAAAGGGGGTTAGAGAAGGAAGATGTCAAGCAGAGTCTGTAACTAGTGCTGGTTTTGAAAGCTGTGATGGTAAACATGTTTCTATTTCTGTGATTTTATTATTTTCACAGTGGTAATGCACAATCACAGACTAGACTGTGTAAAGCAGGACATTTAATTCTGGACATTTTAGGAGGAGTAATTAATGACCACTATGTGTCATCTGAGATTTCAAAGAGATTAAAGAGATATGTAAATACTGGAGCTGAAATGATGTGAAGCTCTGACAGGCTGTCAGTTACAGAGATCGAGGACAGGACTCAGCACAAAGGCCTCTCATGACTTTACTTTCATGTGGATATTTAGCCAACGTCTACCCTAAATCTTTAATGAAGATTCCAGCCTCATCACTAAAATAGCTTTTTTCCCTGTGACGCTGGTGTGACTGATAATCAGCACTTGCCTCTAGATTTCTGCAAATACATTTCCTAATCCCGCACATTTCAGTCAGTTTTTCCACAAGACAGACTTTTCAGAGCTGGAGAACATAGCGTTAAGGGGGTTATATCCCTTTTTTTTCCCTCTCCGTGTACTCATCTCTACTGTTACTCAACTGTTACACTCTGAAGTAGGTTTAGTGCTCATTATCCTGTCTCCCTTGGCAAGGTAGAGAGACGATGCAGCAGCACATTTAGCTGTTTTACCCCTGGCCAAAAATGAAAATGCTTGTGGCATGAAATCCATTTAAAGATGTTCTCCGTCTCTTTCTCATGTTTGGAGTCACTGGTCTGAGAAATGTCTTGTGGCATGATATTTAGCCTAGACTGCACACATGCTGAAGTGTTAGCCTCTGCTGATCCCAGCAGCTAGTGCTTATGGGATTTTTATCTCATAAGTGCCTTCTTGGCAGGTTTGTCCACTACACAAACAACAGGGACAAAATGCCTCTCTTCAATTAAGTTCTTTCAATCAAACAAAAACACTGGCTGCTCGGGAAAAAAATATCCTCTCACCACTGCCATAGTGGAGCCAGGCTGATTTTTAATCACTGAAAAAAATCTATTAACTAATTTTAAATCTAATTTGGCATAGTTTTAATCGATTTAGTGTTTGGATGATTTCAGTTCGGGCTATACGTCGATGTAAAACTCTGTTAAACCACCAACTACACAACACTGTAATGACTTTATTCAGACTTAATAAATCAGCTCTTGGTGTATAGATCAGCTATAAACTGTGAGTGTGAGTTCGGGGTAGCTGTTTTGTAAGATTATCCTTCACATTTACTCTATGTTTTTATGTCTTCTGTTTTGATAGGTACCATCGTAGGAGTATTCAACTACTGACCTTTTGTAGTAAGGCTGATAAAAATGAATTAATGTGATGTTTCTGCTGCTTATAATGAAATATTGGCTAAAACTGTAATGTTACTGCAGAGTGTAGTTGTACTGCTCTTCTTTAATTACTACACTGTTAATGACTTTTCTAGATAATTATATATTAACATTGATTTTTTCACCCCTTATATGCCTTTTAAAACCATTCGCCGTGATGAAAAAGGAAGAAAAAGCAGTGCTGTGTCTCATCATGACTATATTTTAGCTAAATATATGTATAGTGTACAGATGACTGTAGGAGGGTCGGGTTAAATAAAAACAGCCCTTTTCATTTCTATGCAGGGCATTTCTGAAAACACAAGGGTGCGTTAACAGTGTGTTATACAATGGATCAATGAAAGACCACATTCATATAAAACCAGCCACATTCATCTGAGAAATTTCTAAAAGGCCTTTCATTTTAGGCAGTCTTCTGAAAAAATCCCAGCAATCTGCTCTTTGGTGAGTCCATTAAAATGGTGACATTTTTAATAATAGCACAGTGGGAGATCACAGCGAGGGTAGAGAGCTGGTGCATTTACAGCTATTCTGCTCTCTTTTAATACAGGCAGCATGGTCAGATTCTTGTGGGCTCCATTAACTGAACGGAAATTTCCCAGTAACACTGATAATGTTGTGCGTGATGTGGGTTGCTTGGTCTTTATTCTCAAATAAGGAACACAGCTGCAGCTACAAATGAAATGTAAATGTGACAGTCATGCTATAAATAAGGCGTCAGACATTAGTGATGAATGGGCATCATAATTTATAAAACCCACAATTACATATGTAATCGTCGTCTTTTGAGAATGAATGATTTCATTTATGTCTTTCAGCTAACTGGTTCATAGAGTTAGTGGAAGTGAGCTCAAAACAATTACGTATCAAATCATCAACACAAAATAAATGGGTTTTAAACTACAGTGTTTTCAATACAGTTGGATTTTTTATTATTTTTTTTATTTTTTTAACTTGTCTTGTCCAGCATCCTAACAGCAGAATGGTAGTCTGGCTGCCTTTTGGTGCTGAACAAATTTGCTTCGCCAAGGGAAACTTCATAAAGTATTTTAGTATTTAGTATTTTATTTGGGTGCTTCTATGAAACTAGGTACATTTTAGTACCTGGCTTTTTAGACCCAATAACAAAAGAGAAATTTAGACATATTTCCCCAGGATGTACCTAATGATGACCTCAGATAAACTAAAAAAATAAATATATATACTCTTGCTCTGAGCCATCCCAAAATTAATAAATTTTTAGTAAAATGCTGGGGCCAAAAATAGAACCAAAATTGGGACAGGAAAAGCTACCTAGATGTCAGTGCATTGTATTTTAAAAACATCGCTGTAAATGGTATTATATGACACTATAAATAAAGACACTGTGTTAAATTTGATAATCCTAGGGGTTTTTCTAATCCAGACATGTGGGTTTTTCATGAATCTCAGTCTCACTCCAGGTTTTGTGCTTAACCCATGGTGTCCACTCACGTTACATGCAGAACCTGCCCATTTAAACACATATAAATCACAAAGGATTTTGCAACAGCAGTCATTTTTGTGAAACACTATGTCTTGCATAATTAGTTCAATTTCCAAAATGTACCTGTGAGAGAACAGATATTAAAAAAAAAAAATAGTAGTGTGTAATCTTCGTGTCCTTTTGGTTGCGTTACATACAGATTTTTGTATAAAATATAATGTAAAAAAAAGTGTTTTATCTGAAAAATAGTTTTTTCTTTTATCTCAGTAAGAATTTATTTTTAAAATAGACCCAAAGTGCTTCAAAACTTGCTTCATAACGTTAGTCTACATCATCCCATGTCCTGTTTTTAGGGACCAGATTCATAGAAGCATCCATTTTTAGACACATTTCTCCTTTTAGTCCTATTTATACATATCAGTAATCACCTTTGATCAGGCACAGTGATTACATACTGAGTCCCAGTTACACTTTATCTATCAAGAATAAATCGTAATGTCATAATCTGACTTCTTGAAAAGAGGAAAAAGCCAACTTTATAGGCAACAGTGTATTTTCAGATGTTAGATGTGAAAACGAATTTGTGATGGTCATTCTAAAATATCAAGAAAGGCAGGTGATAACATATCTAAAACATAAAAACCTCAGTTAGAAAATCAAATACTCATGCAAAACAAGGACAAAACAAAGGGACATTGAGGAAGAATATTGAACTGACTTATTGAATTTGCCAAAAGTTAAAGGTAACACGGTTAAGCCAAAAAAAAACCATCCCACAATTCCTCTTCTGCTACCTCTGTCAGGCCTTTAATTTTCTACCTCTAAGTGCATCCTGCGCAGAAGTTTGTTTTACAAGCCGCTTTAGAAATTCAATTTTCTTTATTTATTTATTTGCTTGCTTTGACATTTAGTTGAAGCTTGCTTTCAAAGTGGATAATCAGTCAGTAGGAGAAGCCATATCAGATGCTTTCAGGGCCTTCTCAGTCCAATCAACATAAACATAAACACATTTTTTTGTCAGTGTTTGAAGCCAGATAAGTCAGAGTCGAGTCAGTCGGGCAAATGTGTAGCCTGGAGGTGCTGCAGTGACAGTGAATGGACGACTGGCTTTATAGATCTGTACAACTCATGTCTGAACTTTATTACATACTCTACAATAAAGCGTTACACTCTGCTGGTGATATCAGATCTGAGCACACAAGCGCCACAGAGAAACTGTCATGTACACATTTACTTGCTGGTTCCTGTCCCTTTTGATATATTCTGGCCTGTGTTATTTTTAGCTGAGGGTGAATGGTGCAAAGGTTCACTGATAAAGACTAAAATCCATTTTTTATGAGGCTGTGCGGTGATTAATGTGATTTAGTGTTTAAGGAAATTCATTAATCCGCACTAAACCAAAGGGCATAAAACATTTAGAAATATTTCTCTGACCTCTCCCTTACTTTCTGCCTCCGCCTGTCCAGATATGAGATTAGAGACGTGCATCTTGTGGAGGAGAGTGTTCTGGAAAGCCTGAAGGTCAAAGCTGACTTCCACAATTTCAAGCCACGACCATTTAACATGCGTGAATTCTACGACCGCACCGGCCACGACATCAACGACATGCTGCTGTCCTGTCATTTCCACGGCACTGAGTGCAGACCGGAGGACTTCAAAGTGGTAAGTCCTATTGTAACCTATAAAGACCCAGAGCTACTTTTGTGGCAGTTCCCAAATGTATTTTTCTCTATTTTAACCTTTTTTTTAACCCTTTATAGGGCACTCATAGATATACTCTGAAATTCAAAATTTCAACCTTAGTGTGTTATTGGAGGATCTAACAAGATTTCATTGCTTTTGTGACATTTTTCAAAATTTTTTATTGTCATGTAGAAAATCGAGGTCAAAGAAGTTACCGTATTTGGTTCCTTAGCCATAACTGACAAAAAAAAAGAAAATACAAGAAGTAAATACAAAAATTACAAAAACAAAACAAACAAAAAAAAACACATGTAAGGTGTTTTAGAACATTTGAACATCACTTTTAGAACATTAGACCAACATAAGTGCTGATCCAGACCCCTGTCCACATCCACATTAGCCCTTTGAACATCATTCCTTACATTAGTACCATTACTTCATGGTACCTAACAAAGCAGGTACACTCACTGTTCATGCAGAGGTGGACCTTACAGACCCTGGAGACCACATTGGACCTGTTGACTCGCTGTCCTCACTGTAACTGATGATATCACCGTCTTAAATGTGTGTGGAAATGACCAAAAATGGTCCATTGCCCGATAAAGGGTTTGTTTGTTTGTTTGTTTATTTGCTTCGAATTTGCATTAAAACCAAAGAACAAAAGGATTATATAAAAGAAAGTCCAACATTCGAAAAGGAACGGGATAAAGTTTAATTTATAATCTCCTGCCCCCTTACCCCATCCTTCAACCTTCCCTAAATTCCTACACAAAACACAAAACTGCTGTACATATCAAGGATACATTGTCCAATTTGCTGCAGCATTTCACATTAAAGTAAACTCGGTCCTTTTCGTAGTAGTAATAGTGCACATATCAAGAACAAAAATAAACTCTGTCTATTTCATAACAACAATACACATATCAAAAATAAGTAAACTATCTGTTCCATAGCAATAATGCACAAAAAAATAAACTGTCCATTTCTTAGCAGTAATATACTTATCAAAATTCATAACAAATATCCACATAAAAAAACAAAAAATATAAGTTAAGTGATTTATCACCATTAATTGTGATATTACCCTCTGTATTTGGCTTTTTATCAGTGAAAATCAAATATTTATAATTCACTAATCATGTAGATGATATAAACACCTCAAATTAAAGTTGAGGGTTATTATATCAAAAACAGAGAAAACTGAAGAAAAAATGACTTTTTCAGCTAAATCTATCATTAACTGAATATAAACATCCATCTCCATTCACTGTAACTGTTAAACTCCATGGGTTTTACTGGTGAATCAATGTTGTAGAAGATGACAGTGTTTCCACGGTAACTATGGAGCCCGTGAACGTCCAAATGGGTCACATCTGATGACCATAAAAAGACGATAAACTGTATTTTACACCAATTATTTACATGGATTGACAGGATTAGTAACTCGACAGGTATTACATATTTTTGATCAGTGGATGGTTTTGGTTGTCGGCAGCTCTTTGGGTCCTTATGGGTTAAGGCAGGGGTGTCAAACATGCAGCTCGGGGGCCAAAATCAGCCCGCCAAAGGGTCCAATCCGGCCCCCAGGATGAATTAGTGAAATACAAAATTACACCGAAGATATTAACAATCAAGGATGTCAAAATAAATTTAATTCAATTCCATCTAAAGTGGTCAGACCAGTAAAATACTATCATAATAAAGTATAAACAACGAAAACCACATATTTTTCTCTTTGTTATAGTGTAAAAAAAGTAAAATTACACAAAAATGTTAACATTTAACAGACTAGCCTTTTACAAAAAATGTGAAAAACCTGAACAAATATGAACAATCTGAAACGTCTTAAGAGAATTAAGAGTAATTTTACCAATATTCTGTCTGTTATTAAATGTTTTGTGCGTTTGTACGTTGTAATGAACATGTTAAAATGAGAAGCTGTGGCCAAATAATGGCATAAATTGTTAAAACTGCACTTTTTTTCTTAATAAATTTCATTTTGGTCATGGTTCATGTTCTTCCATATTTTTTTAAAAGATAGTTTGTAGATGTAGAAATTTTGATCATATAATCTTACTTTTTTCACTCTAAAACATAGAAATTAGACATACAAATTTTGGAACTGATATTATTTATGTATTATTATGTTATTATTTTAATGATCCGGCCTACTGCAGGTCATATCGGGCTGTATGTGTCCCCTGAACTAACATGAGTTTAACACCCTTGGGTTAAGGTGTCCTTATTCAACCACATTGAAAATTAAGGCTGGATATAAAACCCACAGTGACAGACATGATAGTGCTCACTTAACACACGCTGTAGAAATCAACCTATTATCTATTTATAGCAGGTTAAAGAATCATGAACCCCCACAGCAAAAACAGAGTAAACCTCTGAGTGGGAAAAGGCCTGTTGTCTTCTGACCTGAGGACACATGTTGTGTGTTTTTTCCACAGACACTCCTGTTTTGGATCCAGGTTTTCTGTGGTTAAAAATTGGGGTCATGTAGGTCTTCCCAGCTTTCATTTTTGCATGCGTACTCAGAAGCATTTGCAGGTTTTTGATTGATTCATCTTTTGTTTCTTACTTTGTGGTAACAATATGTGGGAGGACCTGCATCTCTTGGTGTATAAAATGTGTTACAAAACTGCTGAAAGCCATGATCAAACACGGTTCTGTGCTTCTCATTCCTCTAGTTGAATCCCCATAGCTCTATAAATGTTTACTGCCGTTTCATCTTTTTGTAGCTATCATTTTCCACTTAAAAAACAAAAAAAAAGAGGGGGAGGGTTGACAATGTTGAGGAGTGTCTTCTGAAATAAAACACTTTAAAAGAGGAGATTTAGAAAATGTAGTGAAGCCAGTCACGAAAAAAAGTGTTTAATGTAAATATATTATATATGTGCAGCTCATTGATGCTCAAGTTTCCCTGCAGTTAAGAGTAGAGCTGTTGTCTCGCTGACTGTAGCTTCATTGCCAATAAAACCCTGCTGTTGCTGCTGGCACACCCAGAAACTGTTGCCAATATTCCCTGGCATCAGATGTGATTTTTAATTTGGAGCTAAACATTTATCATTCTACACAGTAACCACACTGGATGGACTGAATTAAATTTAATGGTATTTTTTGCAAGCAGCTTCTCACATCTCCCTTGGTGGAAGAAGTTGCCCAGTCATCAGCAGTTCTCAGTTACATGTTGCTGTGTCAAGTGTGAGCTGCACAGCATCGTAAGGTTTGTTGGAACTCCTATTTAACCAGGAGATTTGACTGAGATGAAGCTTGTGTGTGCGTTGGACTAAGAGATTTATTTATGGCAGGGGAACGGTTACTCACACTGACACCAAAGAGGGGCTCTACACACCGCCACTTAATGTAGCAGCTGCACTGAAGTAGCTTTGAAGTGATATTTCTGCTTATGGGCAATTTTACTATTTTTCCTACTAACCCAGTGAGGGGGAAGCTGCAGGATGCTATTTTATTTCTCCCCATGCAGTTGGAGGCAGTGAAGCGGCAAGATTAGCCCAGATCACCTAAATTATTGGATGCCACTGGTAGCAGCTCTAAAATATCTTGTTTCATTTATAGTGTCGTCAAATTCAGAATGAGTGTTTAGAGCACCCACCTACATTAGAAAACAGCTGGGAGATGCAATCAAAAATGTGCTTATCAATATATTAGTAACTGTCATAATAAATGTCAGATCATTATTTTTTAAGTGTAAAGGCTGGTGTCTTTAACATTCACATACAACAAAAATCAGACCACTATTTGTCATTTTTTATTGTTCAGAAAAGATGAAAACAAGGATGTAACAAGATGAAAATAAGTGGTCCCAGGCACGACAAACCCCACCCCTCACATGTATTGTAGCTTATTTTGGCATCGATCCAGCTGATGTCATCATGTCTATGTGTGTGCTGATGTCAGCAGATCAATTGCCTCTATATATGTACCAAGTTTGAAGTAAATTGAAACAAACTTGATGTTTTTATAGACATTGGAAATAAATATAATATTTAAAAAAAAAAGATTTTAAAAAATTCCTAAAAAATTTTAACTTTGACCTACTTTTCCCAAAATGTAACCATATCTATTGTGGGTCACTGGCAATCTATAAACCTGTTTTGGTATGAATTCAACCAATAGTTTTGCTGCTACAGACATGTGAAATTTCACCCATTATAAGCAAATGGGAAAAAAATAAAAAAAAAATAAAAAATTCCTAAAAATTTTTAACTTTGACCTACTTTTCCCAAAATGTAACCACATCTATTGTGGGTCACTGGTGATCTATAAACCCAGTATGGTAAAAATTCAACTAATAGTTTTGCTGCTACATTTGAAATTTCACCCATTCTAAGTAAATGGGAACAAATTGTTGTTGTTTTTTTTTTTAAATTCATAAAAATTGGAACTTTGACCTACTTTTCCCAAAATGTAATCACATCTATTCTGGGTCACTGGCAATGTATAATACATAATATATATATACAATTTGGTATTAATTCCACCAATATTTTTTCTGCTAGAGTGTTATCAAAGAAAGAAAGAAAGAAAGAAAGAAAGAAAGAAAGAAAGAAAGAAACAAACAAACAAACAAACAAACAAACAAACTGAACCAAAAACAATAACCCTTGCCTCCCCTTCAGAAGGTGGGGTAATAACATAAATGATGTCAAAGGTCTAACACCATAAAACCATGTAAAAGACCTAATAAGCTGAAAATGCTATGTAAGACATAACAAGAATAAAACAACATACATACTTTAAGCTGCAATTTCATTGAATGTGTGAGCATAATGACAATAAAGGTCATTGTATTTATTCTTTTCTAAAAGAAAAGGCAAGACAAAATGAGATGAAAACATACCTCAGATGGTTTAGTAATCTAGTGCTTATTTTGAGTTTATATTCAGCAACATTAAAACACTGAAACATTGTGTTTTAGCTGAGAACGTGAATAAAATAAACCACAAAAACAAAAGAAGTGTGTATAATAAAGTTATTGCAGTAATCTCACCTGCTTATTTCCAAGGAGAATTTACACAATATAATCTGAAAATAATAATGTGATATGAGATAAAATGTTGTCAAGATACTGGCATTAGTGTAGCGCTCTTCAGGCCTTATCTAAACTGAAGGGGATTGCATCCTCCAGGATTTGTCTCCTCAAGTATAAAGCAGTTTAAAAAGATCATCCTGTTTAGTCTCTTTTTTTCATGTGTCTATTTTACTCTTAGTTTAAGAGCACGTTGTGTCTTCTACACTTGAAAGCTGCAGTGAGAATAAGTTTTCTCTTCACAGGAAAGCACATCAGATTAGGAGATCAAAGTCTTACATTACAAATTTTAGTGAGCAGTGATTCTTCAGAACTGTTGGAGCTGCGCTGGATACATGTTTCATGGTCAGAAATTCCATATAACATTTCAATATATCATAAGTCCCCCTGTACCTCATAATAGTTTTTGGGCTTCAGAAAAACTAAAAGATTTTAGCTTTTTTTTTTTTTTTTAGAAAAGCTAGATGTAAAAACAGGTGATTGATGGCTGTAAAGGCATATTGCTGTCAAGAATCTGCCTGATGTGTACTGTACTGACTCTATAGGGTACTGTAAGAAGTAAGGAACCTTTGGATGTCAGGTGAACAGTATAAAGAGTGGAAAAGTCCTCAGGTTTAGGGGTTTGTTGAGGATGAATAGATGCTATACAGGACTGGGGATCAGATCTTTAACCCATAAGGACCCAGTGTGACTTTTGTGGCAGTTCCAAAATACTTTTTCTCTATATTTAACTTTTTTTAAAAAAGTGATTTATCACCATTTATTTATCATACTACCCTCTGTGTTTTGCATTTTTTCAATGAAAATCATGTTTTTTCCTAAATTTGATTTACTGATTATGTAGATGTTCATAAAAGCTCAGATTAAAGTTGAGGGTTATTATATCAAAAATAGAGAAAACTGCTGAAAAAGTGACTTTTTCAGTGAAATATACCATCAGCTGAACATAAACCAAGCATTCCCATTCACTGTCATTGATCCAACTTCCATGGGTTTTACTGGTGAATCATTTTTGTAGAAGATGACAGTATTTCCATGTTCACTACGGAGCCTCTGAACGTCCAAATGGGTCATATCTGATGACCATTAACTGCATTTTACAGCAATTATTTACATGTATTGATAAGATTAATGGATCAACAGTTTAGATCAGTAGATGTTTTTAGTCGACACTGGATGTTTGGGTCTTTATGGGTTAAAGAAACTTTGACTTTAAGACATTATTATCATTTTTGTCGTCAGTCACTGTTTGTATGGATTTAAACAATTGAGTTAGGTTTAAGAAAGTTCATTCATGTCCTATTCTCAAATGTAGCTCCTCCTCTTGTGTCTTAGTCTCTTCCACTAGTGATGCATACAAAAGAGTCAAAGCAACAGGCGTTTAACAAAATGAGACATCCTTGCCTCAGAGCCATCATCAAAAATAAATGGCAGATATATCAAGTGCGTAACAGCTGCATCATTATTTAGTTACAGCTACTGCTTTAGTGAATTATCTCTGTCACAAGTGTTCATGTTAACTTGTGATTAACTTTTCATTCAGTTCACAACATAGCATAGTGTGTCAGTAGGTAATTTAAGGGTAAGAGACATTTTTTTAATCAACATATTCAAGTTCGATTGCACATTTGATCATTAAAAAAAAACTAGTATAATTTCAAATTGAGGAAAACCTTCATATTTAACACATAAAGACCCAAACATCCACCGTCGACCCAAACCATCTATTGATCTAAATGTTTAACCCTTTCATGCATGAATTATGAGAACCTTAGTCAAGATTTTTTTCCTGAGTGTTTTTATTCCTATTTAGGCATGAAAAAAACAATGCAATTGATTTTTTTTTAATTTTTTTAATAAACCTGTTTTTTTAGGAAGGCAGATTTTTTTCTTTATTGCTTAAACAAAACAAAAAAAATTCAACTAAAAAAAGTGTTTGAAATTAAAAAAAAAAAAAATTACGATCCAAAAAATTGCATTTGAACACTTTTTTCTTTGAAGTGAATTTTTTTAATTGATTGATTTATTTTTTTAAATGAAAACATTTTTTTTTTATAGTTAAAGCAATAAAGAAACAAATCTACCTACATAATTTTTTGTGGAGTTCCAAAAACGTCCACTCTGCTGGACACCATGTGTTTCATTTTTGAATATCAGAAAGTGATATACAAAATCAGAACATTTTTAATGCAGCTAATCGGATGTTTTCTCACATTTTATTATATGTGCAATTTTTATTAGCAATTGATTTACACTCAAACATGTCACTGGAGATCAGGTTTATGAAGAACAGCAAAGTTATAGTAATGGTATGAATGTCAGTGTATGGGATGATGCATAGATGTCCATTGAGTTAACTCATATCAAACTAAAACAACAAAACCCATTAATATATTTGAGAACAGATGTAGAATAGCTGTCCACTGTACTGACCAATATGCATGAAATGTTTAATACCTGTTGAATCACTAATCCTATAAATCCATGTCAACAATTGGTGTAAAATACAGTTTGTCATCTTTTCATGGTCATCAGATATGACCCATTTGGACAGTCAGAGGCTCCATAGTTACCATGGAAACACCATCATTTTCTACAACAATGAGTCACCAGTAAAACCCATGGAGTTGGATCTATGACTGTGGATGGAGACACTTGGTATATGTTAAGTTAGTGATGTATTTTGCGGAAAAACACACTTTTTCTTCAGTTTTCTCTGTTTTTGATATAATAACCCTAAACTTTAATCTGAGCTTTTATGAATATCTACATGATCAGTGAATTAAATAGAAAAAAAATACCAGATTTTTATTGTAAAAACAAAAAACACAGACTTATTCCCAGCCACAGTTAGACTAGTGGTACAGGACATTTAGGAGGGAAGGAAGTACCCCATTCCACTAGTCCCTCACATCCCACATTTGGATACTGTATGTCTGTTTGGAAAGGGAGGACCCCAGGAAGAGTAGTTGATGTCCTGCATTAGTTAATGGGGATCCTAATAATAAATAAATACATCCCTCACACTCTTACAGACCTTTAACTTAACTAATACCGTGCTCTTAATTAAGTGTGCAATAACTTGTTTTATCTCCTAGTACTTTTATTTTTTATTTATTTTCTGACACAGTACTCTATTTTACAAGTGTGTATTTGTGTCTGTCTGTGCAATAACTGTTTTTATATGTTTTAGCTGTGTTTATGTTTTGTTGTTTTTGTTCATGTCTTTTTTTGATTCTGTGACTCAGGGAAATGCACAAGAATTCCAATGTACCTGTACTGTGATGTATCTGTGCAAATGGCAAATAAAGTCTATTTATTCTTAATATTATACTAAATAGTGAAAAATCACTTAAGAAAAGTTAAATATACAGAAAAAACTATTTTGGAACTGCCACATTAGTAGCACTGGGTCTTTATGGGTTGAGGAAGCGGTAATGAGTGCTCTTTTCCTAAACCCATACTTGACCCCATTCTCTTGATGGAGTTAGGTACAGCATGACTGTGATCACAATTCTGAATATGAAAAAAACACATGTGAACCAAGATTATAATAGTTTTGGATTTTTCATTATAGTTTAGTTTTATTTAGTTTTGACTTTTTTTTCCCCTCTAATTCAGTTAGTTTTAATTCATTTTTGGAGCAGGTTTGCTAGTTTTTATTAGTTTTCGTTATTTTCTAAATGCTTAGTTTTAGTTTCTTTATATCTTTTCTCTTCTTCTCCGTCGTATTCAAATAAATCCCAGACAGGACTCTGCTGCTTTCTCCCAACTTTAGTCTCCATGTTTCCAGGTAGAGTGGAGATGAGAGGACGCCTAAACGACAAGTGACAAGAAGTGAAGTACCATTAAATATCATATGGTGCCACTAGATAAACTATCTTGAGGGAAATAAATCAATTTAATATCAATCCAACATTGACAAAGACGAAAATGAAGGGAATTTCATCCATAACTTTTATATATTTTAGTTAGTTTTGTAAACACACAATACACTTTCAGTTAGTTATTGTTTTTTTTTTTTTTTTGATTATAGTTTTTATTTATTTCAGTCAACGAAAATGTTTTTACAATTCTAGTTTTCGTCATTTCGTTAGTTTTCATCAACAATAATAACCTTGATGTGAACATAGCCCGCATACATATATGTTTTATATGTGTGCTGGCGATGGGAATGGTGCACACTTATAATACCCACACATACATCTTATTGACCTTTTTTGTTTTTTCTCCTAATTTGAGCAACGTTAGGTAATTTATATAGTGGCTAATTTATGTTGCTCATGGGTTCGGGGCTGTTTCTCAAACCCCACCACCACCACCACCACCTCCTCGCTGCTCTCCACTGTGTCTACTCTGATAGAGCAATTTCTCTTCTGCTTTAAACAGGAGTGCAGTGCTCAGGAAATTGCATCTGGCCAGAACATAGTGGCGGCAGAGAGGTGTTTCCCCCGGAGAGGTTTAAGGCCTTTATTTCTCTCCTCTCAACTTCCCTTTGTTATCTACATCAGCGCACAGCTCCAGAAAACTGGAAAATGCACTTCCTTTGAAGACCGTCTTTGATGCATTGCATTGTTAATCTTTTCATTGTTTCATTGTAAAGAGCTTAATGAATAAGGAAGGAGGTATATCCCAACTGACTGTTCTTTGTGGAAAGATCAAAAGCAAAAAAAAAAAGACACAGTGATAAGAAACTATTTGAAGCTTCTCGCAATAAGAATACAGATTCGATCCTCAACTGAACTGACAGGACTACTTCTTTATTAAAAAATGATTTCATATCTTATTATGTGGAAAAACAATAGTGACTATGTTTCTGTGAGATACCTCGAGGGTAGAATTCTAGATTAACAAGAGAAACTTGACAACACCTGTCATCGTCTGTCACATGAATTATAAATGTACAATGTGTTTCATTTTTTTCCTGAATTATATCTCTTAATAATTCCCACTACAGCTAAGAGCAGTTAATAAAAGGCAGCATTAAACTCAATTACTTAAAAGCAAGGCAAGACAAATCACTTTCCTCTCCAATGATGTTGTGTTTTTCTACCATTTTCTTATAATAATTATATTTATGAGTAAAAACGAAGCGCATTGAGACTCACATGTATAACTCATTGTATTCATTCACTAAATGAGGCATTTTAAGAAACAGATAAATGGCTCTGACAGTTATTACAGACTTATGAAAATTACCTAACGCTCTCCCTCTGCTCTGAGAATCATCACTAATCAGTAATTTGGCTCTGAGGCATTTCTGCAGCAGAGAGCAAACTGTCCTCATTTAAAACTCACCAGTGAACTCCAGTAGAGGAGAACCCACTCTCAGGCGTTCTTCATTTGGTCTGCAGCTCGGCCCCTTTTTTTTTTTTGTTTGTCAAACTCTGACTTTGACAGGTCTACCCGGGGAATAGAAGCGTGCTCGCTAGCTCCCTGTACGTTGCTGTTGTGACAGTTCTGTTATAATTTCTGTGCTCTGATCGCTGCTGTCATGTATCAAGAAGGCAACACGCATTTGAAGATTGTGTAGGGAAAATGTAAGACATGCTCCGCTTAGGAAAAGAAAATAGAGCAGCATTAGCAGTGTGGCATGGGAAGCCACTTTTAAGTCTCGTAGTAAAACCAATGAAGAACTATGTCAACATGGTTTACCCGATTAACATGAAAGTCTAACAACAATTTACGAAACAAGTGCTTATGTTTTTCCCCTAGGGACCCGGTTTCTAAAAATGACACATCCTTCTGACTACACATCTGAAAATGTGTGCTCATTCATCTAAAAATTGTAAGAAGAGCAAATTCGTGCATAAATTAACTTTCCTGACCTGCTTTGCTTATATTGCCATTTCTACAACCTTATACAAATACAAATATAGATGAACTTTATTAATCCTAAGGGGAAAATTCACTTTCTTAATCAGCTCAATAAAATAAAAAGAAAGAAAGACTGAATCATTAGCCTGAGATGTTGTAGACACTTATTGCAGTAGGCATGAAGGAATCTTAAACCTGCCTCATTTTGTGTTATAGAAAATATACACTGTATTAAATACCATAAAAATGCATTTAGGAGGACATAATGGGCTATCTTGTTTTATTTCCTCTCATCAGTAGAACAATATACACAGTTTACATCCATTTAGCTGACTTAGTTCACAGGCTCTTGTTTACCTCTAATGCTTCTTGTTGAAAGATTAATATTTATTGGCCGTACAGCACAAATAATCTCCCACATCCTGCTTGTGGGTCATGACCCAGTCTTTGGAAATGAATGGTCTGAAGGGTACAGATAATGAACATTTACAGTAATTGATAAGATTGCTCCAGCAGGTTTCTCATCCCTGAAAAATTTGTCTGGAAGGGAGAAAGTCTTGCATGCATGATTGTTTTTGGAAAATGGTCAACAAAGCAAAATATACTCTCTAAGGAGGAAATGAAAAATCAGTCGATGGGAGTGGAGTTTGCATGTTCTCCCCCGTGTCTGCGTGGGTTCTCTCCGGGTACTCCGGCTTCCTCCCACCATCCAAAGACATGCACTGATAGGTTAATGAGTTAATCTAAATTGCCCGTAGGTGTGAATGTGAGAGTGATTGTTTGTCTCTATATGTCAGCCCTGCCAGTTCATCAGCCCTGTGATGAACTGGCATGTCCAGGGTGTACCCATAAGTAATAGGTTCCAGCGACCCCCGTGACCCTAGTGAGGATAAAGAGGGTTAAAAAAATGAATGAATGAACAAAAAGTACTGAAGCACCACCATGTTCCTTTGAGATCCCAAACACAATTTAATTCCTGCTCTGAAACTCACATCAGAGTGCAGGACTACAGCTAAAAACACACCCAGTGTACTTTCATGTCTGATTTGAGTGTTGTTAGGCTCATGTAGCGATAGTCTTTAGCCCCCACCTGAACCCTCTAAAAGCAACCCTGAGGGTGACAATGAGCTCCGATTTCCCTGACAACACCGACAGTGCTGGGAGCTGGAAAAACACCAGACTCTTGGTTGGGAAACAGTCCATCTTTCCCTTGGCATGAATATACTTAGGCTTGCAGTTCCTTTGGGTTTTGTGGCCTGAAGTGACAGATGTGAAGCACAGCCACCACCCTCACCACCCAGCAGCTTGTGGGTCAGCACAGTTGCGCTCCACATCCTGGCTACTGAACCTGTCACCTCGCCCTGCGCTGAGCCAGCAAAGTTATGTCACCTCTTGGTCACAGTGTTTATCACATTTTTTTTTTTTTTTCCTCCTCTCCCACCTTTCTTGAGCAATTTTCCGCATTCCTCCTTCATCTCAACTCCTGCACAGAGCATTCCTCACATCAACCCCCATGGGCATGACAATCCTCATTATGTTTTCATGTCATGCTCTCTCCTCTTCCTCTCTATTTCCCTTTCCCTCCCTCACTCTTATGCCCTTTCCTTTGTTCTCTTTGCTCCCATGACGTCCTCTTTTCACTTTGTGATTCAGGAGCCCTGGATTAAAAAAAGAACAACAAAAAAGAAAAAAAACAAAAAAATGAAAAAAACATCTTGATGAAGAGGCGACACTTTGAAATAGAGAGCATGAAATCACTTAACCAGCCTCTTAAATGTATTCCCACCTCACATCACAGTACTGGGAAAAATATATTAACACTTGCACCTAGAGAATTAAATTAATATTTGCTCCACAGTGCTGAACGCAGGCTATTTAATGCTGACCACCCCTGAAGACTGATTGAGGTGCAGGATAACCACATTACCCAGATCAGCAGGTGAATACTCAGGGCTCATAACAGTGTAATCCTGAACACGAAAGCCATCTGTCAGCAGCAAGACTGCGAAACACAGCGGGAGAGTTCAAGTGCAACTTTCTCAACCGTATATTAAAACAGGAATTTGAATAAACATCCACCACCTTTACATCTACGCAACAGCGGCTGCAGATTAAACCCTCCTATATCATCACTTTACTGCCATGTTAAATTACAACTCTGTCAATCTCACTTGTGCCACTTTGTGTAAAACCCTAACTCTAATTTTCCTGTGCTCTTTCTCCATTTTGCTCTTTTAATCGCTTACTTTTTCCTCTCTACTGCACGCAAAACTCTTTTGTTTCATGCCATTAGAGGATCCATCCCCATGAGACCAACTAACTGCAGAGGGGTTTTTTAGGACTAGCAGGAGGAAGTTTCCAGCATCATTAAATGCAGGTAAGGGAGGAGAAAGGATGGAGACAGGGAGGGAGTCAGAGGCTAGAAACAGACTTTAGTGGAGGAAAGATGGCCAAAGAGAGCATCTGCAATTTCTGAGCTTCAAAACATTACCACTGTTTTGAAGTACTAACAGGCTGATCATTATTTTTGGTGTCCTGATTTGAACAAAACGCCCATTTCAACAACTTCAAATAAAATGGCTCATTGTAAAATCTTGTGCTATCTTCTTCTATGTTGTTTAGGGGCGAATGGCCACGCAGCATCTCCATAACTCCAGCTGGTTTCTAGACGGATCAGTAATACTTCTCAAGCATGCTCTAGCTTCCCAAGCCTGAGAGGGGGGGAATGCTTTTTAAGAAGACATTTTGGACTAGGGAAGAGGGGTAAAAAAAAAACAAAAAAAAACAAAACAAAAAAAAGCCCCACACACACAGTGGGGCTGAAAATAGCCTGGGCTGGCTGCACTGCTCTGCACATGGTTTATTTATCCTAAGGATTAGTGCAGGTGACTTGAGGGCTGGGCTCTGTGTGGGCTGCAGGCAGGCTGGCAAAGGGCTAGCTGTGACTCAGACTGCTGGATTGAGTTTAGGAGGAGGAGACTGTGGAGCAATGATGCCGCAATTCTGACTGCTGAGCTCCTCTGTGCTCGTCCGACCTCAAATGAGCCTAATTGTGTGTTTTCAGAGGCTGGCTCAGAGACGTGAAGGCCATTGTTAAGATGTGGCAGAGGGGCTGGGTAATGCAGTGAGTTTTTATCAGGTCCATCAGATAGGATAGGGCTGTCTTTAAAGTTCCACAGTATGCAGGCCTTATAATTTAAAGCCATTGACGCTGAGATGAAATTCAAGTCAGGATCCAAAGGTTTCCAAGGTTACCATGTCAGACGGTGTCACAATCAAGACGTTCTGATTTCAGCATAGCAATGAAAATATCACATACTGAATTTTTAACCCTGCATACAGTGATTTTAAGGCAAGGCAAGGCAAGTTTATTTGTATAGCACATTTCAGCAACAAGGCAATTCAAGGTGCTTCACACAGGACATTGAAATACAACGACGTAAAATGTAATGTAATGTAAAAGGTGATTAAAAACAGCAAGAAATCAACACATACAGGGTGGGGAAGCAAAATTTACAATATTTTGAGGCAGGGATTGAAAGACAGTGTATGACCAGTTAGTTTATTGAAAGTCATGAGAATTTATTTGGCACAAGAAAATGTACATCATAGAAAATGTTTTTATTCTATGTGTCCTCCTTCTTTCTCAATAACTGCCTTCACATGCTTCCTGAAACTTGCGCAAGTGTTCCTCAAATATTCGGGTGACAACTTCTCCCATTCTTCTTTAATAGTATCTTCCAGACTTTCTCGTAATAGTTTTGCTCATAGTCATTCTCTTCTTTACATTATAAACAGTCTTTATGGACACTCCAACTATTTTTGAAATCTCCTTTGGTGTGACGAGTGCATTCAGCAAATCACACACTCTTTGACGTTTGCTTTCCTGATTACTCATATGGGCAAAAGTTTCTAACAAGGTATGGATAATAGTGTTAGGTATGATTATGACATCAATATATGTTTGGTTTCAAAACAATTGACGTAGTGCCTGCTGAGAAAAAACAACTAAATGTTCATTGTAAATTTTGCTTTCCCACCCTGTAAAATCCAAAAATATAAAAACACACACATATTAAAGTAAGAGTTGCAGTGCAGAGTTTCAAAGAGAATATAAAATTTAAAAAGTCAAAAGCCTTTTGGTCAAAGGCACCAGTGAACAGGTGAGCCTCTAACCTTGACTTAAAAAAACTCAGACTCTCAGCAGACCTGATATTTTCTGGTAGTTTGTTCCAGATATACAGAGCATAAAAACTGAACGCTGATTCTCCATGTTTAGTTCTGTCTTTTGGAACACAGAGCAGACCTGCACCAGATGACCTGAGTGGTCTGGATGGTTCATACTGCACTAGAAGGTCTCTGATGTATTTTGGGCCGAAACCATTCAGTGCTTTATATGCTAGCGAGAGAATTTTAAACTCTATTCTCTGAGAGACAGGGAGCCAGTGTAGAGACCTCAGAACTGGACTGATGTGGTCCACTCTCTTGGTCTTAGTGAGGACTCAGTGTTAGTGGAATAAAACACAATGACAAGCATCAGATGCAGAAAATACGAGATGTCGTCCAACAGAGTCTAAGCTATTAAGCTGTGCTAACGGAATTTAAAGGGGATATTAAAAAGATTTTTGTTGTTGTTCAGTCAGATGCAGAGAATTGCACAAACAAGCAAACAGCAAATCCCAATAATCCTACAACGTAGGCTGCAAACAGAGCTGAATGATAGCAGACAAGTACTAAACCTGTAAACAATCAAATAATCCTGCCACACTACAAACAAGGCTGACAAAGATGTAAATACACAGAGAAGACAGAGGCAGCTACCGGAGTTTCACTCATCTCAAGCCATCTTTCACCGGAGTCTGCTTTTATGACTGTTTATGTAAAATGCGCAAATGTTTGCAGACAGACGGGGACTCTGTGTGTGACGAGGTCAGAGAAATGGACGCAGGGCAGAACAAAGCATGAAGAGACAGATGGGAACTGTTGTAGTGACAGGTGAGGATGTAGACTGTAGTCACTGTAGGCATGAGACGCAGACGCCCGGCGAAGAAATGAACTTGCTCTGATCTAGGCAAGGACAAATGGATGAAAGAAAGGCTGAGAGAAGAAAAGAGAATGAGCTGGAGGTACTGCATGTTATTTAGTACAAAAATGAGGGTTATAATGAGGAGGTTTAAAGTGGAAAAGGAGATAAGTGAATAGAGAACAGGGATGGCTCTTTCTGCATGTCTGACACTGCTACACTATAATGAGTCGTTTATTTTAATATGCAGGATAATCTGCCCAAATTGACTCTGTTTTTTATTATTGTCAGAGGAAAAACTGCTGGAGAAGTCAGGGAAATTAATTTCTAGTCAGCGAGATCAAATACAGGTGCAATCAAGAAGAGTACACACACACACACACAGAACAACAAAAAACATTACACACAGATAAAGTGGAGTAGCAGGAGGCAGTGGCATTCACAACAACAGCAGCCTCCAGAGAGAACAGCCGGGAGACTGATTAGTATTTCCTGGATGTGCCTTTGCACTTTTATATCAACCTCAGACTGGCATTTCCACTGCAATTACTGAGCTAATCAGTTAACCAACGATGGCTCTGTCTTGGCCTGAAGCCTGAGTTCAAGCAACATTTCTTTCTTTTTCCTTTTTAACGTGTCTGCAACAAAAAAAAAAAACAGCACATCTGCAGAAATAAGTGGAAAGAGCCACAGTTCACTGGCTGCTATGCTGCGGTGTGTGTGTGTGTGTGTGTGTGTGTGTGTACGTGCATGTGTGTGTGTGGTTTAGTGTTGATTTGTCGAGGCCTTGGCTTTTTAGGATGCTGCACTTTCTTGAAAGATTATCACTGTGACATTTTGTCTTTGCTGCACTGAATACAATGCAGATTGACAGAAGAGTAGGGAAACAGATTGAAGGACATTTACAGTGTGACAGGGAGGTGGGAAGAGAAAACAGAAAATACACAAAGGCTATGGAGACCATTTAAAAATTAAAATAATTTTTGAAATTCTCTTACTCTTGAAACATCACGAATAAAGCTCATATTATTCACTCGATGCAACTCCTCCATCTGGAATGAGTACTACATGCTGCTAAGGTTCATAAAGTGTGAATAAAAATTAACAAAAATCACACAACTGAAAATAACGATATGCCTATGGTTATTTATACAATTACAGTATCTTTCAGCGAAATAAATTCCATATTGTAAAAGATATTTTGAAGATGTGATAAAAAAATATTGTTTATCAAAGACCTTTCTGATGCTATGTTTTATAGAAGCTCTTTACACAACAACTTAAACACCACTGAAGTGTCATTTTTTTATCCTGGTGAAGAAGAAAAGTGTTATGTAAGTGCAATACATTAAATGAAGGACTTATCAGCGAAGGACTGTGTTATTTTCGCTTTAGAAGTGGTAGCTGTAAATGTAACAGTTTAAGAGATGCATAGTTTTATTCATCTTAATAAATCTTCATCTAAATAATCTTACAAAGATACAATTATATTATATTATATTATATTACATTATATTACATTATATTATATTATATGTTTTTCTTTCTTATGTTATATTAATGCTTTTTCTGTGATTGCTTCATTTTTATTTATAAGGGAAGGTATTTGCACAAGTCATTTTTAGCTTTTAACCTCTCCTCTCCATTGTTTTCATCATCTTATCGTGTGCAATGTGCAAAGCAACTAAGCTAATTATGACCTTTTACCTATTAGCTAATACACTTAATAGACATTCATAAAAACTATCAAGAAAGATTGCTGATTGTGTCTTCTAATTTATGAGGTGAATCAGAATTCAAGAAGCAAAAGTCTATCCATTAAATGACATATCTAATAGCATTAAGCTCTTACTGCTCTCCTGAAAATCATTTACGCATGTCTCAGAGGAATTTAAGGAGAATTAATAACAAACACTTTAGGTATTGTCAAGGATAATTTTTATTGATATTTTGGTCGTCGGAGTGAAAGTAAAGATACAGAGTGAGAGGGAAACATGCTGAAATCCAACCAAGGACATTCATCTCTTTCCAAATTGAGCTCTTTTCTTAGGATGTGTATTTATTGATGCCCTCTGCAGTGAGTCTTTTAATCACAATGGTGGTTTTGGGTAAATAATGGTAAAGTAAACATATAATAATATGTGAACGGGCTGAGAATTGCCTAAAAAGACTGTTTCTAACTTACACTGGCTTCTTTCTACTCACCTCCAGATTTGTGATGATGACAAATTTCTGTGTCTGTTTGCATCCCAACTTGTGCCAAAGAAAGCTTACATAATTCAGACCACATCTGTCTGCATCTACATATTTATTAGCCCGTACGACTCATTACTCATCATACTGCGACTTCATCCACCCTCCACCAGCTTTGTCAGATGTGAAGAAAAATGGCAATGAGGACAAATGTTTAGTTCCTATCTGTTTGAGAACTGAATTCAGGTTAAATGCGGCAAAGCATATACAGAGGGCTAGTGTAAAGTATATCAGGCAAGAAAGAGCCATTATTCCCTGTTTACCTCCTACACACTCTGAGTAAATATAATAGATAGATGCAAAACTAGTGAAGCGACACTGTTACACATGTTCTGGTCCTGCTCCAGTCTTGAACATTACTGGAGGAGTATTTTTGAGCGCTCACTACTGTACTAGGAGTTAGGATCACCCTTGACACTTTTACCACATTGTTCGGCATCGTTCCTGGAAGGCTGTGGCTACCTGCAGGTGTACACAAGGTGGTTGCCTTTAGTACTCTTTTGGCACACCGCCTTATTCTTACTAGGTGAAAGGACCCTGCCCCACCTTCTGCTGGACATTGGGTCAGAGAAGTGATCTCCAATCTTAAACTCGAAAAAATCTGATATACATCACATTAGTGTTTTTCAACCTTGGGGTCGGGACCCCATGTGGGGTCGCCTGGAATGCAAATGGGGTCGCCTGAAATTTCTAATAATTGATAAAAATTAAAATAAATAAATAAATAAAAACTTACTAATAAAAAATATATGGTGAGTTGACAGAGACAATCCCAATACATAAAGGACATGACAAACTGTGAAGCTGAAACTGAAGCACTGTGGTACTGTTTATCTTTCAAATGTTCATTGTGGCTGGTTTAAGATGGTGCAGCTCTTTCATAATTCATAGTTTGAGTTATTGTTTGTTCTGTATTAATTTGCAGCCTGGACTGACTGTACATATCTTGACCAAGGAAAATAAAATTCTCACTTTGTGCAGTAATCTACACCTGGCTTTTCTGCTTCCGTCCATAATATTACACATTATATAGACTAAATGTCATCTAAAATCAATGTTTATTTGCAACATAGTATAGCAAACTATTATATGATCTAAACAAATTAATTTTAGTAAAAAAAATGTCTCCGTTTTGAATGTCTGGGGTCGCCAGAAATTTGTGATGTTAAAATGGGGTCACGAGCCAAAAAAGGTTGGAAACCACTGCATTACATGGATCTGAACAGAAGTTTCATGAAGTGTGGAAATCTTCCTTCACCTTTTTTTGACAATCTTACGACACATGTACAAGGCCCTTAACTAGTAGAGATGTATGTGTGTATAAAACACTCTGATATGTAATTTTACTTATATCTACAGTGCCATATTGTATATGCATATAGATCTGGTGACAGCAAGGGGTTTGGGAGGGTTAAGTGGGTTTTGTTTGATTTTTTTCCTTTTTTTTATGTGTGTGAATACCCGTGTGTATTCTGTATTTTGAAATTTAACAAACGTATCTAAACAGGAGAACTGAATTCAGGTTAAATGCGACAAAGTATATACAATGGGCTAGTGTAAAGTATATCAGGCAATAAAAGGCCATTATTCCCTGTTTACCTCCTACACACTCAGTAAATATAATACAACAGTTTCTTTATATAGGGAAATGAAATTAAACTCATCATTCAGTGTAATGCGCTGACATTAGGTAAAACAGGCATTAGCACTTAGTGAGTGATGTTCAGACAACCACCCAGAATAGAGGACATCAGTCACTGCATTGTGTGGCCACAGTTAGGACTGACAGGTATATCTGAAAAAGTAAATTGGCTGTTTGTTCATTGTTTACTCTCTGCTGGTCACAGTTTCTCTGCTGATAAGTGGAGCGGAGCTGAAGTTGAAGTCGAGGCCTTGTCAGACGTATTTTCTAGCCCGGCTCGCTTTCTCTTTGTGTCCTCCAGTTGACAGGGACGCACCTGTTTAAGTGAACCACATAGGCTTATTATTCCCCTCCAGTCGTCAGTGGTGACTCTCCACCTCAGTGATGTTCCATTAATGGAACAAGGGATATGTTTTCAGTGAGAATGACACAAAACAAGTTAAAGTCAGTCAGTCACACTCCTATTCTGTAATATAAAGCCTCTACCTTTTACATTACTCAAAGGACCTTCTAATGCACTGTACACACGCAAGGTTAGAGTCAATCCTTAAATATAAAACAGCTGAAATACATAATTCCAGATCCAAATTATTGAAATAAGCTGTGATGTAATTTAATGTATGCTGGAGAGAAATTATGTCTGAAGAAAAAGGTTAATTAAAGTTGTAAATAACTAAAGACAATAACCTACTTATGGAAGGCCACAGAGCAATCACAGCTTTGGTTTTTATACTTGGAAATTAGTTTTGGCCTGATGGTCCCACTCATTATAACTCTATTGTTGCCTGGTAACGAGGGGTGATTGCACACATGCATGTGTATGTCTTTAAAGAGTTATCAGCGCCCTGCATTATCACCTCTGACACCTTATTAAGGACAGTGTTGTTTTAATTATACACTGATATCAACGAGTGGAGATAATTTTGAGTGGCATTCATTATGTGTCCTATTAGCATTTGAAGACTGACAAATGAGTTTGACTTTGTGGAAGTGGGCTCTACAGGTACAGATACAGAAGCAGGAGGGAAGATGCATAATAAATAGTGCAGGGTGACCGCGGCATGCAAAGACAAAGAGAAAATAGAGGAACGTGACTAGAAAAGAGAAAGTTATAATATCCCCTGCTGGCATAAATGTAAAACTTTAGTCTTATTTTAAACAGAAATATTCTATGATATCTCTGTTGGTGCATGATTTCACAGCTAACCTTAGTGAGTTTACCATAGGTGTAATTAATACCATTAAAAACGTCTCTGTTCTATTGTTAAGTAGGCTATATCAGAGAGTCACAGACCACAGCAGAGCCTGGACAAGTAAATCTAAAAGACTTTATTAATGTATCCAACAGTGGTTTATTTGTGGAAATATCCTAAGGTTTTTGTGTGACATTCAGAAATCCCTCGTGGCTGTTCAAGTTCCAATTTGAAGGATTTAAGAGGATCTAATATTCACGATTAGTATTACTTATAATTACTCAAAAATGTGAATCATGCACTTCACCTTAGAGCATACTGTTTATGTTTATGGAGTCTGCTGAACTGCAACACCATATTTCCACAGTAGAAATAAACAGATTTCCTCTCCTATTTTTTTTTTCTATTTTATGGCAGGTGGTAGTCAGTGTTACAGTGCATTACTGTTGCTGCTTTCCTGCTGACAGTATCAGCTCAATTCACCTCATTTTGACTCGACTTTGCTCGGTTTTGACACCTGCGTGTTTCCTTTCCACTGAAGGTATAGCGCATTCTCAGGTCGTCATGGCGACATGACATCCTCTTCAGTGCGATTGTAACTATGAATGAAAGATTGAGGAGGATGAGTCAAAACTTGAAGTTATAGTTTGTGAAATAAAACCATGGCAAGATTTTGTTTTGTCAGGTGATTATGCAGTTATTCAGGTGAAAAATCTGTGATTGATTTACCAAGACAGAGATTACATTTTCAGAGATTTCCCCCCCGCTCAGTGCTGGTGATGGCAATGGCACTGCAATGATTCTGAATCAACCAATTTGTGATCAGTAGGATTTAATGTCATGTCAAGTATTGCTTGTTTGTGTATGTGGTTGTGTGTTTCTTTGTTTTATATTATTTATTTTACTATTTTAACTGATTTTACTGCGAAGCACTTTGTAAATTCTTTCTGTGAAAAGGGCCATATAAATAAAATTTACTTACAATGAAAATGCCTAAAAGACTGTCCCATCAGTGGAAAAGAGGCATATGTTTGAGTGTGGGCTAGAGTTAATAACCACTTAAATAACAGGTGGTGCCAGGCACAACAAACCCCACCCCTCGCACATATGTCGCCCATTATAGGTAAATGGGAAGATTTTAAAAATTCATAAAAAATTTTAATTTTGACTTACTATTCCCAAAATGTAATGAGATCTATTCTGGGTCACTGGCAATCTATAAAGTCAATTTGGTATGAATTCAACCAATAGTTTTGCTGCTACATACATGTGAAATTTCACCCATTATAAGTAAATGGGGAGAAAAAAAGATTTAAAAAATGTATAAAAAATTTAAACTTTGACCTACTTTTCCCAAAATGTTATGACATCTATTCTGGGTCACTGGCAATCATAAAAAGCAAATTTGGTATGAATTCACCCAATAGTTTTGCTGCTAGAGTGCTAACAAACAAACAAACAAACTGAACCAAAAACAATACCCCTTGCCTCCCTTTCAGGTGGCGGGGTAAAAACACCAAAATGGACAAAGACAACATTAGTTCGAACAAGGGACTTTCAGATTGTTTTCAGATCAGGGTGAGACATGGGTAGAACATTTCAATCTGCGATTCCACCAGTAGATGTCACTAAATATTACACATTGGATATCTTAGTGAAACATTTAGTGGTGCACTTCCATGAGGTTTTGTTGTGTTCTAGTCAGTTCTGTTTTGTTAATTAATTCAAGCATATTTCAACACACATTTTAAAACATACATTTGTAAATAATATCACGCGCCGTTATTATAAACATCACATTCTTTGAATTTTCTCACAAAGCCTGAGTCTAGACGCTGTAATGGGAAAGAGAGGTCGCATTTCTTAGAGCACTTTATGGTACATTCACACATCACAAACAACAAGGCAATTCTTTCATATTACACCTTCATCGTGTCTGCTGTGAAAATGGCTTCAATAAACATCACATTTTAAAACCTTGTGTCTGTAGAGATTCTCCATCTTCTAGGTCATGTTATAGCTAGAGTTTTTAACCCATAAAGACCCAAATATCCACCAGTGACCAAAAGCATTTGCTGATGTAAACTGTTAATTACTTTAGATCCACTAATCCTATCAATCCATGTAAATAATTGGTGTAAAATGCAGTTTGTCGTCTTTTCATGGTCATCAGAAATGATCCATTTGGACGTTCAGAGGCTCAATAGTGAACATGGAAACACCGTCATCTTTTACAACATTGATTCACCAGTAAAACCCAAGGAGTTGGATCAATGACAGTGAGTGGAAACACTGGGTTTATGTTCAGTTAATGACAGATTTTACTGAAAGTGTCACCTTTTCTTCAGTTTTCTCTGTTTTTGGTATAATAATCCTTAAAATGTAGTCTCAGCATGATGATTAAAGTACATGATCAGAAAATTAAATATTGGAAAATAACTGATTTGCATTGGAAAAAAATGCAAAATAGAAAGGACAATATTAAAATAGTGATAGATCATTTAACCCTGTAAAGCCTGAACCATTAAATCACTGACAGAAAATTCCAGTTCTTTGAAACTGGAGCCTTTACTGGTCCTTCTAAACAACCCTTTTTTTTTTTTTTTTTTGTTTCAAATATCAATTTCCATGTATGAGTTTCAATTTTGTATCATATTGGATACATCAGGTCTCAATGCTCAAATATTATTATTTTTTAACAAACAAAAACATAATATAACCCCAACATGTCTAACAAATTGATAATTCCTTTTCAAAATTGGCAAAGTTCTGCCTCCTTCCTCATTAACGACAATCTTGTAGTGTCACTGGAAAGGCCTCTGGGGAACAAATTCCTCCCCCCTGGTGGATTATCTGTGTATTGCATGTATCTGATTGTATACATCAGGTTTTTCAAGAAAAAAAATATCACACTGATCATGTAGAGGGCTTCAAAACGCATGTATCAGATATGACACATTGGTGTTATAAGGTTAAGAAAGGTTAAATAGAGAGAAAAATTCATTTGAGAACTGCCACAAAAGCAGCACTGGGTCTTTATGGGTTAATAGGTTTGAGCAGGACTTGCTTGAGGTTTTGAAGGCATTTTCTACTCTCACCCACTAAGAGGCTCCATTGTGACTGACAGGTGTGGAGTCCAGGTGTTTAACCTCTGAGTTGTTGACACCTTGAGGGTATTTAAAGGACCCACAAAACCCCTGGAGGTGTTTTCAGTGATGTTGTCAGGGAAGCAGTGGGTGCAGGACATTATTAGTAGTGACAATAAAATTTCAATCAGGCCGAGTGCCCACATCCACATAGACACCTAGTCACCAAAACTAATAAAAAATCACCTGTGTGCCCTGGTAACACATTCACAGTAAACCCACACAGGTGGGTTATTTTTGGCTCAGGAGTGTGTTGGCTTTGTTTCACTTGTTTTTTTTCCTTTTTAAACATCGGACTACATGTGGTAACATTGTATTGAATGAATACTGGAGGATTTGAGTAGATGAAGGGATCCATGTTTGTTTGGTCATTTCTTACTGGGTTGACACAGATATGGTATAATATACAGCATAACTGATCATAACTGAATTATACAGGGTGGGGAAGCAAAATTTACAATGAACATTTAGTTGTTTTTTCTCAGCAGGCACTACGTCAATTGTTTTGAAACCAAACATATATTGATGTCATAATCATACCTAACACTATTATCCATACCTTTTCAGAAACTTTTGCCCATATGAGTAATCAGGAAAGCAAACGTCAAAGAGTGTGTGATTTGCTGAATGCACTCGTCACACCAAAGGAGATTTCAAAAATAGTTGGAGTGTCCATAAAGACTGTTTATAATGGAAAGAAGAGAATGACTATGAGCAAAACTATTACGAGAAAGTCTGGAAGATACTATTAAAGAAGAATGGGAGAAGTTGTCACCCGAATATTTGAGGAACACTTGCGCAAGTTTCAGGAAGCATGTGAAGGCAGTTATTGAGAAAGAAGGAGGACACATAGAATAAAAACATTTTCTATGATGTAAATTTTCTTGTGGCAAATAAATTCTCATGACTTTCAATAAACTAACTGGTCATACACTGTCTTTCAATCTCTGCCTCAAAATATTGTAAATTTTGCTTCCCCACCCTGTAATTGTTTGTTCCATACTTTGGATGTACAGTACTGTGAAAACTCTTAGGCACTTTTAGCTATATTGTTTTTACAGGGATGTAAAGAGCATGATATTGATTTCTCAGTCTCTTTATTAAAATATAACAAGAAAATAAAGAGAAATATTGTGTGCAATATTAAAAAGTCACAAAATATAAATGGCTGAATGGCTTATAAATGCAGAAATCAATACCTAGTGTTACCTCTGTTCTGATGACTAAAAGTGGCCCAAACAATTAAAAACAAGATCACTGCGATAAAGAGAGTTGAAGACATCATAAGAAAGGAGATCAAACTAACACTAGGTACATTGTTTTTTTGTTTTTTTTAATTTATTTTCTTGGATTCTATTTTTTGATGCTGTTGTCATATTTCATATATATATTTCATTTTGTTGTACCTTCAGAGGCTGGAAAATATGTGCATTATAATGTGTCATTATAATCTTAAAACAGAGTTTTGCACAGCAGGTAATGATAATCATGATTTATTGTTGAGAATGGTAAAACTCCTTATGGTGGTAATAAAAAAGTTAAAGTCTCCAAACATAAAGTAAAGGCCAAACCAAAGCAAGGTTAATAAAACCCAAACATCCTGTCAGCCAATACATCCAGTTTCTGTAAGAGTTTCTTCTTGGTCCCAGACACCCTCGGGACCTTCTTGCACAAAGCGTCACTAAGGGACCAGGCAGGACTCTGAAGTACCTCAAAGAAACTCCTAAAAGTATTTTTTTATACAGAAATGACCTGAGAATTTCCTTCTTTTTTTCCAGAAGTTTGATGTCTGTAAGTTTGAAGTCTTTTCGAACACATGTGTACGAGATTGATCTGCGGTGGCCCTGTTGGACAATAATGTTTAGAAGGATCATATCACACTAGGAAAAGTTAAATCTTTAACAAATAATAGATTCTAAGTTTCCAAAATATCTCCGCCTTCTTCTCTAATTGCATATCCCTTGACCTTCAGAATAGCTCATCCAGTTCCCAGCAGTATCAAATGTTCAGGTTGCCTTGGTAGTGACATTATTAGTGTTTTCAGTAGAAGTTTAATTTAAACTTCCACTGTATTTCAGACTTAATTGGAGCCTCACATGCAATCATAAAATGTCAATTTGTAGATACTGCTCCGGAAATACCATCGTGCATGTTTCTGTGTAAGGTTTTCTCCCTGATTTGTGCAGCAGCGAGTCGCTCATCAAGTCATCATTTGATTGCATCGTGTATTTGCGATAAAAAAGATGCCATCGCATTGAATGATACTTCTCATTAGCAGCGCATCAGACCTGCCCTGTTTCCCCAGACAGAAAAGATGACTGCGGAATTTTTGTTTTCTTTTCCTTTTCTGTCCTTGAACCACCTTGAAAATATACACACACTAAACTAAAATACACACACTGTCGAAAATGTGAAACAAGAAGGCACCTATAGTGGGATCTGTGTTAGTATCACTCTGTATCTGTGTCTAAATGGGCTGTTAGCCTCCTGCTATCTCTTTCTTAGGGTCACCATGGCAACCACAGTCTGTTAAGAGGTTGTATAAACCTGACCCTTAACTTTTTCAAACACTATTCACTCATGGTAAGATCACAAGGTTTTCTGAAATAAACCTGATTGCAGTAAAACGGAGAAGAAAGCCCCACAGGTTTTTTTTTTTTTTTTTTTTCATCTTGTGGATTATGCACCCACCACTCCAAACCTATTTCGCAAAGAGTTACATTGTATGCTTGCTTTTACAGAGATACAAATCTGGAAAAATTATGTATAAAAGGCTAATTGTAAACAGTTTCAAATCAATTTCATACCCATTCATTACAGATTGATATGCCTCTGGTTATAATTGGTCCCCTCCTATCATGCACTGCTGGTGTGAAATATAGTGGAAATGCACTTGTTATTTTTGCAGTTTCCAATTATATTCTGATGTTTTGCAAATGCTTCAACTATTTTATTTTCACATACACCAGCAGCATCTTTTCACTCACTGCCTTATTAGTGTGACTTCCATATCAGGGGCTTCTCTTGCTTTAAGCCACCAGCCGCCCCAACTATTTTGACATTCGCTGTGGCTGATTTGACGGTGCAGATGTGATTGTTAGCCTGGATGCATGGCCTTGTGTATCCTACAATACTGTGTGGCAGTTTATTCTCCTGTGTGTATGTGTGTGTGTGGGGGGGGTATATGTTTACTTTGGTGCCTGTGTCATTGCTTGCTGTCCTTTTCTTTATGACAAGGAACAGTGGGGTAGCTGAGTCCACTGCTTTGTGTTTATTTTTCTGAGCGTTTGAGTCCTCACACTAATCACACAAACACTCCTGCCCCTCTGACAAACACATCTAACATACCGAAGCAACACACGCAGCATGAGGCAAATAAAAAGGATTGATTCTTTGACAGAGTGTGCACAAAGAAAAGATGAAAAAATTTAAGCACTGACTGATTTTTCTTGGAACTTACTGTAGAACATTTCTATCCTTTTTTTTTTTTTCTTCATAAAAACTTGCATAAACGTCTTCTGTGATGATGTTTTCGACTAAATTAGAACAGTATTCTCATTGCTCTGCTATTAAATACACGGAGAGTTCATAAAAGACAGCACACTGTATAGTTCCATGCATTAATGACTGCTGCAGCCACAGTAGTATTAAAAATAGAACTGTCTATTTGGAGTAGTTCACAATTAATTTTATCTTTCCCAAAGTTGTTAAATGAGCTTGACCACATGGGAAGTGCTTGAACCTTTTATATTATACAAAATCCGTTCAATAAATACATTATTTTGTCAGACAAATTGAAAACCACTGACATGATGACCTTTGCGTGCATGTGTTGTCTGTTATCTTTCCTCCCAGCTTGAATCATCCCTTGTTGTCACCTTGAGATTGGGCAGGTAGTGACGGCTTGAACGCTGCATGTTTGGAAGTTGGAGTTGCTTACATCCACTATCTGGGAAATGAATTAATCTCTTGGTATTCAGGAACAGCATGTGACAGGCTGGGAAATCTAAAGCCTCAGCGGATTTCTCTCAGTAGAGTGTGAAATTTGTCACACAGAGGAGGTTCACTCCAGGGGAAGAGCTGCAGGCCCTTTTTTCCCTCATGACAGTTTTCCCGCCCTCTAAACTGCACCAAAAAGTGTCTGGAGTCCCCGTAATGAATGCAGTCATTAATTGAGGCTCATCCCACCTTCCCTGGTTGGTATTTTGGGAGTCGCAAAATGAAAGACAGTTGATGAAAGAGGGCTGTGTTAGCTGCAGAGAGGCAGAAAGGTGCTCTTCTCCAGCAGGAGAATCGTGCTCCAGCAGCGCCTCGATCTGTCTTCTTGTGTTTTCTTATTAATGAGGGTGATGGCTTCCTCCTTCTCCGCTGTTGGGATGCACTCCCTTGTGTTCAAATTGGCCAGTAAACAAAAGCCCAGGGCTAGCTGCAATGACTCTTCCTGCTGTCCAGCCTTCAGCCCAGGGCAGATCTACTGTACAAGCTGGTCCCAAGTCATCGCCCAGAGGAGCTCAACTGCTTTATTACAACCACTCAGATGTTGAATCATAGAGCTATTCCTAAAATAAATCTATGAGCACTCTATTGTGCAACTAGACTCTGTGCATGTGTATGTTTTTTACAAGGACAGTTCAGAGCCTGGGTGTGCATCACGTCATGCATCTGCAGTCCCGTTTGTGCATCTGTGCATGTATACTGTTACCCTCTGACATTACCATATGTCCATAATGTCACCACAGAACATACTGTACTTTATTTATTCATGTATCTTTTCCCCTAAGAAGCTGTTTGACTGTTGTAAAGCATCTAGAGCCTTTTCTTATGTCAGCTGTTTGTCATTCAAGTTTTCACAGCATGTGGTGAGAGCCCAGTGGTGTAACTGCAGCCCACGGTGTACACTGAGCCACACAGTGCACAAAGGGGTCATGGGCTGTTATAAATCAGACTTGATTTAATTTATTTTGGGGACTTGCGATGTCATAGAAAAAGTAATTAAAGCCAACTTAAGCACGATACACAATTTCATTAAGCGGGTGAAGAAAGTATCGATTTAAGTCGCTATAAATTATGAGGAAGGCGAGGATGTATGTGCAAAGTGAAACATGCAATTTGGAGAGCCTTCTGGGCCCATTACTGAGGTAAAGTCAGGTGTCAGGTGAAATACTCAGTGACAGCCTTTTGACTTTGGTAAATGAATCCTCTCATCCTGCTAGAAGGTGATTACAGCTCATTATTATACATTGCATATTATTAGACATGCACTGAGGAGACATCTACACAAATTTCCATCGAACCACCCACCCACACACACACACATGCACACACACACACGCACACACACAGACTGATGTACATCCACACATGAGCATACTACAAATAAATATCGGCCCATTATTAGCCAGCAGTGTTTCACCACCTATTAGTGCTAATTGCACGTAATTCACTGCGAACACTTTTTGTAGGTCTCTGCAGCCAGACAGAAACGCAATCATCTGACTCTGGAGACTAATTTAAACTCTACTGAAATGACCCTTCACTATTAGGTACTACTCAGGTCCAGTTAATATAGAACTATTTGTGCTGTGAGGCTGTATAACTAGGATGGATGGACGCGTAGGTGGGTAGGTGGATAGATAGATAGATAGATAGATAGATAGATAGATAGATAGATAGATAGATAGATAGATAGATAGATAGATAGATAGATAGATAGATAGATAGATAGATAGATAGATAGATAGATAGATAGATAGATAGATAGATAGATAGATAGATAGATAGATAGATAGATAGATAGATAGATAGATAGATAGATAGATCTATCTGTCACATTAATCTTTAATCCTGTTTAACCCTACTGAAGTGCACCACTGTGGGGCCTCTGTCTCTGTCCTGCCCTACTGACTGGGCCCGCGGCTGTTTATGCCTCAATGTTTACTCAGCTGTGCATGACAAGAGGGCGGTGCACACAGCAAGCTATTGCACTTCTAGCTGCTGCGATGGCTTCTCTAGCTGCATGGCGTTTCTCTCACAGCAGAAAGCGAGCGTGGGTTCCACACACGGCCAGGACACACAGGCAGCCAGGAGATTTGTAGGCGACAGCAATGATTGAGATGTCCAGGAGATGGGCAGGCAGAGGAGGAGGATTGAACATCTCACATGGATGTTTATCATATTACTGTTTAGAACAAGGGATGGGGTTGCTGAGGAGAAATAAGAAGAGTGGGAGCAATGTTCAGATTTGTTGCACAGCAAAATTTGCAAGCAGTGCAAGTACTTTTAAGATGCTATATACTGTAGCTATAATTTGATGTAATTACATAATAAAAATGTACAGTATAACTGCATCACATAATTGGCTGATAGTGAATGACTTAGTCCTCCAAGCAGCCATTCACTGGCTCACTTTATTCTACTTTTTCTCACTTGGGGTAGAATAAAACGATACCTGCTAACTGCCAGAGCCTGGATAGAAAATTGGACAGCTCTGAATGAATGTGAAGTTGCAATTCCAAGACTTTTATGTCTCCCATCGAGATTCACAGTACCATTTCCATTATTCACCAAGAAGCTTCAAGACAGCAAGAACTGAAACTATTCATTTTTCAGTAGTTATTGAACTGCTATTTTACTGATATATAAAAGAAACTTGGTTAGTAGTTCTTGTATCAGTAAGTCAGCAGTTACTTTAACGGCCATCATAGAAAATTGCTGACTTAATTCTCTTACATCTCAACAGATTATTAGTTATGCATATAATGTAATATTTAAAAAAAAGAGATTAGTATTTAATGAAAGATATAAATGATAAATTAAGAAGTACACTATTCTTTATATAAATCTCAAGTGTCACAAGGAATAATCCATGTTAGTGCTTAAAAATATATTCATGATCCTTTATTTCTGACCTCCTTTAGTTTTCAGTAATTTAAAGAAAACAACAACATTGGTTTTATATTCTTATGGTGAAACTACCTATATTTCAGTATATATCTCATATCTTAGTACGAGCAAAGTAAAATCACTCGTTTTAAATAATTAATTTAATTTCAGTACAAAAGTAGGCTATGTAGCCCTTCTCCTTCACTATAAAGTACAATTAGACATCATTCATTTTAACAACATAGTTAGAAATGGCTGCTTCTAACCATTGTTTTTTTTTTTTTTTAGATGTACTAATTGAAGCAAGTGGAAAGCAATGACATGACATCGTTAGAAATAAATTAATGCAAAGTCATGATGGAATGATATGACTAAAATTATACCTTTAGGGTCTGCACGTTGAAATACTTTTTCAATAGATTTCCCTCTTTTTCCATTTTGGTGAGTTGCAGAAACACGTAGGAGGTATTACAGGGAATCTGCCCTCAAGGTGTTATTTCCTCTCACTGTGTGGTGCCAATGCAAGTCCATCCACCAGAGAAACCAACAATGCCATTAAACCAACAATTAGTTGTCCTCAGAGACAGATAATGGCCTGCGGGGCAACCTCTGCTGCTTCCGCTTGATCAGCTTTTATTTTGTTTTCTCGTGAATCCCTTCTATTTTCCTCAAAAAACATTTGTCTTTAACTCTACTAATTGGAAATCCATGTGCCAGATCATGGTTTTGACAGGAAAAAGTTGAGTTTCGGTGGCTTATTTGATGTTTTTTGCAATGTGAAATACATCATGGTGGGTTATAAACAGCCCCCTTTCAACTCCATCATGTTTCCTTGTACTGTAATGACTGCCTGGTTTGACCTTTATCTCAAATTCACTCTCGTGCTGTAATAGTGCTAGGGTCACCACCCTGATCTTAGATTGAAACAGCACTCTGAGGCATATATAACTTAAGTGAATACACACTTCCATTTTTCTTCGTATGATACGCGCCGTACTCTCGTCCTGTCTCCTGAGGTGCCTCTTACCGGAGCTATGATGCTATCGTCTCTGAAGGTGATAGGTACTCAGAGCCTGGACGATGTCTGGGAATAGGATGAGAGAAGAGGACTGTCTCTACTGGCCTGTGAAATATTCATCAAATGAAGCAGGGATGGGTGGGGGCTGCTGAGGAGGTGCGGCAGGAGATGGAGAGGAGTCCACAGGGGAAATAACATCATAGTTCAGGAGACATGGGGCGAAGAAGGAAGAGTGATGCAGCAGGGAAGGAGAAAAATGTAGGAGGAAGAGCTTTTGATTGTGTGGGGGCTGCTGGTTAAAATCCCAAATACAGTATGATAGAGAAAAAAGTCCCCTGACAACAGCGGGGGAGGCTTTATGACATGAACAGCATAAAGCAGAGGAAAATAAAATGACGATTTTATTTGCTGTTTAATAAAAGTTTGCCCCCGTTCCCTGTTTTCTCCTCTTCTGTCAATACTTCCAGGAGCACTTGCTGTCCAAACCCATTACGTGATCATTAAACTGTTATGCCCTGCAGACTGCAACGCCTCAAGGTGTCATCCAACAGGCGGAGCACTGGACACCAAGTTCTTGAGTTGCATGACCAATTACTGCTCATTATTCTGATTTTGACCTCCAGAAAAAAAATAAGACTTCTTTGCAGAACATAGTGGTCAATATTTTATGGGTCATATCTCCTCTTGTCTTGTTAAAATAATTGTCCTTCCCATATTTTTTTTTTTTTTTAACTGATTTGTTACCTCTCTCACCTCCAACTTGGATGTGGGACAAATAGAAGATAATTACAAGATTGGTTTGGAAAGAAATGTCCCAGAGGATTAGATGTATGTTATTACAGTATAATACTAAAAAAAGAGGGACTTAATTTTCTTAACTTTAAGCTGAATCATTATTCTTTTATGTGAAGAGCAATAAAAAAAAGTGGTTTCAGGGAAGGATTGATGTTATCTAGATGAAAACTGAGAAAAAGTTTTGTAGCCTCTTTGGCTTATTGATACTTTTTAATGGTTCATCATATAAAGATACTCATACGGGCCCTTCAGCAGTTTTCGCTCCATAGTAAACCCAAAGGATACATTATCCCTCAGACGTTATGAGTCATAATGATCTTATGACATTTTAAGAATCAAAATGCTTGTACAGTATAATCTGCCGCCATCATCTTTCATCTTACAAACTGTTGCAGTAAGAGTGATTCATTCAGAGGCATCCTCCATGGTGAAATGTTACATTTAAACTATGAACTTTGTTTAACTACATACAATCAATCATGAAAAAGACACTTAAAGGTCCAGAGTGTAAGATTTACAGGGTCTTAGGAGGATGTAATTACAGATATGAAATACAATACTCATAGTTATGTTTTCATTCATGGAAAATCACTTGAAAATATGAATTATAGTGGTCTTTTCATTGACATCTTGAGCTGTACATGGATAACCTCTGAATAACTCATTATGGATGCTATGCCCCCTCTGTTTTAACCCCCGTGTCTCTGGTGTCTCTTTGGATTTGTATATAAGCTTCCTTGAGTCCACATTCCTACTAAGTAATATTGATCACACTGTTATATAATAGTGAATATATAATAATGAATTTCCCCCTGGGGATCAACAAAGTAAATCTGTATCTGTATATAGGAGCATTCTCACAGCTGTTCTGTACATCCAGGGTTGATAAACTTTACCAAATGTCCACATGCCTGTGTCTTCATATACACATTTATATCTACAGTCCATCATATTCCCTGCTATGTTTCAGTACCTCCGAAACTCTCTTTTTTCTGTTTCATAGCAGGTGACATCCAGAATTAAAGTCCATTATTGTCGCCTACTCAGTATGGATCAAAGTTAATAGCCATTTAACTAAAAAAAAAAAGAAAAAAAAGGGGAAAGCTTGTCTCTAATGAGGGACTGTAATTTTAGTGACCACCATAGATCAGGGCAAGGATGAGAGGACAGCAGCACAATCTGCACCCACTGCTGCTAGTATTACACACTGAGCTTTCATACTTTTCTCACAATAACCAAACAAACAACCATTAACTGATCCAGCCTCTAAATGCTCTATGGTGCGGTTCATTATGACAGAGCTCAACTGGTTCAGAGAAATCACAGCGACTTTAAAAACAATAATAATAATAATAATTATGTTTGACTTTGTAGAGGTGGTGTATTTCTGTGAATATAACCTCCCTCTGTTGGGTGGAAATTCAGTCCATTCATTCCTTTTTTTTTTATTATACCTGCTTAATTCTTTCTAAGGTCCTGTTGGGCCCTTTAAAGCTGAGGTGTTTGGTATTTTTCTGGGTTTTATCATGTAAAAATTCCATAATTACCTTTCAGTATATTGTAATTGAAGTAGGAAAAAGAACTCTACCTCCCTCTCTGTACTCTGATAGGAGGTTTTGGCCACTCGCAGGTAGAGGGGTTAAATATGTGGCAGACAGCTACAATTACAGATCCACCAGACATGAACAAGTAGCTCGACACAGACGTAGTGGTGTGAAACTGGTAAATCTATCTTTATATTTAGTCTTTTGATTTGACCTGCAAAAGGGTGTATTTTCACATTCTGCCTTTTTTTTCTCCTGGTTTCAGCTCGTGCAGCTTTAATCATGTATACTGTTTGAATATGGAAATAAAGAGTACCAGAGAGTCCAGAGTGCTAACTATTGCGCCACTGTGCTTATCTAATATCATTAAATAAACCTTTAAAATATTCTAGCGAAATTTGGGTCCCAGAGGACAAACCCTACTGACTTTGGTGGTTTTCGTTTTTTCCTAGCCTTTTCTCAAAATCACTAGTTTGTTAATAGTGTTTTGTCAGTGGTAAGGTCTTCTCCCTTTAATTAAGAAAATTTCCATATGAAGCCCTTTAATTGCCCTCCTAGGTCCTCCTTCTATTCTCATTTGCTTTTCATTTTGACTTCTTATCTTGACAACTCGTGACTAAAAGTCTGATTTTATGTTGTTATGTTTTATGTTATTTTGTTACACACACACACACACACACACACATACACACACACACACACACCTACACACACACATACACACACACACACACACACACACACACACACAATAACATTATTTTGCCGCTGGCTTTCCATCCCCAGTCTGTAGTTTATTTTGTCTGTGGAGCGGCTCTCTGTTCCACCCAAGACTGGTTATTAGCGTGGTGAGTCAGCGACTCATTCAAAACCAAACAGGGGAGGGGGGTGGATTGGCTGTGATTCTTTTATTGAATTATTTTTACCATTGTGCTGCAAACATAAGTGATCAGACTCCAAGATCACCCATCAGCAGGAGTGTAAACTATAATCAATCATTTTCCCCAGGAGCCACAGGCTGTTGATGTCCTGGATTTTAACCATATTACCAAACACTAAATGTGCAAGTATAGACCTCTGCAGATGCCTTTTCTAATATTAATCCCATTATTTATTTTCATAAAGTTAATTCATGTGTGAAGGTATGCAGTGTAGTGTGAAATTTTACTGTTTTTCCAGGTCAGCTGAGATTCCTGTGGGATTTCAATCCTAATTACACAAGCTGCATGACGGGATGCAACAAATTTGCCTATTTTATAGTTCTGGATCGTGTTGGTTGCTGTGTGCCTGCCGCTGCATTTAAATCGCATTTTCATTGTCATAGCTATTTAAGCAAACAGCATATTAATAGTGAAAGTGTTTGCAATTTACTGAGACAGCTTTAAAGTCTTTGAAAACATTCCCATAAAACAACAGAGCACTAATGGATTGAACTTAGCCTGCTGAGACATCTTTTAGCAGCTCAGATTGCAAGACTGTATTAAGACCTCACTAAATGGATGGGAAAGTGTGTGGATTTGAGATTCTGGGATTCCTTAAAATCTTATGTTTCTCTAAAAACAGATATGCATAATTATGTGCATAATAATTCATTACAGCAGAGCTCTGTTGAGTGCTTTTCAATACCTGTGAAATTGAGTGTGAGTGACAGCTTTATTGGATATGCAGCTCTGAAAGATTATAGGCAGTAAACTGCAGTCTGTAAGTAATGTATTAAATCCTGTCAAAAGAGAAGGGATTTGTCTTTTGAAGTGGCAAGAGTGAAGAAAGTGTAGACATCAGAATTAACACGTATATTGAACTTTGACTTCACAAGAACCAGTATTTGACAGGAAAAATCTGTCCATCGTTGTTGAATGTGTCTACCTTCATGTTCCATATGATTTCTGCTGCCTTTTTCATGTGCGTCTAATAATTTATTCATTCATTGCACTAAGCAGAACAAATAACTGCTATATGCACATGTAGAAGCTGTGCATTATGTATGTTCTTATTCTTACCACCCATGTCTCAATACAAGGCATCAACGACTTATTGAGAGGTAGAAAGTAAGTGTAAGCTGACGTTTCTGTATTGATAAAAAAGCTGCTTAACATCATGTGTGTCATATAGGTGGATTTAACATTTATATAAAGGTTGATTTATTTATGGTATACAGTTAGTGCAGTCACTGTATAATCTGACACATTTACGCTTTCGTTTGTGAAGAAAGAGAGGACTGACAGCTGGGTTAAGCTTACGGTTGTTCACTGAACCATTATGGTTCACAGCGTCTGTGAGGCTGATCAATACGCGACAATGAATGTGCAGTGAAGGCCACCTGCTGCAGGTTGCTGAAAGTAAATAGTAATAGAAAGAGGCAGAGGTAGTTAAACCACAGCAGAGTTCGATTTTTAACTTCAAATAAATATTTCTTTGGGATATAACATTCGCTTCAGTTTTTTTCTATGTGAATCTAAATGTTTCACATGTGGTTTATGGCTTACCCTACCTTTCACTTGCCTTTCTTGATATAGTACTGAATGCTTTTCCTCACTCAGATTGATGTCTGCCTCCGCACCCAGCAGACTCTGGCTGACTTTTCTTGATAGATGGCCAAAATGTCTAAACTGCCCCTGGCAGGACCCAAACTCTTTCTCAACAATTACTTGGTTGGTTTGTTCTTTCTAATCATAGATATGTCACTCTGTGCCATAACGCTGAACAATAGCCTGCTCCCAGCATTAGCAGCTGAACTCCCCCTTTCTGTCTCTTTCACTTTGCGTCCCTGCTCTCCGCTGCTCCCTGCTCCTCTACTCGTTCACTCAGTCTCCCTGCATGTTTGATGTGACTCATACAACACTAAACGCTCCAATGCAACATTAAGTCCTCACCAAAGAAAGCTCAATATTGATACATTTCTGTCTAGTTACTATTGTGAACTCATGGCTGTTTAGACATGTCACACAGGCTCTGCTGATATTTCACACAGCTTCCGACTAACATCTGTGTCTTAGCTCTCCTTAAAAATTAAGGCAGCATTATTCCTGGCTGGGATGCTCGGTCTCCATGGTAACATCAGGTCCATTATAAGTGCAATAAAGAGCATGCGAGGGAATGTGAAATCACCCGTCTGCCAGTCTCCATCACCTCACTGGGCTGATTGTGTAACCTCCAAACCCATGGGAATACCTCCTCCTCTCACTTTTCTTTTGTATTTTTTATTCCCCTCTCTGTGTTTCATTTCTTTTCTTTCTGTCACACATGCTCTTTCTCTCTCTAAATGTACACACATACAAGACACTCTCAGACACACACACACATCAGAAGTTGAGACAAACACTGACCCCAAGTGGATAAGCACTGTTAATAACTCTAACCTGCTGAAAATTCCTCCTCACATAAGTGCCACTTTTGCAGACCTCTGCGATTAAAATAATTTATCATTGCAGGTCTTCACTCGGTACGGGAAGTGCTACACCTTTAATGCTGGAGGTGATGGACGCACACCCCTCTTCACCACCAAGGGAGGCATGGGTAATGGACTTGAGCTCATGCTGGACATTCAGCAGGATGAATACCTGCCTGTCTGGGGAGAAACAGGTGAGAGGACCATCGTTCAGCTCATTCTGCGGTTGGCACTCCTGACTCTGAAATCTGTCATCTGTCACATTCTCTAAGTTTGTGGGCAGAGTTTTGCCATGGGATCTTTAGAGTGCGAAAACTTAAGTGCTTGGATTCATCACGGTTTATTAATATTTTCCCACATTGTTCTTTATCGTGTAGATGAGACATCATTTGAAGCTGGGGTCAAAGTTCAGATACACAGCCAGGATGAGCCGTCCTTCATCGACCAACTGGGATTCGGAGTAGCACCCGGCTTTCAGACATTTGTTTCGTGCCAGGAACAGAGGGTATGAATGGTTGCATATTCTTAAATTTTATTTCAGAGAGGACATATACTCATTTTTCAGAATCTGATTTAAATGGAATCAGAATATTTTATGTTTCATTTTAAAAACAGACTGATAACTAGTGTTAATGCATACTATGCTTGTATACTATGGTTTCAATTACTGACTCTCAGCACCTGTTGTTTACAATGTAAATAGTCTGCTGTACACCCCTCTCCTGTTGATGCCATGGAGACCACATCATGTAGACACCATCTCAGTGGGTCAGCAACTGTATAGTTATGAAAATATATGGAAATCCACACAGCTTCTTTCAGGCCCAGTCATGAAAGTGTATATTTCTCTGTGAAGTGAACATTTAACGCTATTACTTTTTTTCAAACCCTCATAATGAAAATAATGTAAGACACGAAAACCTTATCATTCACAGTATGCCATATTTAATGATAATTCTAATCAGTAATTTACTAAATAACCAGAGAGATTTGCAAACACAGTGACACCTCTTCATTTACATTATCTTAACACTGATCATTTGAGGTAAAACTGAGATTGTATATGTAATACTAGTAATACACCCTGATTACATAAGAAAACTGAACATAGTATGACCCATCAGACTGTATGAACACCTCTCAGCTGAGTTTTTACCAAATTATATAAATGTATTCCTCATCCATTGAAAACCTGTAAAACTATAATAAATAGGAAACTAAAATAGATTTTCCTATCAACTCTCCTATTTTCACGGTAGTCTTATTCTTATTCACAGCATTCCAGCCTGTGATTCATGGGGCCAATTAGTTCCTCATTTATTTTTTTGTTCTTTCAAATACATCTTGGTTCTCTTACATTTTTTCAACAACGACGCATATAATTTAGCATAATCCGGTAATCCAAATGATTCACTAAATTGTGTGATATGATGTGTCTCTACAGCTCATATATCTCCCTCCTCCCTGGGGAGACTGTAAAGTGACGCCCATGGATTCAGACTTCTTTGACAGTTACAGTATCACCGCCTGTCGGATCGACTGTGAAACACGTTACCTGGTGGACAACTGTAACTGTCGCATGGTGCACATGCCCGGTAGGAAATTACTGTTAACGGATGTAGCATGCATTATGCTGCAGAGAGAAAATACTGGAGCCAGTACAATAAAGAAAAGCAATGGAAATTTCCACTAATGTAAGTATTTTTGCTTTGGCTGCAGGCGACGCACCTTACTGTACCCCGGAGTTGTACAAAGAATGTGCTGATCCTGCTCTCGGTGAGAAAGAGGCTTCATCCACATGTAGTCTAAAACTCTTAAAATACTGTTACACACAGAGGGGACAGTGCATTGACTCACATTAACTCTTAACGGCTAAAATTTGCTTAGAGGTCTTATTTATGTCTTTGTGCATAAGAAATCAATATAAGTGAGCCCCCAAAGGAACTTTGTGTTGGTAAATGCAAGTTATGCAAATGGACAGGATGTCAGTTCTGTTGCAACATGTTGATGGTCATATGAACTATGTTTTCAGCTCAAAAATGTCCAATTTCATCACAATTAATGCAATATTTTCATGTCACAAATGGCCAAGTTATATTTTAACTGAATTTACCTGAAAAACAAATATTCTATTCTTTTAGATTCCCCATTTTTTCTTACAAGATTATATACTACATATCACGTTTTATTTTTACAGGTTGCAATATGGAGTATGGTGCTGATCCATCCTGCTTATGTTACACCAATACATACATTAGGAATGTCACACGTCACTTTTTGAATCAACAGTTTTCTAATAATAAGCATTTTTATCAAGAAATAACAATTCTATATTGTTATTTACTCTTTAGTATGATGATAAACTATACAATAAATAATTCTGATACTAGTTTTTGCACAGGGATCATTTCTGGAAACGGTGACATGGCTGCCGAGCATCAGTATGATGGGATCTATGACAACCATGTCACATCCGTCCACTGCCACATTTTGTCTTTTTGTTAAGCTGTTATTTTTTTTAGATCCACAATACTAACATTTATGAATAAGAGGATAATTAGCAACAGTAAGTATATAACTTTATTACTAATAAAGTACTGGTACCGACCAGATCATCATGGGTAATGTCACATCCGTCCACCAGCAAAAGTTTTCACGTACATGTGCTATTCAAAATCCAATATTTCTGAAAATATAGCTTCCACTGTCAAATATCAATAGTCTGTGCACAAATGTATTAGCATTATTTCAACACAGTTCTATGCATTTCTTACAATTTTTTTTTTGACAAAAAAGGCCACTCATTTGACCCCCTAAGTAAATTTTAGCTGTTAAATATAATGATTTACTTCAACACGACATGAAATTTGTCTCAACGCACTGGGTAAATAGATAGCTCTCCCCATAACGCAAGAAACTGAAGTCCACAGACATATCTGTACGTCACAGCTGCACTGAGCTGTTATGTCACACAGGTCAAACTGTGCTCTGGTTTTCTTCCCCTCAGATTTCCTGGTGGAGAGAGACAATGATTTCTGTGTCTGCGAGACGCCGTGTAACTTGACCAGATACAGCAAAGAGCTGTCATTTGTCAAGATTCCCAGTAAAGCCTCTGCTAAGTACCTTGCAAAGAAATACAACAAATCTGAGCAATATATTAAGTGAGTACAAAAATAACATTTCAAAACGCCTCTGTAATGAGCCTCAGAATTATAATGAAACAAAAATTAATACATTAACGTGTTTGTTTTGTCTCCACAGGGAAAATATCCTTGTTTTAGACATTTTCTTTGAAGCTCTAAACTATGAAACGATAGAACAGAAAAAGGCTTATGAAGTGGCTGGACTCTTAGGTAACTACCAGAGTAAATGTGGGTCACTTTTGTTGTTATATGTACACTAAACTTACACTCTATTCCTTCAGGTGATATTGGAGGTCAGATGGGACTTTTTATTGGAGCAAGCATTCTCACTATCTTGGAGATATTTGACTACCTTTATGAGGTTAGTTTTATGCATAATCTTGTTTTCAGTGCATTTCCTAAATCATCAGTTCTTTTCCACAAAGACCGACAGCATATATCTAATTCTAATTATATAGAAAATACAAATGCTGTTTAGCTGGTACTCCAGTCATTCGTTTAGAGTACAGGTTCAGTGTGTAGGATTTAGGGGGACTCAGCAGCAGAACTGGAAAATAATACTCATTAACTTTTTCAATAAAATATAATCACCTGTTCTACAAATGTTAGTCCCCAGAGTTTGAACGGAGCTTGGTTTAAAAAAAAAAAAAAGCTTTCAGATACACTGCCTCTGCTTCCTAGAATAACTTACAGAAAGACCTGAAACTGTCAGACCTCATTACATAGGGAATTTAATTTTACAGGATGGAGAAAATAAATAACACTCTAGGTCTGCATTTCCCAAACTTAGTGTCGGGACCTAAAATGGGTCAACAACCTGTTTTTTAATGGGTCCCCAAATGGCAATGGAGTAAAATGCAAAGCAAAAGCTATTCTGTGGCAGTTCATTTTTCTAAATAAATTGGATAAGAGTGGTCAGCTCATATGCTGTGTGTGCAGGGATATTTCTCTTTTGCAAACCAGGATCTGACAATGTGATCAGCTGAAGTAATGTTAATTATGACTTCCACGACAGATGATAAAATGAAAAAATGATGATGAGTCAATAAATGTTGACTTTAGCAAATCCATAAGAAAATGTTGATGAAGTGTGCTTAAAGTAGATAGCGACTGAGTATAGAAAAAATGGAAAATGAATAAACTGGACAGACTCTCAGTATGAAAAGAAGTCTTTTCCTGGGCAAAGATACAGTTTTGACAGGGGAGAATTAAATCAGTATTATTTTGTATAATTTAGCATTTGATTATGTTGGTGACAGTAGCTTACATTTATCAGCAGTTTTAGTTGCCACATTCCTGCTCAGACTCATGTCTTAGGTGAATTAGGCAGTGAAACTCAGTAAAAATATAGATATTGGGGAAATTCATTACGTATTTAACATAAGTTTGGATCCTCTTTTGGATCTTAAATAGAGAAAGTTTGTGCAAATGTAATTGCTTTTAAAATTGCACTGGTATTATGTCTGACCTTCGCCTGAATTCATCCTTGTACTTTCATTTTATGTAACTACTTACATGATGTATTAATTCATATGTAATTTATCAAAGCTGGTTTTGTTTATGTCCTAATTTGTTGTATAACATTTTTTACGCTCCGTGGTAATCAGGTCATTTGTAGAAATTACATTTTAAATTCAATGAGGATGTGCTCTGTTCATATTACCTTAAAATGAGCCCTTTATATTTGCAGTGGGAACAACATATTGCACCATCACTGTTTCTACGGTAACTCAGAATAGATATCCTCTTGTTCTTTATCCATTTTATAACAGGCTGTATCCAGTGTTAATATATTACCGTTAACGACAATGTTGGAATGTGGACTGGAGTTAATATCCCCTTAACCCAAATGGTCAGAACAGACAAAACAAACCCTGCCTCTAGAGAGGGTCTTCTGCATTTTTAGCGGCCACTGTCAGGAAGGATGACAGGACAGTTCAGTTAATTGGAATCTGCAAATTCACCACTAGATGCTACTAAATAACACTGAACCATTACATTAATTTGATAGGACAGAGGTCAAATAAGCTGCAGAGTGGATGATCGTAGAATATAAATGTAGATTTCTAAATAAATGCACACAATATATCACATCTTCTAAATTAACAGAAAGTGAATAAGATAATGTATCTGATATTACCCATCTTATCCATACATTCACATGTTATTTAATCTACATAGTAATTCTTCCTGTTATTTATTATAAATTGTTTTTTTCTTTTTACTTTAGTCTCTTAGATTTCTTTGGTTGTTTACAAGTGTTGTGTAATCATGCTGCTCATATGTGCTCCATGGGGACATATACAGTTTTTGGAATGGAATGGAATTGAACTGAATTGATAGTTCTTTCAATGAAATGCCTTGTTTTTTATAAGTGATATTAAATTCATTAATGTACAACCCCAAGTAACAAGTAGTTGGAACATGGAAAATGCAAATTAAAAAAATTATATTAAATTTGACATTGACTTATATTTCATTAATCACTTAAGATTAGATCCCATTATTAAGCTGCCAATAATGAGACCGAACTGGCACTGCTGATCTGATCCTGCTTTGTTTTCATCCTCTCAGGTGATAAAGTACAAACTGTGTCGCTGCTCAGATAAGAAACACAAGCACAACAACAGCACCGATCAGGGAACCGTCCTGAGCCTCGATGATGTCAAGTGTCACGTGACTAACTTTCATTAGGCTACTGCAGCCACGAGCCGGAAACAGCTGCACTCTGTGATCTCTGAGCGGTTTCTTGGACTTGGTTCATTGAAGTAAGCCAGACTGCTGAAGCAACGTGCGCTGTGTCTGAACTGTGACCGACTGATGTTTGTGAGCGGCAGGACGAATACGACGAATGAGATAAAAGCAGCACAGACAGGAGGACAGAAAACAACAGTGATCGAAGTGTTGCAATGGATCCCAAACTGTTAGAATAACTGCATGGTCATCTGTAAACAGCTTTTCAAGACATACGGTATTAACAGATACAGTAAGCAGAGGCATGAACTGAAGAGAGGTCCGGTTTTGTTTGAGTAAATAAAAATCACAGCTCTCGTGGTGTTTTTCTGGTAGTATCTTTGGTCAGTTTAGAGGATTATTAGTGACATACGTGATGTGACAGCTTTGTTTTTATACATAAGCCTCTTTTTTTACTAATACACATGATTTGATTTGTTGGTTATTTGCATGCAATTACTGTACATTCTTTCATTTTAGTTGCAGACTATTCACTCTTGGTTTACGTTTTCCACTAAGTTTCCACTTTTAAATTCCTGTCATCCAACACCATATGACCACAGTGTCCCCTGTGTAACCCTCCTACATCTAAATATTTCGCCAACAGACTGTACTACCTCATCTTACAGGGCAGCAGCATCCTGAAGAATTTATGAGCCAAGCGAACCTGAAAAAATAAATGGAATATGTATAAGAAAAGGAAATTTGCAAAGAATAAAAGCAAATACATAGAGATTTTTGACATGAAAAAGAGACAAAAGCTCACATCTAATTGGGAACAAAAGCTCTTTTCCATGGCAGCTAAGTGCTACACATGATTTGCCTTCAAATTCGCCTTCAATGACAATCACTGTATAGATCTCAGTATAGAAAATTTAACTAAATACGTATCCTCTGGCAAGACCATTAACATTACTAAATGGGAATGTCATCATACAGTTTTACATGTAGGCTCCGTGTATGTACTGTTCATCACGTCCGTGGCGTTTGACCATCAGGTGGGTTAAGATAGCAAAACGAGACTGGTATAAAGACTAAATACGTTGAATGTGATTTTCCATCTTCTAGGGCTCAAGTTGCATGTAGCACTGTACAGCAGTCATCCTAAACGGAATCCATCGACAAGCAGTTAATCCGCATGTCTGACCGTAGTTTGTGTCCTCAACTCCCAGGGTGTTTGGTTGTGTATTGTGAGCATGTATTTATTTGTGTGTGTGTGTGTGTGTGTGTGTGTGTGTGTGTGTGTGTGTGTGTGTGTGTGTGTGTGTGTGTGCGTGTGTCTGTATTGCTGATCCACTCATCCCCACTGAGCTCTATGTTATTCTCTACAGATAATGGGAATTGTATAGTGTGTTAACTGTGTAGTGTTACTATCAAGCACAATCATGCCATTAGCTGTAATATACTGTAAATATTACAATGACTATGAGTAATACTCTTACTGCATTAGCATAGTCTGACCTGTCTAATATTGTACTTATGTATGTATTTATTTACTATAGGCTGGTTGTGTGTTTCTAGTATGATGCCAGTCGGTTCATATGATTGTAGATGATTTATTTATCAAAAAGGAATGATAAGCGTTTCTGAAATGGCTACGATCACAGCTGCTTACGCTTTTAGAGAAACTACTCTTCAGTTAATGAAAATAAACAGCCGGATGTTGCTTTTCAGTGTCCACTGCATGAGGTCATGCATCTCAAAACCATGCTTTCAGGTTTTGTTCTCTCTTTGCCTCCATTTATGTTAAGATATGAAAGGATGGTTATTTCAGTCTAGTGGTATATAAAAGTGTCATGAACTTGAATCAATTGTTATATTAAAAATTAAATGCCAACTTTATGTAACTTTTATTCACTTCAAGGATGTCTGTGTCATCATTTATGCTTAAAGTATATTGTAATAATCGGATTTATGAGAGTAAGACAAACAGTGCTCTATATCCTCTTTCTAAAAAAAGAAAAATCCATGGTAGAAACAGCTTATTCTGCACTCCCTAACACTTACTTCTCCAATATGTTCATACTTTCGATGAGACATGTAAGAGTGGAACTATAAATAATGACCTAATCTAGATGAGTACCTGTGTAAGGCAAATATCTGCTAGAATGTAAATCAAACAAAGAATACTATGCTTTAATAAATGTCTGCTGCTTTAAGACCCAGCCAAATTTTCTTGTAGAAACCAGACTGCTGAATCTGAACTTTAGTTCCTTCCTACGTCCCCTCTTCTGTCTGATGTCCAACTCTTATGCAACAAGGTCCTCTTTTGTGTCAGGCCTCCACACAAAATCATTTGTCCCACAGTGATCTTCCTGTGGACGCTCTCGTGACTCTAAATGTGCTGATGAGGATCTGTTTTGTGGTGAAAAAACCCCATCGCAAAATGTAACATAAAGCATTTTATGAGGCTTTTTTGAATTCACAGAACTTAAAGCTGGAAAAAATATACAAATTCTTATTTAGCAAAAGAAACAACAGCAGACTGTGTATTAATATGTTATTATAAGGTGCATTTAGGACAGGCTTATTTTCTGATCAGGAAAATTATGTGTACAACAGCTGTGGAATGCTCAATGTTGCTTTAACCCATAAAGACTCCTAACTATTTTTATGTTGACCTTCAAATGAATTTTTCTTTACATTTAACTGTAAACAAGAATTTATCACTATATAGTTTAATATTATCTTTTGCATTTTTCAATATTAATCAGGTATTTCTTTTTATATTTCTATCAATGATCATGTAGATGTTCAGAAAAGCTCAAAGAAAATTCAAAGGTTACAACAAAAACAAAGGAAACTAGCAAAAAAAAAAGTGCTGATTTCAGTCAAATATATCATTAACTGAACAAAAGTGTCTCCAAACATTGTCACTCGTCTAACTATGTGGGCTTTATTGGTGAATCAATGTTGTAGAATACATATTCATTTCAGAGCCTCTGAACATCCAAATAGGTCATAGCTGATGACCATGAAAAACTGAGAAACTGTATTTTACATCATATATTTACATATATTCGTGGATTAGTGGATCAACAGTTATTCAACATTTTAGATCAGTAGAAGCTTTTGGGTCTTTGAGGATTAAACTTACTATTAACTTGAATTGGCTTTAAATGCTTTACTGATAATGGTCATTAAGCATCATTAACACAGAATGTGTTGAAAGTATTTCAGATTCAGATTTATTAATTGTCATTCAATAAAAACATCCCAGATGCTGTTAAAGAACGGAATAGCAAAATGTACAGCACGAAATAAAAACACAGAAAAAGAATCCTAAAAACACCAACTAAAAACAACCCATATATATGATAAAATATTAAAAACTGCACTAAAATAAATAATTAAATAGTTAGTAAAGATAAAAAAAAGAAAGAAATATTGCACGATGGAGGGGTCACTATTACACCTATTATTGCACATTCCCTTATTTCACTTCACCCCCTCAACTTTTGTTTAGCAGTCTTATTGCTGTATTCTATGAAATGCATTAGCTGTATTATTCAGTAAAGTGGCTGGTTGTCTGTTTTGTATCCAACACAAAATAGGCTCTTGAAATAGCCACTATCTTTAAGCCTTTGACTGTCACTGTTGTGCTGAATTCTACTCCCTGCCAAAAACTGCATCCCCAGCCAAGGGTGACGTAGTTTTCAGCAGTATGTTTTTATTGTTATATATTTTGTGAGTTTTCTATTTAAGATTTAACGTTTGAAAGTTTTATATACCTTACAGTTTGCATATTCTTAAATATTAAACAGATATAAAAAAAAAAAAAAAAAAACAACTGCAATATCATACAATATTATTAATTACTTAATTGTTACACAGCTACGATGGCGTTAAGAGGTTGAATAATTCACAATTTATTTCATACCCTACGGTCAAAAAAGAGAAAATTAATGAACCAGGGTGAGCAAGACGCATTTCTCAGCAAATTATGACATGGTGAATTTGGTGGACATTGTCCTCTTCATGGCTGACTTAGGAAGGGGGAGCAGTTTTAGGCAGGGAGCAGAATTTGGCGCAACAGTCATAACAGGTGTTGTAAATGGAATTTTCACTCAGAGAGAACAAACAAACTGCATTTACAGGTTTACTCTGAGTTGTTTTGGTCTCTCAAATGGCTCAGGGCTGAGCCAAAGTACTAACAGCTCTGGGAGTAAACACACAACATGGTGACACTATGAGGTGTAATTTATCATTAACTAAAACCAGCATGTTTGGCCTAGGAGCTTACATAACATGACTCCCTGTGTTGTGTTGTGTTCTTTGCATTGGCCCTCATGGTACTGCACTTCAGCTATAGTCCATCATAGAACCTCAGTGTATGCAAATTCCACATGGGAGACTTTTGTCCTACTTACTTTAACCCTACTAACCTCTTGTCAGCTCAATGAATGAATGACCAGACTTGGCTGTGGTTATACTGGGCGGGCCAATGTCTCCCCCTCGGACAGGCCAATAAAATAAGAGTGCAGGCTTTATGCAGCTTGGTTTGTGCATTGCATAACCACACTGCAGCTCCACACTCACTTCACGACTCGGTTTACCTCTTCACAATGGCAGCTCCGAGAAAAGTCTGCATTATCGGCTCTGGAAACTGGCAAGTCATCGTTTTAATATATCATTTCTAGAGCTAAACGCGTCTAACTTTATCGCATGTTACTGTCTGTGTTACAGACTCCTTACTGACACTGTACCGTTGCTAGCCAACTTAGCATCACTAGGCACACAGCCAGCTAACGATAGTGCTGCAATTTCCATAGCAACGACGGATAAGTTTACGGCTATAGTCACTTAGCATTAACATTATATAGCTTTACCTGTTATTTCTGCCATGCGTTTGCGAAAGTTGAGTTGTGTTTACTTCAATAAGGACACATGTTAGTTAGTCACGGTGCCAGGATTAGGGGGTCGTGACGTTGGCACCACTGTATCAGGAACATAAACACATGTGACTGCAGCTAGCTTTAACTTTAACATTACTTAGCATCACTAGGCTAACATGTCAATAATTATATTACAGCTATTTTATTATCTATGAGCATCCTATTAGCATGTCTGCCCTTGTATTATTATTGTATTTCTGCAGACAGGAACCCTTTTCAGGTAAATATGATTTAGTTACCTCCGCCAAGGAGGTTATGTTTTTGCCAGGGTTTGTCTGTCTGTTTGTCTGTCCGTTAGTGTGCAACATAACTCAAAAAGTTATGGACAGATTTTGATGAAATTTTCAGGGTTTGTTGGAAATGGGATAAGGAAGAAATGATTAAATTTTGGTGGTGATCGGGGGTGGGGGGGCCCACGGGGGGGGGGCGCAGACCAGAAAATTTCATCAAAATCTGTCCATAACTTTTTGAGTTATGTTGCACACTAACGGACAGACAGACAAACAAACAAACAAACAGATAGACAGACAGACAAACAAACCCTGGCAAAAACATAACCTCCTTGGCGTGGGGGGGCCCGCGTGGGGGGGCCCACGGGGGGGGGGGGCACTGATCAGCCTTGGCGGAGGTCTGCGCTCTCCGAGTGCTTCTAGTTATTTAGTGTTATTTACCTGTAAACTTGTCTGACTCAACGTGTCTCCTGTGGATATATGTTAAACCAAACTAGATTTACTGTATCAAAGCTTAAACCTTAATTTTAGCAAACCCTACTGACCTGGATAATTTCAGCTAGTTGATAATATTCCCCATACTGCTGATAAAGAGTCCAGATTGCTGACTATGAGGCCCAGGACTTGGCTATACTCCAACACTAGACATCCACTGATATGGATATTCTACTATTCAGCTTTGACACGTTTATAAACAATCATGCATCTAAGTTGCCAGATGTTGTCGATTTACTGCCTATAGGTTATCATCTTATTTGCATAACGGTGGTGTGATGATCACAGAGCCACACCTAGTGTAAAGAGACCCATATCAGTGGAAAACACATGATAAAACAAGAATAGTTAATGAGAATCTCACAGCAGTCATGTGGCAGTAATAGCATTGTAAATCAATACCACTCAGTTCTTTCAGTGTAAATGCATGATGAATTTAATGTGATTTTTATGATAAAATAAATACTAACTTTCAAATATGAATGTATTAAACAGGGGTTCTGCTATTGCCAAGATAGTGGGTACCAATGCTGCCAGGAGCCCTCAGTTTGACAATACTGTAAAAATGTGGGTGTTTGAAGAGATGGTTGATGGGCGAAAACTGACTGAAATAATCAACACTGAGCATGAAAATGTCAAGTATCTCCCTGGGCACAAACTACCCTCAAATGTGGTAAGAGAATGGTCTTTTTGTTTTACTACACAGAGTATCTCTTCTGCATGTTGCTTAATGTCAGCTTTTGCCTACATTTGTGTTTTTATTCCAAACATCTTCTTCCATGTTTGTGATGAATCGCAGCCCTTTTTTTTTTTTTTAAACATATATCAGGTGTAATCACTGTGATGTCACTTTGGGGTGTTTTTTGTTACACTATCTCTGTAGTGAGTTGCATGCAGCCGTGTTATATTTCTAATAACTCCATTCTTATCTTTTCCTGCAGCTGGCAGTTCCAGACCTGGTGGAGGCATCCAATGAGGCAGACATTTTGATTTTTGTGATTCCCCACCAGTTTGTTGGGAAAGTGTGTGACACCATCAAGGGCAAGATAAAGAGTGATGCCCTGGGGATATCCCTCATCAAGGTCTGACTGACTGTTTCTGCAATGTTTAATTTACAACTTTATTTTTTGTTTATTTCTGAGAACAACACAATAGAGAGATTAAATGACAACAGACAGACTCATTAAAAAGGATGGAGGATGATGCGTCACATGTCTTTTAGTGCCATTATCTATCCAGTATAACCTTTTCTGACTGTAATGCTACAGTTTTGGTGTCATACTGCATATTATTCCAGCCTCATTCGGACTGAAACCCACTTGTGCAGTTTGGACTTCGATCCCACATACCAGCTACAGATTAATTTTGGCATGTTCTTGTGTTTTTGCCTCTACAGGGTGTAGATGAAGGACCTGATGGACTGAAACTCATCTCTGATGTGATTCAGGAGAAGCTCGGTATCACCATGAGTGTGCTGATGGGGGCCAACATTGCCAATGAAGTCGCTGATGGAAAGTTTTGTGAGACCACTATTGGTTAGTCCAGTGACTGTTTCTTTGTTCTTCTTACTGCACAACAGGAATGCTGATTAATTAGGACAAGCCTGTACTTTGGCCAAGATAAGCCAGTTTTCTTTTTAAAGCCTGTTGTTAGTTTTCCTGGCATCTCATACTTTGAAGCTTTCTGCTTCATCAGAGATTGAAGGTGAAGGTTTAATGAGTTTTATTGTAGTTATGTAAATGACAGACTGGGTTAATGTAGTTTGAAGTTGGCCTGTCTTTACATACATCACATGAGTGCATATGTCATCTTATCAGTACACTCACACCAAAAAACACAACCTTGTTTTGACAGGATTAAATTTGGCTGACAGTGTAGCTTTATGGAGGCCTTGGAGCATTTCAAGTACACTGGCAGGATCCAAAGTCCCAAAATTGACTCATCTGTAATGTGATAATGAACACTAAACTGTTTTTTGAGCTGCAAATGGAATTATATGACTTAATTACAATGAATCATAGTAATACTGGCAACAATACACCTACGCATAATACTCATATTGACAAATGTGTTAACATAAGCTTTTAGTGAAAACAGCTCAGCACACTGCTTCCACTTCTGAATCTTCCCACCTTTATGATGAAGCAGTGGAACATTTAGTACATCTTGGTGTCATTATATTTGTTTTTTTGTTGTTGTTTTTTTTTATCAATGTTACAGCCTCTAATCATATGTATTGTGCTTTCCTCTGCATCAGTCAGATTACGCCAAACCTTATTAATTTTACAACATGTCAGTCTGAAGACTTTTAATCCCTTTATGAACCACTGGATTCCCACAGGGGCAAAAGCCTTGTAAAACTGCTTCATTGATTGGTTTATTTATCAATTTGCGTCTTAAATAATGTATTAAAATGTGACAGTGACACTTTTTTATCAGGGAACTCTGGTAGATTTGAGAGGCTTCACTGCGTCAGTTCTCAGATGGAAAGGACTGTGACGGCAAGAAAACAGCGGAAATATTCTAAATATAGCACCTATGTAAACATACGTTGAAGTGAACCTTTCTCAGATGATGCAACAAGTACGAAGTCTAACCCTTTCAGAGCCTCATAGGGTTCTGCATAAGTGTCTTGTGATTCTCTGCCGAACAGATGTCCCCGAACTACTCCTGTTACATATACACACCTGCACATCCACACACTCATCACTACTGTCTCAGCAACTTTCTGACTCTAGCGATTTTCAGAATCATGTGGTGGAGTTAGACTCCACAGGGGTAAAGATACCATTTAAATTGTGGTGACCGGCAAACATTACAGACTTCCTTTTTCATGGTCTGACAGGATGTAAGAATAAAAACCATGGAACTCTCCTGAAGGATCTCATGCAGACCAGCAACTTCCGAGTTACTGTAGTAGAGGAGTATGATGTGGTGGAAATCTGTGGAGCCTTGAAGGTGAGATTTCAGCACAGTTTGGGGTTCCAGACTCTACATTTAACACAGATTTATAATCACTATAATCATTCAGCTATTATGTGTCTAAAGTTCTATGTTTGACTCTACTTGGGAATTGCTTTTATGAGCCGCCTTCATAATCACACATTTTCTCCTCTTACTTACACTTGTCCTTCTTTGCCTATTCCTGCAGAACATTGTTGCAGTCGGAGCAGGTTTCTGTGACGGTTTGGGCTTCGGGGACAACACTAAAGCAGCTGTAATCAGGTTAGGACTGATGGAAATGATTGCCTTCGCTCGCATTTTCTGCACCGCTGGGCCTGTGTCCTCTGCAACCTTCTTGGAGAGCTGTGGGGTGGCTGACCTCATCACCACTTGCTACGGTGGCCGCAACCGGAAAGTCGCCGAAGCTTTTGTCAAAACTGGAAAGGTGAGAGTTCAGGATTTTTTTTTTTTTTTTGTCATTCTCGAAGAAAACACCCACTTATTTTATTAGCAGACTAAGAAGTGGCCTTGTTTACTGTTGTTTTCAGTCCATTGAGGAATTGGAGAAGGAGATGCTGAATGGTCAGAAACTCCAAGGACCAGCAACAGCAGCTGAGGTTTATCTCATACTCAAGCACAAAAACCTAATTGACAAGTAAGTTTACTGCAAACTCAGCACATGACGAACTGAACCCTTATTTGTATGTGTCTGAAAAATAAAAATCATTCAATTTAATTTTCCCCAACTCCTCCTCCCCCCTCTAGGTTCCCGCTGTTCAATGCAGTCTATCAGATCTGCTACCAGAACCATCCAGTCACAGAGTTCATAAGCTGTTTGCAGAACCATCCAGAGCACATGTAAAAAAAAAACAAAAACAAAACAAAACTGACCATGTGCCTTGAAATGGAGAACATGACAGCTTTTTATCTGTTACCTCTCAGAAATTGATGGAGAATAACATGTTGTCACGCTTCAAAATGGTTCCAGCCTTAAAGTGCAATTCATGTTCACACTCGGAGAGGCTGGGTAATATTTGTGTCCTGCACTTGTTCAGCTTTGTCCTCATACTATGTTTCTGACATCCATAAAGTGCTTTCTTCCATTTCCTGAATTACACGAACATATGAAGGGATAATGGTTGGGGGTTTTCCTCATGGGATGGTCACATAGCTCTTTGCGCCTGAGATTTTTCATTTTTACGCCAAATTAAATCAGAATACATGATGGTAGATTGTGAACAGAAGTCAAACCACAATACAAACACAGACATCACACTGGATGTCAGTTATGTAATGACATATGAATCATGAATCTAACTTTGTTTGTTAAATGTTTATGTGGCACCATCATGTGTTCAGATTTTGGCAGGGCTCACTGCTCAGGGCAAAGACCTGCTGACGGCCTTCTGTAGAAGGATTTATCTTCATCTAACATTTATGTCTCCGTCCAGTGGATGCATGTCCGTCACCAGAGGTTACTAAATTATAGATATACCTCGCTTCATTTTGTCTTTGTATGCTCTTAAGTCTTACATAATTCACTGTGAAATGATTATCTTCATGTCTTGTACTGTATATTAACTGAACGCACAGCAACTGTTTTTAACAACAAAAAAAAATGTAAGTGCCTTAGTGTGCTCGGTTGTGGCCATAGTCTTTTTTTTTTTTTTTGTCGAGCCAAAGACATGACTACTTAATGTCCGTCCACTATGCGTTTTATTACTGTAACTCTGCTTGACCCAGTTTCAATTGAGTTCTATCTAATGTACTGGAAATTTGTCTGTATAAATTAATTCTGTCATCAAGCTATTGCTGGAATTATTTTCCATACATGTTTGTTGGATTACACAGCAGCACAGTCGATATTAATATTTGCAGAGAAGCAAATACAAGGAGAATTTGGAGCGAAAACAGGAACGCAACTGCTCCTAATATGTTCAAAGAACAATAAAGCACCATTGTAGCCTGACAGGAAACATCAGTGTTTGACAATACAAGCTGTGTGTCATATCCACTTCAGTTTGCACATCTAAAGTAGGACACATAAAATGGAAACAGGACGATATTAAAAAATGTATATACTAAGCAGGTGCACTTCAACTTAATTTGCTTGACATCAGACCTCTGAGATCCTGCCAAGGTTTTTTCTATGAATGAATGTATGAAAACTATTGATTAAAAATGCAACTATTTTCAGAATGCATTAATCGTTTTAGTACCTTTTCAAGCACATCCATCTGAATGCAGCCACTGAAACATGAGCCATGGAAAATTTACACATACACGAACATCTATTTTCATACATTTTATACACTATCGGTGCATGTGTCAGTTGGAGTTTGCATTGTGCATGAGTAGCTCTGTTAGTGAGGGGGTTCTATGTAACTACTCAAACAGTGAAATGTCAACCTTGCAAAGGGCTTTAAAGTAAACAGGAGTACAGGAAGTGTTCTAAAAACAGGATCATGACTGGGCAATGTCCCACAGTTTTTGTTTGCAGACTGTTTGATCAGTTTAACATTTCCAACTGTTCTTCTCATACACAGCTGACAGAAAGTAGTCATTCAAGTGCAACTCAACCAAAACCTCAAAAGACCACAAGACACCAAGATCATGTGCAGTATCTTGTTGGAGAACATGCTATAGAAATATTCATCTAGTGGTAAAAAGTGGCAAAACACAAATAAAACAAAATGCTTTTACAGAGGAGCCAAGCTAGTTTATTACAAGTTGTGGAAATATAGCTACTTTTACATAAGTGTGCGGTGAACAGCAGCATTCAGTACGTCATTACAAGGACAGACATTTACTGTTGACCTGTGGTAGATGTTGCTGCTGTCTTAATAGTTAAAATTTGGAACAAAAAACAGCAACTTTATTATACCTGAAGAAATGTAAACAAAAGGGAATGAAATGAAGAGGGAGGCACCTAAACAAGATGGAGAGTTCATTTTACTTGTCCAGAAGGACACTTTAAGACTATTTCAGTGTGATTTGTTTAGATAAGGTGCTGCCTCGCCCTTTGGAAACACAGACATTAGTTTTCCTTTACCTTAAACCACCAATAAATCCTTGGTCCCAGATGAAGGAAGTATGAAAATAAGCAAGTTGTACAATAAAGTACATTATATGCAGTTAATAAATGCAGTCAAAGCATAATGGTTTTACAATCAGAATGGTGTTAAGCATGACTGGTGGACAGTCTTTCAGTCTCTTATTGTTTCTCATCTCTACTGTTTAGTCACCATCTTTGGTACAGTAGTTGCACTGAGTTAGCATGACTCAGCTGAGTGCTTTGTTGTTGCTCTGCTCTGTTCTTGTTCCTCAGTTATTCCACTTGCCATCCTGATAAATTGTGACCTAATTAATGTCAGCGTCTTGGAGCCAGTTCAGACAGCACAAAAATACTCAGATTCATTACCATTTTGTTCCCTCTCCAAATTAATTGGTCCCATCTTTAAGTATTGCTATGGTGGTATGAAAAACTGTGAGTACAAGCACATCACTGTAACATAAGCCTATCATTCTTTCTCTGTTTAACGTCTGACGAACTGGTTCCAATAACTAAACCCTATACCTGAGAAACACTATATTTTTAAAAACCTTTTTTTTTCTTCCAAGCTGCTACTGTGAAATACCTTCTTCCTCAAACACACTTCCATACTGGAACTTGACACAGCTCATTGACCCTCCTACACAGTTCCTGCTATCCTACCTCTACTCCTCCCTCATTTCATCACAGCTCAGAGTCTGTGAGGGTTGACCCATCTGTAAGTGCCTTCATAGCGAAATCCAACTCTCTTTGCAAGATCATCTGCTTCTGTTGGGCCACGGCTGAAAACAAGAGAGAGCCAGTCATAATCCTCATTATATTGAATTCTCTGTCCAGTTTAAAGGTCACGGTGGACTGTACTTCCTACCTTCCATATTTGTAAGGAATAGGCTTGGGCTTCTCTTTTTCAATCTGATGAAGGAGAGGTGTGAAGATTCTCCATGCTTCCCTTAATTCATCACTGCAGACATAGAAATAATATTTAACAAAAACTGAGCTGCCATGTAAATAAAGACATTAGTTTTTAAAACTCATGCTTGACTATGGTGAGACTGGAAAAGGAGAATTTTGGTGCCATCTAGTGTTGGGATCTTTTAGTTTCTGTAGTTTCACAGTAACAAGACAACATCAGAGAACAGTAAAGACAGACCTGCGTACAAAGTGCATCTGACTTCCACAGAAGACATCCAGGATAAGACGTTCGTAAGCATCTGGAAGTTTCACATCCTAAAAACAGGAAATGAGATTAAATTATTTTGCTCAAATTAACCTGTCATCTCAAAGTGATATCATGACTTTGCGTAAATATACACACCACTTTTAATTGGTGTGTTATCTGTATGCATTATAAGCTTTCCGTGTGTATGTTCACGCCGCGTCAAATACCACGCACTGAGGGTTAGGATTAAGGCTAGGGTTAGGTCAACCTGAGATCTTGGCATTAATTGACACGTGATCAAATAACTAGCGAAAGGTTGAAAATGCATACGTATAGCATGCAAAATGCCATAAGAACTAGCATAACATACAACGTGATTTCATGCGATCAGTCTCTGTCATGTACATAACTTTGTTCAGATCCTTTTTCCTGTTAGATACTTCCCAGTTCTCATTTATAATTGTTTTCTTTTGCATTTTCTCTTAACTTTTAAAGTCTCAACTATTATCTCCTTTCATTAGAGGATCTCATTTATTTTCACTTTTTCATCCTTTATTTAGCCTTAAATACTCTCCCTTTGCATGTAATCATGCATGTTCATGTATTTGTGTAGCTTCGTATGGGTATATGTATATTTACTGTGTGTATTAGAGTTTGACTGCAAGTGGATCCTTAAAGGCTGATGTAATAAGTCCCAGGAAAAAGCTAATAACTGATTAATCAGCTAATGTCACCTCTGTGATTGTAATTACTGTATTATTTTGGATTAATAGAAAGTGAATAATTGGAAAACTGGACATGTAATTCAAAGTAAGTCACTCCACCTCAAAGTCATTAATTCCTTTTGACAAGGCAAATCAATCACAGTATTAGAGAGAAATATAGTTTGGCTTGGATCCATATATTGCTAATATGCATTTTGGCATTTAAGGGGAACCAGTAAATGTGGCAGCGGCTGAGTCTGGGACAGCCTCTTTGGTGTGCTTGCGCTTGCTGTATTGTAATTTCTGTGCATCCAAGTTAAGCATCCTGTTGAAAATAAGATGATTCATCTCTTCATCTCAACAGACTTATCCTTCATTAAAATCTCGATTGAGGATCAATACATAAATGAACTTGAACATGCCTTATATCTGCTTTTGTAGGTCAGGTCCAGCTCAGTCTCTTCAGGGCTGAAGTACACACCAGGCTTCTTGCTCATCATTTTAGCATAGACTGCCTCATTTGGCTGCACGCGTACAACCAGCTCGTTCCGACGGCACTGATTTCCAAAAATGTCACCTGGAACATCCGTGAACTGCAGCCGCACCTCCGCTTTCCTCTCATTCAGTGCTTTTCCACAACGAAGGATGAAAGGAACTCCTGGGAAGGAACATATGCATGACAATGCATTATGGCACAGCAAAGAGGAAAAAAGCTGAGATGATTTTTCAGTAAACAATAGAAGTGTGATTACCATCCCAGCGTTCATTGTGCACATAGAGCACAGCACTAGCAAAGGTAGCCTGAGTTGATCCTTTAGGTACCGTGGTATCATCAAGGTAACCTAGTTTGGCGTCTCCCTCACCCTCTGGATCACCCACATATTGACCCAGCACTACATCAGACATGGTCACTGGAGCAATACACTTCAGCACCTTAACCTACAAGAGGAAGTGCACAGTAAGAAAACGGCTATGACAACAATTTAATGCAGTTCTGTAAGAAGTGTGGCTTTATTTGTTACCTTTTCATCCCTGACATCATCAGAGCTGGTGGACGCTGGTTTCTCCATGGCAACCAGAGAGAGCATCTGGAGCAAATGGTTCTGCATGACATCGCTGACCGTGACAAAAGGAACAGGTGTTCACACAGAGTTTGATCTTAATTAAAAGGTAACTAATCGATTCTGTACATGATCTATGTGTAGATTTGATACATGTGCAGATATTACAGCAAACATGTATTCAACCCTAACAAAGAAATTCAACAATCGAGAGATTTACTGTCATTATCCAACAGTCTTCGACCATACATACAAGTTTTGGAGCCTGTAGATTAAAAATACAGAAACACACACATACGGATCCAAAACAGAGCTGCATAATTAATGGAACTGCAATGTTAGCCTGTCTAATTATGTAAATATCCTATTTTAAGTTTGTATGCTTGAATTGAAAAAAACATACACATTTTAAAATGCTTACTAATCTGAGCATTTTCCTTCATAACTAAGAAAGTAGAATAAGATTGCATCACAATATTATTTATAATAATTGCAACATGAGGAATTGAGTGGCTGTGTTTGGAGTAAGAGAAGTCACTGGAGGGACATTGCATCAGACTGATTATTACACGTCTGGGGTTAAGACAGACATAATCTGCCTTACTGTGAGCTTACAATAATTATTTAGAAATAATTGTGGCTACTACATAATGGTGACTGGAATGTTGAAATAAATAATCTTCTGTAGCTGTTTTTAGTTTCATACTGTATGACTTTAAACCCTGTAAAAAAGTACAATTTAATACTGATTGTAAGAGGGGTTTTTTTTCTTCTTACCGGATGATGCCAAAATCATCAAAGTAGCCTCCTCGTCCCTGAGTGCCAAAAGGCTCTTTAAAAGTGAGGACAACACAGGCAACACTGTCTCTGTTCCAGATTGGTCCAAAGATACGGTTTCCAAACCTGCAATGAACGTCAGATGGTTGTGTCTACCCAGCAGGATACAGTGCAAACAGACAGCTGGTTGTGGCACCATGCTTATTCTATTTTCTTCTGGGTTCATGCAAAATCGAATCTATTCTTAACTATTAACCCACTGAAACTGGATTGTTGCAGAATTTAAAATGTAATCATCTCTCCACTATCCATACAAAATAGGGATGTACTGAACGCTGCGAAGTAAAAAAAAAAGTGATACATGTTTGAATTTGTGATACTATAGATATTTTGCAAGAAATCCACGTCAAACTATCTGACATTTTCTTCCAAGTTTGACCAATAATCTGAACAATAAAGGGACGTAAAAACAGCAGCCTCATCTATGAATTGTCACATGTTAAATCTATGCGTGCACCATTTAGCTGCAGGAAAGTGATGTGTGTTTTCCCCCACCTGAGAACCATGAGGTTCTGCACCATCTCTTTGCCCAGATAGTGATCTATGCGGTAGATCTGTTCTTCAGTGAAGAGGGACGAGAGGTGAGTGGACAGCTCTTCAGAGCTCTGTAGGTCCCGACCAAATGGCTTCTCTACAATCACCCTATTCCAGCCTCTACAGCACACACACCAATACACACAGAAGAAAACAAACAGAGCAAGTCATATCCAGTTCACTTATCAGCACAAATGGGTTTTAACTTGGCTTCCCCTTGAGTTTTAATATTAGTACAGTCTATTTGCACTCACTGAGACTGACTTAATTTGAAATTTGCAAAGTCACTGAAGTAAGAATCACTTAAAGAACACCTAAGTAGCAGCTGAGGATCACTCACCTACTTGAGAAAAGATTAGAGAAGGCTTTTTTCTTAAGACATAAGACGTAGCTCAGCCTTTAAAGCTATGGATAGCTTATTATAATGCTAGTATTGTTGCATTCTAAAATACACACAGTTGCCATTTTTTGTTGGCTGTATCACTTCAGAATGTTTTTTAACAAGTATTTCTATAAGCCACTGGCTGCTGTTGGTCACAGTCATGTGCAGCTGTAAACACAAATACTTCCTACATAAACAATATGACACAGCCATAGTTATTAAGAGAGGTGTGTTTACTTACTTTGTGCTCATACATTGGGTCTTGATGTTCTTGGTAACATCGTGGTAAACAGTGGGTGGCAGTGCCAGGTAGAAGAGTCGATTAGCATCAGCTCCTCCAGGGAGAGACAACAGGTGTGTGTGGAGCTTGGCAAAGGAAGTCTCATCAGCATATTTGCCACTGATATATGTGTTCCTGCTGAAGAAGACTGACAGCCGCTCTGCCTCTGTGTCAGTAACCTGAGCCACAGTCAGACACAAAAAGACATATATAGTTTTAATGTCAGTCTTTCCAATGACAACATAAAGCACTATACGAGATTTTAAAAACTAAAATTCAGAGTTTGGTCTTGCCTTTAAATATGGCATACAAGCAGTCCGTATGGCATCAACTGTCAAGTCAGAGCGGGCAAATCCCACAAAGTGGGTTTGCTCAGGCAGAAGACCGTCTCTGAACAACCACCTGATTCAAAACAGAGGAACCAGAGAGAACATCATCACAAATAGTTCATTATGTTAACTTCAGTAGTCCTCTGCTTGAAGGCCTGTCACTAGGGCTGAGGGCTTCACTCACCATAGAGTCGGGTAGATTTTCTTCTTAGCCAAATCTCCCTGAAGGTGCAAACACAACATTAGAAATATGAAAATTACAGGCTGGGTACAAAAATCCTTATATGTGCATTGATGTCATGAAACTACTGTATGTATTTGGTCAGTGCACAATGACTAACCAGTGGTGATTATTTTAAAGCACATAGAAATCCTACAATGCCGCAATACAGGTCACAACATGTGGTAACAGGTAAGTGGGTTGCTTATTTAAGACCTGCACAACCTAATCCCAGTAGAAGTAAGTGCCACCTACTGAGACAGAGCCACCAGAATGAAAACACAGATGGTCTAAGCACTTACTAAATTAAATGATTAAATTTTGCAAAAGAAATTAAAGCTACATAGTTTAAACTGGATTAAGGATGCAGGAATAACCTTCTGAAACCCAAGAAAGTAGAAGTTCCATCTTGCCATAACAAGTTTTTTTAAATTATTTTTTATGTAATGTCCTTGGCAGCGGACAGTTTATTTTCTTGAAAAAATGCTTTTAACTCTCGTCACAAACAGAGGACAAAAATGCATTGCATTGGTGATACTGGTAGGAATGAACAAACACATTGTAAATTGAATAGCGCTTAAATTATTTCCAATAGCGTCCTATGTTCCTTAACTGTGCTGTTTTATCACGCTGTTTAATTAAGATTATGTCAATGAAATGATTCAGATAAGAAGTTAAAGGTATAGTATGTAACATAACAAACAAAATGTAAGAAAATGAAGGATTTTTATTATTATTAACATGAATGATCACAGCCTGAAAACTAATTTACACACAGAGGACTTGGCTTGGATTTTCCATTAAAATCCAGACTAACTCAACGGTTCTGCCCTCCTCCTCTACACCAGTAACGGTGTGAAATACCACCTGGTGTTAGCTTAGGAATGGGGTTTGGTCTCCCAGTTTTGAAGTTTGGTCATGTTTCAATACAAACTCCACACAAACAAGCATACATAAAAACAGAAATGTGCAATTTATTTTACTCACAAATTCTAGCTAGGTCCTTCATTGGATTTGATCTGGAATAGTACTCTAATGTCAGACATTCTATTCCTACAGCCATAAAAGTGAACATCAACAGCAGCTGCATCAGTAGTGGATGCAAGTTGTTAAAAATGCAGAAGGACTGAATCACTTCACTTGATGACAAACACATAAGAGCTATTTTTAAAAAGAAGCCTGCACCGCAATAAGGTAAACACACACATGCATCCATGAAAAAAGAATGAGCAGAGTGAGACTGCGCACAGACAATCTCTTCACCGATCTACACACCTATCACACTGAAAGAAAAACGCTGACTCTCAGTGACACAGCAAAATCCAATGACAGCAAAAAAAAAAAAAAAAAAAAAGGAGGCCATACCCTTGTATTATATCCTAGCTAAACTTTGAAAAAATTTTATAAAAATCACACATGGTCACACAGTGCTCAATTATATTGTTTCCTTGAGCATAAAAAGATAAGAGAAAGTTTGTTTAAGGAAATACAAAACTTAAATCGGACTATTTTCAGTATCAAGTACCTTCTCTTCTGTTTCATAACTTATTTGTCCAAATGTCCTTGTAATAGTTTTAAAACTTACCACTCTAAAATTTACAGAGTAATCCATACTTCAGTACTTTTGAAAACATTCATCTCACTACTTTTACTTACAATTGTAACCATTTATACATGCTCTGTAAAGACAATGGTCAATTGTAACCCTGTCACAATCTGCCCAACGGGTAAAAAAAAAAATGTATACATGGTATGGCACCAAACCCCAGGTATTACTGGTTTTGAATAATTATGAATAACCTGTATCCTTTTTTTGGGTATACAAATCAGAGTTTTCAGACAATACAAATGAGAAGCAAAGAGGATCTCACTGTCTCAAACCAAGGCTATTAAAAGCAGAGATAACTGGGCAGTTCTTGTTTGCAGAAATCAGTTTCACCATTTCCTTAATCACATCATGTGCAATAACTGCAGGACTGGAAGGATGTGAAGATGTCAACACACCATTTGAAAATCAAATTAAGTAACAAGCTACAAGTAACACTGTAATTGTGCCAAAAACATTATGTAAAAAGGAGGAAGGTTTACAGTTTGATTACCATTCGTGCTTGTAATTAGGACTGTTCTAAATCATAAGCCTAATTTCAGTGTACTTTGCTTTATTAGTCCATATTGTAAAATGTTTGTGATTCCATATATGACTAGATTATGATTCGCCTCCCCTGTTCTCACCGATGCTCCCATGATGATGAAGACGTGAGCGTCAGACTGATGGAACTCTTCATCCTCATGCAGTTCCTTTCTCAGCTCCCCAAACACCTCAGATCGAGAGAGGGGGAGGTTGCTCATTTTTGCTAATAAGCAGAGACAGGAAAATAAATAAATAACCAGTCATCACTGACACATTAATAATAATAACAATGGTTTAGATTTATGTAGCGCTTTTCTATTTTGCATACTCAAAGCACTTACATTGGGTCAAATATTCATTAAAGAGGATGGGTCCAAATTATAACTAAATCAAAAGATGAATAGTATTGCAATCAGCCCAACAAGTCTTATGGATCTCTGTACTGTCTCAGGACATGCATTTTCTTTTGAATGTGAGTTACAGAAAGCATGTTGATTTACCCAAGAAAGTGCAGTGCATTATAAAAACATTAAAATTAACGAGAAGCAATGGATAAAAAAAGTATTTTTGCAATACGTCTTATATCCTTTCTAATCTTTATTTTATCAGGTAGGTCAACTGAGAACCAGTTCTCATTTACAATGACGACCTGGCAAACAGACAGCATAGTAGGCATACTTCCTCAATTCATTTCCCCTCTCACATTTTAAGTATGGTGAAAAATATAGAGCATAACTCTGGGAAAGGGCAGGTTAGATTTCCTTAAATTTCCTGGTGAGTAACAAGTTGTGACTCATTTCTTTTCATCCGAGAACAGTGAGACAAATCAGGAAGTACTAACCACTGACTTCTAATAGACTCTGCAGAGTTTAGTTGTATTGAATAATAACGTAAGATGAGCAATAACACAATACATTTCATACAAATGTCGTCTGACATTACCAATCAATATACAGATACACTACACGTGTTAGTTGTTTACTTCAGATGGTCTTCCTGCTACTACACCACCCAGAAATAGCCTGCACCGCAGAAATAGCTACGCAACTATAATGATATTAGTCCAATCCTCCACCAAATCCCTTATTTACCAGGCTAACGTTAAACCTTGCAGTAAAACTCTGATAAAGCTGGGCAGCTACATCAAGATAACACAGGCTAACGCTGTGTTAATAGTGCATTAATGTACAGTATTATTAACAGTAAGCTAATTCATATATAAGACGGAAGAGCTGTACTTATGCTGTTATTAAACTGAACCCAGAGGTATTTTGTCGCTTGCTGTAAACTGGGATTAAAAAAAAAAAACGCCCTGTCATCACACTAGCTTCACACGCAGTAATAACAACACAACTTGACAAGCAACAAATCCAAACTGCAGCCTGCTAGTTAGTTAGCCACAGCTCCTAGCTTCCACCTAGCTACATGCTAAAAGGCGAATATCGGCTCTACTCACAGGTGAGGTGATAGTTAACCTGAAGTAAACCCGGGACAGGATCTGCACTTTACACACACACAGCGGATACAGTTACGACTGGTACTGCCATTGATGTATTTGTGTGGTACGCATTTACGAGTCCTGCCTACTTCCCTGTTCTGGTGACAAAGCAGAATTGAGAGATTTTATTGGTTTGAGAGAAACTCACCAGCGCTCGCCCGGGTTCCCATCACCGTCGACGGCACCTACGTCACCGACTCAACAGGTGGGCGTGGTTTAACAGAACATGCGCACAGCCTTATGAAAACTGGATGGTGGAAATATTTATAATGTTTATAAGACACAAGAAAACGTCCACACCAAGGATGGTATTGTTGAAGGTGAGAGGACAGAACAGAGCAATTATACCCTTCTATTATTCCATCAATATTTAGGTTGTCTGTGGGACATCTAGTGACATCTAGAGGTGAAGCTGCAGATTGCAACTATCTGAATATCCCCCTTACCTTCCACTATGTTGGCTGCAAAAAGCACCAAAACCCCTCATTTGTCAGCTTTTACTTTGTTTGTATCTGACCAAATCATAACAGTGATTAGTGATTACAGCTTTCAAAATGTAACTCTAACAAAATGACATAAATAGTCATAGTACCCCCCTTATTTAACTGAATATAGTGGCCAACCAGCCAGCACTAAATAAAGGATAAAGGGCTTATAACTACTGGCGTGGGTTCTCTCTGGGTACTCCAGCTTCCTCCCACCATCCAAAGACATGCACTGATAGGTTAATGGGTTAATCTAAATTGCCCATAGTTGTGAATTTGAGAGTGATTGTTTGTCTCTATATGTTCAGCCCTGCAATAAACTAGAGACATGTCCAGAGTGAACCCAGCCTTTGCCCCTATGCAGCTGGGATAGGCTCCAAGTAACCTCCATGACCCTAGTGAGGATAAAGCGGGTTCAGAAAATGAATGAATGTATGTCTTGGAGCTATCTGTCGTTAACAATACTGCAGAAAGAGGTGTTAAGAACATCCAAGATGATGCCAATGCAGCCATGGATGGTGCCCATAGAGGGAACATCATCTCAGTTTCTGGTTCCCACAGAATCAAGCTACCAGAGTTTCTCAAGAATGAAATGGAAGAGAAACTATAGAACGAGTAAAATCTGAATAAATTGTGAAATGCACATGTATAAAAGTATGTCCAGATTGTCAGAACCATGTCATCATTGAAGTCTTTAATTTATGCAACCTTAAATCTTGTGTTTAGCCTTATTATTTAAGTGTTCAGCTATATATTTACTGTTCTGAACTTCTTTCTATTTCAAGTTTTTAGCCTATAATTGAGTCATTTTATCTTAAAATCACCTTATTTTCACTTATATATCACCTGATACAATAACCTATGAAGCTGATATTACAGGGACGCTGTACAATACCAGAAAAAGCTATTTTTGGACACTTAAGACCTCATTATATGTGATTTTATGGGTTAAAATGAGCATTTTTGGAGTTTTTTGATGGGCCCTTCATACTTTGTGGTGGTGGTGGTGGGGGGGGTCAAACGTTGACGGATTTTGCTGAAATTTTTCTGGGGGGGGCATTATCATGTTGGAGATTAACTGGTTTAAGTAACACCGTGATCTAAAGAGAAAAGTGATTTTTGAGATGCCCTATTCCAGTTTTTGGGAACACTACGCTGACTTGCATTACTTTCCTGAAACAACTACAACACAGCAGTTAAACTTAACTCCTAACTTTAACCTGACCCCAACCTTAAACAAGCTCTTAAGCCTCACATGTATTGATTTATGTTATTGGGAACTGCACTTTGTCCCCTTCAGGAAGATTCATGCTGTCATGATGTAAGAAATTCATGGCAACATACACACAGATACAAAATTAGAATGTCTGTAGTATCATCACATGGGTGAGAATGCAGAAAAGAGATAAGGAAACAATGAAGGAAACCCAAAGGAACTGTAACGTTTTTAATAACTTTTATATAGCATATTTATTGAATTAGTTTATTTATAGTTAAAATATTCTCCTTTAGAAATAATTTCTTCTGAAATATATTGGTCTTCGTAATCTGGTCAATAAAGCTTTTTTTCATTTGGAAACTCGCTATACTTTACCACAATGTTTAAGAAGAAAAGAAAGAGGAAGGAAACGTGCCAAACAGTCACGTAATACTGACATGGAGGTCATTCTCTGCAAATAACACATTTTAAAGTTCAGCTGAAACTAACATGTAGCTTCAGGAGTCTGAGAAAGTGATTTCCCAAATGTATTTAATATAATAATCCCTTTGTTGTTTCACTAGATTGCTCGTGGTGATCTGCACAAAAGGGATAGTTACTAAAAGAGGGATTTGTATAGTGTAACAATAATGTATTTGGAAAACACCAATTTGACACATTCTCTTGAAGCCGCATGTTAGCTTCAGTTGAACTTTGAAATGCATTTTCCCCTGTAACAAGGACTGTGGATTGTGTTCCCTATCTCTTACATCAGTCACACTAAAAGATTTGATCATATCACAACCACAATAGGCAAGGAAAAGGTTATAGAAACAATGGGTCTTTTATGATCAGTATGTGTTACAGCATTGAGATATACTTTACATTCACATAAGTGGAACCATCCTTAAAGAAAAGTTATATGCACACATCTATGAGGAGTCTATGAAGTCCCATGTCTGACTGTGATGGGTGGATTTGCAGTTAGTCACAGAGACGTACCCACGGGATACTGTCAAACATTTGCCTGATGAGGAACTCTTCAGATGGTGTGTCTATAAGAAACAAACAAAAAAGGTTAACAAAACAAGTTTTTTCGGTAATACATCAGAATGAGGAAAGGGAAACACTGTTTCTTTGTGCAACCAGGGCAGTGTTGTAATAGCTGTTGCTGTGCCAGTTATTGTGGACTGTACCTTTGTGAATTTCCACACTTGTTCAGGTGGTGCTGTAGTTCCTTTTCCTTTTAGCTGACAGATTTTTACAGACACCCTGCCTCCAGGGTTTGCATGTAAACACATTTCATTGACAGCACTGAGACGCAGCTCTTTCTGAGACGTGTACTCAAAATACTACAACAAGAATACACCATTAAAAAAAACTCATCTCATTGCATTTCTAAGGTGATGAAACAGACATTTGTACCTGTGCTTTATCACTTCTGATGCAGGACAACATTCTGACTTCTTGCCATTTCTTCCTTGTGTACTTCAGGGTCGCATGCAAGTAACACTGTAAATCACTGCATTCCAACTGCAAAATGAAAATACTTTCTAATGACTGGATAAGTACAATACGTATCTATCATAAGTATGCATGTATGTATCGAATGCATCATTTGCATTAATATTTACATCAGGGAGGTCTTAAAGACAATACTTTAGATTGTGTAGAACCAAAAAAGTACCCGTCCATGCTTGACAGGGCTGATGTCAGGGTTATAGGCTTCTGGGTAAATGTTGTTGAGATACCAAGAGAAGTCCATGCACTTTAACCTCTTCCTGAGTTTATGGCGTTCAGTAACATCTCCAAATGAGTTCTGAGAAGAAACAAAAATCACAGGAAGTAAAACATCGTGCATCTCATAAGGTATGCCTTAAGAATTAAGATGCATCATTTTTATGAACTAACTTCTTTAAAAATGGAAGCAGCCATTTTTTTTCCACGGTAAAAAACCCATTTGTAGTCATCCATCCACACTTCAGCCAGGCGGACGAGGTTGTGGGTGATCATAATGCTGCCGTTAGGGAAAGTGTGTGGGCTGTGGCGGAAAACATGTCCTACAACTGAACAGGGGATAATCTCCAACTGACCACCACACTGCCAGACCTGAGAATGGTGAATAAACAGATAAAAAAGACAATATAACAATACTTTAAAAACTAACTCTAGCTCCAACCTTGGAAATAGGCAGCAAACAATCAAGTAAATTATCTAAAACTAATTTGTTAAAATTACATTGTGCAGTATTTCTTTCTACAGTTATCTGGCTTCCATTACATTTACTGTTATACATACATGTGAAAGCATCGTATTATACAACTATTAAAAGTGATTGAAACAAAGTATGATAGACACAATAAACCAAAAACCGCAGCAATATTGACATAATGGTCATAAATGGTCATAAAAGTCAATGGGATCAAGTTGAGCTCCAATATAAGTCTCTATAACGCACTGCATGTATTTGGATGAAAGTGCTGTTGTTCTACATTGCATTTGTGTATATAAGTTGTTTATTACCAAAAATGTTTCTTATAACTGTGTAACAGCACAACAGGAAAGAGAAAAACTAAGAATCAGGCTCTCAGGTTGTGTGACCCTATGCTCTCATTGGCTGGCGTTCTGTGATGCTGTGCTCGCATTAGCTGATGTTCTGTGATTCTGCGCTCTGATTGGCTGACGTTCTGTGACGCTGCGCTCTCATTGGCTGACATTCTGTGATGCTACATTCTCATTGGCTAACGTTCTGTGACACTGTGCTCTCCCTGGCTGGCGTTCTGTAACGCTGCACACTGATTTGTTGACGTTCCGTGACGCTGCGCTCTCGTTGGCTGATGTTCTGTGACGCTGCGCTGTCATTGGCTGATGTTCTGTGACGCTGCACTCTCATTGGCTGGCGTTCCGTGACGCTGTATTTTCATTGGCTGGCGTTCTGTCACGGTGGGCTCTCATTGGCTGGCGTTCTGTAACACTGCGCTCTCACTGAGTGACGTTCTGTGACGCTCCACTCTAATTGGCTGGTGTTCTGTGACGCTGCGCTCTCATTGGCTGGTGTTCTGTGACGCTCCGCTCTGATTGGCTGGCATCCTGTGATGCTACGCTCTGATTAGCTGGTGCTCTGTGATGCTACGCTCTCATTGTCTGCTCAAAACAAATAAATGAATGAATGAAAAAAAAGCCTGTTTTGTTTAAAATCATTGCTTCCTGGTGCTTTTTAAGGCTAAAAACTCAAAAAAGACTTTTCTAGGTAATTTGCAAATGCCCATGTTTTTGTGACTTTAATAAAAGAAGCCTCAAATCGTTGCAACTTTCGCCGCAATTTTTTGGAAAAGCTGCCGCAAAATCAGGCATTTTAGGCCGCAACAATCAAAAAAAAAAATCCCGTGAAATCCTGGAAGGATTGCTATGTGTAAGAGGTGATGTATGAGATCGGGCCTGGATATAATCTCTAGATGTTACTGTATATACACAAAGTTCACACCAATAAATGTCTCTTACCCTAAAAGACATTTCCAAATTTTCACCTCCCCAGAACTCCATCTGCTCATCATATGCCCCAAGATGCTCAAAGTAGGATTTGGATATAGAGAATAAACCACCGGCAAAGGTAGGGGTTCTGCAGGATTACATACAAACAGCATACTTTACTTAAACACCTCTGTGAACTTTATCAACAGAAATTTAGGTTAAGGCTTCATGGTAAGGACAAAATCCAAATCTGATTTTGGCGTAGATGGTCTTAATAAAACCTTCTACATCAGTCACTCATACAAGATATTTATTTCATCCTTAAAGATAACATTAATGTGTTTTCTTCATACTTGGTGCATAGTGGTAACGACTGCGATGACTGATGTTAAGTTGGGTTTTTTCCTCAAAAAAAAACAACTCTGTGTAAGTAATGGTGTGATGAATGAGATTACTTTATTTATCTGATAAGGCACAGGTGTCAAACATGTGGCCTGGGTGCCAAATCCAGCCCGCCAAAGGGTCCAATCTGACCCGTAGGATGAATTTGTGAAATGCAAAAATTACACTGAAGATATTAACAATCAATGGTGTAAAAATCATTTTACATACACATATAAACCAATTAGATCTCTATTGGGCCAGACCACAAAATACTGTCATAATAACCTATAAATAATGACAACTGCAGATTTGATCTTTGTTTTAGTGTAAAAAAAGTAAAATTATATGAAAATGTTTACATTAACAAACTATCCTTTTAGAAAAAATGTGAATAACCTGAAGAAATATGAACAACGTGAAATGTCTTGAGAAAAGTAAATGTAATTTTATTAATATTATGTGTATTTGTAATTGCAACATAAGTTGTAATGCACATGTGTAAATTATAAACTGATAAACTGAGGCAGAATATTGTTAAAATTGCACTTGTTTTTCTTAAGACATTTCGAGTTGTTCCTGTTATTCAGATTTTTAAGGAAACGATATAGATATAAACACTATCATAGTGTAATTTTACTTTTTTCACTTGTATTTTTTACTAGTCTGGCCCACTTGAGATCATATGTGGCCCATGAACTAAAATGAGTTTGACACCCCTGTGATAAGGGTACCGTAATTCCATTGTCAAAATAAAATAAAAAATACAATTTAAAGACGTAATTACTATCACGTCAAGTCTTTGTGTGTGTGTGTGTGTGTGTGTGTGTGTGTGTGTGTGTGTGTGTGTGTGTGTGTGTGTGTGTCTACCTGATGGGATATGTCTCATTTCTCCTCTGCTTATACTCTGCTTCCGGGAGGTGTTCCCATCCAAACTTGAGCCTCCAGTCAAAATTTCCTCTGAAAGAATAGTGTCGGCGAGGTTTTTCAAACTCAAGATTATCCTTGTTGATTGTATTGATTCGTGGGCTCACCACAGCGGTGGGCTGCTCTGCTATACGGGCTAAAAGAGGTTCCAACCAGCCAGGGAAGCATTCACCTGATGAAGGACATAGAAGGTAAAGAAGTCATAATTTATTCAGTTTTTAAGTTCCTCCATTTTTTTTCTTTGAGATGTGAATGATATAAATGCCTAAACACATTTAACAGTGATTTTGCATTTTATTTTATAGTTGTAGGTAGAACACAGGTGTCAAACATGCGGCCCTCCAAAGGGTCCAGTCCGGCCCTTGGGATGAATTTGTGAAATGCAAAAATTACACTAAGATATTAACAATCCTTTTAGTTCGAGTTCCACATTCAGACTAATTCAATCTCAAGTGGGTAGGAGCAGTAAAATACTATCATAATAACATATAAATAATGACAATTCCAAATTTTTCTCTTTGTAAATGTAAATATTTTCATGTATTTACATTAAAACAAAATATAATTTTGCAAAAAATGTGAATAACCTGAACAAATACGAACAACCTGAAATGTCTTAAGAGAAGTAAGTATAATATTAACAATATTCTGTGTGTTACTAAATGTTTTTTGTATTTCTAGATCCACTGTGATCTCTGAGTTCTAATGTACATGTGTGAATGATAAACTGAGGTTGAATATTGTCAAAATTACGCTTATTTTTTCAGTTTGTTCATGTTATTCACATCTTTTGAAAGGATAGTTTGTAGATGTAAACCTTTTCATAATGTAAATTTATTTTTTTCACTCTAAAACAGAGAAAAGTTTGGAGTTGACATTATTTATATATAATTATGTTATTATTTTACTGGTTCAGCCCACTTAAGATCAAATTTAGCTGAATGTGGCCCCTGAACTAAAATGAGTTTGACACCCCTGAGGTAGAGAAAAGACAGGATTAGGGAAAGGGGCCAGACTGAATTGCACCATGGTGAGTTTCCCTTTATTGAACAATTTATTGCACAATTAATCATTAACAAGTTTTCATCAGTAAAACGTGTGTCTGTGTTTCAGATAGTCTTATCAATGTTTTTACTTGTTACTCTCTGCAGATGATACATAGCATTCTTGGTCACTGGAAGACATACAGTTACAGTACATACTAGGACACAGAGAAACTCCACAGAATCCTGGTGGAAAATTACAACAAACAATTAAAAAGTACATACAGTGAGAATCCAGGAAAGTGAGGACCTCTCCTCGAGCGACCTGCGCCCCTAACAGTCTGGCTCTGATCAGTCCTTTCCACTCCTTCTGTCGTAACACACGCACTATTTTCAGCCGCTTCACGTAATTATCCAGTTGAACCTTCAAATGATCTGAATAGTTAATGGCAGACAAAAAATAACAGTAACAAATTTATGTTATAAGCATAATCAGTCGTGCATATTGAGGATAATATCAATGTATAATACCAAGATTTCTGCCTACTTCCATAATTCTACTTGACAAATAGTTTAAGTCTGAGGTAATGATAAGTTTCTTGTGTTTGCTGTTTATATATATTCATGCATATTCCTTGCCCTCATAGTCTCTTATTTTCTTAGTATGTATTTGTAGCTATATTTCTGTGACTGGCTATTGTATATATGTAATCAATATTGTGTATATATATATATATATATATATATATATATATATATATATATATATATATATATATATATATATATATATATATACATATATATATATATATATATATATATGGCGTTTTGTATATTTATGTGATCTTGTGCTGTCGTTGGATTATAATGTTGTATTATAATTGTATAATATGTGTTATACTATATGTAAAAGACAACTTTCCCTATTGGGACAATAAAGCATATCTTTATTAAAAGTTTATTAAAAGTATGTTCATGTAAAAATTCTATTTAAAAACGGTAATTTCCAGGTTCAACAGAGGTTCCGTGGTGAATGTGGAAACACCATCATTTTCTGCAACATTGATTCATCAGTAAAGCAATGTAGTTTGACAAAGACAGTGGTTGTAGAGACTTGCTTTATGTTCAGTCAATGATATATTGTGTATAAAAAGTCACCTTTCCTTCAGTTTTCTATGTTTTAATATAATAACCTTTGTTGTTTCTCTGAGCTTCCATGGACATCTACATGATCAGTGAATTAAATATAGGAAAATACCAGATTTTCACTGAAAAAATGCAAGATGCAGAGAATAATATTACTATAAATGGTGATAAATCACTTATAAAAAGTTAAATGCAGAGAAAAATTCATTTGGAAACCACCACAACAACAGTTCTAGGTATTTAATTGCTAACTTTCCAGCAAAGCACATTTAATCCAATATTATTCTGATAAAAATATAAACATTAGGGCAAATTTATGACATAATTGTGTAAATCTGTGTCCCCGAGGAGAGTTCAGTCAGACATTTTGGGTCTCAAGCTGAACAAATTTGGGAACCACTGATCTGAACATATAGACTCTGACATGAAGCCCTGTTAAGAAGCTGTGTACACACACCATCTGTGCTGGCATCATCTACCAGTAAGATCTCAGTGAGCAAGGCAGCTGGAGCGGTGTGTAACACACTGTAGACGGTCCTCAGCAGCATGGACCAAGCCTCATTATGAAACACAATGATCACACTGGTCGTGGGAAGACCAGGGCAACGCTCAAACTTCTGTTCCAAGCATCTGTGAGAGCAAGGTCAAGGTAACGTTATTTATAACCGTAGGTAGATTTTTTTTTGCAGTAACAGGAGAGGGCATCTGTATTATATAATATTAACCCATAAAGACCCAAACATCCAAAAGCATCTACTGATCTAAACCAGGGGTGTCAAACTCATTTTAGTTCAGGGGCCACATTCAGCCTAATATAATCTAAAGTGGGCCGGACCAGTAAAATAATACAAATAATAGGATAAGAACTTATAAATAACGTCAACTCTTAAGTTCTTTTCTCTGTTTTTGAGTGAAAAAAGTCAAATTCCGTAATGAAAATGTTTACATCTACAAACCGTACTTGAACGTAACATGAACAAATATGAACCTGAAAATTCTTAAGTAAAATAAGTGCAATGTTAACAATATTACGCCTTAGTTTATTATTTATACATGCGAATCACAAGCTAGAGATCACAGTGGATCTACAAATACACTAAACAGTTAATAACAGGGAGAATATTATTAAAATTCCACATACTTCTCTTAAGACATTTCAGATATTCACATTTTTTGTAAAAAGGCCAGTCTGTAAATGTAAATAGTCTTGTGTAATGTAACTTTTTTTTTTTTCACTAGAACAAAGAGAAAAATTTGCAGTTTTCAGAATTTATAGGTAATATGATAGTATTTTACTGGTCTGATCCACTTTAGATTGAACTCACCTAAAATTATTTTAACATCCCTGATTGTTAATATCTTCAGTGTAATTTTTGCATTTCACAAATTCATCCCAGGGGCCGGATTGGATCCTCTGGCAGGCCGGATTTGGCCCCCAGGCCACATGTTTGACACCTGTGATCTAAACTGTTGATCCACTAATCCTATCAATACATGTAAATAAGTGGTGTAAAATACAATTTGTCATCTTTTCATGGTCATCAGATTTGATCCATTTGGACGTTCAGAGGCTCCGTAGTTACCATGGAAACACCTTCATCTTCTACAACATTGATTCACCAGCAAAACCCATGGAGTTTGATAAATGACAGTGGATGGACACACTTGGTTTATGTTCAGTTAATGCTATATTTTACTGAAAAAGTCACTTTTTCTTCAGTTTTTTCTGTTTTGATACAATAACCTTTGACTGTACTCTGAGCTTTTATGAACATCTGTCATGCGGCGTCATTTGTGTTAATTTAGTTGAGGGTTAGTTAGTTAGTTAGGGTTTTTTTTTTTTTTTTTTTTGTTACATCTCTTCCTGTTTTATTTTGGTGAAGGTGTTCGTTTTCCTGTTTTGTCCTTGTCTTCCCTAATTCCCTCATTGCCTGCACCTGGTGTCCTCCTGTTGATTACCCACACCTGATTGTGATCCCTGCTCTCCCTATATATTCTCCTCTCTCCCTTCGTCTGTTGTCACTCCTTGCGTTTACATGACAACTTTTATTCCTGGTTTAATCTGAATAAGTGTTAGATCCTATTTCAGATGCCCATGTAAACACCTTATTCCAGTTGAAAAAGAATAGTTCGGATTAAATTTAAATCCGAATAAAGTCACTGGTTTAATCCCCTTTTAATTCCGATTTAAATTATTCCTCGGACATGTAAACCCTTTATTCCGTTTGGACTTTATTCCTGCCATTCTGCACATGTTCGTTGTCTTGTCCTGTCGTGATGACGCACACATTCTGCGCTGGCGGAAGACTATGCAATGCAGTCTAGTCAACCCAGACCGTTCCAGTGGGCTATTCTGATGGGATCTACCAGCCTCTAAAACCCTGAAGGAATAGTTCACCACCTGTTTTTTTATTAATTCATTTGTCATGCACTAATGAGTTTGATAAGTGGGCAAAACAGTTTGCACTGCAGTGCACCGATTGCCTTGTTCTCGCAGCCCTTCCGTTAGCTTAGCTTAGCCTAGCTTAGCATAATCGCTTCATTCCTATGGTCAGACGTAGCCAGGCTTTTATAGGTGATCTGTAGTATTTTATGAGTGATTTTGTGAAATTCAGTTCTCCCTAATCATTACTTTAGTCCGCTGGGGTCAATATGATCACAAATTGAGGCTCAAATCATGGCGATGTGACTTACTGCACTAATAAAATCTTGGGAAATAAAAACTAATGCAAAGCTAAAATGGTGAAGCAAAGCTAATTTAGCGCATGCATCCCTTCCAACAAAAAGATTTTCCAGCTTCCGTCAACACAACAGTCCCAAGACTGTATGACTGCAGTAAGTCGCAGATCGAAAGAAATAATAAGGGAGAATCAGATTTCAGAAAATCACTTACAAAAGACAACAAATGACCTTTAAAAAACTGGCTACGTGTGACCATGGAAATGCAGTGACTATGCTAAGCTAAGCTAACAGAAGGGCTGCGAGAATAAGGTGACGTGAGCACTGCAGCACAAACCCTTTTGCTCACTTATCTACCTCATTAATACCTCACGTAAACCTGTATTCGGGTTTAACATTTCCATGTAAACAGAAGAGAAAATAGTTCCGAATTAATTTCTTCTGGAAAAATAAATCGGATTTAAAAAAACATACCCAGTACCCAGTGTGTTGTTCATGTTTTGCCGGAGAAGGCCGACTTGACTCCTTGAATCTTGTGCCGCTAGACCAGGGGTCTCAAACATGTGGCCCGGGGGCCAAATGTGGCCCCCCAGAGGTTCCAGTCTGGCCCGTGGGATGAATTTGCAAAGTGCAAAAATTCACGTCAAACTAATTTTAGTTCAGGTTCCACATACAGACCAATATGATCTACAGTCAAATAATAATAGCATAATAACCTACAAAAAAATAACTCCCTATCTCAGTTTGATGTGAAAAAAATTGTATTTCATTGTGTCTGTAAAGAATGACAACTTGAAATTTTTGTCTTGTTTTTAGTGCAAAAAAAAGCATTAAATTATGAAAATATTCACATTTCCAAACTATCCTGTAACAATAAAATGTGAATAATCTGAACAAATATGAACAACCTGAAATGTTTAAAGAAAATGCAGCACAATTTTAATAATTTTCTGCCTATTACTGAGTGTTTAGTGTTTTTGTAGTTGTAGTTGAGGCATAATATTGTTTAAATTGCACTTACTTTTGTATGAAATTTCAGTTTTCCAGGTTATTCACATCTTTTTTTATTTGGATAGTTTATAAAAGTAAGTATTTTCATAATGTAATGTTTTTTTTTTTTTTTGCACTAAAACAATGACAAAAATTTGGAGTTGTCATTATTTATAGGTTATTAGGCTGTTATTTTATTGGTCCGGTCCACTGCAGATCAAACTGGGCTGAATGTGGCCCCTGAAAGAAAATGAGTTTGAGAGCCCTGCGCTAGACTGTTTCTTGTTTTTCTATTTTTGTTAAGTTAGTTATTGAGTGCTTTTTGCTCCCTTCTTCAGTTCCTTTGTTTTTGTAATTTTGGATTCCCTTGTGAAAACTGAAGAACGTGATAAATTCGTTGAACTCCATCTCGCGCCTGATAGTCTTACGCCAGTGTGTCGTGCCGTAACAACATCTTCATAATCAGTCAATTAAACATAGGAAAATAGATGATTTTCAGTGGGGGAAAAAACCTAAATTCAGAGGATAATATATAATAAATGGTGATAAATCACTTAAGAAAGGTTAAATAGAGAAAAAAAATTCATTTGGGAACTGCCACAAAAGTCACACTGGGTCCTTATGGGTTAATGCAAAACAAAACACAGACACAGAGGACAAAAAGAAATACACATGGGCAAGTACTTTCAGAGGCTCACTGATATGGAGTCAGATAAAAATAAAATATCAAATAAATTAAAATACTTGGACAAAGAGAAAGTCAAACCATAGTCCCTAGCAGACTTCAGTAAAAAGTTAACAGGTTAAGAAGTGCACAATGACTTATTAAAAAAAAACTGCAGCATTAACCTGGTAAGAAAACATCAAACTGTAATAAATAAAAAACTAATGGTAAACTTCAGTAAAAAGTTAAAAAGTGCACAAAGAGCAAGCCTGAAATTTAACGGGTATGTGACAAAATGTACTTTTAACCCTTTCATGCATGAATTATGAGAACCTTAGTCAAGATTTTTTTTTACCTGATTGTTTTTATTCCTCTTTAGGCATGAAAAAAAACAATGCGATTGAAATTTTTTTAATGAACATATTTTTCGTGGAGTTAGAAAAACCATGAAACAAAGAAACATGTATATCAGAAAGTGATGTGCTGTGTGACAGTTATAAAATAAAACATTTTCAATGCAGCTAATCTTATGTGGCTAGTTGTTACTTCATGGAGATAATATGCACAAAAAAAAAAAAGTTTAAGAAAACTGTTTTCCTTATAGTCTAATTGCAATTAGCAACTGATTTACACTAAAACATGTTACTGCAGATCAGGTTTATCAAAAACAGCAAAATTACAGTAATGGTATGAATGTCAGTGTATGGGATGGTGCATAAGCGTCCACTGTGTTGGCTGAAATGGAACTAAAACAACAAAACCTGTGAATATACAAGAGAACAGCTGGAGAATAACTGTCCACTGTAGTGACTACTATGCATGAAAGGGTTAATCTGAAATAGCAGGCTTTATCAAGAACACACCATTCCCATGTCATGTCTATTGATGTACTGACAAATGAACAACTCACTCTGGTAGGCGTGTGTCTTGGCCCAGATTACGATGCAGGGAAATGCGGTCACTGGCGAACTGGTTGAATTGGGTTTTTTTAAACCCGTACATAAACTCTTGGTGTTCAACTGGCGTCATTTTTCGATACACAAAAGGTTTGCCATTTGCTCCTGGTGCCATGGGGTCTTGTAAAGGCCTCTGAAGGTGGGGTTTAAGCTCCTCTTTGCTGTAGAAACCTGAACGACAACTTGGAGGCAAAGGAATTGGCAGCACAGCAACAGACTGGTTGTTTCCTTGTGTCATGACATGCTTTATAGCAGGTTGGGACCAGTGTGGGAATAATATTTTCATTTGGTAAAAGATGCTGAAAAGAATTACCACAGAGCAGAAAACAACAGCCTTTCGTGAAGTGATAAGGCCAAAACGTTTCATGGTAAACACTGCCCAAAAAGGAGCTAAAATGATATGAAAGACATCACATAAAATAAAGAAAATGATTAGAAAAACACAGAAACAGATTTATCAAATACATTTCTATCTCAAACCCCAAACACTGATTTCTTATTTTGCCACAGATTGCATAACCATGAAGCTAAATAGAAAACATTATTTAAAAGAGAACTTTTTCCAGATGAAAAGCAATACCACCTTGAGGTTATGATTATGTTTTAAACTTACAAATTGTGTCATATCTCTTTGTAGGACAGTGCTTGTAAGTATATGTGTAGAACTCTCTCTTATTCTGTGTGAAACTGGCCAAAAACATGATCACTTATTTAATGTTGAAAATCTCATTTGTGTGTGGTAAAACTTTGTGAACCTATACCTTGAGAAACAAATGTGGACCCCCCCCCCCCCCCTCCCCTTAGCTACAGTCACAGATAAAATTATTAGACCATTAAAAGTCATCAAAAACAAGGGTCATGCAAACAAGTACTAACTCCTGTGTGTATCATGGGACTAAAATAGACAGAAAAGAAAACACAGAATGCCTAAAAGCACTGTTTTTGTCAGTACACTGCCATAGCTATTGATGTAATAACTTAAGTAATTTTGGTTATGATCAAGAAAACCATCTAAAATGGATAGATATCAGCTCTGAAATTAAACTGTAATGAGCTGTTTTTGATGTTATCATTATATTTGTCCAAACAAATGTGCTTTTAGTTGTACCAGGCATTAAAATGAACAAGAAATTGAAGAAAACAAGGGTGGTCTAATAATTTTTTCCGCAACTGTATGTGTTAAAGTTTGTTGTTTTGTTGCCGGACACTCTCTGGTCATTTCTCATTTGGATATCTTCATTTTGTCTTGTAGAATCCTTGATAACTTGTCTGAAGGAATTAAAGGTTCATATCATGATGCTACCCCAATTATGTTTCATTACAGCAGAAGGTTTGTATGGTTGACTGCATTACTTTTAATTTTCATTTGAATATTGGTGTCCCCTGTCCACATTCCAGTACTCTCCAACAATCCACTTCCACCACTCCATCATTCAACAAACTGGCAGCATTAGATAACAAACAGGAAGAAAACTCCAAGCCACTCTCTTTAAGCATTAATATGCCTTTATTTTATTTTTTATTGACTTTTTTTTTTGTTTGACTTCTTGATGAAGTCTTAAAGCCAAAATGCTAAGGGCTACACATGACCACACCGTGAAAATAAAGGCATTTTAATGCTTAAAGAGAGTGCCTTGGAGCTTTCTTCCTGGTTGTTATCTACTTTATGAATCCCTTTTCCAAAAAGCACCTCAAACAAACTTTTTTTTTTAGTTCTAGAAGCATTCCTTTCCATGACTTTTTAAACTGGCAACATTGTTGTTTTTGGAGAGCAATGACTTTACTTTTTCAAGGTCATGTGCTAACAAGGGCTTTCAGTTTGCTATAATGGTTGATCGTGACTTCAAACCTTTACAAACCATCTTACCTGAGTGAACTCTGGTGTGTGTGTGTGTGTGTGTGTGTGTGTGTGTGTGTGTTATTGTGTGTGCATCACACAATAGGGTCATTACGGTGTTGAATTTTCTCCATTTTCACACTCTGCCTGACATTTGAATGGTGGAATACAAATTCTTATGTTTTTCTGTAGCCTTTTCAGTCTAATGAGCTTTAACAAAAAGTCTGATAAATCTGAGATCAAATTTGATTCACACTCACCATCATATTCAGTATTTCCTCACATTGACTATTTTGCCACACAATTTTCCACAGTAAAAAAATAATAATGATTTTCTCTTCTTTATTTTGTTGAGCTTAGTAGATTCAGTTTCAGGACTGTGAAAATCAGATCATGTTTTAGGCCATGCATATTTACATAGAAAAAGAGAGTATTCTCAAGGATTCATACAGATTTCAGCCTCCATGGTGAGCACATACAGTGGTGCTGTCACTATAAATACACAAGTTGGCAAAAATATATGTATGAAACAATGTTTGTGTACTATGTGTGTGAGAGAAAGAGGTATCTAACACATAAAGAGAAACAATACAGTAGATCCACTTTTGAAAAATAAATAATATTAAAGTATTTACTTACTTTATCGTAACTGCTGGATGTGAACTAGTACCTCCACCCTTGCTGTCAGTCTGTCATAAATATTCTAGTTTCATATCTGCCAAAGAATATTGCAGTTGTGGTTGAGCTGAAAAACCTGAAATGTTAGTTACAGTAAACTGAGACAGAGATACCTGGTAAATAAAGGGCACGCCTGATTGGTAAACTGAAAGCAAAGTTAAGGTCACGTCAAAAGCAACAATAATGAAAAATTTTCTTATCTTTTCTTTTCTTATCTTTTCTTTTCTTGTGTCTTTAAGTCAGTGGTTCCCAACCTTTTTTGGCTCGTGACCCCATTTTAACATCACAAATTTGTGGCGACCCCAGACATTGAAAACTGAGACATTTTTTTTGCTAAAATTAATTTGTTTTTGATCATGTACCAGTTTGCTATAGTATGTTGCAAATAAACATTATAATTTTAGACAACATTTAGTCTATATAATGTATATTATTATGGATGGAGGCAGAAAAACCACGTGTAGATTACTGCACATAATGAGGATTTTATTTTCCTTGGTCAGAATATGTACAGTCAGTCCGGTTTGGATTTACAAGGCTGACAATTAATACTGAACAAACAATAACTCAAACTATGAATTATGAAAGAGCTGCAGCATCTGTCCACACACAGTTTTGTTTTTCTCCTTTGATGCAGCAGAAAATACAGAGGCTGGTAGGGGACATTGAGAAAAAAAATGTATTAAAAAAAAAAAAATGGGTCAAGTTTTGCGAGATAATGCAATACTTTTGTGAGATCTCACAATACTTTTGCAAGATCTTGCAATATACTTGATAAAATCTTGCGATAGTTATGAAGACAGTATATCCGGGTCACCAGCGGAAGCATTGAACTAACAGCTTATAGAGCATCATGGAGTAGTTTATAGAATTTTACTTCGAGCTTGGACTCGAATGCAAAGAGATTCAGTCAGTGCTTGAATCAAGACATCGTTATCATATAAGCCTGAGGCACCTTAAAAGAATCCTACAAGAAAGGAAATTAGTCCGACGCAAGAACTACTCCAACTTGGGAGATCTGGTTAACTTTGTGAGCAGCTACGGCATTCGGGACAGCTTCATGGATACAGGTGGATGTACGCTAAGTGCAGATTGAATGGTCTCCGTGTCAGAAAGGAGGACTTGTATTGAAAGAAGTAATTTGCAGAGCCTGGTTCATCAGATGGAAATATTTCACTGGTGACTGGCTGGAAAAATAAAAAGAATAGAAGTCAGTTTGAATAGGGACAAATTTCAACATGATAGCTTTGTTATTGCTTATTCTATGGACATTACATAGTTGCCATCAATATGCCTACTTAATCTTTGTGTTGACACTTAACATTGTAAACACTTGCTGTAACAATGTTTCTATGCTTTCTATCCATCTAAATGACATCTGATGATTGTTACTGTATTGATCATTCCTTTTTGTGTTTAACTATTTTTAACAGCTAAAGATAATATAGGGATATAGCTTTTCACTGGCTACTAAACTGCAAGATTTTGCTGTAAAAATGTGTTACACATTAAATCAATAGGACCAAGATACTATACAGTATAAATACATATTTATTTATATGTAAAAATCTACAAATGTTTTAATTTATGGTCTTAATTTTTGTGTTTTGTGTAACAAAGAAAGTCAAAGGAAATCTGGCAAAAATAAATTAAGAGACCACTGAAAACCCTCAAACACATTTAACTGTTGAAAAAATTACAAGTTAACAAAAAGCTGTGTGGGTTTGCAGAGATCTAATACTAAATAAAAAGAAAGTGAATATAATTCAACAAGAAAGTGATGAAGAGTGCATACCTCCACCAGAAGGGCAACGCTTTCATGAGGCAATTTTGAAATGACATGCTTTGACCCTGGTGACCTTTCTCCTATGCATTCCAAAATGTAATCACTTCTTTCTTGGGTCAATGTCTACCTACATGTAAAGTTTCATCCAAGCCTGCCCTCTACTTGTCGAGATCTTTTGCTAACAGACAAACATGGGTGACAACATATTGTACATATCCTCCAGGTAATAATGTGTCAGACTGGGGTAGAGCTGAAATAATGCTTTAAAGCAATGTTTAAAAGCAAAAGTTATGACACCAAATAGTGATTTCTTAATCATAACATAATCACATCATACTTTGCACATACTGAAAAAAACATTTCCTGTATCAGAATACTCATTATTAGATTTGTTAATTTGACCAGTTTTTTTTTTTTTTTTTTTTGCAAATAAATTCCAAATTGCAATTTATTTCAGAAAATGAATGTCTGTATATATCTACTAAGCTACCTATTAGTTAATATAATCTAAAAACAGATCCATGTTGCAAATTATGTTTTGGTCTTTTACCTGTACATTTGTTTCCATTATTTCATGGAGAGCTTCATTCGACAGTAGAGGCTACCCATGAGATGAGGTGTTTGGAACAGCAACATCAGTGTGCACCAACACCTGTAAAATTAAAAACTGTGTTACTGTAATGAATTTGAGAATGGAGAAACTATTAAAACAAACGACATCGTCAAACCAAAAGTAAACTATAATAGTAAGCATAGCACATAATCATGATAGCATTAGATTACTTTTATATCTCATAAATCAATGCTTAAAGAGATTTAAGTTATAATGAAATACTCCAAATCTACAAAAAGTCACGTTACCCAGTCGTGTGGGATGTCATAATACTAACTACATCAGCTACATGTACTAATTATATAAAACTTTTCCTTGCTAGACATACATTTGACTAGATTACCTCAGTTTCACCTGTATTGTTTGAATTCCAGTTTATTATTATAACTTCATCATCTTCTAATGTTCCATATTCTCCATCCCATAACAGTGTATCCTCTTCATCACCAACAGCTCTATTTACAGAGGGCACTTCAGATGAATCGGGCAGAGGGCTCAATCTTCTGGATCTTTTTGATGCTGGTTGTTGAATTGGTAGATTCTGCAAAAAACAATAAAACCTTTGTGATTTCAGAGTGTATGTGTGTTTATTTCCGTGTCTACATTTAGACACAAACCTCATCAGTAGTGGCATGATCACATTTTGGCTCTTCTTCCAGTGTTTCTCTAACATCTGGGCTGCTCTTTGCTGCATCACTTTCAGATCCACCGTCACTGGAAAACTCTGCACTTTTAGTGCAGATGTAAAAGTGCAGCATTTTTAACTTAGTTTGTTCGTAAAGGTAACCAACAGTGTCAACCAGAGGCAGGGTGGGTTTTTTTAAGTCACAAATGGAAAAAGTAAAATCTGCAGCATCCCCTTTAGTTGATAGTCCATTAGGGAAAAAGAGATCCTTTCCCCTGGCTAAAATCTGTTCAACTGTAGAGTCTTCTTCTGCTGTGACATGTCTGGTGCCACCACCATGTCTAGTCCTGACTTGTTGGTAGCTACCGTTACAGAAATTGAGCCATCCACTTTCAATCTTTCTGCTGGTTTTCTCCCCATTTTGATTTCTGGGTCTTGCCATTGAACTGCTTTGCACAAAATTCTCTTTTCTTCTTTCCCCCAGCCTTCGACCTGATGTTGATGTTATCCTTCTATTGTCTAATTTTTCTCTCACCATTTGCAAGAGAGACTCTTTTTCAGCTGCAGTTGTTTGTGTTTGGTGGCAAAAAGCCAAAACAGCCACTCTGTCTCCAAAGGAGCTCAGGTATTTTGCCAACTGTTCGTCTTTAAGTAAAGTCAAAACGGACTCGTCAATCTGCAAAATCACAAAGCAAAAATAATTCAATTAGTTTTCTCAATTTATAAGTAGCAATATTTAAATAAGGTATGTCATGTCCCGCAAATCAAAACAGTTGTATTTTAACAAATGTAATATAGATGTTTAAACTGAAGACAGAAAGTAAGCACTCCCACGTATGTGTCTCCCTCTCCTCTCCTCCCCCTCCCCACCCCGTCGCGACGCACATGCAGCACATGCAGGTGGTGTCAATTTAGCTTTAGCTTACCTTGTTTATGATTCATGGCATTTATGCTCTCCTCCGATACTCCTCTCCCTCTCAGGAAAGTTTTGAGGTCTTCCTCCATTCAACACACAATTCTAAAATGTGACAAAGTGTTAAAAACAGTGTAAATGCGTCAAAAACGGACATCTTTCTCTGAGATTGAACATTTAACGCACCATATCAGCTACGTTAACATTACTTGTAGTTACAAAGAGTTTTGCTTTGCATTTTGTACATGCACAAAAAGAATAACAACAAGAACAACTTAGCAAACTGTCTTTTTTCATAAATATATGTCATTGGAAAATTGCAGCTCCCACTGGCAACACATCCACATACGTTGCGGTTTGTGCCTGCTGAATGACACGGAAGTACTTAGATATTGCGAGATCTTGAAAAAGTATTGCGTTATCTTGCAAAAGAATAGCGAGATCTCACAAAAGTATTGCATTATCTCACACAAGTATTGCGAGATCTCGCAAAAGTATCCCGAGATGTCGCAAAACTTGACCTGATTTTTTTTTTTTTTTTTATATACTTTTTTTTTTCCCTCAATGTCCCCTCTGTAGAAAATGACCCATGAAAATGACCTAACAGCAAAAAAAATTTGTGGGAAAAAAATACCTGGAAAAAAATTTACTGGGAAAAAAATACCAGGAAAAAAAAATACCAGGGAAAAAAATACCTGGGAAAAATACCAGGAAAAACATTTACCAGGTAAAAAAAAAAAATTACTAGGAAAAGAAATTACCAGGGAAAAAAGTTACCAGGAAAAGAAATTACCAGGGGAAAAAAATTACCGGGAAAAAAATTTACCAGGTAAAAAAAAAATAGCAGGAAAAAAATTTACCAGGGAAAAAAATTAGCAGGAAAAGAAATTACCAGGTAAAAAAAATACCAGGAAAAAAATTTACCAGGGAAAAAAAATACCAGGAAAAAAAATTACCAGGGAAAAAAATTACCAGGAAAAGAAATTACCAGGTAAAAAAAATACCAGGAAAAAAATTTACCAGGTAAAAAAAAAAAATACCAGGGAAAAAAATTACCAGGAAAAGAAATTACCAGGTAAAAAAAATATCAGATGCTGCAGAGTTGCAGCATTTGAAACCGACCACAATGAACATTTGACAGATAAACAGAACCACTGCTTCAGTTTCAGCTTCACAGTTTGTCATGTCTTTTATGTACTCACCACATATTTTTTTTATTAGTAAGGTTTTATATTTATTTTTATCAGTTACTAGAAATTTCAGGCGACCGTATTTGATTTCCAGGCGACCCCACGTGGGGTCCCGACTCCAAGGTTGAAAAACACTGCTGTAAGTGTTCCCATCTCACGGCGCAGTGGGCGGAGCTTGTTGCCACGGTGACGTCTAAACTCCACGTTGTGGTTTATTTACAGCCTTGTACTGCGTTTGTTTAGCAGGAACCGAGGCATCCTACCACAGATGGCCTTCTTCGGTTTAACACATCTGGGTTATCAAAACCCAATCGGTGACAAAATGGTGGTAAATCCCAGAGGATCGTCTTCTGCTGAAGGTAAAACGTGGTTGAGCTTTAGGTTGTTAGCTTTTTATAAGTTAACTGTAGGTTAGCCCGCTCATATGCTAACCTTACCAAGTGAATAGATACTCAGGCAAGCAGGTGGAATGTATGAATCTTAAATTTAGTGTAGTGGTTTGCTTAAGTTTTAGGGTTATATGTTAAATACCTTCCTATAGTGACCATATGTATTGCTACACCATGACTAGTTAATAATATTTGCTGGTCTTTGATGAAACTTACCCACTTAAGCATCTGGTTTCTGTAAAAACTAAACTCATGGTAAAAATGAAAGAAACTGTTTGGTAATTACCAACAGAAAACTGATAACACTGGTCTACAATTTTTATTTTTTTATTTTTATTTTATTTTTATTTTAAATTTTTTTTAGAAATGATTTGCTTCAGACATTAAATGTGCTAAATGTTACGCATTTTAATAAGATTAATTGGAAAAAAAAATGACAAAAGTGCCGGTTTGCAAATGTTTTCAAGGTATATGATTAAGTGTTATTACACATATATATTGGTTTATGTACATTTATATAATAGTTTTATAAATCTTCCACTAAATAGAACCTGTAAAGTGAATGTATTCTAACGTGCAAACAGTGTTTTGAAGTAGATCTTGTAGCTCTGAGACAAATATTCCTTTTGAGTCAAACCCATTCTCTCGTTAATTCTTGAGTTTCACATTTTGACCCAAGGCTGTATCTTGGAAAGTTCAGCCTACCAGCATTTTTGACTTGATTTTTCTTTATCAGTGACTCTCATGTGGTAAAATTTCATGACTTTTATTCTGGAAGCATTTTCCTTGTAGACCAGTGTAATTTAAATGATTTCAGGTACTAGTATCCAATCCAGAGGCCTGTCTTCAGCGTTTCAGGAACACCAGGGACACCTCAGAGGCACAGACATTTGCAGTGTTTACCAGCAGCCTCTTCCCTACAGCACTGAAATACACCAAGGAAGCCATGAGCGATACAAGGAGATGATTAAACGGGTTCAAACACCCAGATGTAAGTAGACTTTATAGGCCTATTAGACTCTAAACATTGTATTGACTATGTGACTAAAGATGGAAGCAGGGGACCCAGTGTCCACTTTGTTTGCACAGCTTCTTATCCCTTATACCCAAGCCTCACATGTTTAGCAGGTGTCCCACATGTTGATTTTGTAAGAACATGTTAGTTTAACCTGATACTTGTCAGGTGTTCATCAAATTTTAATCATAGTGGAAACAGAAAATGCAGATTTCTTTGTTTCTCATATCATGTGAACACTGGGCTTTGGTTTATGATAAAGAAGGAAGGTGTTAATGTATATTTTAACTTTAAATTTGACTGAAAAAGCAATTAAGCTATTGCTTTTTTATTTGCCATGCACTAAATCAACTTATTGAGATCAAACTTTGCAGTATTTCGTATAATCATGTACATGACCTGCTGATCCCATCTCTGTCAAGTTTTTAAATGTAAAGAATTTTCTTTACTTTAACACACAGCTGAATGGGATTATGTTATTGAAAGACCACATGAGCTGTTTTGGGAAAGTTATATTCCAAAAAACATTTAGGATGTTTGTCAAGTTGTTCACATGCTGAATGCCTAATCTGTATGCAAGTTAGTTTCTGTCTGCATTCATTTTATACTTTGACAAATATAGATAAATAGACAGACATATATCAACATCTCAGTTTTGGTTACATGTTCTACATTGTCCCACACGAACATCCTCCTCATCGCATTTTGGCTTGTTGGGATCTGGTCACTCCAGATAAAAGTTTTTGGCAAATCAAACTGTTTCCCTCTTCAGCCCCTGACCAGCTGTATGTAACGCCTCTGACTGACAACCAAAAGTACGGCTGGCTGACATCCAAGAGCCCTGAACCATGGAGCCAGGTTCAGCGGTTTCCGCATAAGAACAGCGAAATGACCAAGTAGGTTACATTCTCAAATCTGAAACATTTTCCTGTCATACATTACATATCACTTAGAATAATCTTCTTTTACAGGTTTGTTGAAGAAATGGTGAAGACAGACCAGGACTTCAGCCTGTTTTGATCAATGCTCTGTCTTTTTTTCTTCTTCAGTTATGACGCATCCACACATGCACCAACAGAAGCGTCATTTCTGAGCTTCAGAGATTAAACTGACCTCAGATCACCTTTTGGAGACCCTTCATTTGTTGGTTTGGTCTGTGCTTTTCTTGCCAAAGCCAATTTGGTGCATGCAGGCAACGTGACACCTCTACTGAGTTTTCACCTGCAGTTTCTAATTTCCACAGTGTCCTAAAAAGATAGTAAAGTTTGTTTATGGAGAAAGACTGTACTGCCCTCTAGAGGAAATAAAAAAGGCTTTTTAGAGGATTGTGGACTTTCTGATAGTGTTGTACTAAAATTCATTAAAGAACATTAGTAATGATATAAACACACACTGCAGCCATTGATTTTTTTTTTATTTTTTCTTCAAGGGGAAATGTTATTTTTCTCTTTGTCATAGTCCTCAACTCTTCTTGTCCTTCAACTTTGCAAAACACTCCCCCTTCAACTCCTTCAACTCAGGGAAAATACAAATAAAACAAAACAAATACAGAAGGATTCATCAGGCCTGAGCAAAACACTGTTTCAGTAGTATGGGGACAAACCCTCTTCCTGTCTCCTGTTCCCCGAAAACATCCCAAGAGTTAACAATCAACACAAGTCTATGGACAGCCAATAGAAATAGAATACATACAATGCACATTTTATAAACTCTTGTCCATTCTATAAATTCTTTGCTTATATGAATCACTCTTCATTGGTCACAGTTCATGTGTTAGTTGGTGATCTCCGTTACATTACTGTCCTCTGATGCTCCCACTATGCCCAAGGCCAAATATCATTGCACAGAAGGGACCAATAGCACAAGGCTGCGTGAGCTGGCTTTGGTACAAACATGATCAACTGTTGGTTGCCATTGAGTTGAGTGTGGTGGAAGAGCGAAGTCAGGGCTGATTCTCCCAATTACAAAGAGCAAAGTCGGAGAAACAAAGATAATTGTGATGATGAGAATGTTATTGAAATTTCCTCTTGACAAGCCCTTATCCCTTTCTCTTCATCTAAGCATCAGCAGTCCAGACAGTGCAAGCAGGCACAGTTCCTGTTTAGTGTCATATTATGATTTGTTATATAATAACTTAAGGCAATCAAACTCAGCAGTTAGTGCTCCCATTTTTTGCTGAAAGACTGAGTGGGGAAAAAGTAATAATTATCATGTATGTAGGCCTACTAATTCTGCCCTGTTCTCCTCATGTCATACACCATAGATGGGGTTGTGTACTGTTCTTTGTACCAATGAGAAGCTTAATGTGTGGAAGGAAGAAACCACCTTAAAGCCTGACTGAGATTTACAATACTGCAGTAGTGGCATAAATAAAAAAGCACAGTGAATCATCTGTATTTGTGTGTATTTACTGCTATGCTTATGTGAGCATACACCGCTTGGGTTCTGCTGCAAAGGCAGCTTATGGTTATTATTTACTATACATGATCACACCTATTGCCAGCTGAAATACTGTATTTTTGTACATCAGGAGTTAACAGCAGAATTCATTGGCTGCAGTTGATCAGTTGGTACCAGTGAGCTTGAGCTTTACGACTGGCATTTTACAGGAAAGCGTGCTGGTCTTTGATCCTTTTCACTGGAATGGAATCATCATAATAAGCATAATAATTAATCAGAATCATAATAATAATAATTAATAATAATAATAATAATAACAACATTAAGAATATACAAATGATGGGTACGGAAGTGATACAAAATACTCTACGTTAAAACAAACAAAAATGAAAACAAGATACCACAGTCAGACATGCTTCAAAGCGGTTATGTTTGGCAAGAAAGCAGTTTTGTTGTATCATAAAAACCTCACAGTGAAAATAGTTATGCCCCTTCAGAATTACAAAGCACAGTATTCAGTCAAAATCAATATATATTTCTTTCCTTCATCTATTTCTTCTTCATAGAAGAATTAGTCTGTGTGGTACCACCGCACTGAAACCCGAGGTTTTCCCCCTGATGGTTCTGGAACAATTTGTTGATCTATGTTCCTTCATCTTCCATTTGCACTAAAAATACTTTTCTGAAAGGGGAAGGAGCAGTCGACATACTGTTACGGCTGAAACCAGCTGCATAAGGGCTGCTCAAGCTCTAAGGAACCAATCTGACATGAAATGAGGATGAAGAGGATCCTAATCTTAACTGGAGCCGGTACTCCTCAGAATCTGGACATAAAAATATCTTTTAAGGTATCACCTTTTACTTACATCCTTAGTCATCTTTGCCTAGAGGCTGAGGGCAATCTGTTAATTTAGGTAATGTGATCAGCTCTGTGTTGCCTGACTAACAGACAAAAGTAATTAATAAATTGTACATATTTTATGAAAACAATGAAGCGGCCTTTACTGGCAGCTTTTGGGCAAAAACAAACAAAGGGCACAGGCCTGCTGCCTAAAAAAACAGGTTGTGATCATTGCTGACTTGAACGAGAACATATCAAGCATGTCTTGCCTTGCTTTTAGTAAATACTTTAGTCTTTGGTCAATATATTCCTCCTCAGTTTATACATATATTCATACACACACAAATATGCATGTACATACACACTTAGAAACGTGTAATAAACTGGATATTTGTGCATGTATGTATTCACACTTTTTCATAAAGGACCTTTTGCACAAAACATCAAGATCAAAATAAATAATTAATCTGGAAATAAAATATGAGTACCTGTTCATAATTCATGTGAAATAAAAATTACCAGAAAAAAAAAAGACAAAGTGAAACAAAAAGTAGCCTTATGTACAGCATAAATCTTCTTTTGACACAGGCTAAAAGGCGTTGTTTTAAATAAACAGACGTTGCATCTTTCAAGAAGCCTGAGAGAGAGGCTAGACATGAGAAAAACACTTGTCCTTCAACATGTACGTGGGCCAAAATGGCTGTCGAACGAGAACATTTTCCTCTCATCAAGAACACTTTCCGTTTTGAAGTCTTATAAGTTTTTTGTCCTCTTTGCTTGGGATTCAAGTGATGGCGGCTTCAGTTTTTAGCCATTTGCTCAGACTGTGAGTCCTCGCTCAGTGGTGCTGGGTCCTTGCAGTGGGGATCTTCCCAGTAACTGCTGTAGCCACGGCTGCTAACTGTTGGGCGGTCCGTCGTTGAGGAAGTAGGTCGTCATCTCCCCTTTACCTTTGACTTTTACCACCCCGCGGCACTCTAACACGTACCCTTTAATTGCAAGCACCTGGTAGAGGTCTGTAGTCACCTGTGAGCAGAAAATCAAACACACAATTCATCATACAATGCAGAAAACAGAGTAAATTTACCCATACAGTCTGTAATTTATAAGGTCAAAATTCTATAGCAATTTACAATTTACAAACCAGTGTGCTTAATTTTAAATTAAAGTGTTTTTGGTGCACATTCAGAATGTTCATGTTGCATTATAGCATGGATGTTGGAGTAAAAGGCTGATGAGATGGATGACATGCACGGCTGCTACAGTAAAGAACACTTTACAACAGTTATTTGTTGAAAGATAGAGAAGATAATAGCGATCTGACATCAGATCTGGTAGATAATGTCAGTAAATTTAAATAAAAAACACATGTTGCTTATTGTTAAAATTACATAAAAATGCCATTTTTTGTGATAATATATCTTAAAGCTTGTGCACTGGCATTAGCAGTGATGTGACTGGCTTACTATTATTCCATATCTCACTGGTACTCAAAGGACTATTGACAAACCATTCCCATCTTAACTTAGACCAGGGTTTTTCAACCTTGGGGTCAGGACCCCACATGGGATCACCTGGAATTCAAATGGGGTCGCCTGAAATTTCTAGTCATTGATAAAAAAAACAAACCAAAGCAAAAAAAACTTACTCATAAAAAATATATGGTGAGTTGAGAGAGACAATCACATATATAAAAGACATGACAAACTGTGAAGCTGAAACTGAAGGTACTGTGGTACTGTTCATCTTTCAAATGTTCATTGTGGTCGGTAATTCATAGTTTGAGTTCTTGTTTGTTCAGTATTAATTGTCAGCCTTGTAAATACAAGCTGGACTGACAATACATATCCTGACCAAGGAAAATAAAACTCTCACTTTGTGCAGTAATCTACACCTGGATTTTCTGCTTCCGTCCATAATAATATACAATATATAGACTAAATGTCACCTAGATTTGACGTTCATTTGCAACATAGTATAGCAAACTATTACATGATCAAAAACAAATTAATTTTAGCAAAAAAAGAAAAAAAATGTCTCTGTTTTGAATGTCTGGGGTCACCAGAAATTTGTGATGTTAAAATGGGGTCACCAGCCAGAAAAGGTTGGGAACCACTGGGTTACAGACTCCAAAATGTTTCACGCTATTCAGTTGCAGTTTGCATCCTCACCACGAAATGGCACTAAATCACACACACTGCTACTTTAATGATCAGCCAAGTTCAAAAACACATCTAAGGTTGGTCAGTGAGAAGAAAAATGATAAAACCCAGTTATTCTCCTACCCCCTCCTTATTTCAAGATTTGGTTTGATCCAAGTGCCAGCACTCCTTGCTGATGGTAGTGAATATACTTCCACTAAAATTGTAAAACTTTATTTTATTCATATTTAAATCAATGTAAAAAAATAAATAAATGCGATACCGTTCATTAATCTTGGACAAAATTATAAAATCTATTGTAAGTCATTTGCTGATCCTTGCCTGCACAGTGTTACATTTTTAGGGTTTGTATGACTTGTGGCGTTGAATTGGTGGGGCCCAAAGTGATATTATTATCACGGGGCCCCAAATCCTTTGCAGCCCCCCTGGTTCAGAGTAAACTGAGCGAGTAGTGATGGTATCTGTGTGATCTTTACCTGTATGCGGTCAGGTACACCTGTGCTGTCCATACGACTGGCCACATTGACTGTGTTTCCCCAGATGTCATACTGAGGTTTCCGTGCCCCAATAACCCCTGCTACCACTGGTCCAATGTTCAGACCTGGGAGTGAAAAGAAAAGACGTAGATATGATTGAATCCTTCTTTGAAGTCAGGGGTGTCAAACTCATTTTAGCCCAGGGGCCACATTAAGCCCAAATTGATCTCAAGTGGGCCGGACCAGAAAAACAATAGCATAATAACCTGTAAATAATGGCGACTCCAATTTTTTGTCTTTGTTTTAGTGCAGTCAAAATTAAATCATGAAAATATGTACATTTACAAACTATCCAAACCGAAATGATGTGAATAACCTAAAAAAAATTAGATTTCTTGTGGAAAAATAAGTACAATTTTAACAATATTACACCACAACTTACCATTTATACATGCATATTATGGATTGGATCTACAAAGGTACAAACTATTTAATAACAGGAAGTATAATGTTAAAATTTTACTTACAAAATTTCAGGTTTTTCACATTTTATTGTTAAAGGATAGTTTGTAAATGTTAATATTTTCAGAATTTAATGTAAGTTTTTATACTAAAACAAAGAGAAAAATATGGAGTTGTAATTATTTATAGGTGTAATGTAATATTTTTTTTTCACAATAAACTAAAAAAATTTGGGGTTATTATTTATAGGTTACTATGCTATTATTTTAGTTGAGCTCACATTGTCCTGTATGTGGAACCTGAACTAAAATGAGTTCGACATCCTTGATTGTTAAAATCTTAAGTGTAATTTTTGCAAGTTACGGACAGGAACCTTTGGCGAGCCGGTTTTGGTCCCCGGGCCACATGTTTGACACCCCTGTTTTAAGTGATACTGTAAATTATTAGCCTAACCTGATCATTTGGACTTACCTATCTTCATCTGGAAGTTGTTGAAGGAATGCTCATTGATGTATTTCATCTGCTCCCTCAGTCTCATGGCATAATCGGCCAGTGCAGTAATATGGGTACGGCCCTCTTTGTCGTATGTGGAGTCGTTGAGACCAGAGGCGGCCATGTATGTAGAACCAATGGTCTTGATTTTCTCTAGCTGCCTGTACTTCTCTTCACTGATAATCTGAGATGTGGATACAAAACAAACAGTGATAACATGCTGTGCAATTCACAACGCTAAAATTAAAATTATCTATATGGGTGCTTCTATGAAAACGGGACATGGGGGCAAAAAAATTCAAACCAGATGTAGACTAATGTTATGAAGCAAGTTTGGAAGCACTTTGAGTCTGTTTTCAAAATTAATATTTACTGAGAAAAAGAGAAACTATTTTCAGATAAAACACATTTTTATATTTTTTTCATATTATCTTTTATACAGAAATCCACATGTAACAGGATAAAAAGGACATGAAAATTATGCGCTACTATTTTTTCGAATATCTTTTCATTCTCTCACTGGTGCCTTTTGGAAATCGAACTAATTATGCAAGGCAGAGTGTTTGCCAAAAATTACCGCTGTTGCAAAATCACTTATGATTTATTTGTGTTTAAATGGGCAGGTTCCGCAAGTAACGCCAGTGGACACGATGGGTTACAAAACCTGGAATGAGACTGCATTCATGAAAAACCCACATGTCTGGATTAGAATCATCAAATTTAACACAGTGTCTTTATTTATAGCGTTATATAAGACCATTTCAAGTGATGAGTTCCAGATCAAATGCACTGACACCTAGGTAGCTTTTCCTGTCTCAATTTTGGTCCTATTTTTGGCCCCAATATTTTATAAAAATTCATTAATTTTGGGATGGCTCAGAGCAAGAGTATATATTTTTTTGCATTCATCTGACGTCATCATTAGGTACATCCTGGGGGGAAATATGGTCTAAATTGCTCTTTTATTATTGGGTCTAAAAAGCTGGTAAAGTGGCAGGTACCAAAATGAACCTAGTTTCATAGAAGCACCCAAATATAAAAGTGAAACAGTCTTGAATGTATACAGTATGTTTCCAAATGTTACCTCATCAAAGTCAGCGATTATCTCATTGAGCAGGCGGAGACACTCCACTCCCTCATTATTGGCCTCCAGCTCGACGTAGAACTCTGAGAAATTACTGATGGACGCGAACATGACGGCCACACACTCACAGGACTGATAGTACAGCTCATCATTACGCCGTTCACGTGCCAAGAAGTGAGCGGCTACGTCTTTAGGCAGAATATTATGGAGGAGGCGACGATTGTAGGCTTGCAATTCCTCCATTTCCTCTTTCTCTTCTGTGGCCTATAAAGGAGATTTTTGATTAATTCACATATAGTATTAATCCTAGAGCTTCAGTTAGTGTTTCATAGACTCAAGCCTTAGCTCAGACAGTGAATGCATTAATAATAAACTAATATTTTATATTTTCCTATGCAACTTAAAAGATTTTATATAGTAAATATGGTCAGATGGCGCCCTCTAGTGGTTGCTATGGTTACCTGTAATTTCCACAGGAAGTCAAGCCTTGCAGTCGATTCAACCTGCTGGGCGTGCAGATACAGTGCCAGGACAAAGACAGTGAGGATCACTGGAGTCATGACCCTCAGGGACACTTTGGTCACACCAAATGGGCTGCAAAGTGAAGAAAACATGCTCAGATATAGTTTAAGAAGAGGTCTGTCTGCTGAAGATGACAAATACCAATGAATAAACTTACCACTGGTAAGTAGTTTCATTGAAACTGGACCTGAAACACATAAAATCTGATTATTATTACAGTCATGAGTTAACGGTGCACAGATATGTTTGATGTATATTTTTAAAAATGACATTTTATATACATACATACATATATATATATATACATACATACATACATATACATATACATACATACATACATACATACATACATATATATATATATATATATATGTGTGTGTGTGTGTGTGTGTGTGTGTGCTTACCATTGAGCACTAGTTTCATTTAAATCACTAAAAAAAGAGAAAATGAAGTTAGAATATTTAAAAAGACAACCTTCAGCCCTATAGATATAATGAAATGATATCTATAAATTCAGATATGCTTCAATTCTATTACATATTTTGATATTAGTGCTAACATTATAAATTAATTTCAGTATTGGCACAAAAATATAATGTTCACACATACAGTATGAAGTTTCCTGTCTGAGCCTGCAGCACTTACATGGCATTAGAGGTGACAAAGAGGTCTGCGTTGTCGAATAGTGCTACTTGTGGCCACTCCACCAGCAGCAGGAAGGTGAGCTGGATGAGCAGCATGAGGGCCAGCTTCCCTATGCTGCTGATCTGCAGAAACACTGAGCAGGCCAGCAGCGTCAGCAGCACACTGTAGCTGAAATACTGGACAAACAGGCAATAATAAGAGGAGATCACAGAAAAACACAGACAAATGTGACATTTTGTTTCTGAAATGGTTCAGATAGTGATAGTACAAACCGATTAATAACAGTTTTATGATCATCATAATATGAACATGCACAATAAAGGTATCACAATGCAAAGTCTGAAATGCAACAAATTAGAGAAATCATTATATTTACACACACACCATCAAGGCAATCAGATGAGCTCCATCTATCTGTCATTGCTTAGATATCGAGGATCACAAATATTCTTGTCATTTGATACTCAATCTCAGTACCTAAGAAATAAATCTCCTCAAAGTCAGTGGAGTACAACTTGTATATTTTTACCCCATCCCCCGAAGGGGAGGCATGGGGTATTGTTTTTGATTCAGTATGTTTCTTTGTTTCTGTGTTAACATTTTAGCAACAAAGCTGTTGGTTCAATTCATACCAAATTGCGTTTATAGATTGCCAGTGACCCAGAATAGATGTCATTACATTTTGTCAAAGGTAGGTCAAAGTTCTTTTTTTTTTTTTTTATGATTTAAAAAAAAATCTTCCCATTTACTTATAATGGGTGAAATAAATGCAAGGGACGGGGTTTGTTGTGCCTGGTACCACTTGTCATTAATGATATTCTATTAATAGATCATTTTAAATAGATGTATTTTATTGGGAAAATGCCAGCATGCATACACATAAACCTAAGGAAAGAGACAAGTTCAAGTACAGTTGGTAATATTTGTATTTTTGATGACACACCAAGCCTTAAGATGAAGCTGGTATGAAAATGCAGATGAGCTGAAAAATAAAACTAAAGATCTGCACTATTTCATATAGTGTAAGACTGATTCTAGTCAAAATCAACAATTGCCATTGAAACAAATGTTTCATGTCTTTTTAATAATACCCTGTCCAACCACAGACTAAATGATGCAATTACCCTCATTTGCAGGATCAGACATGAACTAATGCACTGATTTTTATGAAATTTGGCAAAAGTGAACGGTCAACAGAAAACTCCTTCACTTTTGTAACAGATCAATGAAAAAGAGAAGCCTTGACCAGTATTTCACTATTTAACTCATCAATGAAGAGTATCAGGATAACTTAGAAATGAAATATGGGTGCTTCTATGAAACTGGTCCCTAAAGACTAACGTTATGAAGCAACTATTTTAAAAACAAATATTTACTGAGATAAAAGATAAACTATTTTTGAGGTGATACACATTTTTATATTATTTCTTGTTATTTTTATACAAAAATCCACATATAACACGGTAAAAAGGACACAAAATTACATCCTACTATTTTTTGAATATCTTTTTATTCTCTCACAGGTCCTTTTTGGGAATCAAACTAATTATGCAAGGCAGAGTCTTTCACAAAAATGACTGCTGTTGCAAAATCACTCGCCATTTATATGTTTCTTTTCTTTTTTTTTTTTTTTTTTTGTAATGGGCTCAGGCAGCTGTCTTTACCGATAAGGCAGCAGCCGACACCAACTGTACTCCCAGTCATCATTGCCCCTTTTTCTGACACCTTTGATTGTGTATCCTCTTTTATTTGGACATTTAACAGGGAGTATCTCACACTACAAAAAGCAATTTATGTGTTTAAATAGGCAGGTTCTGTATGTAACACCTGTGGACATGATGGGTTACACACAAAACCTGGAATGAAACTGAGATTCATGAAAAACCCACATGTCTAGATCAGAAAAACCACTAGGACTGTCCAATTTGGCACAGTGTCTTTATTTATATTGTTAAATGAGACCATTTCAAGTGATGTTTTCATGATAAAATGCACTAACACCTAGGTAGGCTTTCTTGTTCCAATTTTGGTCCTATTTTTGGCCCAAATATTTTATTAAAACTTCATTAATTGTGGGGTGGCTCGGAGCAAAAATATAATGTTTTTTTGCATTTATCTGAGGTCATCATTAGGTACATCCTGGGGGTAAATATGTCTAAATTTCTCTTATTATTGGGTCTAAAAAGCTGGCAAAGTGTCAGGTACCAAAATGTACCCAGTTTCATAGAAAGACCCACATATATTAAAAAAAATGAACCAGAGAGGCAAAAAGGAAAACACTGGTCATATTTCATGGTTGTTTGTGCCTTAATATTATTGTGGAACAGGAATGACAGTAGACTATCGGCCTTGGTCTACACTCTCTGACTTCCCTTCTTTTTATTTAAAGTCACACCATCATCGTAATACTGATGTTTTTACACTGTGCAGATTTCCCCAGCTCACCTCAGGAAAGGGACAGGAGGGGCCTTGGCTGGGACAGATTTCTAGACCCCCTTCAACGGACACATTCAAGCTGCGGATCAGACACGGCGTCACTGAGGCTGCAGATGTGTTCAGCTTCTCAGCAACGCATTCCGCCAAGCTCCGAGTGTCACAGGCAAACTGTAGAGACACCACACATGTACGGTTAAGGTGCTGTTTACTCAGCTGGGTGTGTTTCATTCCTTAGGTGAATGCTTTATCTTACCATATTGACAAAGGCAGAGATGAAGACAAGGAGGATGGTAAATACTCCAACCAGGGTGCTGTTGGTGCGAGACTGGACAATCTTTTTTGAAACAGTCTGCATTGCACCTGGAAAGAGCTACAAGAGAGAAAATAAACATACAACCGATTACTCATAAAAATATACAGTGAATGATTCAACAATTTATCTGTTAATTTTGACAAGATCTACTACCTTGATGCAAGAATATATGGCACAGATGAACAGGATGTTGGCGAGTATGATGAAGATACTGATGTAGATTCCCAGCATGACTGGGGTGCTGCAAGAAAGAAAAGAAAACTTTTAGACAAAAAAATACTACTTTACATATAATTTATATTACGCAATACTTACTGTGGGAAAATAACAATCTGTATGAAGGATATGAAGCAGAATACTAGTAAAGTACAGGCAACGTAGCCTCCAAAACGATCATCCACCTTCTTGGAGTACTGCAAAAAACAAAGGCGGAAATAGTTAAAACTAGACACAAGCAAAATTACAGTGAGGTTTCAGAACACATAGAAAATGAAGAATTGTAGGAACCTTTTTCTCCAAGCTGGAGGTTTGGAAGGTGAGCAAGAATTTCTTAACATGGTCTTTTCGTAGCTGGTCGATGCTGCGAGCGTCAATGGCTCGTCCCAGAAATTCATCTACCTCGTCCTCTGGGTTCATGGCCTCCTGAACGCCACGGCTGCAAAGAGAAAAAGTACAGATTAAATGAGAAAAGACACGCTGAACATGACAAACCATTCTGGTAGTATGTGTCTCTGAAAATGATGTGAAAACTAAGATTAAACCCAAACTAAAAGTGAAAAAAAAGACTAAAATGATACCTGAATAAAAACTATGCAATGCAACACAAACTACAACTAAATAGAATTGCAAGTAAAATTGTCTGTTTACCCTGCAATGTTAATGGTTGGTGATATATATGAGTAAAATGCCTTTGTGCATTATTGGACTTTTAATAAACTATATTTTTGGAATTTTGCATTCTCTCAGCCTACCTTATTCTGCTTCTATAAATCACGGATTTCCTCATTATACCTGAAAAACTGAACTGAAGCAAAACTGAAATCAAAAACCAAATGAAAAATAATGAAAAATAAAATGAGTAAAATGTAAAAACTAAGTCATGGCTTAGCAACCTCATTCTTTTTTTTTAATTTAGAGAAGATTAAATACAGTTTGAGAGGTCAGCCATCAAAATTTCAAGTAGTACGGGGCTCTATGGTTAAATACTTAAAAAAACACTCTAAACTACAAAAATGCTTTTAGTGCAGTTTTCCCATACATACATTTTTTTTTCTTTTTCCTGTTTGGCATGCTATATATACTTATGTACTCTCTAATAATGTTAATAACACTACATGTCTATATCTTGCATGTAGGATGTGAATGAATAAGCAGATTTTTTTACTATTAAGCTTTATTTTTTTCTTTGCTCTTATTTTTGAATTTTATTTTTGGCTTTTATTCTTTTTTTTATTTTACCTTTTTTGTTCTAAGAGTACTTTGCTATTTTTTATTACTATCAAGTATGTCATGTAGGACCGGGGTGGGAGGGTGAGGGCATGGGAAGAATGGGACATACCTAAAGCCTCTGAAATTGAATATTCAAATGATCAATGTAACTTAAATCTGCACCAAAGAAATCATAAATAAATATGTTAAAAAAAAAAAAAAAAGATAAAAACTAAAAAACCTCTGACACTCACTTGTCTTTAGTGGAGGCCTCGTCAATCCCCTGAAGGAAAACAGATAGAATATGCAATCACAACTTTTTTTCTTCTTCTTCTTTTTTTCTTTTAAATCACACAGAAAGTATGTCCCTCGTATGAGTCTCACCATTTGCCTGAAGACTTTGGAGTCTTTGGTCCTGGAGAAGGTTCTGTCGGGGACCCAGCGTGGCATCAGCCCCTCATTAGAGTTGGCCCTCGTCCGCTGCATTTTCGCCATCATCGCTTTCTCCTCCTTCTGCTCAGATAGTTAGAACATGAAAGCTTGAGAAACTGTTGTCTGAAAGTGTAATATTTCATGAATGAACCGTGTGTTTGTGTGTGTGTGTGTGTGTGTGAGTGTGTGTGTGTGTACCGACCCGTTTCTGGCTGCATCCAAGGACCAGGAATGTCTCGATGCTGTTCTCCTTCAGATATGCGTTCCTCTCACCACCAAAGCCAGGCTCCACCTCATAATCTCCGTTCAGATACTGGAGGGTGGCTTTAGTGATATGGATTCGCCTGGAGAGCACATAAAGACCAAACCTCTACAAAACCTGCATGTATATGTGTGTTTTTGTATGTTTAAAATTCAAGATTCAAGATTCAAGAAGTCATATACACAGCAGTACTGAGCGATGAAATTCTTACTTTGTGACTTGCCTTTACACGACTAATGTAAAGAATTAAACTAAACTAAAATGAAATAAAGGAAACGAATTGTGCAATTAAAACAATTTAAACTAGACTAAAATGAAATGAAGGAAATAAACTGTACAATTAAAAAAATTTTAACTAAACTAAAAAGAAATAAACTGTACAATTAAAACAATTTAAACTAAACTAAAAGGAAATAAACTGTACAATTTAAACAATTTAAACAAAACTAAAAAAGGAAATAAACTGTACAATTAAAACAATTTAAACTAAACCAAAATGAAATAAAAGAAATAAATTGTACAGTTAAAACAATGTAAACTAAGCTAAAAGGAAATAAAGTTTATACTAAGCAAGGAAAAATAAATAGGTAAAATGAAATAAAGTGAGTACTCTGTGCAAATGGGTAAGTGTATCAGGTGCAAAAAAAAAAAAAAAAGATTGTGCAAGTTACAAAATACTTCACAGTGGTCAGACATTGAGTTCACATAGCATTACTGTTTTTGTGCAAATAGCAGAGTACATGTACAAATGTGAATTGCAGTCAGTCAGTGATTCAATAACCTGATGGCCTGTGGATTAAAAGTGAAAATGTTACGGGATCTGGTGCTTGTTTCCCTCACCCTGCTTTGCCTCCCGCCTCCATGTGATTGGCCAGTGTGACGTCATTTGACCACACATCAAACTGCCACTTCCTGAGTCCCAGCACGCCGCAGTGCACACGTCCACTGTGAATGCCCACACGCATGTTGACGTTAACCCCCGTCACCTCTCGCACGAGCCTGCAGACACAAAAACCACACAATCATCTTCCAAGTCACAAACAAGTAAGCAAACTTTAAAACAATACATGCTATATATACTCACGAAATGGCTTCGATCATGTCTACGCCCATCTCTACACAGCAGTGGGCGTGGTCAGCCCGGGGTTCAGGCAGCCCCGACACGCAATAATAACAATCACCCAAAATTTTAATGCGTAGACAGTGGTTCTCCTGTGAAAGGAAGAAGGATGAGATACAGTATGTGTTGAAATGGATCTCATTAGTGGATTAAAATGAGTTCAGTGTCAGGATATGATCCAATACAATCAAACTTTATTTATAAAGCATTTTAAAATCAACACAGTTGGTCAAAGTACCGTACACAAATAAAACACCTGGGTTTTCTTGGGTTTTATTGTATTGTACACTGAGATTTGTTGTAAAAATGTAAAGTGCATCACAAATACAATGTATTATTATTATTATTATTATTATTATTATTATTATTATTATTATTATTATTATTATTATTATTATTATTATTATTACCTTAAAGAGTTATAAACCTATAAAACCAAATATAAAACTAAAGCAACACAGTTAAAAACAATAAAACCACAAAAGACAATAAAAGCCAACACCTTAAACTCTTTAATATGTTTTAAGAGGATTTAAAAACAGGAAGTGACTCGACCTGCCTGATGTGCAAAGGCAACTCAATGCATAGTTTTGTTGCAGCTCCATGATTGTGAGAAGTAAGACTAAAACTAAAAATAAAGCAGTAAAAAACAGTCTGAGGTAAAAATAAATAATAAACTGTTTCTAAAAACATAAAAACTAAACTATAAAGAAACATGTGCTAAAATGAAGCTGATTCGACTGTCTCCATTTTCATTATGGACAAGTTTTACTTATGATTTAGCTCTGACTCCTAAATGTGAAGCTCTGCTGTTGGTTAAGAGATATTAATGTTTCTTTGTATACAAGAATAAAACTGCTTTTGCACAACAGGAAACCTTTACATCAAATTTGATGTCATCTATGTTTTTTTCCTTCAATAAATCAACTAAGAATAAAATAACATTTAGGCTAAAACTTGTCAGTTCCTCATAAAATGTGGGTGCTCATAAAAATTTTAAACAAAACTCAAATGAAAAATGGTGAAAATATTAACTCTTGAGTGCAGTAACAGAATGAAGAAACCATTAGACTCCTTACTGATGCCAGTTTGTCGAAACGGGCAAAGAGTTCATTGAGTGTCATGACCAGCTCCTGAGCCGTGCACTGAGACGCCAGGCTGGTAAAACCCTCGATGTCTGCAAAGAGAATACTGAGAGAGGGATGGAGAAAAGGGAAAACAGACAGAACAGACACAAGACAACTATTAATACCTGAGTTGGGGAGTTTATATAATGGTTTACATATTCACCATTAGCTTACGGATCACTAGTCTGTTCAAATGCAATAAGTAACATAATAAAAACTTAATCAAAGCAACGTAACTTATTACATTTGGATACTTTTCTAGGAGAAGATTTAAACCCATCAATAAAGCAGAAAAAACATACTAATTTTTTTATTTAGGGAGGAATATATTGTTGAATGCACCTTGCTACCTGTATATCTCCTATTTGTTGTAAATACTTCTCATCTGTATTCATTTATTGAGTTAGCTTTTGTATATTTTTGTACATTTCAGTATTTCTAATAGTACTTTAGTAGCATATGTGTATTAATATTTTTATTCTGGAACCTTTGCACAAGCCTATATTTTCTTAACATTCTGTGTGATATTTAGTTTTTTCATACAGTCCTTTTTGAATTAAGTCAGGGGTGTCAAACTCATTTTAGTTAAGGGGCCACATTCATCCCAATGTGATCTGAAGTGAGCCGGACCAGTAAAATAATAATGATGAAAAAAGTGAAATTACATCATGATCAGGTTTACATCTACAAAGTTTCCTTAAAAATCTGAATAACATGAACTGTCTTAACAATATTCTGCCTCAGTTTATCAGTTTCTCATTTACACATGTGCATTACAATCGCACAAAACATTTAGTAACAGGCAGAATGTTGGTAAAATTGCATTTACTTTTCTTAAGACATTTCCATTTGTTCATATTTGTTCAGGCTATTCATATTTTTTGTACAAGTATAGTTTGGTAATAAACATTTTCATGTAATTTTACTTTTTTATACCCAAAAAAACAAAGAGAAAATCTGGGGTTGTCATTATTTATAGGTTATTATGACAATATTTTACTGGTCTGACCCACTTGAAATCTAACCGTGTAACTGTAACTGTAAGCGGACTGTATGTGTCTGTATGTGGAACCTGAATTAAAATGATTTTGACACCACTGATTGTTAATACTTTCAGTGTAATTTTTGTATTTCACAAATTCATCCTGTGGGCCGGATTGGACCCTTTGGCGGGCCGGATTTGGCCCCCGGGCCACATGTTTGACACCTGTGCATTAAGTGTTTTGCTGCTAAATTGAACTGAACTGCTAAACTGATTTTCATTGTTCCTGTAACAATGACAATAAAGATCTATTCTATTCTATTCTATTGTATTGAATTTCCAGCACTGAAACATGGCCACTGTCTATCATAGTCAGCTGTTTTACCAAAAAAAAAAAAAAAAAAGAGTATATTATATCACACCTTTGTAATGATCATCATTTTTATTATTATATATATTAGTAATTGTAATTTAATTGCATGTTTTTGTCAGTAATAAGTAATGATGCAGTTTCATGACATAACATTGTTACATGCTACTACTGAAGCCCCAACACTTATAATTAGGATATGCATTAGCAGCATCTTTAATGTCATATAGACCAATGTGCTACACTGTGATTGTAAAGCACTTATTCCTTATTTTGCATGTTCTATAAATACAAGAGGCTAAATCTACCAAAAATAGATTGTGCTTGCTAATTGTGGATAGAATTGCAAAGGTTTTGCACCCACAACCTGCTCTGCTTTAAAAACCTTTTCACAGATGATATTTTTGATAATGTGTTAATAATATAATAATAGTTACAAACACAACCATAAAGTTTTACTCCTGAAATTTACTCCAATTTGCCCTGAGTTGACTTTCTAGCGTTTCTAGTCTTTCAGATGTTTCTCCACATATAAGTGTTCAAGTTGGTCCTTAACAAAAACCGCAAATTATGGCCTTTTAGTCTGAGTTCTTCACAGTAGCGAACCAACTTTCATTAATTTCTTGCATCTTTTGCGATTGTAGTACTTCATATTATAACACAATCTATTCAAATGTCCATAAAATAGGCAACAGCTAAGTGTGTAATTCAGTGAAGTCTAAAATGTGTTGGATTAACGTCTGATTCTCAAAATAATGTGATCCGTTGCTAGGATTTTGTAGAAACATTAGTACTCATACTCTGTTTGGCATCACAGCATTTCTGAACTCCAAAAGAGACACATTTATGCACAGCAGTGTTCTGCAGCTGTCACACTCCAGGATACTGGGTTAATAAGGTGAAATGTTTGTAATAACGCAGCCTGATCTCCATCAACACTTTTTATTGAGAAGTTGCTGAAACACTGAGATGCAACACAGACCTATATGATCTTTCCCATATCTGAGAAGAATTTGCACTTGATAACATTAAACGTTAATTCAATGTCATGAAATACTCACAAACTGAATGATTTGGATATATATATATATATATATATATATATATATATATATATATATATATATATATATATATATATATATATGGAGAGACAGTGAGTCAGAGGTGAGTTTGTGTGCAACTAACTGTTATCTGTTTTCTGAATGTGTTAACTGCATCAAGCAAACTGTGTGTATTAATCTGTGCTGGTCTTGTGAATTGAATAGTGTCTGAGTAACAGTTTTTTTAGTGATGAATAGGGGTGTAACAAAATATCGGTTCTGCAATATATCACGATATTTCATTTCACAATACTGTATTGATATTAAAAAGTAATGTATCGATATTTTTAGGTATTTATTCAAATTCATTTTGTTGTTTTTCTTTTTTGTTTATATTTTATTTATTATTATTTAATATTTTTTAATTAAATAATGTTAGTTCCTTTGTTGAGATTGCACAAAAATAATGTTATAATGTTAGTTCTGAACTAAGAGAATATGAACATTTGAGCCAGATCCTTAACTGTAATGTCTGTAAAACATAATTTAAGTTTTAACACAGGAACATTTGGGATATAGCATTAGATCCTGTTGTGATCAAATAAAAATGTGTTTAGTATTTGTGCATATTTCTGGTGTAGTTCAATTCTTCCAGGAAAAAAAATCTTTTAAAAAAAGAAACAAACAAAAAATTGCCTTTTTAACAGTATCACAATATATCGTGATATATCGTATCATGATCCGAGTATTGCGATTTGTATCGTATCGCCAGATTCTGGCCAATACACACCCCTAGTGGTGAAGTTATATATTATATATGTGTGTGTATATATATATATATATATATGTATATATATATATATATATATATGTGTGTGTGTGTGTGTGTATGTGTGTATATATATATATATATATATATATATATATATATATATATATATATATATATATATATATATATATGTATCTATAATATGTACAAAAATTATTGGACAATCAAAAGTCATCAAAAACAATGGTTATGCAATCAACTACTAACTCCTGTGTGTATCATGTGACTAAAACAGACAGAAAAGAAAACATGGAATGCCTAGAAGCACTGTTTTTATCAGTACAATGTCACAGATATTGATGTAAGAACTGAAGTGATTTTAGTTATTATCAAGAAAACATGGAAAATGGATTAGATATGAGTTCTTAAATGAACTCTTATGAGCTATTTTTGTTGTCATCATTATATTTGTCCAAACAAATGTACCTTTAGTTGTACCAGGCATTAAAATGAACAAGAAATAGAGGAAAACAAGGGTGGTCTAATAATTTTTTCCGCAACTGTATATAAAAAAAACAAAAAAACAGTGGCAACAGTGCTGTGATGGCAAGTTGTGGCGGCAGGGGCAGCAACAATGGCATAAACATTATATGCAGATAAGTTGTACTTTTCATCTCATTTGGTTATTATCATTTATTTATTTACTTTTTTTTTATTACTCCATTTTCCTCCTTTTTTTCACTTTCTCTCTCTCTTTTTCCCTTTTTCTTCTCCCTCACTTATTTTCAGTTAATAAATGATTATCTTTAGTCATACTTGTGACTTTTTGAGAAGCCCACATCACAACATTCACACCACATACACATCTCACACACTTCACCACACACAAAATATTTACACAACCAAGACAGGACATTGATCTGTCCTACCTGGTCAGTCATACATTTTGTTTCTTTTGTACATTACATGCTATAGCCTATATCCTAACCCCCAGCCCCCTCCTGCCCCCCAAATTATGATGACTTAATGTAAATATTGTATATTATTGCACATAAGTTTCCTTGTCACTTGGTCTTGCTTAAATAAAGGTTATGGGAAAAAAAAAACAAAATCGGTAATAGATTAGTTTAAAACATATCTGTACAATGGTGGATTTTGAGGGTAGTGCTTTGAGTATAGAGTTTGTTGAATGCGTAGATCATGTGAGCAGAAACGGGCACCACTAAGGCATTATGGGTTAAAGCCAAAATGGATACAGTCAGACACACCACTGCTTTAAGATGATGTTTGTTCTGCACATAGTTCAAAAGGTGCAAAGTTTGTGTGTTTATTTCTGCATGTGCTTAGTTTGCACTATGATGCATTTCAGACACTAATAATAATTCTTATTTATTCTACCCCAGGGTAATTTGCAAAAAGTTTATGCTGAGCTAGCCAGGAGTCAAACCTAGAACCTTCTGACCCGTAGTCAGATGCATTGTCCATTGCGCCACAAGCCCATATAGAGAACATGCTAATATGTTGGAACCTGTTTATTTCCTGGCAGTAACCTAAGAGACTTTCAAAGCCTGAGAGACACATTTCTTTTTTCATATTTCAGCTAAAATTTACTTAGGGGGTCAAATAAGTGACCATTTTTGTCAAAAAAAAAAAAAAAGTTGTAAGAAATGCAAAGAACTGTATTGAAATAATGCTAATACATTTGTGCACAGACTACTGATATTATTTGACAGTGGAAGCTATATTTTCAGAAATATTGGATTTTGAATAGCACATGTATGTGAAAACTTCTGCTCGTGGACGGACGTGACATTATCCATGATGATCTGGTCAGTACCAGTACTTTATTAGGAATAAACTTATATACTTACTATTGCTAATCATCCTCTTATTCATAAATGTTAGTATTGTGGATCTAAAACAATAACACCTTAACAAAATGTGGCAGTGGACGGATGTGACATGGTTGTTCTGGATCCCATCATACTGATGCTCGGCAGCCATGTCACCGTTTCCAGAAATGATCCCTGTGCAAAAACTAGTATCAGAATTATTTATTGTATAGTTTATCATCATACTAAAGAGTAAATAACAATATCTAATTGTTATTTCTTTATAAAAATGCTTATTATTAGAAAACTGTTGATTTAAAAAGTGATGTGTGACATTCTTAATGTATGTATTGGCGTAACATAAGCAGGATGGATCAGCACCATACTCCATATTGCAACCTGTAAAAAATAAAACGTGATCTGTAGTATATAATCTTGTAAGAAAAACTGGGGAATCTAAAAGAATAGAATATTTGTTTTTCAGGTAAATTCAGTTAAAATACAACTTGGCCATTTGTGACATGAAAATATAGCATTAATTGTGATGAAATTGGACATTTTTGAGCTGAAAACATAGTTCATATGACCATCAACATGTTGCAACAGAACTGAAATCCTGTAAATTTGCATAACTTGCATTTACCAACACAAAGTTCCTTTGGGGATTCACTTAGATTGATTTCTTATGCACAAAGACAGAAATAAGACCTCTAAGCAAATTTTAGCCTATTTGTATTTCTTCATCGCTTTCAATGTGTCTTTAAACAGTGTCTATGTCACTGTTCAAAGAGAGAGAACAAAAAAGCTGAGAAGACATCAGTATGAAGTGTAGTCTTCATTCGATTGTATTAGTATAGCTACAGACAGTTTTAGCAAAAAGTCTTTTTTGCATAGAAAGGGGATCATTTTTCACCATGAATGTATATTCCTTAATTTACATCTGTGCAAATGACACAGACTCCATACACAGATGCTTACTCTTTGTGGTTGCTTTGTGAATAATAATCTATGCATATGATAGTCTCTCAGCTTGAATAACATTTAATATTGAATTTAAGCCGGAGGAGCTGAAATCAGAGGGAAAAGATCAAAATTCGTAAATGCGCACCTTGTTTTTGCCATGAAAACAAATATGAACATATATGATTTGCCCTTATTTTACACAACTGTGGAAAAGAGAAGCCACTTTTCCAAACTTCCAAAGTTATGCGTGAGTGAATTTTAACAGCGATTGGTCCTTACAGCTGTCAATCACACATTACCCCTCCCCTACACACCTATAAGACAACACCTGTGATGAGTTCAGAGAAGGCGTAGAATTCTTGTTCGCGCCGATACTACTAGAATTACAATATGTTGAAAGGTCACAATGGAATTTTCACATCTTTCTAACTCAGATGTGTCATATTCTACAGTAAGATCTTGCACATTATGCTAAAAACAACTGGTTAAAGTAAATAAAGTAAATATGCATATGTTACTAACCAAAAACTTTAAAGAGCTTTACACACTCAGAGATTGGTGTTAAAATTAACTGTACAACTGCATGAAACACTAAATACATTTCCTCTTTGCTCATCTTGAGAGAGGCAAGAGGTTCAATCTTAAAGTCATTTGAAGGAGATCTGTACCAGTGTGTGTGTACAAAGAGAGACTGTGTGTAGTGTTTGCTCAGTTCTGTAATTGAATGTGTGCTGAAGCTTTCCATCTTTGGGGATTATCTTATCTTGGCTGTTGGTGATTAAGTATTCCCTCACTAGTGTTAATTAGCCTCCACTCTGCCAAACCACTCTACCCTCTACTGACTCTGTGAGCCTGCCTGTCTGTGTGTGTGCATGCGTGGCCACGCAAGCGTGTGTGCACGAATGTGTGTGAATCACTCTCAGGAAGAATTCAGGACAATTTTCTGTTTGCGTGGGCAATTAATCTTCACATCAATTCTTATGTTCCAAGTACGACATGACATGATATATTAAGACCTAACACAATCAAATACAGTGCATGAATTACAACAGGTGTAGCTGACACAACACTACACACCAAATAAGAGTGATTTTGTTGTAATTGTAACCATATAAGCGTTGGAATATTAATTTGTGGATAAAACATGAAGCTGACGGTCTTGGCTGACCTGACATTGTCATGTTTCTGGATATAGATCTTATGGAACATCATGTCTTCCTTCTTGGCATTGATGTCAGCCTTCATCTCCATGGCAACGTGCCTTGGCAACACTGAAAGCAACAGACGTTCCTGGAAAACACACACACAAAAAAAGAAACAAAATGCAGATTGTGTCATTCATAATATCTATGATATGTCAAGTGTTTGCACGTGTGTGTGTGTGTGTGTGTGTTGTTGAGTTAAGGTTTTCAACCTAATTCATGAGAACATTTGACGCAATCCTCAATTTTAATAGAGGAATATCATCCTCGATTAAACTCATTGTAATATTATAGGAATAGTAATTGTGCTTTGGACGGGTTAGCTCTTTAAAATGAACTTTAATTAAGGAATGTTTTATTTATTACCTATGACTGCACTTTTTGTTTTACTTGGTGCATTTGAGAAATAACAGGAGACAACATAAGACAGTCTAGAATTATACGGTTAGTGTCTCCTACATCACATCACATTCCACACGCTCACTCATTTATAGTTCAATTTGCAAAATAAATAGTAAATGAGGTGTTGAAGTTTGTTTCCTACATACTAAAACAAACATAAACACATAATTTGCTTGGTTTAGCTGTTAGACGGAGAAAGTTGGAAAGTTGACACTGGCCTCATCAGACCATAATTTTAATGCCAACATGTCAGGTTCTCCAAATTTTACTTAATATTCATATTTTCTCCTATTACTTTGTTTTATATATGTAAAGTACATTTCTCGTTGCTTATGAAATGCACTCTACAAATGAACTTGCCGTGCCTCTTATCACTCTTGTTGTGTAACTTGCAGCAGAATTGACTGATATGTCTTTGTAGGACTGATACTGATACAGAGCATCGATAATCAAGCAGACAGTTATTGATATTTGAAAACAGATACACATTTGTAGTAAAAATCAAATATATATTTCAACACTATTGTCAGTTTTTCATACTCTTATTATAAATAAGACATGATTAACCTGTTAGTTGCTTGCTATTACATTAATCAATTATTTCGATGATTGCTGTCAAGTAATTTTAAGGAAAAAAAGGTAAGAAATGTTCCGACTGCAGCTTCTTCAGTGGGAATATTTTCTGACTCTTTAAGACAGTAAACTGAAGACACTTGAAATTTCTATGAAATTTCTATGCTATTGAAATTCTTTGGATATTTGTTAAACTAAACAATAATCAGACGTGAAAATAATTGACAATAAAAATAATTGTTACTTGCAGCCTTACTTACAACGTGACAAATCACATATAATCTATAGAGATAGAGGTGACTATATCAGCCTCAATAGCACATTTTCAAGTTTGTTTATCTTTTTAGATACAAAAAAAATCTCCAGGAATGTGATAATCCACAGTGAAAGATAATTAATGAATCCACATTACGGATAATAATGAACCTTTTATCACTATAAGAGATGTTAGTTTCATTTTAAACAGTGAAAGTAAACTGTTCTGTAAGGTCTTTGTCCAATGTGCATGAAGAAGATAAAAACTGATTGCAGGTCAAGATCTCCAGCAGCTTTAATACTGTTGGATAGCACAGGTGTCAAACATGCGGCCTGGGAGCTAAATCCGGCCCGCCAAAGAGTCCAGTCTGGCCCTTGGGATGAATTTGTGAAATGCAAAAATTACACTAAGATATTAACAATCCTTTTAGTTCAGGTTCCACATTCAGACTAATTCAATCTCTAGTGGGCAGGAGCAGTAAAATACTATCATAATAACATAAAAATAATGACAACTCCAAATGTTTCTCTTTGTAAATGTAAATATTTTCATGTATTTACACTAAAACAAAATATAATTTTGTGAAAAATGCGAATAACCTGAAATGTCTTAGGAGAAGCAAACACAATTTTAACAATTTTCTGCCTGTTACGAAATGTTTTAAGTGTTTGTAGATCCACTGTGGTCTGTAAGTTATAATATACATGTGTAAATGATAAACAGAGACATAAGATTGTTAAAGTTACAGTTACTTTTACAGTTTGTTCATGTTATTCACATCTTTTGAAAGGATAGTTTGTAGATGTAAACCTGTTCATAATGTAAATTAACTTTTTTCACTCTAAAACATAGAGAAAAGTTTGGAGTTGACATTATTTATATATTATTATGTTATTATTTCACGGCCCACTTCAGATGAAATTTAGCTGAATCTGGCCCCTAAACTAAATTTGACACCCCTGTTATATGGTATAAAATTGTGTATCAGGAAATTTTAAGTATCATAAGACAAAAGTGTGTAGGTGAGAGTTTGCGGACGTACCTGTTGTTGATTCTCCCTCTGTAGGTGTAGTCTGGCCTGGATGTATCCTCTGGTCTCCTGGAAGGCTTGTCTCTGGGAAACCTCAGCGGGGTAGTGGGTACAGATTCCAATGATGTTAGTGCAGAGGAAGATCAGGACGTTAGCGCTCACCTTCATAAGACAAGAGGGGAAAAAAAAGGAGGTCATTCATTAGAGGAGAGAGGAAGTAGAAGGAAAAGAAAAGGACGAATATACTGGTCTCAAATTATTAATAACTTTTGAAGCGCTAACCCTACCAATACATTAAAATAATTCAAGCAAAATGCAGTTTCTCAGCTTTTCACTGGCGTCAGACGTGTCTTATTTGCATGTTAATAGACTCTATAGTGAACACGAAAACACCAATGAAACTCATGTAGTTTGTAGATGTTTGTTTTTATGTTGAAAACATTACTTTTTCTTCAGTTTTTCTGTTATGATGTGTTAGCCTGTGAATTCACTCTGGATTTTATGAACATTAACATGGTAGGTAAATTAACCTATAAAGACCCAAACAACCACTGGTGACCAAAATCATTTACCAATATAAAATGTTTAATAACTTCTGATCCATTAATCCTATCAATACATGTAAATAATTGCTGTAAAAATACAGTTTGTCATCTTTTCATGGTCAGCAGATATGACCCATTTGGATGTTCAGAGGTTCTGTAGTTACCATGCAAACACCGTCATCTTCTACAACATTGATTCACCAGTAAAACCCATGGAGTTGGATCAATGACAGTGGATGGACACACTGGGTTTATGTTCAGTTAATGATATATTTTGTTACATTTTGTTAAAAAAGTCATATTTTCTTCATTTTTCTGTGTTTCTGATTTTATGACAATTAACTTTAATACGACCTTTTATGAGCATCTACATGACCAGTAAATTAAATATGGGAAAAGATCTGATTTTTATTGTACAAACGCAAAGTACAGAGGATAATATTATAATAACTGGTGATAAATTACTTAAGAAAGGTTGAAAGGGGTGAGAGCTAATAAGCTATGCTTCTTCTCACTCCTTTTCGAATATGACTCTTTTTCTCTTTTTGTGTGTATTATTATTTTTGCTTCCTTGAATTTTCATTTCTATATTATGTTGTGCAACGAAGTCAATTAGTAGCAATCGGGAAGCTTGTACCATTTCCATATTTGAAATAAATCAATTAAAAAAATGGTTAAATAGAGAGAAAAATTCATTCTGGAACTGCTGCAAAAGTCACACTGGGTCTTTATGGGTTAAATATGGGAAAATACTTGCTCGGCACTGAAAATTCAAGAGGATAGCATGATTAATAGTGATAAATAACTTAGGAAAGGTTAAATGTAGAGAAAAATTCATATGGAAGTTGCCACAAAAATAGTTCTATGTCTTTAAGGGTTAATGGAAACTTGTGCTTTAAAGATTGACACACGATTGTGTTAAAGTTAAAGCATGTTGTTTTGACTGCAAATCATAGTAAAATTGGTTTCATTGGCAGTTAAAGTGACAAAGATGCAGATTGGGGTATAGAGCTAGGACTTAAATGTGTCTCAGCTGCTTCACTTTCGGGAAATTCTGACATTAAAGTTAATATAAAAACATTAACCGGAGACAGACGTTCATTGCAGACTAAATTATTACAGTAGTAGCGTGGATTTCATTGTTGTTTACTTCTCGGCAAACATTTCTGGTCTCTAACCCTCTCTTGAGAATCAGACATCCTGTATGTGCAGTACAACACGTTCATGGAAAAAGAAGACATTCAGAAGATGCATTCAGTTGTAAATCAGCTGATGTAATGAAAAGCACAGACACACGTTCACCCGAATCCAAATATTTGCAACAAACGTGATAAATATTGGACATTGATAACATTCTAACATGGGAAAAACAACATACAATGTATTTCCCTACTCGTTAATTTTTGCTTTGTCATACACTACAACACACTTAGACCCACACACACACATATACACACTTCCTCTGACAGGAAATAGTCTTGTTTGTGGGATCAGTTGTCTGTGTAGCTACTCCACAGTCCACTAATAATTTTAATAGTATGCTGGTCTGCTATTTGTTGAGACTTGTTGGTAGTTTATTGTGCTTAATGTGATGGGATAACCTCCAGTGCCCTGTACTGTCCTTAAATGCATCGTGGGAATAGCAGTTGACCTATCATAGGGCCACTTCCTCAAAACATCTGCTGTTGTTTACAATATTAAAATACAGTCACTCCAGAGGTTACATTTGGACACTAAAAGGAAGCTCAGTGATGACACGTCATGTCAAACACCAACAGAGGTAAAAAGAAAAAAAGGGGTTTGGGTCTAGATTTATGCCCTAATTCAAACAGGTTTTACCATCTTATTCTACATCTTATTTTAGATTTTCTTTTCTAGGTATAGTCATCAAGTGTTCATCTTATGAGAAGACAAATTACACACTGACATCTCCTGGGTAGAAAAGGAAATACACAAAAGGCCAATGATCCTGTCAGTGTCACCACGAAGTCATGATGTACAGTCACTCTGCATCATTGTGACATTTTTCTTCCTCTTTTGGATCAGTACATGAGATTGTTTGACCTGTTTTAGGCAAATAATAGGTATCAGTTCCAAAAATATCCAAATAGGTATGAAAAATAAAATTATAACGACGATTATCATGATATATTTATATGTTATATATTTCCATTATCACAATACACACATATATTTGGTTTTGGGGGTTTATTTTGTTTGAACTGTCAAGTTAAAAAGAATATTTAATTTTTTTGATATTCATGCTGCACAAATATTTCCGTACAACAATAAGTCAATATATTGTTATCATTGTTTCAAATGATTGTTAAGTTCAGAGTTTAAAACCACAAATAATCATCTGATTTCTCCAACTTTCACTCTAGACACAAAAAAAGAAAAAATAAACAAACAAAAAAATTAATAAATTAGTCAAAATTAGACTAAAAAAATTTAATTTATAAATTTTACTTAGTGAAAAGAAACAATAATTTCACATTTATCGCAATAATTATCAATATCAACTACTATATCCCACTAAATGTTCCATCTAGTTTTATTTTGTGCTTTCTTTATTAATATTGAGGTGTTAACACAAAAAAGAAGTATCAAAATGAAAAGAACACAATTTAAGAAAGGAGATCTTAATTCATGTTATAGTTAGTTGATTATTAATTCAGAATCATTGTATTGTGATGAGAACAACCTATGGCTTACATTTAAGTGAAATACTAGAGATAAAGTTCTAATTTATATCTGTCTATTAAGTAGAAACAGTGTAGTATTTTCATTAAATGTACATATTTTTATTAGATGGATAACTATTTTTAAATAAACAAGTACAATTCATGAAACTCATTTTCCAGAAAGAAAACGCCTTAACTGGGACAATGATGAAAATCACTGCAGCAGAAAATGTTTGTTTCTTTCAGTGTGAATGAAATCTGTTAAAATGTAGCTTTTACAGACATTTTTCACTTTATATTCCACTGTTCCACTATTACACTCATAACCTTGTTTGTCTTGTGGATATCCTGCCATTGTATTTTACTGTCCCATAATGACTTTCATCCAGTCACTATTAATAATCTTAATAATCACTAGCGCGTTGACCCGTGGGGATTCACAAGGTTTTAGATGTGGTAGTTTTTATGCTGTTGTGTGTTCGTGCATGCTGTACTGCATTTGTCCAGCAGTCACCGCCAAAGCGTTCTGGCCATAGTAACAGGATTGTAAGGCTGCTGTATTCCAAAATTACTAGTATCTCCCAAAATATTGGCCCTATCAACTTGCCCTTTTCTCTTCCTTGACCAAACATACATAAGTATGCCAAACTACAGCAGTCAGTTCTTTTTGGATTTTGTGTGAATCCCCAAACACACACACACACACACACGCACACACACACATGCACACACACACACACACACACACACACACACACACACAGAGGCCACTTGGCTTTTAAAATATAATGGCCCTCATTTTGTTGTGGATTGAAATCAAAAGTAACAGAAAAGAATTGCATGCATTCAGAATGCATTCATAGCAAAGTTATAATAGTTTTGGATTTTTCATTATAGTTTACTTTTATTTAGTTTTGACTTTTTTTCTCTAATTCAGTTAATTTTAATTAGTTTTTAGAGCAGGTTTTTTAGTTTTTATTGGTTTTCATTTTTTCTAAATGCTTAGTTTTAGTATTAATTTTAGTTTTTTCATATCTTTTATCTTCTTCGCCGTTGTATTCAAATAAATCTCATACGGGACTGTGCTTCCTCCCAACTTTAGTCTCCATGTTTCCAGGTAGAGTGGGGACAAGAAGAAAACTAAACGACAAGTGACGAGAAGTGACGGACCGTGAAGTACCATATGGTGCCGCTAGCTAAAATTGCTAGAGCGAAATAAATTGCTTTTGTATCAATCCGACGCTGGCAAAGACGAAAACGAAGGGAATTTTATCCATAATTTTTATATGTTTTAGTTAGTTTTGTAAGCACACAATACAGTTTCAGTTAGTTATCGTTTTTTTTCTTTTAATTATAGTTTTTATTTATTTCAGTTAACGAAAATGTTTTTTTCAATTCTAGTTTTCGTCATTTCGTTAGTTTTCATTAACGATAATAACCTTGATTCATAGTTACCTTCTATATTTCTTTGAAAGGGCTTTCCTTCATTACTGTATGACTTCATCGCATTCACATTACTTGAGGACTTGACTAAGTTTACAGGTGTAACACACAGATTAGGAAGAAGTATGTGTTGTTTTGTATTGACATCAACGTGGACCAGAGACTTTTACACGGGACTGAACATGACGGTTTATTGCGAGTCACTGCTGTCCTGTGTCCGGATCCACTGAATTATGGTCCGTCTGATCGGAGTCTGCGCAGAACGGTCTGTCACCATGTTATGGTGAGGGTGGGGGTGGGGGTGGGGCGTATCCGGAGGGGGACGTTAACAGGCCAGGTCTGACTGGGGACTGGCGGAGTGGAACTGGGGAACAGCAGGAACCAGATCCACCTTGTTAGTGTGTGATCACAACCACACCCAGTTCTTCTGTCTGTCGTTTCGTTGATCCAAATCCAGCCCACTCCCAATTTGTGGCGGTGAATGGGCTCCTTCACGGGCCACCAGTAAGCCCACTGTAATTTTCAAAACAACTAATAACTCCAAAAGTATTGGTCATATCAATAAGCTGTTTTCACCTCTCCGATCCTTGCCCCAAAATACATAAGTACTCCAAAATGCACAGGCGAGCTCTGTTCAGTTTATCAGTTATAAAGCAGACACACACACACACACACACACACGGGCCACTTGGCTTTTATAATATAGATAAGGAAGAACAGTGAGAAGGCATGATACATTTAGAGTATGTGTTATGTAAAGTCATGACTAGGGATGTAACGGTATGAAAATTTCATATCACGGTTATTGTGACCAAAATTATCATGGTTATCATTATTATTGCGGTATTGTTGAAATTGTGTTCAAAATGTTCAAAAAGTACTAATACACACACACAATTTAACCAAGTTGTAATTTGAAAAAAAACAACAAAACAAAACAAAACAAAAAAACCAAATAAAATAATAGTGACAATGTACCTTCTGTTGGCAGAAACATTCAAATATTAACCTTTAGTGATCTGAGCCTATTTTGTCTGTTTTTCAGTACTTTTGATTTTGCTTTTATATACTACATAAACAAATGTTTACTATACCCATGTTGGGATCTTTTTTTTCAGCATAACTTTATCTGTATCATCTGTCTATTATTTTTTCACTTTAACCTACGATAAAAACATAAAAGGACAAAAAACACAAAAAAAAATATAAAATCCAATTTGAAAAATGTATATAATTTATTGCATAAATAACACAAAGATGCTTAACAAATCTTTTCAAAGACTTTAAAAGTGAATATTGGTTCCAAATATTAGGTATATACAATTAAAATTGTTATAAATTAAAACTATACTCAAATATTTGACATAAAAGCAGATCTTTACATAGGGTTTTTTCCCCTAAAAGTGCGGTAATCAAACATGGTTATCATGATAATTAGAATTTAAATGGTAATACTAAGCGTCTGCAATTTTACCGCAGTTTATCGTTATACCGGTAATCGTTACATCCCTAGTCACGACAGTGTTAAAAATGAAACGCAACTAGAGCCTTTCTGCTGTTTTAGGAGAGCTTTCCGATAAGCAGATGAGTATACAAAAGATAAGGAGAGAAATAAAATAATGAGGCTGAGATAGATGCATGTGAGTAACAATAGTGTATAAAAGTAACACTGTTTACAGTATCAGACACACAAAAGACAACAAAAAAAGGGGTGAGGTAAAAAAAAAAAAAAAAAAAAAGAAGAAGAAAACCAGCTCAAAACTGAAGACTGACAGATCATGTTGAGGTTAGGAAGGAAATGACAAGATTCAAAGCAGGATGAGGAAGGGAAAAGTCAACGTGAGGATGACAAGAGAGAGAAGAGTTTGAGTGAGTGAGATCCACAGAGAAAGAAAAGAGAGACAGACTGAGACGGAGAGCGGGACAGATATGGGCCACAGTGACATTAGGCAGATGGCTCAGAGCGCTCAGCTCTGTTTACATTACTCTCACTGTTCAAGCAAAAACAGGCATGAGACAAAAGTGAAACCTGCAGCACGATGTGTGTTTGCAGACGAACGCCTCCCGGCTGCCTGTATGTGCACAATCAAGACTTTTAAGTGGATATGGGTTTTCTCTCGATATGTAATGAGCTACTGTTCGAATTTATCTGTTGAGATTCTCACGGCATGTGTATCACACTCCATGTATCTGAGCTCACAGGCTCAAACTAATTGCTTGCTTTTCTCAAGAGGGCAAGGGCTAGTGGGTTTACAGAGTACACAGTAAGGCTGTGTGTTTACGTAACAGCACTCCACCTCTTTAGGAGCTCCGCTTGGCAGCATTTACCTGCTACCTGTGTCTGCCACGCTCCCACTGCAAGGACAGGGCAGCTGCTCATCCCCTCAGTGCTCAGCAGAATACTCATTTATCTAAACTCATCACTTATTACCTCACCCTGTCCTCCTCTATTTTGCTGCTTTGGTCCTGCACCATGTAATCCTCACTACCTGACAAATCCATTACAAATATTGCCTATGTTTAGTCTGCAGTGTCAACAATATATAATGTAATCCGAATCATCATCACAGGAGACATCACATAGTTGTTTTTTTTTTTTTTTTTGTTTTGTTTTTGTTTTTTGCTGTTAAAGTAGTCGTCATATCCCCAGGGTTGACATTATGGAAGCAGCCAGCCGGCCAGTCTGTGGAGAGGACCTTGGCCTAATCCCTGGATATCAAAATGGCATTATGTAAGCGCTGCTCTGACCTAGGCAGGACAGGCAAAACAGCAGTAATACTGGCTATTCAGCACAACATAGATTAAAAATATATTCTGCCACAAATAAATCCTACCAAACAGGGATCTTAAGGAGAATTCAAAGGCTTAAGCAACAAACGATCAACATGATGCTGGGAGGATGCAGAGTTAAATCAATGACAAAGCCAAAAAAACAGATTTGGAGGGGTTCATAACTGACATTTTTCTTATATTTTAGGAAAAATAAAATGTTTTCATATGGTTAAAAACAATACATTGTGTGTTTGTGTGTTCAGTTAATTGAATTATCATGAAATCACTTTTATACATCACATTCACAACCTTTATTTAACTATATTATTATTCCTATATTTATCAAAATACGTTATGGTTGTACATTAACAAGTCCTTTTCCTCCTTATATATTAGTATCTAATAATTATTTATAAAGCTGGGTTTAAAAACTCATTTGAATAATGTGATGTTAATTAATAAAATGCAAAGGTCTTTTTTTCCAATACATCTATTAGTCACACCTGCACTAAAGAACACACTTATTGGTATTTGATGTGTTAAATAAAAAGTGCATTAATGTAGTTGCTTTATGATCAAATTTAGTGAAAACCTTGATGCTTTTGATTATGTCTGAGTAATAACGCACAGTTCATAGCAAGATATGAGTAACATTGTTATTGTTATTGTAATATTCCTAACAAAACTAATACTGAATCAAACTGGGATTGAGCAGAAATGAAATAATTCAGAAAACCAGTGTTGATCTCAAGCCTCTGTTACCACATCTGAAAACCCATCACGATACAAATGAACTTTTTTAATCTTTGAGTTACATAAATGAGGCATATTCTAGATATTCAGTGTCAAAACAAACAAGCTGTAAAAGTAACAATGCTATCCATTTGCACGTCGTCAGTAAACACTACACCTTCCCTTTGGATTCCAACACTCAGTTAATGAAAGCTCTTTGAAGCTACTGTCTAACGCGTTAGATGAGCAGGCCAGCATGAGAGGACAGCTAATGGAATATCCAGAAACTTTATTTATAATTTTTCTCCTCCTTTATGATAGATTTAGCACAGCAGCCACTTACTTTAGCAGGAAGTCTGTGGTCCTGATAGTGACTCTATAAACATTGACTTTTAAGGCCATCAGGCTCTTTTTCAAACTGCGAAAGAGTTTTATTAGAAAAGGAAAAGAGCCCTGGTGAGTATGTGGACAAATGAGACATTCAGACACCAATGAAATGAGACAGACACCAGTAAAATGTATCAGGAAAAAATTCATTAAATGATAGTTAAAAGGACCAGCAGAAACAAACACATGAACTAATGAACATTTTCCATAACAGACACGTAGGTGTAACAGCTACAGTTTACATTTAACTGAAGCATGGCTTGGCAAACTCACATGTCGTTTTTTTTTCCTTTTCTCCTTTTGCAGTAGGTTCCAACCACGCAGCAGCAAGTGACCTGCCCTGCTTTAATCCTGCTCTCCATCCCACTTAACAATACTCAGTGACACCCGGCACCCAGACACCGGTCACAAGACACTGTGTCTGTGTGTGCACGCAAATAGAGGTGCGTGATAAGGTTCTGTCACTGTATATGTAATTTTAAATCATACATTTCATCACATCAATTCATCATGTTAGATTATTTTGATGTTCTTTTTTAAGCTTCGATATATAACTAAAAACAAATGCTGTATATGAGTAGGGGTGTAAGAAAATATCGGTACACCAGTACATCGTGATATTATATTTTACAATACTGTATCGATATTTAAAAATACAGCATCGATATTTTTCAGGTATTTATTAAAATGCAGATATTGTGGAGGTTCATTTTAGTTTTTTTGGTTTTTCTTTTTTGTTTATATTTTGTTTATTATTATTTAACTCTCTTTTATTAAATAATATTAGTTCCTTTGTTGGGATTGCACAAAAATAAGCAACAAAAATTAGTTATGAACTAATAGAATATGAACATTTGAACAGGATCATAAACTGTAATGTCTGTAAAACATAATTTAAGTTTTAACACAGGAACATTTTGTGATATAGCATTAGATCCTGTTTCTGATCAAATAAAAATGTGTTTTGTATTTGTACATATTTCTGGTGTAATTCAATTCTTCAAGGAAATAATAATTTTAAAAAAAGAAACAAACCAAAAAAATTGCCTTTTTAACAGTATCATGATATATCGTGATATATCGTATTGTGATCCTAGTATTGTGATTTGTATCGTATCGCCAGATTCTTGCCAATACACAGCCCTATATATGAGGCACCATTTGAGTTAAAAGCAACAGTAAAACTAACTGGAAACGTCTGGTGATCATACAACTCCAGCTTTAGTACAAATTAGACCAATGTTTTCAGATTTTATTGGCTTTAGTTGGTTTTAAGTCCTGCTGCCCACATCACAAAACCCAAACAAATTCAAAAAATTATGTGAGAGCCCAGCCCTGATTGTTCCAAATATACACCAAACACACTAGCTTCTACAGTGTTTACCACATTGAAATCTCCAGTGACGGACACATTTCTAGCATCCCGTAACCCAAACCTACACACAGACGCACAAAACCGAGATGTCTGATGCTCCCCTGACACATGGTACCACTACTGTAACATTTCACCACCCAACCCAACCTGAAACTGTGTGAGATTATGGTTTTATTTAAATGTCTTCTAATGTTCTATTGTACCGTGCTGCATTTGTGTGTATGTTATATGATAAGCTTTTCTCTAATGTTCTCTTTTTTAATATATCTCTGCAAATGCACAACAAAGAATAATCTTTTTGTACATGAAAAGTAGACTAAGCGCAGTGCTGTGCAGAAGTCTCAGGACACCACTATGAATGTTGTTTTAGTAAAGACCACCACAAATACTGATCACACAAATGCAATGTCATCTTCTTCCTGGACATACAGGAAAAATGTACAACATTAGGCTTCTACAAACCCAAGCATCTACTATTTAGTGTGACCTCTTTTTGCATTTGATATGCCTTTAACTCGTATGTTCTGACAATACGAGATCTGCTCCGCTAGTCTTCTGGTGTTTTATGTCAGATTTCATTCGACGAACTCGTACAAATGAACTCGTATGAATTTAAAGAAACTTGATCATTGGACTAGTATGAATTTGCTTTAATTTAAAGTAACTTGATCAATGTATATATATTAACTTAAGAAATTTGATTTGTATGGATTACTATATGGTTAAAGACACTTATACTTAGGGGTGTGTATTGGCAAGAATCTGGCGATACGATATAAATCACAAGACTAGGATCACGAAACGATATATCACGATATATCATGATACTGTTAAAAAGGCAATTTCTTGTTTGCTTCTTTTTTTTTCTTTATAATTATTTCCTTGAAGAATTGAATTACACCAGAAATATCCACAAATACTAAACACATTTTTATTTGATCAGAACAGGATCTAATGCTATATTACAAAATTTTCCTGTGTTAAAACTTAAATTATGTTTTACAGACATTACAAATTAAGAGCCTGTTCAAATGTTCATATTCTATTAGTTCATAACTAACATTATAACCTTATTTTTGTGCAATCCCAACAAAGGAACTAACATTATTTAATAAAACAGTGTTAAATAATAATAAATAAAATATAAACAAAAAGTAAAACAAAAATGAACCTCCACAATATCTGCATTTGAATAAATACCTGAAAATATTGATACAGTACTTTTTAATATCGATACAGTATTGTGAAATGAAATATCACGAAATATTGCAGAAACTATATTTTCTTACACCTCTACTTATATTAAAGTTACTGATAACATGAGATATTGTGCATCGCATGTCACGTGATATCGCAGTTAGTAATCTATATTTAAACAACTGTGTGTCATGATCAGTCCCATGTCTGATGATGGGTTGTGGTCCGAAACGTCACTACTTGTGGGGAATAAATATTTTTTGGGAGCTCACAGGTTGTGCGGACCTTATCTGAGTCTTTCATCCAAGATTTAATTCAACACATGCCTTATGTATTAAAGGTTTTTTACTGATCAGGTGACTCCTTGTTGTTAAAATACTAAATACTGACTGTGGAAGTCATTTAGTTCTGATTATTTGGGTTGTTTTCTTATAGTTTGCACATATTTCCCATATTTTCTTGCTCTATCTGAAGAAAAGAGACTGAGAAATAAACATGTATCCTCAGTGGAGCAAGAGTAAAGTACTGTAGTTCACTTCATTTCAATTCAGTTTTGTTCAGGAGGACCTTGTGAGGGGCTGACCCATAACTGAATTACACATTACTAAGATTAAATGATGAAAAATATCGTTACAGGGTAAAAGCTCTTGAGAGGAAGACATGAGAAGTGCATGTCTGTGTCGCAGTATATTTTACTCGATAAATCTCTTTACAACTGCACGCAAATGTATTGTGCTTTGACAGTTTAGATAATGAAGACATGCAAAAACAAGGTGTGGCTATAACGCGCAGGTCTTATGTTCACTTTCTTGGCTTCACGTTGACGTTAAAGGGCTGATTTGAAACCTGAAATCACTCTGGGTCTCTTATACATGAAATATGGAGATGTGATGAGAGATGAGGCGAGATGTCTTTATCATTCTCTCTCTGCTCGTGCTTCTTTCTCAGCCTTGTGAAAGGTTCTGCTTAGTGTTGGCCCGAGACTCACACCCACAGAGACTGTGAATTTTCAGAGATGGCAGTGCAGCTTTCACTTAGCAACTATCACCCACATTCCACATCCTCCCTCGAAAGACCTGCAATACCCCCACCCAGGTTCAGAGAGGGTGCAGCATGGAGACCAGCTTGACGTTGAGGGGTTGTGTGTGTATGTGTGTGTGTGTGTGTGTGTGTGTGTGTGTAGCAGTGGGCTGATGACTTTGTCTTACAGGCTCATTATAAAGCAGTAGCACAGTCAGAACATACTGTATTTACCTGCTTATCTTTGGAGCTACAACCGCCAATTACTTTCACTATGAATCTTTTTAATCACTTCAATCATAAAATGTTGAAAAAAATAAATAAACCACATCTCCGAGTCCTCGGCGAGTCAATTAATCAACTTATAATTTCAAGACAGCTTAATTTCAAATAAAGTTTTATGGACTACTGAGTTCACCTTAATCCACAGAGTGCAATATTTTATGCGGACATGGAAAAAAATCATTTAGTGGACAGTGCTAAAAAAAAAAAAATAAAAAAAAAATGTGGAGAACAAGACGCTAAATTTATAAGACCATTTCCCTGAGGGAGCAATGACTGATGGGATATTGTTGTTGAAACGGGGCCAGTTAGAGTACAGCCAGAGCTCATTGGCCTTTTAGGAGCATCTGGAACTCCTTAGAACATCTGTGTTAGATCAGGCTCTGTAAAACACACTCTGGCATCCCCATCACAAAGACAGAGCTTTTTCCTCACGACAAAAAAATAAGAGTCTCTCCCATAGGTTGGCCCTTATCTTTCCTTGAAAGCGTCCGTTATTTATTTCCATATTCTTTCATTTCAGTTATATTTTTTTTTCCCCGCTGCCTCCCCGTGTCCAGTCCCTCGCTGTCACTTAGCCTTTGTGAAAGAGTCTGTGTATGTGTGCAGTGCCAGGCAGCTGCTTGGTTTGTGTACTCAGCCCCAGCCTCATGTCTACACACGGCTCTCATTGCCCTTATCTGAAATGACCAGAACCACATCAACAGATAAAGAGTCAACCCCCGCCTGCTCACTGAGGCCGGGTGGTCTATGCACAGTCTGGAGGTGAACGCTCATCAGCTCGCTCAGATGCGCACACACACACACACACACACACACACAACTTTACATACAACAACAAATGTGTTTTTTTTTTTTTTTACAGAATCACCACCAGCTCAGGCTCGTCATTTATGCAAACTTGCGATTTCTAATTGTCAATCAATCACACTGTTTGGAGCCATTCCTATCCTATTCCAAAATTTTATCAATGAAACAAAGCTGTGACATTTACACATTTAAACACACGACTTTAATAAATTAATCTTTCATCACTACATGAGGATACTCCGCTTTCCAATTGTTTATAATCTAGTTAGTAGTTCTCTGCAGTTAAGGAAACAGTAAGTCTACTTCAACGCTATTACTGACAAACATATGTAAGGTTTTATACACCATTTATATTATTTGCTGTTAAAATGTAAGCACAGGCACATACAACTATTTCATTTATCCCAATTAATCACTATGCAGACAGATGACAATAACATAGACTTGAGACTCACTCAGCCTCAAATAATAGATAACAAATAAATGAACATTATAAAAAAGTCCCCACTTAGTCGATGGTGGATAGAATAAATGCTTGAATTAAACATCTGCTTGGACGAGACTTACTTTGTATAATTCTACTTACAACTATGACTATTCTGAGCTAAAGGGCGATTGGATTTCACTTAAGGAATAAATAAAGTCCATGTCATCTGAAACTATTAGTCTGTATATCAGTCTGTACCACTGAACTGTCACTCATCTGTATCAAATGATATTTGCTGATGCTTTTGATCATGAATCTGTCCAAATTAATTACTAGGGGTGTTAGAAAATATCGGTTCTGCAATACAATCGCGATATTTCATGTCACAATACTGTATCGATATTAAAAAGCACTGTATCGATATTTTCAGGTATTTATTCAAATGAAGATATGACGGAGGTTCATTTTTGTTTTTTGGTTTTCTTTATTGTTTATATCTTATTTATTATTATTTAACACTGTTTTATTAAATAATGGTTATTTGAAGCATCCTAAAAGCACTTTTTACAGTCTGACAGGCAGATGTTAGTTCTTTTGTTGGGACAAAAATAATGTTCTGATGTTAGTTCTGAACTGATAGAATTAGAACATTTGAACGTGATCTTAAACGGTAATATCTGTAAAACAATTTAAGTTTGAACACAGGAACATTTTGGGATATAGCAGTAGATCCTGTTGTGATAAAAAAAAAAAAAAAAGTGTTTAATATTTGTGCATATTGCTGGTGTAATTCAATTCTTCCAGGAAATAATTATTTTTAAAAAAGAAAAACCCAAAAATTGCCTTTTTAACAGTAACATGATATATCGTCACATATCGTATCGTGATCCTAGTATTGTGATTTGTATTATATCACCAGATTCTTGCCAATACACATCCCTATTAATTACAATAATGTGATGAAAGGCTGATAGACTTTAATATATTAACATTTTTTAAATTTATAATGATGATGTCTTCAAAGAGAGGGATAAACGGCAACAGAAGCAACACAAAGAAATAGACAGTAACATCAGTATCACCATCAGTTATCTGCACAAATGTCATTTTAACTCATAAAGACCCAAACATCCATTAGCAACCAAAACCATCTACTGATATAAACTGTTTAATACCTGTTGATCAATTAATCCTATCAACACATGAAAATAAACTGGGGTAAAATATAGTTTGTCATCTTTTCATGGTTATCAGATATGACCCATTTGGACGTTCAGAGGCTCCGTAGTGAACGTGGAAACACAATCATCTTCGGCAACATTGATTCACCAGTAAAATCCATGGAATTTGATAAATGACTGTGGATGGAGACACTTATTTTATGTTTAGCTAATAATATATTTTAATGAAACAGTTTTCTCTGTTTTTTGGTATAATAACCTTCAACTTTAATCTGAGCTTTTATGAACATCTATATGATCAGTAGATTAAATTTTGGAAAATACTGGATTTTCACTAGAAAAATGCAATATACAAAAGATAATATCATAATAAATGGTGACAAATCACTTAAGAAATGTTAAATATAGAGAAAAAAAATAATTTGGGAACGACCACAAAAGTAACACTGGGTCTTTATGGGTTAAACATAAGTATTGGTATCATCCGAGAATTTTGCAATCTGTGCATCCGTATGTCAAAACCATGTTAGGGGAATATGCATAGAATAAATTACCAAAAGCAGGAAATGAGTATCTTATTGTTGCAATATTTATGATCTGTCAGACCAGGAGATGGAGTATAAGTGCAATAATTACTTAACTGCTACCCAAAATGTAATTTATTCAGAGGCCAGTCACAATACATCCTATTACAATGTGTGTTCTTAGGCGAAAAACACACAGAATACACTGTCAGCTCTTTTCCTTTGTCTAGTCTTTGTTTTTAGTGAATAAAAGCATTTCTTATGTATCAACATAAAAGTATGACTGATGACACAGATGTCTATTAATAGATGTATTTTGTTGGGGTTTTTTTTCTATTTCTTCTCTGTTTTCAGTGAGTATTTTTTTGACGATCACACACTGAAACACAAGCGCGTACATATTACATGAACACTGGTCCCGAACAGTCATGTAAAGCTAATGTTCCTGATTATACTAGCCATGCTCACATCCTTTATTACCTCGCGTGTGTGCGTGCGTGCGTGCATGTTTGTGTGTTTGTTAGCAAGATAACTGAAAAAGTTATGGATAGATTTTCATGAAATTTTCAGGAAATGTTCACACTGGCACAAGGAAGAAATGATTAAATTTTGGTGGTGATCGGGGGGGGGGGGGGGGGGGGGGGGGGGGGCTGGCTGATCTTTCTTAGCAGAGGTCTGCGCTCTCCGAGTGCTGTTCTTGTTCCTCAGTTGGATTGTTGTAAATATGGTCAGGGACATGCTGAGGGTCCTAACACTGAAAAACTACACACCACATGCACTTCTGTTGGCAACCAGGCGGGTGTGACTTCTGTGGAGAGAGTGTGAATATGAAAATGATAAAACTGAGAGACAGAAACAACAGTATTTTTGTTTAAAGAAACACAAGATATGCATAAAAAGTGTGCACGCTTGGGGAAAATGGAGAGGTTTTCTCAATTCAAGTAAGTCTAACATACTCTGGACAGACACAGATTTAAGCGTGACTACTATTGTTGAAAAAAAAAAAGCCACTGAAAGACATATGTCGACATTAGAACAGCGTGAAGCACTTGTATGCAGTTTTAAAACTAGCCAAATAAAGTCTAGCTTTATATAATTAGCACAACTAGGCCTGTCACAGTTATCACATAATTGCCGTATCACAGTTATTTGAGCAAATTGCAGATTTCTTAAATAGTTGCAATAATCGTCTCTGTTCACCTGAATGACAAACTGATGGATGAACCCAACAGATGTCATATATTTCCTTCAGTATTTCTACATAATTTTTCAACCTTTCCACAATTGACTGGCATTCTTTTAATGATGTTATCTTGTTGCATCCCCATTCTTCTGCTGTGGTTTAATGGCACTAGAGCTGCACAATTAGTCGGATGGCAATAGTACTGTCAGCCTGTGCAATTATATAATCGCAAAAGGCTGCAATTCAAAGGTCCAGTGTGTGTACGGTGATATTTTGGATTCAGTGACAATGAGTATAGAGGTGTACTTTGTAAAGCATGTAAAATGGAAGATGCTGCATAAGTTTTTATACTAGAACAAGGACATGGACTGAAATCACAATGATATATAGTGCACTTGTTCATGTTATTATTTATGTCAAACCCTCCCTCTGTAAGGCTTTTCACTAAGCCCTAAAACACAGAAATACATTTTTGACACATTTTAAAAGACCCAGTGTGTGTCCAGTTATATTTTGGATTCACTAACAATGAGTATAGAGGTGGACTGAGTGAAACATGCAATTTAAATCCTGTTACATTAAGAAGGTTTTACACAAGATCAAGAAAAAAAAATATGAAATGATCAGTGATATGTGCACACATCTTAGTCTAAATTAATCACATATTGTACATTTATTCAAGCAGTTATTTATGTCAAATATTCCCTGTGTAATTTTTTTTTACTAAGCTAAAAACAGAACGGAAATAGAAACCGAAATGTATTCCAGCAATTTAAAGTCCCAAGATGTGAATGGTGACAATGCATGTAAAGGTTTACTGAGTAACACATGCAAAATGGAGGCAAGGATTAGCTAGATGTGCATATGTCTTGATATCCAAAAGACCTGACTAACTATGACATATAATGCATCTATTTTAGTCATAGAAATATATTTTTTTATTTGTGTTCCAGTAATTCAAAGACCCAGTGTGTATGTATGTGTGTGTGAGATGTGATGTTTTTGGATTCAGTGACCAGAAGTTTGGAGGTACACTTTGTAAAATGTGCAAAATGAAAGCTGTCATTCAAAGTTTTTTTTTGTTTTTTTTTGTTTTTTAACCCATAAAGACCCAGTGTTAGTTTTGTGTCAGTTCCCAAATTAATTTTCCTCTATATCTAATCTTCCTTAAGGGATTTATCGCTGTTTATTAAAATATTATCCTCTGTATTTTACATTTTTCACTGTGTATCATGTATTTTCCTATATTTCATTTCCTAAATTTAATTTAGATGTTCATGAAAACTCAGAGTAAATCTAAAGGAACAGAGAAAACTGAAGAAAAAATTACTTTTTCAGTAAACTGTATCATTAACTGAACATAAACCCAGCGCGTCCATCCACTGTCATTGATCCAACTCCATGGGTTTTACTGGTGAATCAATGTTGTAGAAGATGACGGTGTTTCCACGGTAACTACGGCGCCTCTGAACGTCCAAATGGGTCATATTTGATGACCATGAAAAGATGAAAAACTGCATTTTACACCAATTATTTACATGGATTGATAAGATTAGTGGATCAACAGGTTTTAAACAGTTTACATTAGTAAATAATTTTGGTCGCCAGTGGATGTTTGGGCCTTTATGAGTTAAATAACATGTGAATGTATGGATAAAGTGGGTTATTGTCAGACACATTATATTATTTACTTTCTGTTAATTCTGTTAATTTGGGTCTTTATGGGATAATTTAATGGATTTTTGGAGAGGGATGGGCAGATTTTACCATCATCCTTAAAACAGAAGTTCATAATTAAAGTTACAGTAATGCTGGTCTACTATAAACAAGCATGAGAATATAATAAAAGAACCACAATGATGTCAATAAAAACAAACGCACATAATATAAAATATGCAGGTAAAAAAATAGATCAAGAACAACCTACTGTACTATTACTGGACTTTCCTCACTTATTTAAGTTATTACCCAAGTAGGGATGTAACGATTACAGGTATAACGATAAACCGCGGTAAAACTGCAGACGGTTAGTATTACCGTTTAAATACTAATTATCATGATAACCGTTGTTTGATTACCACACTTTTTCGGAGAAAAACGCCTATGTAAAGATCTGGTTTTATGTCAAATATTTGAGTACAGTTTTAATTTATTACAATTTGAATTGTATATACCTAATATTTGGAACCAATATTCACTTTTAAAGTCTTTGAAAAGGTTCATTAAGCATCTTTGTGTTATTTATGCAATAAATTATACACATTTTTCAAATTGGATTTTATATATTTTTTGTGTTTTCTGTCCTTTTATGTTGATATAGTAGATTAAAGTGAAAAAAATAATAAACAGATGATATAGATAAAGTTGCGCTAAAGAAAAAGACCCCAAACATGGGTATAGTAAACATTTGTTTATATAGTATATAAAGGCAAAATCAAAAGTACTGAAAAACGGACAAAATAGGCTCAGACCACTAAGGGTTAATAATTGAATCTTTCTGCCAACAGAAGGTACATTAAGCCTATTATTTAATTTGTTTTTGTTTGGTTTTTTTTTTGTTTTTTTTTTTGTTTTGTTTTCAAAATACAACTTGATTAAATTATTTCAGTGTGTGTATAAGTACTTTTTTGAATAGTATATAAAGGCAAAATCAAAAGTACTGAAAAACGGACAAAATAGGCTCAGACCACTAAGGGTTAATAATTGAATCTTTCTGCCAACAGAAGGTACATTGAGCCTATTATTTAATTTGTTTTTGTTTGTTTGTTTTTTTTTGTTTTGTTTTCAAAATACAACTTGATTAAATTATTTCAGTGTGTGTATAAGTACTTTTTGAAAATTTTGAGCACAATTTCAACAATACCGCGATAATAATGATGACCGTGATAATTTTGGTCACAGTAACCATGATATGACATTTTCATATCGTTACATCCCTATACCCAAGTCATATCTTCTAAAACAAAAACTAATAAATGATTAGACTTACAACTATCCTATACTAGTGGCATCAAATTCTTCATCTTAATTACTGGTACAACAGTTGTCAGGCACAATTGAAGACCCTGGTGCTAAAAGTACTAAAGTCACATTTTTGGACAATTCAAGTTGAGCATATAAACATGTTGTATTTGTTTAACTAAGTCCACCCTATAAATATTTTTCACAGACTTTTTTTGCGACTGCAGTACTTTTAGCACCAGGGTCTTCAATTTCATGATGATGATTTCCCTAAACACAACTCTGTAAGGTTGATTATTCAAGCTAATATAAGTTTTCAAAGGCTAAAAACCTATCTTGCCCTATTTCCACACAGTGAGGCTACAAACATGCACAGTCATAGCGAGCCGACCGGAGATAAGCTTTTCTGAACCAGACAACAGCCAAACAACATCCTGTCGACTCCCCACCACCTCCACTCGTATGACCTCTCCTCTGTCATCGCCATGTTTAATTATGGACTGTCAGATTTCAACAGCAGGGGGGAGGAAAACAATACACAAACCACTGCAACAGCAGCATGTCTAGAAAGCACCGACCCCACCCCCGTTACCCCCCCACCCCTTTCTCCTCCTAAACCCCCTGCTCTCTTGATTCCCAGAAGCAGTGAAAGGCAGGAATCAATTTTGACCTGATTTTTTTTGTCTTTATTCGCAGTGAAGGTAACCAAACTGTATACCAGCAAGCTGAACTGGGTCTTGGCGGCTGCTTGAGTCGTAGTTGTTTCCATGGCAACCGCTGGACCTACTGAACACAAGCACTGAGGGAGACACTTAACAATGCTGTTTATTCTCCATCATTCTCAGAAGTGATGCTAAACTGATCATCCTTTTCCAGCGCTCTTATTGGTCCACAGATTGGCGGCAGAGGTATGTGCGTGTATATGTGTGTGTCTCTGTGTGTATTTATGTGTTACTGTAACCATGTAATCCTAACTTTAAGTAAGTAATTTCCAGCAAGGCTCAAAAGACATGAAATATATTTAGAAGGAGAGATCTATTCTTGTATTCACTGAAGGATCAAATCACATTCATCTGTATCAGGATCCTCATTGTGACACAGCCCGTTGGGATCTTTTGCGTAAGCTGTTGTGTGTTTTGCATGTGTGTGTGTATGTGTGTGTGTGTGTGTGTCCCATCAGTCAGCATCCATCCTGGTTGTGAGCAAAGTGTGCATGTGACAGGTATCCTCGTTAAAATGCTGCTGCCGCGTTAAACACACAAATTATTTATCAAGACGGCTGTAGAAGGACTGCGTGGGGAGAATATCGGATTCTCCTCCGATCACGCCGCCTCACTGCCTTCTCTTTTCCACATGCCGAGTGTCTCATTCTATCGCTGCAGCTTTGCACAGGTGATCATTGGCTGACACGTCCTCCACTGGGATCTGGACTCCCTTGTTGTGCGTGATACACACGAGGTTATTATAGTTCCCTGCACTGGAAAACTGTAACAGCTGATACAGTCGATACCGCATGAGATTCGTTCCGATTAAATGCATTTATTCTCTGCATAACATCCTGGAAACTGGAAAATTGAGTAAATAACCTTTTGGAAACTTTGACGTGAGGACTTGCGTATAAATTAAGCACATTACATGAGCAGTGCATTCTTATTTAAACTATACTTCCTTATCTTATCTAATGAACACAAAACACACTGAGAGGGAGCTTAAGAAGGAGACAACTGAAACATATTGACGCTATCCTGACCCAGAGTCCACACAGAGGCCTGATGTTCCCTCTGTGCTGTCTAATGGGCTTTTAAGGGCTTAACCCACCATCTTCTTTGCCGTAATCAAAGATCAAGTATCCAAAAATGGATTTGGTAACACTTTACTCAAGTAGAGTGGCAAAAGGAGGAATTATTTTAGTGCATATACAGTACAGACATCCTATCACCATGTGTGTGTTTTAGGGTATGTGAATAAATGTGCTTGCAGAGAAAAAGGGGGATAGGGTGACCTGCCTGTTGCTGTGACGCAGACTCTGATAAGACCGCTCTATGTGATGCAACAGTTAGCCGAAACGCCAAGGGCTGGGTATTTTTAGGAACCAGTCTTTGACCTCTCACAGCATTCGAGTCAACAGCATCCACACAACAATACTACCGATTATCAGAGGCCATAAACCCAAATAACTAGGCTCGAGAAGTGAAGGAAGCAAAAAAAAAAAAAAAAAATCAGTGGACATTTCTCTACAGCCCACAAACAAGTAGCATGTAAATAAATTGTCCCTGGGATTCACTGCTGCTTTTTTTTCCTGGTTTAATCCTGGACAGATGCACAAAAACACACTCAAATGTACACCCACATATAAAGGCAAGACAATAGATTGGCAATTTTTTCATACAGCAACTCTGACAAACATTCAATAAAGACTAAAGCAGAGGGCGTCAACCATAACAAAGCATGGGATGGTGTTGGTGCATGTGTGCATGGGTAGTTGGGTGGGATACTTCTGCATGTGTGTGTGTATGTGTGTGTGTGTGCATGTACTGTATGGCTCTGACTAATTGTTTTCAGCTGAGGAGACTAAGGATCATAGACATGGAAAAAAATTAAAAAAAAACATGAAGAAAAGAGGCTCCCGTGCAACTGGACTGGATGTCTCGTTATAAACCGTTACTTTATGTTAAAGATGATCGGTGTTTGGTCGAAAAAGGTAGCTCACACTCCTAGAAAGTGCAGTTTATGGTACGAATATGTACAGAATAATAAATCACTCAAACTGAGGCTATGATCAGACACTCAGTTCTACTATACCCAGCTGTAAAAACACACACATTAACCAGAGCCAAGAGCAATACAGCTCAGGAAACATGCAAACGGACCGCATGTTTAGAAAGGTTTAGATGGATTAAGGACTATCAATTTCAAGAGCTGAGCATGAAACCATGGAATATTGATATAGCAAACACAAGCATGTCTACAGACAGTATTCACTTACACTGACTCTGTTAGAAGCGACAGTGTACTGTACTGAACTGGCACACACTTCCATTTAATACAGAAAAGAATCCCAACAAAATGTCAGTATGAAATGACTGACAGCTGGCCTACCTTTCTGCAGCAGAATTTGACTAATTTTATTAGGTAACAACACATTGTGATGATGTTCTTGGACCCTCTTTGACCAAAACAGTTTGACGCATCAGAAGAGGAAAAGCGCAGGTGTGAATAGTGAAGATGGCTGGATTCCATTTAGCTGCCTCGGCTTCATGGTCCTGGGATTGTGAATGCTGGCTCACTTCACACTCTTATGGCTTTCTGGGAAACTTACTTGGAATAGAACTGAACCATGTAACACCTGTGCTTTTCCTGCTATGACAACTCGGAACATTCGAAACATGGAATGTGAAGAGTTTGGAGGTCACTTTTAGGTGATTTACCAGTGTGTAGATAAATATACAAAGCAAAAATGTATTTGTTCAGTGACAGAAACTGATCTATCCAATATCAATATAAAAATACTAACTGTTTGGCTATTGCTTTGATTTAAATACACAAGACATTTGGTAATTTAACTCAGGTCTGGACTCCTTTTCAACCTCTAAGAAAAGAGGATGTGAATCTTTTTAGAGCCCCACATCATCACTCATCGACAACTTTATCATTATCTCTACCAATCCAGTGAGGTTAATGAGTTATTGGTGAAAGAGGAAATACTTGCACACAAGCGTGAAGCGGTGATTGATGACACTGTATTACTGTGTCACACAGTACACAAATGACCTTAGGAATAAACAGCATTGCTGAGCTGCAGCTATCTCATGACATTCATTCACTTAACGATGGCAAACAATGTTGTGGCCTGTGATGGATTGTGCTATGGTATATCAAGCATGTTAAAGAGCACACAGTAGTTAGTGTGTTCCCACGAATCTGCTTTTTTCAGCAACAGTCCTGTACTTTACTTAATAGCATTACCAAATTGTACCCCTCGTAGTTGACACCTTCATACTTCACTAGAATACCTCCAGAACACTGTTGTAGTGGTGGAACATTAAGCCTATATCCCTCTATTGTTTTCATGACATGGTCTTCCCATTATGTTTTCCAGACGTCTCCCAGAGGAGACCTACAGTTGTAAAACAGCTACAGTCAAACAGAATGCAAGCAGCCACCATAACGTGGCACCCCCCCTCGGACTCACCCCCGTCACCCCACCCTCAGAGAAAAGAACAAGGCGTCCCTTGTGTGTGAGTACAGAGACCTGAGTGATACTGCTTTATATCATGGTATTCTCCCACTGTCCCACAGCTCACACTTACGCAGCCGTCCAGTCGGGGCGCTTCATTCAGCCCACTGACCTTCAGCACGCCCCTAGGTCCTTGGCATGACGCACAAACAACACACTGTACGACAAGACCCATAACCCTGCGAGTCCATGTAAATACACAGATGCAACATGGTGACACATACATGGTGACAAAACACACAGTGACACAGTTTTATACCATTGCATCGATAACAACGTGATGAGAAGACATTTTAAATGACGTCAAACACGGTGAGACAATTCAATGAAATTTCCATTACTCGTCCCTGTTTTTCCAGTTCCTCAGACATACAGGTTATAATTCTCTTCTCACTGTTCCTAGTTTCATTCTAGAAGTGGTATAGTAGACCTATGTCCCCACTTTGAACCTTAGCACCACGCCAGCTCTGGAGATTGATCTGGCACCATCCACTATCTTTCTGGAAAAGGAGGAACAAAATCTCTCTGGGCTCTTGTCGATGTTTAGTGCAGGATGTAGCATTGGATTTGACTTTACTTGTCTCTGACTACATTCTCATGGTCAGTACTTGGCACTTGGTTTGGTTTCAGTGCAGATGTAATACTCCCTCAATGTAGCTAGCTGGTTATCATAATGAAACTGCTGCCACAACATCTTCCACAAGTCTTTGTTAGAATTTTTCCATATCCTCAACTCACCACCATAGTTTTTAGAGCTGCCGTTTAATTAGTGTAGTATAATAAAATAATACATTAAAACAGTGGGTTTGCATTGATAGTGATTCTCTCTGACCAGTGAGTAGTTTGTCATGTTTTGGTATCACTTCAGCTCACATGGACCCTCCACAGTCGCATTACCAAAAAAGTACAGAGTACTATCCACAATGGTTACCCAACGGAAAATAGATCAAAGCGATGGAAAATGACCAGATGATTTAATGTCTGACCCAAATTGCCTACATATTATGTACCATGTTTTATGTTGTCTAGGCCGGTGAAGTAAAACACTAGCCTGACGTAAGTAATAACCAGAGCCAGGCCACCTTAAGACAGCTACTACTTGGAAGAAGTTTCCACATTCACCATCACTCACTCTTCTTACACCAATGACATGATTAATGATGTAATTGTAGCTGTATCTATTTAAAAACGATGAACAGCAGTTGACTCCAGTCCTAACTACTTCAAGAACCACAACATGTATTTGATGGACACACCAAAGGATTTGTGAGTCTAAGGTGTAAAATGTTCAGTATTTATATCAATTTAAAGATATAGTATAGGTTTTATACCAACCACAGCATTTGTGAAAAACAAAAACTGCAGTGCAAAATATCCAGGTAATAATAATTAAAATAGTAAACCTGAAAAATGGAGATGGAGTCAAAAGTTTCCCATCTGCTCACCATCAGCATCACTTCGATCAAACATGACAAGGAAAGTGAACCTTTTCTTACCTGTTTCCAGAGGAACTTGTCTTCCTGGTTGATCTGCCAGGTGGTGACCACATGTATGACGGACAGCACCGCTCCACTTAGCACTGCCGCTCTCATCCTCACAGGCAGCAGTGTGTAGATGATATAGATGAAAAACACAGACCACCAGATGCCTTCTGAAGCACTCCGAGGGGCCACCATGAGCACCCCGAACACCTGTACCGACACCAAGACGCCAATCACCAGGTAACTGACCATCCACATGTAGTCCTGGTGGAAGCCGTTGCGGTTGCACACTACCATTAGAGCCATGAAGAGGGCCATTGCCACAGAAAGGGCTGACGAGTAGGCCACGTGAGGGGGGGCGTGGACACAGTGGAAGGTCAGCATGATGCCGCACACGATCACCAGGACCCCCATTAGCATTGTCAAGGAGCTCTGGTTCAGCCTAAAGAAGTAACGCTGGTAAAGGCGCTCCAGTTTACGAGACTGGAATTTTTTCGACTGGAACACTCGCACCACCCTGAGCCAGCAGTCCGCAGCCGTCACCACCCCTGCTGCGCCATTGGGACCCTCATCACCCATGTCCCCACTTCCTCCGTTACATCCCCCTTTCCTCCCTTTTAATTCTCCATCCTCAAAACCCAAGTCGACCGATTTCAGCCCCACCCCTTCTCCGGGGGCCCCTCCCCTTTTGCCATAGTGGTCCTCTTGCCATCCGCAACGGACACCAAAGTTGCCACCACCTCCCACTGCCCCCGCCACCCCTCCGCGGTGGTGCTGATGGAGGGGGGCTCCAGAGGGGGGCTCCATAGCATCTGGGTCCCGCAGACAGCTCATGTAACGTGGGTTGCAGAGAGATGAGCCTCCCTTCCGTTTGGACTTCTTGCCATTGCGCTCCCCCCACGCAGTCTTGCGGTCATCCACTCTGGCGACTAGGAAACCACTGAACCAGGACATTCTGTGAGAGCACAGATAGGACAGTTTAGCACAAGGACATGTCAAAATTAGATGACTACATGTGGAATAAAACCGAGGATAGACTAATGATCACAAACAAACAATTATCAATAAAATAACCCAATATCCAATGAAATTAAAGACGCGCTATTTTGGTTCTAATGCAGCTGCCTGTTAAACACCACACTGTTGTCTCAAGCAACGCCCCTGCTTTATCTACACAGCACAAGCGCACAAGCAGTTCACTATGAAGACCTAAAAACAAAAAGAATATGTATGCTGTGTCCCATTAAGTTAGAACAAAATATGTTTTCTACCTCACCATATGAAATGATATGATTCATTCTTCATAGATAAAGTGTTACTGGAACTCTTTATGTAATCATCGCATCTGGTCAAAGGTGACTACTGATGTGCATAAACAGAAATAATAAGTGGAATGTGTCTGAAAACAAAATTATTCCAACATTATGGGCAATGCTCAATTTAGATAATAAAACTTGTTATTTTAGTTCAGTTAAAAAAATCATAATAAACAGCCCTGACATGTTATTGAATTGTACTTTCGTCATGTGATTTAATAAAGGCATACTCTATAACTCTATAAGTTGACACCAACATATTAATTTTTATTGTCTACTTTGTTGCCAATATTTGGTACTGGCCCAGAAAAAAGACATATACCTTGATCCTAACAAAAACCATCTATTCCCTATCTGACTGCCCCTGTACCTGTTTGGGTTCTGGTACATGTCCCAGCCCTTTTTCTTCCAGTCGGTTCACTCATTTATCCCTCTGGTTGATATTTTGAAGAATTGAGGGGTATGTAGAGGCCACACTGCAGGGCGGCAGCGTGGAAATGACTGGATCAGGTCAAAAGGTGCAGCGGCCACTTCAGAACGCTCCAGATGTTTATGCCAGAGTCAGTGATCAGAGACCAAGGTTAATGAGAAGACCAGTCTCTGCTGCCAGGCCTATCTCCAAGGCTTCTGCTGGGTCTGCTGGAAAACCATACAGTGCACTGTCACAAACAAGATAAAAGATGGGGGAACACGTCTTCAGTGGTGCCTTTAATATGAGCAGTGACTAGATCAGGTGAGGTGTGTCAGAACAGTAAATGCATTTTAATAGTTTAATGGTATTAACTGTTGCTTTTTTTTCTTTTCAGGAAATCACATTGTACTGCATGTCATGTTTAGCTAAATGTGTATAAACCACTTCTTCTGGATTAACAAATACACTGGAGATTCATGGATGAACCTCAGCTTCACCAGAACTACAGAAGAGGACAAGGATGATGATGATGAGGAGGAGGAGGTGGAGGAGGAGAAGGAGGAGGAGGAAGCTAAAAATAGATTGTAGGTCTAAGTTTTTTTTGGGTTATCCCATACTTGTTCTATTTGACCCCTGCGCAAAAACCCACCCACTGGTACAGATGCAGAAAATCTGACAGCAACTTGGAGTCAGCTGGGCATTGGATAAAAGAATGGCTGCTCTGAGGCTCTGTTAAATATCACAATCAATGATAGGAGATGAGTAATAAATACAGATAAATGCCACTGAACAACAGGACACTGTCAAGACGAATATCAAGTCAGCTATGGAGTACATACAGCATGACAGCTCTAGAACTGCGAGCCCTGAAGCACTAAACCAAAAGCAGCTTAAATAACCACTAAAACATCCTGTTCATCCTCTGAACATTACATTACATGTAAGACAGACATGTCCTGTCTTCCTGGAAAAAAATAGAAATGTAAACATATCATATATGAGTTATAGGAAAACAGAAAGTGGCGCCTGCTGTGTGATTGGGATGCGTCTGAGAGGTAAATGCACTGGATTCACTATTGTCCATTTTAGCTCTCTTCAAGTGAGGCATTTCCTGAACATGTCCGCTGGATGCCCCAGTTTCTTTGACATAGCAGATGTTAGTAGACTGGGGTGCATGTTTACACATACAGAAATTAGCTCCAATGAACTAGAAAACCTATAATTGTGTGTTTAATGTATGTTATTAGTACAGGTGATATACACTGTTTTGATTCATGAGGGTACAATATGGCCTTTATAAGTCAGTGTGGCCTGCTGGTCAATATCCTAACAGATCCTAAATATCCCACTAACGGCCTCTGTGAACTTCAAGTAGGCACATTTATGATATTTAATTAAGCAGACCTGGTTAGATTTATAGTATTTATACCTCTTAATGTTCCTAAAGCGTTGCATGACGTAATACTAATAGTTTAAGCATAAAATGTTCTTTCTACCTTAGTAGATGCTACCAGCTGATTTTACCGGGCCTCCAGACGCCCTAAGCTCCGCACAGTGCAGAGGGACACGCAAACGCAACACAGCCGCTGCTGCAGCCGCCGCCTCCTCGACCGGCATTTTCACCGGAGAGGCATGCTGGGTTGTTGAGGCAAAAATAGCATTTCCTCGCTAGATCTTTGCCTACATGCGCCTTCTCTGGCACGCATCCGTCCAAGCCATATCCCTCCTCTCTCGACAAGACTGAAGGAGAACCCCCCCCCCCCCCTACACATACACACCCTCCCCTTCTCTCACACACCTCTCCTCTCCTCCCACCTTCACCACCTCCTCCTCCTCCCCGGCTGCGTCCCTCTCTCCCCTGCACAAGGTCGACCAGCTTGTACCCATTTGCAAACGTCGCGGTGTTGCCAGTCGCTCGGTGTGTTTGCATGGTGCTTGGCTGTACACTCCGGTTTCCCCCACTAGCGCTAGAAGAGGGTGGATGGGGGTGGGGGGGTTTGAAGGAGGGGGTGACTGACTATTCCTAGGGGACATTTTCAACCGGACAGTCGCTCCAGTTGAGTTCCAGCCCCAAAACAGCGCACATGAAGTCATTGATTGTCGGCTTGTTTCTCTTGGACATATCCGGGGCTGCGCATGCATCTCTATCTGTGAGGCTCAGTTGTCCAGATGATAGGCTACAGATGTGAAAATACTAGATAAGGCAATTAGGAGGGAACCATACCCACATGGAACGTTTCAAGAACACGTCTCCGTTTTCTTGCGACTTTTACAGATCTCCTTATCGTGTGCGGGTGATATGTTTGCGCTGTGGTGTAAAATGCCATGCACAGGCCGTGTGAGAGGGCCCGCATTCAAACAGCGTAGGCTTCTTGTTACATAACACCGTGGCCTATGTGACAACCATAGCTGGGACCATGAAACCATTCCGCTGCGTCCAGTAGCCCGAGTTAAAACACAAACACGCAACTGTCAGCGGGTTATTTTATTAGTATTATTATTATTTTGTGCAAAATATCCTTCAGTCTGCAGCAAAGCAGTAGCTCTCCGGATTAGTGTATTGACAAACATGCGTCTTTGGTAAATAAACAGATATAAACACCGTAATGCTGCTGCACATTCCTCAGCATCAGCCAGTGCATGGAAGGATAGTGAATTATTCTCCCCTCATCTCCTTTTTTTTAATATATGTATATAATAATAAACCTACTGTGTGCGTAAAAACACGAACCACACTATGATGAGTATCCTATAAATTGTGATGTTAAGCCTAAAGTTGTGTTACTGCAAAAAAAAAATAAAATAACTGCAGCTGATGTGGATTTGTTCTAAGCATCCGATACGACCTGCCATCGCCTCCGGTCTGTGGATGTATCCTATTATTAACACTCCTGAGGACTGTCAGCTGAAAAAAGTCACACAAACGCACAGTATTGCAGCTCATCCTTTGCCCACACAGATATGTTGTTATTGGCCGCCCGTGGAAAACATGGACTGACCGCGTCTCCTTCTTCCCCAGCTCCGGTGTGAGGCAGTGAAGGCCTTGGAGCAGCTGTCGCCTGATCTGTCATTCACTCCCAAACTGAGTCTGCATGGACACGAAAGTGGCGGCGACGGATCCGGCTCACAGCAACAGCGTTTAGGAGGTCGGTGTGACAGGCGAACATATATAATATATGTGGGCCTGCGGTGTGCAGCAGCAGCAGCAGCACAGTCACACATACACACACACATATACACACACATATACACACATACGGACTCACCGTGATCATCTTCTGTGTCTATTCGCCGACAGCACCGCAGCGCGCGATCCGATCCGTGGTGGTAGTCGGTCGGAGCGGCCAGGGTGGAGGACCATGAAGCCTGTCCGAGGATGGTCCGCTTAAACTGGTCACCCTGTGGATCTCCTCCTGTCGTCTTCTCGCTCCACTCCCTTGCCTCTCCTCCCCCTGACCCTCTCGGCTCCAAGCACCACTGTCAAAGCGGAAAAAACAACCCAACACCACACTTCCGGTTAGTCTTTTAAGAATAAAAGCACCACAGACACGTTATAGCGGGAATGCACATACGTCACTTCCCCCCTGGGCCACGCCCCTCTAAGTCAGACTGAGTGGCAAAAACAAACCGGCTCAACATGGCGGAGCATAGCAGTAACTACAGCGAGACCGGGAAAAACGTGGAATATAATATGAAATTAAAGACAATTGGACTGGACGTGGATCCATACAAGCTACCAAACAACAAGTGGTCTACAAACATTGATATGTGGCTGGAAATCACGTATCCTGACATTTAAATGAACCTGATTTCAACACCGGGATAATCCACAATGCAAAGGCTGAAAACATACAAAAGACTAAGAGTTGTTGACATCCTTGTCATCGTTACTTAGAGGATTACAGCTGGTGAGTGCTTTCAACTCAACATACTGTTGTTTTGGAGGTTTTCTGTCAGTGCAGATGTGTTTTCTTGGCGGTGATTGCCAAGGTAAAGGCCCAGCAGTAGTGCTCACAGTTCACTACTGATTTACTGGAGTTGAACCCTTAGTATTGACCCAAGTGAGTGGATGATCTACTGGTACTGTGGAGATTTAACTAGAGTTTACATCAAATACTTGATACAACACAGCTACAACAGCTTTGTGCTAGAGTACCCCCTTATTTGGAAAACTAGGTTAGCCTCAGTTTAAGCTAGTTTACAATCATGTAGAGCACAAGGTTCAGAATCACACAACTGAAGACAAAAACCTTTCAGTTCTGAAATATAGAACTAAATGACAGATGCTAACATTAAGAGCTTTACTAAGAAGTAACGTTAGCCAAAACAATATGTAATTTAAGGTATGGTTTTACACAAGAATACAGCATAAATTAACGTTACCTGACACAAATCCAGGTTTCGTTGTCTGGATTCCAGTTATTTCTACGAATTGCAGCGATCCATCTGCTTCTTCTGTCTTGGCTTTAGGTCACCGCTAAAACGATAGCTCCCAGTGCTTTTTAAGCCTATTTGTGCGATCAATGACACAACAGCTCTTCCCCATTTTTTAGATTGTTCTTAAGTTTTTGCAGTATTCAAGCCAAAGCTGCTACTCCTCTCCCTCTTTCTGCCACTCAGTGGACGGAACCGTGGTGACTTCCGCTAGCGGTGACGTCACGTGCATACCCTCTATTGTGTGTTGAAAAGTGTTAGAAATGTTAGATCAGTCTCTCTCAAATGGGGGCACTTGGAAGAAGCCCATGGGGTACTCTACTTTTTTTTTTCTTTTTTCTTTTTCTTTTCTTTTTTTATACATTACCCAGATAGCAAATATTTTGGCAGTATTATGGCATACATTTGACATTTTTGGCTTTCTTTTGGCATTATGAAAACCTTTAGGCTTAACTGTGGTATGATTAAGGTTATCCATAATAGATGTGGAGGCACCAGTAATATATGGCTGAGTTATGGCATATGTCTGGTTAACCAAAAGACTGGGCAAAGAGCAGGATCAAGTATAGGGATGGTATGGCATGTTGTGGCTACTTTTTGGCTGGATTATGGGGATTTGGGGCTTTTCTGGGACAATTATGGCTATATTTTGGAAGTCCGCAATTAGTTTTGGGTGAATTTTGGCTTCCTTCTGGTTTGATTTTGGCTTGCCTATTTTGGGCCATTTAGGGCCCATACATCTGCCCAGAACTTTGCCAAATGGCATGCCAGTTTTGGGCCAGATTAAAGCCATAATGATTTTGCTATCTGGGATAATGACTTTGCTATCTGGGTAACCCTTTCATGTATGAACTATGAAAAAAAGTGTCTAGATTTTTTTTTTTTTTTTTTTTTAGATTGATTTTATTTCTCAAAATTAGGAAAAAATTGAAATGCATTTTGAATTTTGTATTTATTTATTTATTTTAATATGGTTTTATAAAGAAGATCTTTCACCTCCTGAGATCCAGGAAAGTACAAGTTTAGGCTTTTTTAAATTAAATTATTGCCAATATTGGAAACATCATGATGCAACAGTTTGTTCAGATGCTTTTTTTTCTATGGAATGTCCTTTTGTGGTGTAATTTTTTTTTTTTTTTTTAAAGTTGTAAAAAGTTGTAAAAAGTTTGAAAACCACTGATTTAGATGATTTAAAGACCATTTTCATGTGATAATTCGCTTTTAATTGTATTTATATGGCCCAAATTTAAAAGTTCTTACAGTTGTTATAATATACAACATTTGTCCCATGTGCAAACCATCTATAGATATGGAAATAAAGAAATATAGGAAATTCAACCTATTTAAAAAAAAAAAAAAAAAAAAAAAGGTATGATGGAATAATTACTCCATGTTATCTACGAGGGAGAGCCAAAAAGTTCTCAGACAAAATGTATGGTTCACAGTCCTATCAATTCTACAAAGAAGGAAACTACTGATGAAAAAATAGATTACAAAAATGTTTAGTCTAATGGAGCTTATGTGGAAAAATAATTTAGTTATTTTGATTAAAAAACAACAACAACCTTTTATTACATTTGTCTGAGAACTTTTTGACTCTCCCTCGTACATGATCTATAGTGTAAAATTACAATAGAGTAATTTCTAAATTTTTGCATCACTCTTTTCTCTCTGTTTAACCCATTTATGAGTTACAACGTTGTGCACACACTCCAATAGAATAGAATAGAATAGAATAGAATAGAATAGAATCTAATAGAATAGTGGTACAGTTGCATTGGAATTCGTTTGTGTTTCTTCAGTCACATTAAAAAGAAAATTTCAGAGATAAAAGTGGACATAAAAAAGCTATAGATAATAAAATAAAGAATACAATAAAATACAACAAAAAATAAATACATTTAAATGCACATTTAAGTCCCAGATGGCACTGTGGTTGTGCAGTGTAAACAGTTCAGAGATGCCCATGCCCATATGACAAAGTAATACATATTATTTTAGAACATAAATGATTATACAATAAAGTGCAGCCTTTCTTATATACTATAAGGCATATGAGTGTCTAAACTTAATCCATAAAAACCCAGTGCTATTTTTATGGCCATTCCAAATTATTTTTTTCTCTCAATTTATATTTTCTTGAGATTTATCACCATTTATTATGACATTATCCTCTGTATTTTGCCTTTTTTCAGTGAACATCATGTATTTTCCTATATTTAATTTACTGATCATGTGGATGTTCATAAAACCTCAGATTAAAGTTGAGGGTTATTATATCAAAAACAGAGAAAACTGAAGAAAAAGTGACTTTCACCAGTAAAACCCATGGAGTTGGATCAATGACAGTGAATGGAGACACTGGGTTTATGTTCAGTTAATGAAATATTTTACAGAAAATCAATGTTGTAGAAGATGACGGTGTTTCCACGTTCACTACAGAGCCTCTGAACGTCCAAATGGGTCATATCTGATGACCATGAAAAGATGAATAACTGCATTTTACACCAATTATTTACATGTATTGATAGGATTAGTGGATCAACAGTTATTAAACAGATTAGATCAGTAGATGGTTTTGGCTCTTTGGGTCTTTATGGGTTAACTCTTCACCACTTATAACAGGGGTGTCAAACTCATTTTCTTTCAGGAGCCACATTCAGCCCAATTTGACTTCCAGTGGGCTGGACCAGTAAAATAATAGCAAAATAACCTACAAATAATGACAACTCCAAATTTTTTATATGCAAAAAAAAAATTATAATAATAACATTAAATCATGAAAACAGTTACATTTTACAAACTATCCAAACAAAAAAGCTGTGAATAACCTGAAAAAACTGAAATTTCGGAAGAAAAATAAGAAATAAGACAAAAATTTATCAATATTTCTACATGTGCATTACAGATCAGATCTACCAAGGCACAAAACAGCAGAATATTGTTAAAATTGCACTTATTTTTCTTTAGACATTCCCGATTGCTCATATTTGTTCAGGTTATTGACGTTTTCTTGTTAAAAGATATCACAATTTAATGTTCTTTGCAGTAAATCAAACAGGAAAAAATTGGTGTTGCCATTATTTATTGGTATTATGTCTTTTTTTTTTCACATCAAACCAAGAAGAACATTTGGGGTCATTATTTTTAGGTTATTATGCTGTTATTTTCAAGTTCGACGCCCTTGACTGTTAATATCTTCTGCACTTTGCACAGTCATCCCGTGGGCCAGATTGGAACCTTTGGCGGGCCAGTTTTGGCACCCGGGCCGCATGTTTAACACCTGTGACTTAAAACATCACCAACTTACCAAACAGCATGTCTTCCTCAGCTTTTTTTTTTTTTTTTTTCCCCTCAGCTCTTATTTTGACACACACGTTGGCTGACTTCTAACGTGACGCTGCGTAACTTCAGTTGGTTTGACGCAGCTCTCCTCAGCCCAGGCTTTCTCACTCCACTCTCTCATTCCCACTTTTAGAAACACGGCACTCCCTCTAGAGGTGAAGCCGTGTCTGCAGTGAGCACAGGCCAGTCACACCACCACCACTACCACCACCTCTGAACTCCAGCACTCTCTAAATACACTGAGTAAGACGTCACAGCACAGGATAAATGTTTATTTTCAGGGTTTAAAAAATAAATGTTTATCCAGGATGACATATTCCAACTGATGTCAATGTTTTTTTCTTATATCAAATAGATTAGACTTAAATTAAAGAGCTTAAAATGACAGATAAAATCAAAATGTTGCCTCTGATTTCTCCTTCATCTGCATTTTCTCCAACTATCACCATATGAACAAGGTGCATCCATGTAATCTAACTTGTTCATCACAGTTTGGTTTCTAAAAAATATGTTTGGTTTTATTTTTGTGTAAGTCAAACATAATAATGCAGGTGATATTTCATACATGCAATAACTGATAATATAGTCTGACATCCAGTTTATAAGACAACTAATTTGTTACAGAGAATAATACAACTTACATTAACTTTGTTGCAGGTAATTCTAAGTTTGTTTACTTTTTGAAAATTGATACCAACTTATTTAGAGTGAGTAGTATTTAACATAATGGCATAATTTAAACATACTATAAACTTAATATTATCATTTATGTGCAAGATGTGTGAGATGTCTTATTAAATAGCATATTGCCTTGTTTAATGCTAGGTCTAATTACAAAATATCCCCCAAAAAAGAAATAACAAGTGGTGCCAGGCACAACTAACCCCACCCCTTGCACATATTTCGCCCATTATAAATAAATGGAAAGATTTTAAAAATTCATTTTAAAAAACTTGAACTTTGACCTACTGTTCCCAAAATGTAATGAGATCTGTTCTGGGTCACTAGCAGTCTATAAGGTGAATTTGGTAGGAATTCAACCAAGAGTTTTGCTGCTGCAGACATGTGAAATTTTGGCTATTATAAGTCAATGGAGGGGGAAAAAAGATGTTAAAAAAATCATAAAAAATTTTAACTTTGACCTACTTTTTCCAAAATGTAATGACATCTATTCTGGGTCACTGGCAATCTATAAACCCAATTTGATATGAATTCACCCACTGGTTTTGCTGCTACAGACATTTGAAATTTTGCCCATTATAAATGGGGGGGTAGAATTTGAAAAATTGATTTAAAAAATTGTAACTTTGACCCACTTTTCCCAAAATGTAATGAGATCTATTCTGGGTTACTGGCAATCTATAAACCCAATTTGGTATGAATTCAACCTATAGTTTTGCTGCTAGAGTGTTAACAAAGAAACAAACAAACTGAACCAAAAACAATATCCAGGGTAGGGTAAAAAAAAAAAAAAAAAAGGGAAAAAAAATCCTATTATTTCAACACTGTATTCATTTTTCTTTTATATATATATTTATATATATATATATATATATATATATATATATATATATATATATATATATATATATATATATATACATATATAAAAAACACATATGACTGTTGAATGGGTGAACATGCTGACTTATGGAAGACCTCGGTGCTATAGTAGGTTTTATTTTTTCATGGTAATCTATCAGAATGACATGCTGCCAGGCACTAGAGCACTACAGAAGCTGCATAAGCAAAAACAATTCACAAATGCAAAACTTTATGAAATGAAATCAAAGTTTTACAAATATGCAACTGAGAAATTAGACATATTTAACTGTAACTGCCAAGGCATAAATACCCACATCCATATGGCTGGATGTAATATTTTAATGTATTTACTTTTGGCATAACCAGAGAAACAAATCACTCATTATTCTGCATTTATTCCACAGCTGTCTCCCATACTGGGATATTAATGTTCTCCTTAATGCTTTCCTTAAAGTAAATAAAGGCTAAAATCTCTCACTTGGAAGCATCATTAAATGCTATGTTTATCAGATTGTTTATTTCATTTTTCATTCTAAAAGTACATTTGGGTTAAATGTGGGTTGACATAACCTTTAATAATCCATCAAAAACCAGGATCACTTCTGTGGTTGACGTAAAGTCTAGAGTAAGGAAGTTGAGAAGCTGAAAAGGGTAAAGTAAATATGCTTCTGTGTACTCAATACTCAGCTGACTATATCAGGGTTTTCCCTACCATTGTAACACTTGGAGTCTTTTCATCTAAGCCAAATGAAAACAGAGTGTTCTGTATGTTTTAGTGTAATTTATGGTTGTACTCACAGAGACATTATTGCTAGGATATGAACTATTTTATGATTACTTCTACATGCACATGGAAAAGTTTACAATAGTGCCCGACTCATCACAGAAAATCTACATCCTGTGTATTTTTATGAATACTTTATAATAGCAATAAAATAATATGTAAATAAACAACTCTTAACCCTTTCATGCATAGTGGTCACTCCAGTGGACAGTTATTCTACAGCTGTTCTCTTGTATATTCATGGATTTTGTTATTTTAATTTCATATCAGCCAATACAATACACAATACACTGCAATTGATAACATTACTGTAACTTGGCTGTTCTTGATAAACCTGATCTAACATGTTTGAGTGTAAATCAATTCCTTATTATCATTATTAGACTGTAATTAACAACAACATTTTATTTATTTTTTTTGTTTTGCTTTTTTTTGGCATATTATCTCCATGAAGTGACTGGTATTGGCGTTCACTACAAACAAAAAGTTAAGGATATTTCTTTTTCTTTTTTTTTTTTTGTCATTTTTGCCATTTGTAAATAAAACTATGTCCGGTCATTTAAAAAATGTGTTTCAATTCAATTCACACACAAAAAAAGTAAAATAAATATTGTGCAAAAATTCCAACTGAAAAAAATAGCCCAAAAATTTTAAACATCCATAACTTTTTGTTTGTAGTGTATGTAAAAATGTGAGAAAACATCAAATTAGCAGCATTAAATGTTTTTATTTCATAGTTTTCACACAGTATATCAGTAAATACACGTTTTGTTGCTTTAAAAATTAATTTTTGCAACTCCATGAAAAATAGCTTCATAAAAAAAATGATCTCATTGTTTTTTAAATGCCTAAAAAGGAATAAAGAAAAAAATCTTGATTAATGTTCTCATAATTCATGCATGCAAGGGTTAAACACATGATCCTGACTGTATCCAAAACACCTAAGGCCCCCAGAAGGTTAGAGAAAGTATGTATGTCACCCACTTGCTTCACCCACTGCCTGTTTCTCTTCAACAATAGTACTGCTTTGTCCTACAGTAAACTAATACAGATTATTATACTGAAACCAGAGGAAAATACAGGGCCAGGACAAGCAGCTAAATCAGATGAGTGTGCATTGATCCAAAACAGTGCACAAACATGTTCTTCTACAAACTAAAGTTTCAGTCTTTGAGACTTTGGACCAACCATGACCCAAACCTGTAGCATTGTGTGACAGCTAATTATAATATAGATACAATGGCAAAGCTTAGTAAAACACTGATAATCAGGTTATTGCTTTTATGCTATTGTTATGGTATATCAACCCATAAAGACCCAGTGCTAATTTTGTGACAGTTCTCAAATGATTTTTTGTCTCTCTATTTTACATTTCTTAAGTTATTCATCACCATTTATTATAATATTATCCTATGTATTTCTCACTTTTCACTGTAAATAATATACTTTCTTATATCTAATTTCCTATACTTAATCTAAATGTTCATGAAAATTCAGAGTAAATTTAAAGGTTATTATATCAAAACAGAAAAAAATGAAGAAAAAGATAATTTTTTCAGTAAAATATATCATTAACTCAACATAAATCCAGTGTCTCCATCCACTGTCATTGATCCAACTCCATGGGTTTTACTGGTGAATCAATGTTGTAGAAGATGATGGTGTTTCCACATTCACTACAGAGCCTCTGAACATCCAAATGGGTCATATCTGATGACCATGAAAAGATGACAAACAGCATTTTACCCCAATTATTTACATAGATTGATAGAATTAATGGATCAAAAGATATTAAACATTTTAGATCAGTAGATGGTTTTGGTCACCACTGGGTTTTTATGGGTTAAAATTTTAACCATATCTATTTGAATGTAATCCTAATGTTAGACTAAAACATTAATAGCATCAAATTAGACACAATATGTCAGAAGTATTTGGCCAGAAAGAACAAAAGTAAAAACAGTAACACCAGGAGGAAAAATACTAACCACAGGTGGAGTAATGGAAGTAAAATATGGAATTTCACTAACAAAAAAAACAAAAATTACCGAACCCTACCTGTTTCCTGACTTTTCCCATTACTTGCATATATCACTGTTTTTGTTTCTAACGCCCAAAGATGTAAGAAATTCTATATCATAACATGTTACTCCTTTAAGCATTGTTGCTATATTAGACATATATTATACAACACTATAAGCTAAGCTGACTAATATACCACAGCTGCACTTTTTGGCCACTAGGGGGGAGCAACTTCAACTCAGTTCAATTTTATTTATAGAGCTCAATATCACAACAAAGTTGCTTCACAGGGCTTTACAGAAATTGTTGAATTGATTAAAAAAAAACACAATGAAAATGAACAAACAGTCAAATAACCAGTTAGTAAACAGCTGAATGTAAGCAATGCTGTTATGCTAATGCAAAAGCATACAATTGCTTGAAAATCTCACAATTACTCAATTAAACATAATTTTCTAAACATATAGCATATAAGTTTAGTATTAACTTTACTTAACTGGTCACCAAGAAAATTCAGAAAACAATACTTAGATTTTTAAGATAGCCACTAAACTTTGTTTGTTAGCTGTTTGATGCTTTAAATTATAACAATTAACCTTTTTCAAATCAATCTACTCATTAGATTGTAGGAAAAAGACAAAAATCCAGGCACTCACTTGGATGGAAAACTTAGGAACTGTAAAAAGCCTTTATTTCATGAGGGCCTGTAGATTAATTCGTTTTGAGGCAGGAGTTTAAAACAGACCAACAGGTGTTCGCATGCGCCTTCTTCAGGGTGTTGTTTCTAATTATGCCAACCAAGTGAGTGCCTGGATTTTTGTCTTTTTCCTATTGTTCATCCCCTCTCCATGAGCACCTCTGATTTGTCTAACGCCAGTAGCTCTCTGTGAAATTGTTGTTTTTTTTTGTCTTTTTGGCTACTTATTAGGTTATCTATTTAAACAAACTTTTCACTCAGAAGGCACTGTGCTATGCTCTTTTTCTCTTTCATAATATTCAACTGTACCTGCAGACCAACATCCACAGGTGTAAATGAAGTTATAGGTTTAGGAAGTGTTAGAATGATGGGAATAGATACAGAGCATTATTGACCTATCACCATTTCAACAGTTGTTAGAGGGTTTCACAAACCCCTTCCCAAAACCTTGGGACATAAAAATGTAAATAAAAACTGAATGCAATGATTTGTATAGCTCATAAACTAATACTGTATTCACAATAGAACTCAGAAAACCTTCTGATATTTAATCTGAGAAAATGTACCATTGAAAAAATTTGATGGCAGCAACGCGTCTGTGAAAATTGGGACAGAGTCATGTTTACTATGTGATGTTCGATTTTCTTTTAACAACAGTTGGTAAACGTGGGAACTGAGAACAGCATTTGCTGGAGTTTTGGTGGAGGAATGTCCTGTTCTTGTCTGATATAGGAGTCAAACTCCTCAACAGCCCTGGCTTATCTTTGTTGTATTTTTTATTCACTTTGCACCAAATGTTTTGAAGTTGTGAAAGGTGTGGAGTGCAGCAGGCCACTTCAGGACCCAGACCCTACTACTAAAGTCATACTGTGGTATTAGACTCAGGGTGAGGTTCAGCATGGTCTTGGCTGAAATAGATGTGGTCTGGTTGGTAGTATATGTTACTCTGATGGCTGTATTTACCTGTTAGCATTGATGGTATTTTTCCAGATGTGAAAGCTGGCCATTCCAATGGCACTAAAGCACCCCCATACCATCTTATACCATCGTATTTACTAAATGTCGAAAAAACAGAAGTGCGTAATGTCGGTTTTTCCGTTAAATCACAAATACAATGATTTGTTTATTTATTATCACGAGATGACACAAGAAGTCATTCCATAAACATGGCGACAAACATAAATATCATGTTGATTTACAGATATATTCATTATTATCATACATATCCCGTACTAAATTAAAAAATGATTCGGTTTCCTGGTGTGTCCACACATACTGCACCATGTTTCTTCTAAAACTCTTCTTCTTTGCTTGTTGTAACATTCGTCAACATTCGTCTTTGTTTTATTCACGTGACTCTAGTAGCAGAAAAAGGGCTTTCCATTGCAGTTTTCCATGATATACCAATTTCGCTTCGTCCGTAAAATGACCTCTTACCAGTGCAAAAACTTTTCATCAAAAATCCAGAGTTTGGGCAAAATTGTCATTTTTCCATTAGGCAAATCTTTATGCGCAAGTTATATTCGAGCAATTTCAGGGTCAATGGAAAAGCAGCTAGTGTCATTTTCATGTTCGTAGGCCTCCTTCTGTCCAAAGTTTTAACCTGCGTTTATGGATGGCATCATGAACTACACTCAAGAGCCCCTTTTCCACTGCAGGAACTTTAACTTTACCAGGGGTTTTGAAAAACCTTGATTTGTTGCCACTGGAATTACTCAGTTAAAAAACTGTCTCTCATTCCCGGACTTTCCCTGAAAATAGGTCCTGGTAGGGGGGTAGGGCTTTTCAGTTTGCTTGGAATGATTGCAGGGTGAAGCTATGTGCTAAAGAACACTGACTGGTGGTACGCACCTGCAGCGTTTCACTCTTACATTCACCCACAATGTTTAAGCCAATGTGTGGCTGAAAACTTGTTTATTCCATTTATACAAGTTTCACATCTTTTGTATTTTGGTCATTTGGAAAATAGAGCAAAAGAAGAGAAGCAGTGAGAAATGGATGGATGACAATATCCAATTGCCAAATATGTTCTTTTGACTTTTTAAGTGTATTTGGCTCACTCTTACAAGTGCATTGCTAAAATCTATTTGCCCATTCCAATATGCTCTGGTTAATAGGCCTGGACTTTGTCAAAAGTATTTGCTGAGTACACTGAGAAGCAATTCAGCCGGAATGACCAAGCATGTTTGAATATACTTCCATAACTTTGAGGTGCAGTAGAAACACAAATCACTCTGATTACCAGGGATTATTTTACCCAGGCAAATAAATTATAATGGTAATGAAAGGTAATGAAAGTTCCAGAGAACATTAGTAGAAAAGGGGCCAAAGATGATGGTTTCTGGGAATGTTCCAGCTCATGCAATGATTTTCATTATAGAATCATGCTTGCTTTTAATGCAGTGCCTCCTGAGGACCTGAAGATCAGGTTATCCAGTTTTAAGATGCAGCCTTCACTTGAATCTTGTGATGATTTTATGTACTGTAGATGATGAGATATTTAAACTCTTCACAATTTTATGCAGATAATCATTATTCTGTGATTATGCCTCAATTTATAGATACAGTTTTTCTCAACCTGATGAACCTCTGCCCATCTATTTTACCCAGTGGTTTTTACTGACCTGTTTTCAGTTAACATAACTGGTTACACAATCTTCCTTTAGCTGGTTCCTTTTTAATAACATTTATTTTCCCAGCCTTGTGTTGCCCCAATTCTGCTTTTGTGACAATATTTAACTGAATGTTTCTCTAAGCTTGACTTTTACAAAGCAATTTATCTCCATTTACTCTAATATTATTGCCTGCATTTTGCATTTTTCAGTTATGGGCATGTATTTAACAATAATTAATTTAGTTACCATGTAGATGTTCATCAAAGTTCAGTAAATACAAACATCATTGTATTAACCCATAAAGACCCAGTGCTACTTTTGTGGCAGTTCCCAAATGAATGTTTGGGTTTTTTTTTTTGTTTTTTTTTTACCTTTCTTTAGTATTTTATCACCATTTATTTGACTAGCATGCTCTGTATTTTGCATTTTGCATTTTATTTTTGAAAATCTGGTATTTTCCTATATTTAAAGAACTGATCGTGTGGATGTTCATAAAAGCTCAGATTAAATTTGAGGGTTATTATATCAAAAACAGAGCAAACTGAAGTAAAAGTGACTTTTTCATCAAAATACATTATTAACTGAACATAAACCATGTGTGTCCATCCACTGTCGTTGATCCAACTCCATGGGTGAAACAATGTTATAGAAGACGATGATGTTTCCATGGTAACTATGGAGCCTCTGAACAGCCAAATGGGTCATATGTGATGACCATGAAAAGATGATGAAATATATTTTACATCAATTATTTACATGTATTGATAGGATTAGTGAATCAACAGGTATTAAACATTTTAGATCAGTGGGTGTTTGGGTCTTTATGGGTTAAAACAAAAATATTAAAAGAAGAATATGTTTCTTTTTCAGCAAAACAACAAGTGTCCATAACTACTATCATGTGTCAAACTACACTGGTTTTACTGGTGAATCAGTGTTGCAGAAGATGATGGCGTCCCCATGTTCACTACAATTAATAGTTCAGAAACTGTATTTTACCAAAATTATTTCAATGAATTGATAAGACTAATGGTTGAAAAGTTATATAAATATATATAACAATTAACCCTTTCATGTATAGTGGTCACTACAGTGGACAGCTATTATATAGTAATGGATTTTGTTGTTTTAGTTCCATATCAGCCAACACAGTGGACACTTATGCATCATCACAAACACTGCAATTCATACCATTACTGTAACTTTGCTGTTCTTGATAAACCTGATCTGCACTAACATGTCTGAGTATAAATGAACTGCTTGTTATTGATATCATTTTTTTTGCATACTATCGCCATAAAGTGAGTAATAACTAGTATTAGAGTATGTTAAAATGTGAGAAAACATCAGATAGCAGCATTAAAAATGTTTTTATTTCATAGTTTTCACACAGTATATCATTAAATACATGTTTCTTTGCTTCAAAAATTAAACACATGGTGTCCAGGTGAGCGGATAATTTTGCAATTCCAAGAAAAAAAAGGTTCATTAGAAAATTTTCAATCACATTGGTTTTGTCATGCCTAAAGACGACTAAAAACACTCAAGAAAAAAATTTGGATTAAGGTTCTCATAATTCATGTATGAAAGGGTTAATATTTTTTATGTTCTGTTTTGAATAAAACATGTCTTTGGGCATTAATACTCCTTATCATGAGCTATTTTATACAGTGGCCCAGAGGTGCAACAGCACAAAAAATTATCCAGCATAAGAAAAAAAGAGAACAGCCCAAAAAATTATCCATATAAGAAAAAAAGAGAACAGCCCAAAAAAATATCCACTATAAGAAAAAGAGAACAGCCCAAAAAATGTTCCATTATAAGAAAAAAAAGACAACAGCCCAAGAAATTTTCCACTATAAGAAAAAAAAGAGAACAGCCCCAAAAATTATCCACTATAAGAAAATAAGAGAACAGCCCAAAAAATTTTCCACTAAAGAAAAAAAAGGGAACAGCCCAAAAAATTTTCCACTATAAGAAAAAAAGAGAGCAGCCCAAAAAATTATCCACTATAAGAAAAAGAGAACAGCCCAAAAAATTTTCCATTATAAGAAAAAAAAGCGAACAGCCCAAGAAATTTTCCACTGTAAGAAAAAAAAGAGAACAGCCCAAAAAATTATCCACTATAAGAAAAAAAGAGAATAGCCCAAAAAATTTTCCACTATAAGAAAAAAAAGGGAACAGCCCAAAAAATTTTCCACTATAAGAAAAAAAGAGAACAGTGCAAAAAATTTTCCACTCTAAGAAAAAAAAGAGAACAGCCCAAAAAATTATCCAGCATAGAAAAAAGAGAACAGCCCAAAAAACTATCCACTATAAAAAAAATAGAACAGCCCAAAAAATTATCTATATAAGAAAAAGAAGAGAACAGCCCAAAAAATTTTCCACTATAAGAAAAAAAAAAGAGAACAGCCCAAAAAATTATCCACTATAAGAAAAAAAAAAAACATCATCCACCTTTTCAATTTGTTTGCTGTTTACCCGAAAGGTCTCTCGCTTTAAAATCAAGGCCACCACAAAAAATAAAAGCATAGGCTGAAAATTTTTAAGGCCTTCAGCTAATGTGGCTAATGCTAAGGAAGTAACCCACTGGAAGTGGAGGTCGATGCGCAAAAAATAAAGTTATTTAAAAATAGTGGATAATTTTTTGGGCTGTTCTATTGTTTTTCTTATAGTGGATAATTTTTTGGGCTGTTCTCTTTTTTTATAGTGGATAATTTTTGGGACTGTTCTCTTTTTTCTTATAGTGGATAATTTTTTAGGCTGTTCTCTTTTTTTCTTATAGTGAATAATTTTTTGGGCTGCTCTCTTTTTTTCTTATAGTAGATAATTTTTTGGGCTGCTCTCTTTTTTTCTTATAGTGGATAATTTTTTGGGCTGCTCTCTTTTTTTCTTTTAGTGAATAATTTTTTGGGCTGTTCTCTTTTTTTCTTAAATGGATAAGTGTTTGGGCTGTTCTCTTTTTTTCTTATAGTGGATAATTTTTTGGGCTGCGCTCTTTTTTTTCTTATAGTGGATAATTTTTGGGGCTGTTCTCTTTTTTTCTAATAGTGGATAATTTTTTGGGCTGTTCTCTTTTTTTCTTATAGTGAATATTTTTTTGGACTGTTGTCTTTTTTGTCTTATAGTGGATAATTTTTTGGCCTGTTCTCTTTTTTTCTTATAGTGAATAATTTTTGGGCTGCTCTCTTTTTTTCTTATAGTGGATAATTTTTTGGGCTGTTCTCTTTTTTTTCTTATATGGATAATTTTTTTGGCCTGTTCTATTATTTTTTTTTTTCTTATAGTGCATAATTTTTTGGGCTGCTCTCTTTTTTTTCTTATAGTGGGTAATTTTTTGGGCTGCTCTCTTTTTTTTCTTATAGTGGATAATTTATTGGGCTGTTCTCTTTTTTTTCTTATAGTGGATATTTTTTTTTTGCTATTATCTGTTTTAATCTTATAGTGAATAATTTTTTGGGCTGCTCTCTTTTTTTTTCTTATGTGGATAATTTTTTGGGCTGATCTATTTTTATTTATTTTTTATTTATTGTTTTCTTATAGTGGATAATTTTTTGGGCTGCTCTCTCTTTTTTTCTTATAGTGGATAATTTATTGGGCTGTTCTCTTTTTTTCTTATAGTGGATAATTTTTTGGACTGTTCTCTTTTTTTTCTTATAGTGGATTTTTTTTTTTTTGGCTATTATCTTTTTTTCTTATAGTGAATAATTTTTTGGGCTGCTCTCTTTTTTTTCTTATGTGGATATTTTTTTGTGCTGATCTGTTTTTATTTATTTATTTATTTATTTTCTTATAGTGGATAATTTTTTGGGCTGCTCTCTTTTTTTTCTAATGTGGATAATTTTTTGTGCTGATCTATTTTTATTTATTTTTTTCTTACAGTGAATATTTTTTAGGCTGTTCTCTTTTTTTCTTATAGTGAATAATTTTTTGGGCTGTTCTTTTTTTTTTTTTTTCTTATAGTAGATAATTGTTTGGGCTGTTGCACCTCTGGGCCACCGTAATTTCATACAGTAAAACAAAAAAAAAAAAAAACAAACTTGCCTGCATATAGATAAATGTCAGATATTTCTTTTTATATCAAATGGGTGGTGGTGGTGGTGGTGGTGGTGGGGGGGGTTATGTCTCCACACACCCCTTCCATTCTTACTCTGATTTTAATGATCCACTCCCTTTAAGCGCGTATTTACATGTGAATCCAGATATTTTCCATTCTCCTTTAACAACCGTATTTTACGCCCAGATGACACCTACTGTTCTTTTTTTTTATGCAGAAATGAGCTCAGTATGAAACAGAGCATCTCCATATTGCATTGTTCAGTCTAACACCCCCGGCTCAGTCCTACACTTAGTATGGGCCTATACGGTTTGTTCCACCGATGACGCTTCAGTCTTAACGGCTTCTTTTAGCTCCAGTGTTTTTCCTGCTCCTTTTCCATTTGTTCACTCCGTTCTAAGACATTTTTTTTTATTTCCCTGGGACTGGAGTAGCCTTTTTTTGTTTTTCCTGTGATCGGATATTTTCGCGTCTTGTTGTTCTTTTCCTTCTCCTGCATGCTGCTGCTGCCTGGCTGTGTTTTTTTTTTTTTTTTTTTTTTTTTTTTTTTTTTACTGCATATAGATGTATTTTGTATCCCTTGTTTCCTCCAGTAACCCATGTCTGTGTGCATCCCGCCTCCCTACGCTCTCAATAGATGGTGCAAGTCAAAATGTCCAAATCGCCCGTAGACCCTCTGTCTGCTGTAGAAACCGGCTCTCAGTCGCACTATTTCCAGGTAAGTCCGCTCACTTTATCCACATTTCAAATACGCACGCATTGCATCTGTGCGCAAAAACGCAAAACGGAGACCTGTAGGGAAAAAAGACGGTCCGATAATGCCTGGCTACTTGTTGTTGGATTTAAGGCGTCGCGTTTTGGCACCATTCTACTTTTTTTTTTTTTTTTTTTTTTTTTTTTTTTTTGCACTGATGCTTGATCGCTGATGCTTTACGCACAGAAGAAAAAAAAATACAATCTTACATCTAAACATCTAAATCTCGGCCTTTAGATTATACACTATTTGATTATTTATTTCAATTCATTTCCTGTTGCGGTTACTGTTAGGGACACCAGCACACACTTGTAACATGATGAATCCTTCTGTTTTTTTTTTTGTTTTTTTTTCTATGTGTTTGTTAGTGTTGAGGTGCATAAATCTCTGGCTCACCTGTAGCCTGAATCTACAGGGCCTGTCACAGCTCACTGCAACATTAAGGCTCTCTTACTAATGGAGTGTGTTAAAGCAGGCCGGAGTAATACTGTTTTCTACATTACACACACCTCTGTGTTCAGCTAGAGTAATTTGGACCTCAAGTACATCTGATATTGGCAACGTTACAGCTACTTGTATTTGCTGCTCTGGTGCACAGCATCTAAGCCTCTTGTATTCATAAAAGCCCTTATCTATCTATCTATCTATCTATCTATCTATCTATCTAGATGTGCATACAAGCTCAGTAAATATGAACATTATTATGTAAAAACAGAGAAAACTGTAGAGAAAGTGACTTTTTCAGCAAAATAACAAGTTTCTACAACTACACAGGCTACAGTGGTGAATCAATGTTGCAGAAGATGATGAGCCTTTGAACATCCAATGTATTGATAGGATTAGTGATTGAAAAGTTATTAAACATGTTAGATCAGTAGAGGCTTTCAGTTGCCTGCAGCTGTTAAGGTGTTTGAGGGTTAATATTGGTAAAATTGTGCATTTTCTCAGATTAAACCTATAACATGATTATCTATCTATCTATCTATCTATCTATCTATCTATCTATCTATCTATCTATCTATCTATCTATCTATCTAGATGTGCATACAACCTCAGTAAATATGAACCTTATTATGTCAAAACAGAAAACTGTAGAGAAAGTGACTTTTACAGCAAAATAACAAGTTTCTACAACTACACTGGCTACAGTGGTGAATCAATGTTGCAGAAGATGATTGTGTTTCCATGAGCCTCTGAACGTCCAATGTATTGATAGGATTGGTGATTGAAAAGTTATTAAACGTGTTAGATCAGCAGATGCTTTCGATCACCTGCAGCTGTTAAGGTGTTTGAGGGTTAATATTGTACATTTTCTCAGAATAAATGTATAATATTTGATATTTCTTATGTGGTGAATAAAATATGTCCATATCTATCTATCTATCTATCTATCTATCTATCTATCTATCTATCTATCTATCTATCTATCTATCTATCTATCTATCTATCTATCTATCTATCATGTAGATGTGCATAAAAGCTCAGTAAATATGAACATTGTTATATCAAAACTGTAGAGAAATGGACTTTTTCAGCCAAATAAGTTTCTATAACCACTATCATCTGTCAAACTACACTGGCTACAGTGGTGTATCAGTGTTGCAGAAGATGATGATGGTGGAAGATGATGAGCCTCTGAACATCTAATGTATTGATAGGATTAGTGATTCAAAAGTTATTAAAAATGTTAGATCAGTAGATGCTTTCGACTGCCTGTAGCTATTAAGGTGTTCGAGGGTTAATATTGTTAATATTGTACATTTTCTCAGATTAAACCTATAACATTTGATATTTCTTATGTTATATGGTGAATAAAATATGTCTGAATCTATGTATCTGTCTATCTATCTAGATGTGCATAAAAGCTCAGTAAATATGAACATTATTACATCAAAACAGAGAAAACTGTAGAGAAAGTGACTTTTTCAGCCAAATAAGTTTCTACAACCACTATCATCTGTCAAACTACACTGGCTACAGTGGTGAATCAATGTTGCAGAAGATGATGGTGTTTCCATGAGCCTCCAAACGTCCAATGTATTGATAGGATAAGTGATTAGTTAGATCAGTAGATGCTTTTGATTGCCTGCAGCTGTTAAGGTGTTCGTGGGTTAATATTGTACATTTTCTCAGATTAAACATATAGTATATGATATTTTTGATGTTATGTGGTGAATAAAATATGTTTAAACCCATCTATCTATCTATCTATCTATCTATCTATCTATCTATCTATCTATCTATCTATCTATCTATCTATCTATCTATCTATCTATCTATCTATCTATCTATCTATCTATCTATCTATCTATCTATTTATTTATTTATTTTGGTTTCTTCTTACCTATATGTGTGTCTTTCATGACAGCTGCCCAGGAAGTTGCCTAAAAGGAAAAGCCGCTTCAAACGCTCGGATGGCAGCACGTCTTCTGACACCACATCCAGCTTCATCAAACGGCAGGTACAGTAAAAGCTCTCAGAAGCCATTTCTTCACTTACCTTGGTTTCTATATGCATACATACATACATACATACATACATACATACAGTACATGCTATACTATGCTCTGGCACATCACATTAACCAGTCTTATCAAACTGCTGCTTAATGGGATGGAAAAATGGTAGCCTTTATGAAAAATGCATGCCACTCTGAGGTGTAAACTGCTCTTTCATCAGGGCAGAGCTTTTTGTGTTAATTCTTTTGGCATCTTGCAGCACATTTCTTGTAGATGTATCAGCGGTTTGCACTGCCGTCTCATTTCAATTCACAGATATTACAAAATGATGTGTTATAATTCACTTTCTCTCATGCTGGTGTCCAACATGTGAGCATTTTTACTCTGCATCTTCACCCTCAGACCTCTCCACTGTGTTGCATTTATTACTTCATCCAGTAGAGTGCAGCAGAATGCTTGAAAGTGAAAGTGTGTTAAGTCAAAATCCCAACACAGCCCAGTTTTTTTAATTAATGTTTTCAGGTCAAGCACGTGAGTAAGAATGAGGTTCAGATTTGATGTTATTTAAGGCGATATCTGTGACTGAGGGTTTGGACGGTTTTCTTATTTTTGCTCGTAACATATGGCTGTTGTCTCTGGCTTGATGCAGATTCATAAATTATGATTTACGTTAACATCCATGCGATGTACTGGAGGTAGTTTGGGGTTTTTTGTTTTTTTTTTGAGAGTCAGTGCAAAACAGAGGTTATTTTTATAGTTTGTAGTCAAGAGTTTTCACTGTGGCAACAGATGGACCATGTAGGTCTGAGATGTTTGTAGCATCTTCAGGATATTAGAGATATAGAACATTAAAAGAGTTATAGACTTAGAAAGATGGAGTTTTAAATGGCAGATTTCTAACTTTAGGCGAGAGATTCATTTGTGTAAATTTTGAAAGAGAATGAACAAATATGAATGAATGAATGAATGTTTTGTTTTGGACATGAAAAACACAATACAAACACCAACAAAAGCAAATGCCTGAGGTGATATCTACTGGTGTATGAGTGTATGAGTGTGTTTTTGAATGGGTGAATGTCAGGCCTTGTAAAGCATTTTGGGCACCATGAAGGTGTCTAAAATGTGCTATATAAGTGTAGTCCATTTACCATTTACCAAATAACATAATAATAACATAATAACAACAAACAAAACAAAATGAATGACAAAATGAAAATTTACACAATATACAGAAGGAAAAACTGATGAAGTTTGATGATTGAAAGTGCAAAGAAGTCATGTATTTCTATAAAACATTCAATAAGCTTCACTCAAAGTTGTGTATTGAATACATTTTGCTCTGTTTCAGTAATAATTGCTTCACATTTGTCAATTTAAGTAACATATCAATTAGAAATGTATATTAATGTAAACAAATTTTTGCTGATTTACAAAACAAGAGCATAAATAAGTATTCTAGGAAGTCAGTTCACATTATTTACAGTAAAAAAAAACTAACTTTTTTCAACACCTGAAATCCAGACACCATGAAAAATGCCTCTGTTATATCATCACACCATTACCATGAGGGAATGTGGAGCGGCTGAGAGGCATTAGTGAGTGTGAGAGGAGAAAAAAGGGCTGAGCAGACATCTTCTTCAGAGGGGGACATTAGTTATCCTGATCGGGGGGCTTAATGACAATCTCCAGATTCCCTGAGAATATTGCACGCCTTAAAATATTCATTATGCTCGTTTTGAAGGCCTCGGGCGCTGTGATGTGTGGGTTCATTGTTCACACCAACACCTTTAGCCCTCTACACTCATTACCTTCTCTCTCGTAGCACAACAGGCGTCGTCCCTATAGGTGATGTGACAAAGTGTTTTTTTTTTTTTTTACACAGAAAGAGTACATTTCAAGAATAGAGCTGATAGTTTCTTGCCTGTGATAGGGGTGGGGTGTCTATCGAGGAGCAGTGGAGTATGACTCATTTCTGCAGCAGGATACAATAAGCAGTATGCTGCCATAAGTGTGGATGTATGTGTTATATGTAGGACATGAGGCTTTGAAAAAAAAAAAGAAAAAAAGAGGAGAGCAGAGAGAGAGATCTTGCGGGGAGCATGAGTGCGGGGAGCTTCGTTTTTATCCGTGCATGTCGGTGTTGAAATTTTGACTGAGATATCAAAGCATGTGATGGACATTTAGAGATTTAGAGAAGTGTGCAGTGATCTGTGTTCTTACGCAAACACGGCGTTGGGTGTTTGGTGTTTGTTTGCGTGCCTGTTTGCGTGCGTGTGTGTATACGTGTGTTGTGATGGGATGGGATGAGGTGGGGTAAGAATAGAAAAGAAGGTGTTGCCGGCGTCTGCTCCAGTGCAGGTCGTCCCTGGTGAGGGGATGGGACACAGTAGAGTCTGTCTGCATACAGCATGTAGTGTAGAGAGGGAGAGACCGGCAGCATCACCTTATTAACTGAGTAAGTAGAAACGACTACAAACACTGCCTGCTTCTGCTTCTTCTTCTTCTTCTTCTGTGACTCCTCTCTTCCTGTACTCCCCCGTCACCTCCCTCTCACCCTCACCTTCTTTCTTCTCTTTGTTTCATTCCCATCATATCCTTCCTCTTTGTGTTTTCCTTTGTCTTCCTCCCTCACCTTGCTTCCTCACACATAACCCCCCCTTTGGCAATGTTTCTGTCTTATTTTTCTAATCACCATCATCCTGTGTGCACTCCCTTTTTTTTTTTTTTTTTTACCATTTTCACTTCTCACTTATGTCTATAAAACACACACACACACACACAGATCCTTGCATGTGATTGATCAATATGACATACACCTGATTTTGACTTTGATATTGATATAACTACCGGGTGATTTATTGCGTTGTGTATCGTAGAGCTTTGTGCGTGAATAACTTGCTGACACTGAGTTATGACTGTGCCGTTAATCGAACACTTTTTGAAATTGGATATTTGGCTACTGGATTTCCAGATTGCTGGAGCTTGCAGTTTTTTTGCTCACATAGAGAGAGAGAGAGAGAGAGAGAGAGAGAAAGAGAGGTGTTTCAGCCTCTGAATAATATATTCCACTGTTGTGCAGAATCTCCTTCCTGCATATAAACCCAGAGAAATTTAGTAGCCCGTTAGCATTAGCTTGTCCTTATTGCTCAGTATGCTACATTATTTAGCAGTTTTATCCATTTTATTGCACAAAATATATAATTAACATCACTACATAGAATGTTGGCTGCATTTTGTGTTGTTCTGGATGTTTAAATTGTGCAGTTTTTTATGCTTTCACTCATCTAAGTTTGAAATTTGTTCAAAATTGATGCAAACTTAATGAACTTGTTTGCCTTTACTGTCGTCACACTCGCACTGTTGTCATCTTGAGTTTGCTCATTGTGGTCTGAAGTGTCCTCAGATTAATTACAATGAGACAGGCATTGTTTAATAAGTAGCTTTATCAAGTAGGAGGATAATAATTAATGACCTAATTAATAAGGTTTCATTTAGATGTCCTCCTGAACGCTGACAGAGTAAACGTGTGACTCGCTGGCCTCTGATTGGTTTTAATAATCCATCCCATGTGTTCCTAATTCATTCTTGTTGATGCCTGTGGGGGTGTTTTTGTAGTGTCCACAGTGGGTGTGAACAGATTGTTTGAATCACCAATATTTTTAGCCAATATTAACATTTAACAGTTCTTTGGTATTGTTTTTTTTTTTTGTTACTAGAACAGCACCACAATATAAAACGAACTCCTGCAAATATGTAAATTCTTTTTTAGATTGATATAATATGAAAACTTTTTAGATGATAAAAGTGCGGAACAAAAGACCTGAGAAAACCTTAGGATCAAACTGAACATGAAGCATCTTAAGCATCTTTATCAGTACTTGACATATTTCAGGTAAAACAGATAGAAAAATAGAAAAGTCTGTACAGTCTATTTTTTTTTTATCTTAAAAAGTTAAGTTTCACATTTCTACATAAAATATTTTAGCTGTCTCTTATATATCAATTTGAGTGTTACTACAGATTTCAGTAACAAATAGAGCTGTGTAATATATTATGTGACAATACAAGAATGTGTTTGGTGTCACATTATCCTTATTGTTTACACTGTGTTGCAAATTACACTCTTTAAGGCAGTATTAATCATTTGGGCGCTTTTATTTTTCCACATGACATAAACATAACTGAAAATTCGGGGGACAGTGAACACAACAGGATCATTCTGAACAGGAATTATTTGCTTAAAGTGAAATAAGAAAATAAAACCAAATGTGATGAAGCACGATATGTTTATTTTTAACCATTTCTATTACAGGGAGTCTCAAAAACAGAAAAAAGTAAGAAATATAGTGACATGCTTGGTGAATAAAGTGTGAATTTCAGGTGTTACCTTTAAAAAACAGAATCTTTCACTCTCTTCTGTACAGGCGTAGATTATCAAAATGTGAAACTCCCACCATTTTGCATCTGTGCATGGCTAGTGCTATGCTAGCTCCAGTGTCTCTTCCGTATGTTTTTTGATTACAGTGTTTGTCATTTCCTGATAACAGGTAACATGCACTGATTATAATGCATAGAAAAGAAGACCATTCAATCAGGACATTCATATTTTATCAGGTGGCTCAAACCTGATTCAATGCCTTATTTCAACCTTGATTTTTTTGGTCAACTGCCAAGCACATTTAGTTTGATCGGTCCTTTTCAACAACCTGTTCAGCAGAACCGAGGCCCCCCCTCCCAGTACTGATTCAGAAAAACCACTGCTGGATAATGTCTCTGTGAGCTGAACGTACAAATTTTAGTCGCAGTAAAAACCAAAAAAGCTGGTATTATGGTCGAATGACAATGTTTAGTTTGCCTGTTAAATCCGTCTGGATATGTAATTTTATTGTCAAGCTGATATTTGGTTATAGCTGTAAATCTCTAGTTAAAATCTAAATAAAATGATATCTGATTAAAAAGACTGTTTTACACAGAAAAGTGTTGTAGTTATCTAACATGGACACAGACAAAAAAGCAATGTGTTGAGATGCTATTGGCTGAATGAAAGTGCTTTGCAGGATAATATTGGGTGTTTCTTTTCATCAGGACATGACCACCTTTACAATAAAAGTCAAATATTTAAGGGAAATTGGGAATAGAAGTTGGTGCTGCACTATTTTTGCACAGTTGTAAAGTGAAAGTTCACATTTGGACTCCCCTCTGTTCCCTGATGTAACTTAAAGATTAGATTTTTTTAAAGTGATACCTATGATACACACCTTCTAAATCAGGGGTGTCAAACTCATTTTAGTTCAGGGGCCACATTAAGCCCAAATTGATCTTAAGTGGGCTGGACCAGTAAAATAATAGCACAATAGCCTGTAAATAATGACGACTCTAAATTTTTCCTCTTTGTTTTAGTGTAATCAAAATGAAATTATAAACTATGTACATTTGCAAACTATCCAAAACAAAAATGATGTGAATAATCTGAAAAAAACTGAAATTTCTTGAGAAAAATAAATGCAATTTTAACAATATTACACCTCAACTTACCATTTATACATGCATATTATGGATTGGATCTACAAAGGCACACAATATTTAATAACAGGAAGAATACTGTTAAAATTTCACTTTCAAAATTTCAGGTTTTTTGCATTTTATTGTTAAAGGATAGTTTGTAAATATGTAATATGCAAATATGTAAATATTTTCATCATTTAATGTAAGTTTTTACACTAAAACAAAGACAAAAATTTGGAGTTGTCATTACTTATGTATAGATGTAATGTAATATTATGTTTTTCACATTAAACTAAGGAAATTTGGAGTCATTATTTGTAGGTTATTATGCTATTATTTTAGTTGAGATCACATTGTTCTGTTTGTGGAACCTGAACAAAAACGACTTCGACATCCTTGATTGTTAATATCTTAAGTGTAATTTTTGCACTTTGCAAACTCATCCCGCGGGCCAGTCTGGAACCTTTGGCTGGCCGGTTTTGGCCCCCACGCTGCATGTTTGACACCTGCGTTCTAAATCATGCATGTTATTTCAGTTCCTGCATTTCAGTTTTATTGATATTTGCAAAAACTGGAGCATAATTTTTTTTTTTTGAGACATCTTGTAACAAATATATATAAAGTAACAAATCTCTTCTTCCTTCGTATCCTTCTATACTGCATCTAGTTTTCAGAATCAGCTTTATCGGCCAAGTATGTGAACACATACACGGAATTTGGCTTCAGTTTTTCTTTGCTCACGACGTACAATTTCAGCATTTTTATCCATTTCATTGCGTAAAATATATGCACATTAACACATTAACATTTTTACATAGAATGTTGACTGCATTTTGTGTTGTTTTGGATGTTGAAATTGTGCAGTTGTTCATGCTTCCACTCACTTAAGGTTAAAATTTAGGATGGATGAATCCAAACACAACATAGACCCAAACACACTTAAATATAAACAAACATTCAACTAGATATTATTTGTAAAACACAGTAATTTCAATGCTTTTGTCACAAGGATTAGGTATCATTTTGTTTATATTTGATCTATAGATTTTACCCTCAGGTTTACAAGACAGGATCTTAACAGGATTAAGTCTGAAGACGTACTTTTGCCCCACATGTCTTTCCTGAAAAGATTATGTAGAGCAACTAGATACCGCCTTTGACTGTGTAATATATCTGCACTGAACAATACACCCTAGAATGAACATAGAAAACCCCATATCTTCCGTCCCTAGACTGTAGGATGACGGCGCCTCTAGAGGACTCGACTAGCTGGATGACACACTTCTCAGCCGGCCCCTCCCGGTGGAGTTTAGGCCATCAGTGTTGCAGTGTGAAGAATAATCACAGAAGCAGAATAGGAAGGAACATAATTGAATTTAGCCCCCAGACAGGGACATTAGGCGTGAAAAACAAGACATCTCCAGACCAGACGATAAAGATGTAGTCACAGCGTTACATTCTGCATTGCAGCTTGGCTCGGTTTGTGTTGGCTTACACTCGCTGGTATTTACAGTACACACACATGGTGGGTTGAAGGCTTTGACGTGTAGCCAGGGCAGAGAGTGTGCGGTAGAGGTCTGCAGTTTGTTGTCCCAACATTAATAATGAATGACAATCACAGCTCAGGCGGCTTTCTATGTTCTAACATCATTAAATAGCACTCTGACATAACGCCTCTCCCCTGCACCCACCACCAAATTTATTCCACTTCTTCGTTTATATCTGTTTGAGGGAAGACAGGGAAGCCGTTACAGTGAGAAAAATTCATGTCTTTATCAGGCTGTAGCGCTGTCCTCCTAATCAGCCAGGTATTCAACCCTCTCGGACCGGCTCTGTCTGTCTCATCCCAAGTGTGTCTCTGTCTCTAGTGGTCGCAGTCCTTTTCCTTCCTCCCGCTGTGTTCCCTCTCTTTTCTTCTACCTGCGATGAGGATAAATATCTAGGTCTCACTCGGCTCCTTCATAGCATTTTATTATGTTCTAATCTCATCTTCCCCTTGAGATAGCCTCGCTTTATCTTGGTGTATAAATCGTTTTATACCTCTCTCTCATCCCTCCCATCATCCGTCAGTCATGCTCACTCTCCATCCTCGTAAACATCCCTCTCTTTTCAGTATATCTTGTCAACAAAATTCACCCCTTCTCCCCTTCTCCTCCTCCTCCTCCTCCTCCCCTCTCTTTCTGTTCCGTTCTCCTTCACCCTCCTTTTCTCTTTTGGTGAGGCGCTGACGGCTCTGGCACTGGTGCAGTGTTGCCTTGCAGAGCTTGTGAGTGCTAGAAATCCAATCTAGTTATCTAACATAGACACACACAAAAAAGAAACCAGTTGAGATGTTCGCTTTCCCTCTCTCTGGGGCTTGAGGTGGCATCAGATAAAAATGCATTTTGGGTAATTTATTTGTATGCATTCTGAAGTGTAAAGCTAGCAAAGAAGAAGGTGGTTGTTTTTTATATTTTTTGAGCACTTTTTTGTATTTTGAGCCTGAATTTTCTTTTGTTAAGCTGCTGCTAATTGGCCCTCTGGAGGGTCCGTTTGTATATGTTGGAAAGATGGATGACCAGGACTAAGTCACTGCACTCTGGAGGAGAACTAGCCCAATGTGAAAACTGTATCACTTGCTATTTTAGTTTCCTAACATTTTGCTTCAGCTGCATGATGATTAGTCTTTCACTATAGATAAATGTGTCATAAATACTGCTATTACTGTACCTGTGAGATGGCGATCGCACCCTTTGCTTCTTTAGTGCTTTTCCTTTTTTTCTTGAACTCCTGTCTCTTCTTTCTCTTGCCTGACTTGGTTTTGTTTGCTGCAGCGGTCCTCTCCTCTGACAGATTCAGGACTGAGTTCCTTCAGAGAAACCCAATAGGAACCAAATATAGGAGCTGATACACACACACACACACTAAGTGCATCTAGAACACCACCTCATTTGTTCTTCTGTTCATGTTTTCTCAGAAAACAGCACCCTAGTTATAGTTTGAATGTCCCACTGATTTGTTTTAACACACAGTTAAGGGCTTCGGTCAATTATGAAGTTCTCATTTAAAGCAAAGAGCAGCACCTACGGAGCTATTTCACTATTTTTACTCTGTGTAAAGGTCTCCTTGTTTGCTTTATCTGTCGCTTTCAGCATAATGTGGTACCCTTCATAGGGATGTGTCCTCACAATGAAATATGATAGCCAGCATATATTTTGCTAATGAGGAGATGTCCTTGGAGAATAAACAGGGAAATAAAGGATGTATATGTGCTGCACTGTGGGGGATGATGGAATGGATTGGGGCCAAGCAGTAGAGAAGAGGAAGCAGTTGCCTCCTTTGTGCTATATTTGGTGTAGCAGAAGATGGCTGGTGTGGGAGAGCAACGCATTGTTTTGAGCATACACATGAATGTGCTCATGAATAGAGGCAGGGATTTGCATGCACACCTGCACAAACACACCACGAAACAGATGAAAGTGACGAAAATAGAAACAGAGTGATTTAAACATTAAAACAAAAAGCCGCAATAGTAGTGTAACAAGAAAGATACTCATCATGGTGACAATTATTCATTTTGATACCTGATATGTAACTCGTCCCACTCTGTCCTGACAGGGGTCGGCTGATTCGTACACCAGTAGACCGTCGGATTCAGACCTGTCAGCAGAGGAGGACCGCGAGGCGTATCGGCGTGAAGCCGAACGCCAGGCACAACTGCAGCTGGACAGAGCTAAGGTGGGTCAAACAGTGAATCAAGCTGTGCACTGTAGATTCAGGAGTTTAGGAAGTGAGTTGTGAAGTCTGAAGCCACATGTTTCTGGTTACTGTTTTTACCTGCATTAACTACAGCAGAAAAATGAAGCAAATAAACCCCTAATTTTAAAACGGCTCTGCTCGTTTATAAGTCTCTCCATGGTCTAGCACCAAAGTACATCTGTGACATGTTGGTCCCATAGGTATGAACCATCTCGGACCCTGAGAACCTCAGGGACTGGTCTTTTGCTGGTGCCCAGAGTCAGGACTAAACAGGGTGAAGCTGTGTTTCAGTTCTATGCAGCTAAACTCTGGAGCAGTCTTCATGATGATGTGAGACAGACCTCTACTGTGACAGTGTTTAAGTCCAGGCTGAAAACAGCTCTGTTCAACTGTGCATAGAACAACTCAAAGGGTTCTATCGCACTCTTCTCTTTTACTTTGTTTTAAATGATTATTATTTATGTTTTATTGATTATGTTTTAATTGTAATTGTGTGTTTTTAATCTCTCTTTTCCATTTTTATAAAGCACTGTGAATTGCCCTGTGTATGAATTGTGCTATACAAATAAATCTGCCTTGCCTTGCCTTGCCTAATTCTGTTTTTAATCTGACCAGTGTTTGTTCTTATGTATGTTCTCCTACAGTCCAAACCTGTAGCATTTGCAGTAAAGACAAATGTGAGCTACTGTGGAGCTCTGGATGAGGACTGTCCTGTCCAAGGAGCTGCAGTCAATTTCGATGCCAAAGACTTTCTGCACATTAAAGAAGTGAGTGATGATGTGTTGTTAATGATGCCAAACCTCCTCCTTTCCATTTAAACAAGACAGATTTATGTGAGGTACTGTACTGCTGTCATGCTGAACTTAACAGAAATACAATAATGACTGGTGGATCGGTCGGCTAGTAAAGGAGGGAGCAGACATCACCTTCATCCCCAGCCCTTTACGACTGGAGGCCATGAGACTCAAACAGGAGCAGAAGCAGAGGTCAGTTCATTCATCTGAGCACTAATATGTTACCTTCAACCACATCAGTTTCTGTAGGATTCATATCTGTACTGTTAGTTACAAGTTTTGGGTGCTATTGTTGCAGGAAAACAGGGGGTAACTCCTCTAGTTTAGGAGACATGGTGACTGGTAGTTGGAGGACCACACCGCCATCTGCAGGTGAATGTAAGTACTACAGATCTGTCCTCTGTTCTGGAACAGCAGCCAGCTCTGTCCTCTGCTGTCATCTTTATTTTATTTATTTGTCATTGAATGTTTTTCTCCCTTGTTTTCACAAGCTAAACAGAAGCAAAAACAGGTAGGTCATCCTGAAACAGCATTTTGTATACTTTATTTTTTACATTTGGCATTAAGGCGCCTTTTAACTTTTTTTTTTTTTTTTTTTGTAGCTTTTCTGACCAAATATACCCAACCCCCATTGTTCCTTACCTCTGCTCTGTTTGTTCTTCATCCTTCTCCCTTCAACCTCCCCTATTTCTGGCAGGAACATGTCCCTCCCTACGATGTGGTGCCCTCCATGAGGCCGGTGGTTCTCGTGGGACCTTCACTGAAGGGCTATGAGGTGAGCGTTTCACCTACAGGATGCAGAGAACTGCTTCTGTGGAATGCACTCTATTCTCTGCTTCTGCACTGCTGCATTTTCCGTTGGCAAACCATGCACATTTATCTGGAAGTTACACTAAAGAAACATTTATTTTTATAATTTGATCATGAGTAGTTAAAGTCTGTTAACACAAAAAATGTTTATTTTCTTTAAATCATCCCACCCAGGTGACAGATATGATGCAGAAAGCTCTATTTGACTTCCTCAAACACAGATTTGAAGGAAGGTCAGTAAAATGGACAGATTACAGACACACTTTGTTGTTCTAAACCACGTTCAAATAGACATTCATATTTTCCTTACTCTGTTTTTGACTGTTCGCAGAATCTCAATCACCCGTGTAACTGCCGACCTGTCGTTAGCCAAGAGATCTGTCCTCAACAAAAGACCCATAATGGAAAGATCCAACACTCGCTCCAGTTTAGGTAAAAAATGTCAGCGTGAACCATCCGGTGTTTCCTGATTTTAGTCACATTTAGTCTGAATATATAAATTTACTTGTTCCTTGTCTGTGCAGCGGAGGTTCAAAGTGAGATTGAGAGGATATTTGAGCTCGCCAAAACCCTGCAGTTGGTGATTCTGGATGCGGACACCATCAACCACCCTGCACAGCTCGCCAAAACCTCCCTCGCACCCATCGTCGTCTACGTCAAAGTTTCCTCACCAAAGGTACAACAAGTAAACGATAGATGTTGAATTAGCGAATGATGGCTGCATCTTTTATTCCTTATCTTGACCTTCGCCTCCACTTTTAATACAGGTGCTCCAGAGGCTTATCAAATCCAGGGGGAAGTCTCAGAGCAAGCACCTGAATGTGCAGATGATGGCTGCAGACAAACTCTCTCAGTGCCCCCCTGTGAGTGTTGGATGATTTTTTTATTTATTTATTTTTTTTTTTGCTACTCCTTTGTTAAACCTGCAGATACCCCGAGTGACATTTAGAGTTAATAACACCATTAGAAGAACTGTGTTAACAGACAACTTCAGAATGTTAATAAAACCCTCAAAAATTCTATTTCATTGTTAATAATAGTATTACCAACACATTTACTGAGTCAAATGAATCTAAGCTTTTTATTGCTCCTTTAAAATCAAGCTACAGCTTATTATGTAGTTACTTGTAGTTAACTAGGCTTTTTGCAACTATATGAAAGCAATGTCTTTTTAAAGTTACTAAATTCTTTTCTAAATGGACACCATAAATTATGTTTTTCTACTGTACTGGACTTGTAGTGATGTAGTGGCTGTGCAGTTTGTACACAACCCGCTTGACCTGTTGAATCACAGCCTCCCACTTATTAACACATTATTTGCTTTTCCTGGCTCTACCATTAAGAACCACCTGTTGATAGAAAGTGTATGAAAATACATATAAATACAATGTTTTAGCAGTGAAGCACAAAAACACATTTTGCTATCATTATTATTGTTATTATTATTATTATTATTATTATTATTATTGATCCAAGCATGTATAGAAGATTTTTTTTTTGCAATAATAGCTAACATATTAGTTAACCTTATCCCTGGTTAGGCTTTAGAAAACAACACTAGAAATCATCCACAACTTTAAAAAAAGGTTTCTAATCTATTTACATCTGCATGTATATGTTGATATTCATATAATGTTTTAAGGTTTTGGTAGTCTAAATGTGTGTCTTGTGTGTAACAAAAAAAAAAAAAAAAAAAAAAAAAAAAAGAATATTTGGTCAATGAGTATATTACTATTTATTTCTAATATCATCCTAGATGCACAAAAGTGGAAGCACAAAAATTATGTGGTCTGTATAATGATTAATGTAATAAATAAATACATAAATAATCACACAAAAAAAGCATTAAGAAAATGAATCAGCAACTGCCCATGTGTGAGTCAAAACCATTAAAAAGTAAGAATAAAATAACATTAAATAAGGTCATTTAATTGGTCTACCAAGAGTAGACCAATTAAATATAATAAGACGTATGAGGTAATACCATTAAAAGAAGTAAAAAAAATAAAATAGTAGTCTGAGTAATTAGAGGTAAAAGCCTGAAGAGGTTTTTTAACATCTTGCTGGGATTAATAGCTCTGTATCTTACACAATATTTATTAAATGATTAAAAAAAGAAGAAAAAAAAAGTTTTTGTGTCTAAAATTCCATAAAAATATGTAAAGTTTTTCACAATCTAAAAGAGATGTCCTGTCTTGAAGCTTTCACTCCAACAGTCAGGGTTTCTATCTGAACTTACTGTTGTTATAGCTCAGCTCTCTTTTGACCATGTGTTGATGAGAACTGTCCCGTACCTGAAAGTAAAGTGTTTTTGTGCTCTTCTAGGATATGTTTGATGTCATTTTGGATGAAAACCAGCTTGAAGATGCTTGTGAGCATTTGGCTGAATATCTGGAAGTGTACTGGCGTGCCACTCACCTCCCAGGCACCACCCCTCTGAACCCCTTATTGGAGCAAAGTCTGATGACCCCGCCTTCTGCCATCTCTAGCCTACAGGTGAGTCTATCGTCGTCTCTCTATAAGACTCATAATACTTGTAGTTTTAATACTTCTTAACAGCGTTGAGATTTGACATGTTCTGTGTTGTCGCTGTCTTTACCAGCTCTTTCCATCTTAGATTCTCACTCCTGTGTTTTTATTTAATTGTCTCCAGTTGTCTGTGTGTCCTCTCACTCATCCATGCTTGACATTTTTGCAGTTTTCTGAAACACAGGAATTAATTGAATGATCGCTTACAAAACGGGGTGAGTAGTAGGGTTTTTTTGCACTCTCCCGCCCCACTTACACTCCCCTCTTCACTTACACCTGAACACAACACAGAAGCTGAGACGGCATTTTGAGACAAATGCCAAACAGCACTTCTTCATAAATATCTCAACACACGACTTACATGTTTTGTTTTGTTTTGTTTTTTTTCTGTATTGCATTCTGCATTTTTTTTCTTTAGTTGATGGTCTCAGGTGGATCAACAAGCTTTTCAGGGAGCAAAATTCACAAAGTATTTTCACTCAAATTTAATACCATAATGTAGAAGATAATGCAACTACAGACACTGGCATTAAATATCTAAAAAAAAATATCTATATTGGCCTGTATTTGCAGTCAGTGTTGAACCTCTCCAGTGCTTTGTGAATGTCTCCTCCGCTCAGTTGCATTTGATGCTGTCTTGAATGACAATGCTGATTAAATGCATTTGATCAATGCTTTAACAATATGTTAACTAAATGCTGAACACTGCGCTGAGACCATAACCTGAGTGAACGTTTTATGTCCAAGAGTAAACCTATGACCATCCATTCAACTGTCACTGGCATTTCTTTTGTCTATAATAGTGTCTATAATATTAAACGGCACACACACACTCAGACAAAACACTGTGAGCGCTTGAGTTGATATTGTTGCTGAGATAATGCTGTGTCTTTTACCAAATAATAAGACTTGTAGACCTATTATATAAATATACAGTACTGTGCAAAAGTCCTCCATTAGGTTTGTTGGTTTAGTAAAGTTCTAATGACCACGCATATGTATTTTTCAGCCTCTATATTAAGATCTAGTCTGGATATACAGTCGCAGAAAAAAATTCTTAGACCATCAAAAGTCATCAAAAACAATGGTTATGCAATCAAGTACTAACTCCTGTGTGTATCATGTGACTAAAACAGACAGAAAAGAAAACATGGAATGCCTAAAAGCACTGTTTTTGTCAGTACAATATCATAGATATTTATGTAAGAACTGAAGTGATTTTGGTTATTATCAAAAAAAACATGGAAAATGTCTAGATATCAGCTCTGAAATTAAACTCTTATGAACTATTTTTGTTGTTATCATTATATTTGTCCAAACAAATGTACCTTTAGTTGTACCAGGCATTAAAATTAACAAGAAATTGAAGAAAACAAGGGGTGGTCTAATAATTTTTTCCGTGATTGTATGTGAAGTATGTACAGCAGTAAAAACAAAAGTGTAAAAAAAATCAAAAGTCTAAGTGATAGTATGTAGTGTGACCTCAGTTTGCACTGCTTTTGCACATTCTTTAACCCTTTTGTTCAAACAAGATGAGATTTATTATACTCATTTTCTGATGTTTTATACCAGTTGTATGTTGGTTTTTAACTGTTTACGCTGTTTCTTATCATGGGGTCAGGGGTCACACAAAATAGTCTCTTTAACCTTTACAGCCCATTTTCAGTTCAGTTTTTTGTGTCTTTTAAAGGCTGTGCACATTTTCCTTATATTTTTTGGTTGTGTCTGATGACAAGAAAATGAGAAATAAATATGTATGTTCATTTCAACCCTGTATAAACAACAAATCTAAAGTTGCCCATAAGACGTTTGTACAGTACTGCACATAAACCAATGTACATTTTTATCATATATTTTGAAAACAATTTTTGTCATTTGTTTTCCAGTTCATCTCATCAAAGTATGTGAGATTTAATGCATTTTATCTCTGAAGCACATCATTTAAAAAGAAAAAATTGTAGCTCAGTGTAATCTACCAATAAATATAAACTCATCAAACTCAACTTAATATGACTGAAAAGGATCAAATACTTTGTTTTATTTACATCAGTGTCTTGCTTCCTTTTCCTGAACTAATTACATTATCAAATGCTGATTGTCGAGGTGCATTTATTATAGCTGATAAATGCTGCATATTGGCATTGAAAGTGGTATTTTGTTGCAGTGTTTTGAGTTCCTGTAGATGTTTTGAGAAGTGAAATCCTCCGTGTCGTGTCCCGTTTGCTGTCTGTGAAAACTATTTGTGACAGAAAAGCCATCTGTCTGTGCTGGTAGAAAAAAAGTCGCCAAAAATTATTTGCTACTTTGAGATGTTGTCCTGGTTTCTGATTTTTTTTCCCCCTCTTGATCACCCCTTTAACCACCAGAACCAGAATAAGAACCAGCCACAGCCTCGTGAGGCGGTGGACTTGGAGGGTGATGAAGAGGAGGAGGAGGAAGAGGTGGGTGAGGAGGCCCACTCTCCGTTGGAGCAGGACAGTCTCATGCCGTCTGACGAGGCCAGCGACTCCCTGTCTCGTGGTCGGAGGGGGGGCCCGTGCCACCGGGGGAACGAGCAGGATGAAGAGGAGGAGGAAGAGGAGGAGGAGGAGGATGAGTACGCCTCTCCCTGCCATGCTCGCACATACAGGGACAGGTACCCCCCCCACCGTGGGCACACAGGAAGCGCCCACAGTGCGAACGGGCACGACTCACAGGACAGGCTGCTCCAACGCGAAGCTCAGCAAGGTCACAACCAGAGGAACAACCGCCAGCGCAGTCGCCCCTGGCCCCGAGACACCTACTGACCACCAAGGCCCCCCCACCCGTCCGACCTCCAGCACCAAGTCCCTCCGAGCCCTCCGACTGTAGTACGTTCCCAAACATGAGATTCTCAGATTAAACAGCTGTCCTCGAATCAGCCCAAATCTATAAATCTAATCAGAAACAAAGAGAAGCCGATGCCCAGTTTACAAACTGTAGGCTTACTTTTAAAGAAAAAAACGAAAAGAAAAAAATCTTCCAAACTCCCAGCGTTACTTTATCTAAATTGAGGGAATGTAATGACCCCTCTTGGGTCAAGTCATTCAGATTGCGTTAAAGTCAACAGGGCTACTCAACTCTGCAATGGAAAGGTTTCAGGCTACCAGCTATACGCAAACACAAACTTTAGCTGCTTTGCTGAAGGTTTCTCTATTGTAGGATGTCTCATATACTGGCCTTAAAATTCCTAAGACTTTTATCTTTACTATTGCATGTATGAATATGATTATTTTAAGACAATTTGCACATTAACGTCAGAACAGGAACTGAATGATCTTTACAGATAAACTAATGTAGGAATGTCTACCGTTGAATCCATTTATGGGAAATAGTAATGCATTTACAATGTATATAATGAATGGGCACCTGGTTTTGTTTCATTGCTACTTAATTTGTTTGATCAGTTTTGTTAATATGGACTTGTTTGTTGATTCAGAGAAATGTTGCCATTTACAGTATGTGTTCAGTCTTTTTACTCTGAAGGTGGTGGTGAATGGCATTGTGGGAGGCACACAGTTTCTCAGTATGTGTGTCCTAAAGCTCACAGTGTAAGCAGGCGCAATGAAGCTGCAGTACAGTGTCAGTGTCACCTTTGTTCTGGGCATCACTTGTCTTTGCTGTCGCACAATCACTCTAACACCTCTAAAAATCTAAAAACGGGCACACAGAATGTAAACACAACTAAGAAGGGAATGTTTTGATGAACAAACTATTTGCCAAACTGCTTGTTTACATTGAGTCATTTACATATATCAAGCACACGCAGCACTGCTGCAGCTCCTCTTTGAATCCAGGCTTCAGAGAATGTAAGCTTGCATGCCTTTGCACCTCCAGCACCTCCTGGTGTCTCCAACCCAACCGATCGCCCTGTAATTCGATTGTAGCACGTTACTGATTGTAGCATCCACGGTTTTTACACATATCTCACCCACTGTGCGTCGGTTTGTCAAACTTTTATGTTACGTACTGCAGTTTTACAGTTTAGCACTGATTAGGTTTTACCCAGGCAGATCCTCAGGTGTCCCTGCGTAGGGAGAGTCCCCCCAGTCACTTACCCATCATGCTCCACTGTTCAACCCATGAAACGAATGTGTGGTGCGTCCCTCTGTCGTGCTCCTAAAGGACTCACAGCTGTAGCACCTGTGACATGACGTCATTCTGTTCCTGCACCATTAGTTCATGAGCCGATGGTGAGTTGGACACGATGCTGACGAGAAGCCAAACTGCTTCTGTCCATACAGGGTTGAAAACAGCCAGCTTTAGGAATCACTGGTTTACTGCTTCCATGTCGCACAGGTATCTCTATCTAGTGTTCAGTATATTTTGAAGAGAAAAAAAATCAGCATGTTTGAAAAAAAAAATGAAAAAAAATCTATGCAAGTGTTGCATGAAACCTGATTGTTTCTTTTTACAGTTAAGTATTTTAGTAATGCATTGATCCTGATTCTCCTTGTTGTCTTGTAGTGATAGTCTTGTCTTTGGGGCTATTCACTCTGTGAAATGCAGCAGTTCACCCCACAACTAACAATACTATTACTAAAAAACAGAATGCATTGATTTATCAACAAACCGTAACATTGAGGAGCTCGTTCCTCAGTATTGGGCGGACAGATGGAAGGATGGATGGACGCACTTTTAAAATCACTCACTGAAAATTGTCCCCGTCCCAGATGAGGCACACAGTTTCTTTCATTTGTTATTAAAAAAAAAAAAAGATTGAGTGGATTATTAAAGTCCTGCATGTGTTAGTTCACCAATTAGCTATTTTCACTATATTTTGGCAGAGTATGTTTTTCAAAGCGGACCAATTTAGCAACTGATAAAGCAGTTGAGGTTTTTCAATTTATGAAGCACAATTTTTACAAAGGTTATAATTTAGTTTCCTCTGTCTTATTCTGTATGCAATACTAAGCCTAACATTGAGAAACTTTAAACGCCTTAGACCATCTGGACTTCCTTTTTGTGTGAGTTAGAAAAAAAAAATTGCACTACTTTTTGTTTTGGGATGGTTGCTTTGTAATGCAATAACTGCACTAAATATAACCATGTATCCACCAGACTACCACAGCGTGCTAGCGTGACCCAACACGCCTCTTCCCTCTATTTATCAAAAAGAGACAGCAAATGTGTAAAAAGTGAGACATTTCCTGCCTGATGCTGTATAGAATGCTTTCTATTTGAAAATAGATTTACAATGCTAAGTAAAATATGACTTCGACAAAATAAATGACATTTTATGTACTTTTAATTGTTTGGCTCCTTTTTTGTGTTTCTCTCTAATACACTGAAAGGAAATCTACTTTTAAGCAGCATTTCTTTTGTAGAAGCCTTGGGTTATTTTCTACTGTGTGGTTCAAATTCTTTTCATTGTGCATAAACATAATATAGTCTTTCACACACCTTTTATTTAAACAGTGATGAGAGACGTCACTCGTTCACATCTGGATTCACATCATTCCAAAGTGATGCACAGTAATTTAGGGCATTTTCACACGTGAAAGACCAAACCAAAGTTCATGTTTTTGTTCCGTTACATAGATTACCCCTTAAAGAACTATTTTTGTGGCAACTTCCAAATGATTTTTGCTCAACATTTAACCTTTACAAAGTGATTTATCAGTATTTATTACAATATTTTTCATTTTCCTGTATTTGATGTACTGATCCATAGATGTTTATAGAAAAACAGAACAGAGAAAACTAAAGTAAAATTGATCTTTTCAGCAAAACATATCTACATCCACAGCTGTGTCAAACTACATGGGTTTTACTGACAAATTGTTGTAGAAGATGGCAGTGTTTCCATGTTGACTACAGAGTCTCTGAAGCACCAAATAAGACACATCTGATGCCACTAAAACTCTACATGTAGGATCAGTGGCTTAAAAGTTATTAAACATTTTAAGTCAGGAGATGCTTTTTATCGCCAGTCATTTAGTTTTGCAGTCACGCTACTATTCAAAGCGGACTGATGGCAGGACACAAAAGTCCATGAAATGTATACAAACTAACAAAAACATTATGTGTGGCTCAGTCTTTGAGGTGAAAATGTCCTTAGTGACAATATGTATCCGAATTCAAACTAATGGCCTTAAAGTTCACTGATCTCTTAAACAGACAAATAAAGCTTCATATTACAACAAAGTAGGAAAAAAATCCAGACTCACATCTTGGCTGGTTTTCATCACAACTGAAAATTATGACAGATTCTTTTTACAGTGCAGTTCGGTTATTACTGTTTGTTACAAAAACTTAAAAATCTACCATTTACCACATCTTTACACCTATTCCAACTGTAAAAACATAGCCAGATTCATTCAGGAGAACTGCGTTTGATGCTTAACATCCCAACGCCAGTGATGTTCTTGTTCCTGTCAGGTAGGGGGGAGCGTCACCACACAGACTGACAGTACAAGAGACAAAACAAGAAACAATACAAAAGTGGATAAAATACGCAACCAGAGCCTAAACGTGGAATAGGGTCGATAAGGGCAGATGATGATACAACAGTTGGTGTGTGTCGAACTGTCCAGTTTGTACAGAAACGGCCTGGATGAATCAGGCAAAAATGGTCTCCTCGCGTCTCTTCTTGGTCAGGATGGTTCCGGGTTTGTGCTGAGCGTCTGGGTGGTTGGCCAGCTCCGGAGGGCAGGTGGAGACCGGGCTCTCCAGGATGGCCTGCTTCAGGTCGTAAAACACCGCTGAGTCCTCTTTGGTGAGGAAGGTCATGGCCACGCCGCTCTTACCCGCACGACCAGTACGGCCGATACGATGGATGTAGTCTGCGGGAGGACGGCAGATAGTTAGCACGGAAAATAAAAGTACATCTAAATATACAGAGTTCGATTTAGGTTGAAAAGAAAATCAGTCACACTTTGCATTAGAGCTCAGGAACAATTCTGGACATTTCTTAGGTATCAATTCACAGTATTTCTTCAGTATTACCCTGAAACAAAACAAGTCCTTTGAGACATAAAGAGGTGATGAATTCCAACAATATAACATGGTAATAATCACCAATTTTGACTTCTAAGAAATTTATACAGGGTGTCCCGTAAGTCTCCATACATAGGAAAAATAAACGTTTCTTGACATAAACCATTTTTATTTATATAATATGCTCTATATGACTGCCATTTTGTCGGTAACACATTTCAATGCGTGTCCTCCACTGCTGAAGAACTATAAAGAAGAAATATAAAGAAATACATGTTAGAACCATATGTATTATATCTCCTATGTATGGAGACTTATGGGACACCCTGTAGATATTAAGACTGAAGTAGCTTATGATACCGTGAAAACCTAAACCTATGTTGCCTAACTATTGTAGGGCTTTTTAAAAAATGTCTAGGATTTGTTAATATGTTGGATTCCTCCCGCCTTCGCCCATAAGTAGCTGGGATAGGCTCCAACGACCCCCGTGACCCTAGTGAGGATAAAGCGGGTTCATATGATGAATGAATGTTGGATTCCAATATCCTATTTTAATAAAAAGAAAATTAAAGCATATATTATGGTACAAATTTTCTATGTAATTTCCATTTTCTACAGTCAAAAAATAAACATCTACTGCAACCTCAAGCTGTTTGCTAAAATTATGTCAATGTTAATTTAGGGATGCACAGATTGCAAGATTCTTGGCCAATACTTTTTTGCCAGATGATGACAATACTTTCTGCTTCTTCATTTTGTTTTTGTTGTCATCTATTATCCTTTAACCAAGAAATCTTCATTATAAATATAAAAATAGTTTGAATGAATAACATTTCAAATATAAACTCATAAGAAAATTGTGATATAAAATGACAAATAAATATCTGCCCCTGCTATTGATGAAGACACACACTTATATTGAGATAAGCCGATATAAGCAAATATCGGCAGACAATGATATCTGGCCAATGTACTGGTGGATCCCTGATAAAAAAAAAATAAAAATAAAAAAAAAAACAGAATGAACAAGTATTGATATTTTGTGTCATACATTTCTTGACACTCAATATTCCACTGATTATTACCAAAAATATCACTAAATATTTGTGCTGTACTATTGTAAACCTGGTATTAGCCTTTTTTAGCCCCTTATCACCCTGCAGTCTAACAGTACCACGATATATTTCTAATACAAAGCAAGGTTATAATAGTTTTGGATTTTTCATTATTATAGTGAAGTTTTATTTAGTTTTGACTTTTTTTCTCTAATTCAGTTAGTTTTAATTAGTTTTTAGAGCAGGTTTGCTAGTTTTTATTAGTTTTCATTTTATTCTTAATGCTTAGTTTTAGTTTATTTTTACTTTTTTCATATCTTTTATCTTCCTTGCTGTCATATTCAAAGATATCCCATACAGGACTCTGCTGCTTTCTCCCAACTTTAGTTTCCATGTAGCCAGGTAGAGTGGTGGCAAGAAGCTGTCTCTAAACGACAAGTGACGACAAGTGACAGACCGTGAAGTGCTGTATGTTGCCCCCAGCTAAAATTGCCCAAGTGAAATAAATTGATTTCATATCAATCCAACATTGACAAAGATGATAACGAAGGGAATTTTATCCATAATTTTTTATATGTTTTAGTTAGTTTTGTAAGCATACAGTAGTTTCAGTTAGTTATCTTTTTTTTTTTTTTTTTTTTAGTTTTTATTTATTCATCATTTCGTTAGTTTTTGTTAACTATAATAACCCTGATACAAAGCTATTACCTAGCTTAATATTTATGCAACACTCGTCAATTACTACATCTTTATTATCAAAACCATTACTCCATGTTAGTACTGAGCCTTAATACAAGGTGCTGCTGAAAAAAAAAACTACTTCATACATTTTATACATGTATTCTGAACTTCAACACTGATTAGAGATCAAACTGTTAGTCTTACCTTCGATGTTCTTGGCCATGTCGTAGTTAATGACCATGGAGACGTCCTGGATATCAATACCTCGACCAGCAACGTCTGTGGCCACCAGGATATCTTTGGCTCCAGCTTTGAGATTGGACAATGCGAACTCTCTCTGCTCCTGGCCTTTGCCACCGTGCAATGTGCAGGCATTGTACTGCGTGAAGAAACAAGGGACAGATGAGGAGGTTAAATTACGCCTCTGCATTTCACACACAGGTGTTCAGCAGAATCAGGAGTCGGCCGTCTTACCCCCATCTTTTCCAGAGACTTGGCCAGAACGTCGCAACCCTTCTTTTGGTTGACGAAGATGATGATGGGAGGCTCGAAGCCATGAGCCAACACCTCCAGAAGCTTCTTCCTGCACCGCAAATCATCACACACCACTCAGTTAACAGTGACACTTAGAAATAAATGGATGTTTCGGTCTGGGTTTTGACGTCTGCCTCACCTTTTCTCTCCCTCTGACATAAGCAGGACCTTCTGTTCGACTCTCTCATGAGGTTTGCCAGCAGAGCCGATGTAGACGACGGCGGGACGCCTCAGGTAGCTTCTCGCCAGCCTCTCCACAGCTGGAGGCATAGTAGCAGTAAACATGACCGTCTGGAAGGGAAGAAAATATTAGAAAAACCTAAATACCAATGGTGGAAGAAGTATTCAGATGTGTTACTTTAGTACTAATATCACTAAAAAAGTAAGTAATATACAGTATGTAGCAAATTGTACTTGAGGTATGAAAAGTAAAAGTAGTTACTGTGCAATAAAAACGCTTTTGTTTTGAGATAAATATTCCCTCTGATACTGGTGCTGTATACATGTGTGTTGATGTTGCTGCAGTAATATGAAAACCTGAGTAATTTCCAGATGAACGTACTTGTCTGTATTTATGTTTTCCTGATTCAAAGTTCATCGTCATCTTCTCAGGGTCCTCGGCTTCATCCGTGTCTGGTTTCTGATTGGTCACTGGGATGTACTCCAGGATCTTCTGGACGTCAGGCTCGAAGCCCATGTCAATCATACGATCAGCCTCATCCAGGACCACGTAGGTGCAGCGGCCCAGGACTAAGTAGCGGTTCTCCAACACGTCGATGAGACGACCAGGGGTGGCAATCACAATCTGTCAGACGAGGAAAATATACAGTTGGTGTGTGTGTGTTCTGTTAGTGTCAGCATCATTACTCTATGAATCTACAGGCAGGACATGGATCACATAACTGCAATTTCACAGTTGTGTGAGAAATAATGTTAGTTCTCATTTTAATAAATTCTACAAACTACAGTTACAGTCACGGAAAAAATTATTAGACCACCCGTGTTTTCTTCAATTTCTTGTTCATTTTAATGCCTGGTACAACTAAAGGGACATTTGTTTGGACAAATATAATGATAACAAAAATAGCCCCTAAAAAGTTTAATTTCAGAGTTGATATCTAGCCATTTTCCATGTTTTCTTGATAATAACCAAAATCACTTCAGTTCTTACATCAATAGCTATGGCATTGTACTGCCAAAAACAGTGCTTTTAGGCATTCCATGTTTTCTTTTCTGTCTGTTTTAATCATACGATACACACAGGAGTTAGTACTTGATTGTGTAACCATTGTTTCTGATGACTTTTGATGGTCTAATAATTTTTTCTGCGACTGTAGTTGAAAATGCTGATGAAACAAGTAACAACAGAAGTGGAATCAAAGGCACTGTAGTGGCTGCCAAAAATTTCCAAAATTAACATTAAAGCTCTTTTATCTTTTCATGAAACTTTAAATAGCCATTTCAGACATTTTATGTTCCAGCCAATCACTTAAGTTCTGCACTCATTTTATTTGCTCAGTGTGAATGTATCTGTAAAACCACCGTCTGATTTTATTCCTGTGAAGTGTGGAACAGGTTTGTGGTACCAGAATCTCAACCCCTATCAATGTGCAAAAGGAACTTAAAACTTTTGATGTGGAATAAAGTTATCTTAGTCTTTACATTTTACTCATAATTTTTTTTCCCTTTCACTTAATAGTATGCATCTGTTTTCAACATTGTTTGGTCTTCTTGTAATATCTGCTTCATGTTTGTATGAAAGGTGTTCCATTAATAACATTCCGATGAAATTAAGGCAAACACTGAATATCTCACCTCGCATCCCATCCTGAGACGGAAGCCCTGGTCCTCTCTGGAGATACCTCCAATCACAGCCACTGTTCGGATGCCAAGTGGTTTACCAAACTTTATGGTCTCCTCTTCAATCTGCTGCGCCAACTCACGAGTGGGAGCCAGAATAACGGCGTACGGACCCTGATCAGAGTCTTCGATCCTGCAGAAAGAGCCAAAAATAGCATTAACATCTGGTGTCAATGTGAGTGAAAAGAAGGGGAGCCAGAAAAGAAGATCAAAGTTCAGAATTACCTGTCAATTTTTGGCAGGGTGGTAATCCAGACCAGCAGTGGAATCAGGAAAGCTGCTGTTTTACCGCTACCCGTTTCTGCCACACCAATGATGTCACGGTTCTGTAAACCAATGGGAATGGCCTGCCTCTGAATAGGCGTAGGATCCTGGAATACAAGAAGCCAACAATGTTACTTTAGATCAAAAATATTCACAACAGACTACAAAAAAAAAAAAATCACTAAAAGCTTTGTTGAGCTGACCTTGTAGCCACACTTGTCGATGACCTCCAGGATGTGTGCGGGCAGTGGGTATTCCTTCCAGTTCCTGATGGGGTTCGGGATCTTCCCTCCCTTGGTGGTAATGCTGTAGTCCTCTCTGAAGATTCGCCAGTCTCTGTCTGTCATCTCATCCAGCTTCTTCTGAGACCAGTGTCTGTCATCCCAGCGCTGTTTAGCTTCCTTCTTACGCATCTTCTTCAACCTCGTCCTGAACAGAATAACCAAAGCAGTCACTTCTTAGTATGTTGCATATTATGCTTTTGACAAAATGATCACGGTCTTATAAGATGATGCATTTACTCTTCCTGCTCCTTCTCTTCCAGTGTGCGCCTCTTTTCCATCAGGTCGCCATAGAAACGTGACTGCTCCCTTTTCTGTTGCTTCAAATCGATGCCAGCGATGAAGCCTCGCCCGTACAGTTGAACCTGGTGCTTTTCTTTGTAACTGTGGGACACAACATTACGATGATTGAACTGGTAGATATTCTGGTCAAACAAACACATGCCTTAAAGTGTGTACATGCAAACTCACATTGGGTTGTAGTCCACTGATGTATCTTCAGACGCATCCCACTCAAACACAAACTTCCTGTCATTGAGGTGGCGTGTCCTCCGCCGTTTTTTGAGACCGCCAAGGTAACGCTCCTGAAAGTCATATTGAATATAATTACATCCATCGTCTTTTATACAAAGATAATATTTGAGGTTCAGGTGAACAGTCATATGTAAATTTGTGTCTTATATGACTTTAATATTGAGTCAGAGGCACTGTTATATACTGTCTTGTAAATTGTCCTCATACAAACCTTGATAGCCTGGAGTTCTTTGCTCTTATCTTTTTCCTCTCTGAGCTTCTGTCTTCCATCATCTTCCTCATTCCCGTTGTTCTCCCGTTCCATCCGCTCTCTTCGCTCTCGTCTCTCTCTTTCCTGAGGATCCTCTGTAACCATATTCGTAAATTATAATTGAGACATTTTACTTAAAAAACCACAGTATCAACTTGAATGCCTGAAGGTTTTTACATACCAAGCATCTTGCGTCCCATGTCCTGGAACATTCTTCTCTTCTTTCGCTCCTCATCAATCATCTTCTTCCTTTCCTCCATTTGTAGCTCCCGTCGCTTGATAGCCTCAGCTTCACGTTCAGCTTTTGAGAGGAACTTAGGCTGAGTAGTGAGAGGAAAGTGATGAAAATCTCAGTGATTGTAACTCCTGCTCAGCTCATAGGGTTTGACACTACCTCACTCTTAAGTCTTTAAAAAAAAAAAAGCCATTTGGAAGAGATCTTCTCACCTTTGCTTCTGCTTCCTCTTCTGCCTTCTTCTTGGCTAGAAGCTCTTCCAAAGAGAGCGGCTGTACCTGAAGAGAAGAAACACATACAAAAGACTTACGGCAATGCTCTGTTAAACAATTCGGTAATATAAAAAGTTCACGGATTGGATTCATACCTTTTCTTTCTTCTTTTTATCATCTTCCTCCTCTTCTGTTTTTATATCTTTCTCTCTCTTTGTCTTTATGTCCTTTGATTTGGGTGAGAGACTCCTGTATGGAACAGAGGCAGACTGTATTGAATAGATGCAAAAACATCTAGCAAACTAATAATGAAAATCACTTATTTAAATTTTAATGTAATTATTTGAGTATGTGATTGACAAACTGTGTGTAGATTATAGTTATAGCCATATTGTAGACATAATCCAGATCTAAAATCAGCAAAAATGAAACAAAATCTACAAAAAAAAATCCAACAGAGCTGATTATCTAATAATTAAACATACCTGGACCTTTTGCTACGATCTTTATCACGTCTGTGGCCATCTCTGTCTTTGCGGCTCCTTTCTCTGTCCTTGTCTCTATCTCGTTCCTTATCTCTGTCCTTATCTTTCATACGACGGTCTCTGCAATTATAATGTACATCACACACAAAAGAAAGAAATCAAATTTACAGGACAAATTCAAATCCAGTTGTAATAACAAAACAAATAAAAAGACATTTAGACTGAACACTTCTAATTTGAATCAGGTGGGGGTTGAAGTTACCTTTCTGCAGATTTAGAACGATTGCGCTCACGTGATCGATGGCGTTTCCGTGAAGGTGAGGCCTTACGATCTCGTTCTCGTGAGCGGCTGCGTTTCCTCTCTCTGTCCTTGGTCCCAGAGGATTCAGCATCTTTTCTGTCATTTGAGTCAGCTGCCATCTAGAATGACAGAGGGCATGTATTATTTTGACACTCAGAATCTTCTTACATTCATTGTTTAACTATTTCTCTGTGTTTCCCTGGTAAGTGCCTATGAGCAGGAGTTGTAAAATATTTTAGAGCAAGTCCTGACTTGGTATCCAACATGTCCATGTACGAAAATGAAGTTTTCTCAACACAGTCATTGAAAATGTGCTTTAGGCAGATTGGGAAACACTATGTGCCCAGTAGTGAGCTTATCAAACTGATCAGTATTTACTAAGGGGCTGTGGATCTTTGACACAGAGAGGGGGGAGAGATATAATTTAAACTACGTCATTAAAGTTTTGTGGAAATAATATACTTGCTCTAAAATAATACTCTATGCAATATAAATTTTAAAATGTCTTGAAACTCGTGTGGACATCTATAATCGCGCATTTTACATCAACTTGAGCGTGTTTTGCACCTTTAAGAAGGTTCAAGGGCTACTGAACAATATTCATTCACAAAACTATGACAAAAATTGCGGATATGATGACTTCGAAACTGCACCGATTATTGGCTTTCTGTAACGAGTTTTAGTTAGCGTAAAAAAGTCTTACGTGTCAAATTTATCTCATTAACTGCGTTTGTCACCGTATGTCATTAAGGGTTGGGAAATAAAGCAAGTCATAAGGTAAGTAGAGTTAATAAAACAAGAACAGATAAAATAAGTTAGATCACATTGTTTAAAATGAGTGCAATGTGGACAAGTTAATCTACTTGCTAACAAGTTAGCATCTAAGCAAAGATCTGTAACAAACTACTCAAACATGCAATATTTTTAATCCAATTCAACTCCAATATCTTCAGTTTACAAAGCACAACACATGACTATTTGGTCCATAGTATTAAAAGCTTACCTTAATCAATCGTCAATAAAAACACTTGCGATGTATTTACGCTTTACAAAGACGCCATATTGCCCGCAACGAGCGAAAGTCCGCAAAGATTTGTGGGAGTTGTAGTATCAATTGCTGCCCACAGAGTGGAGACAAAGACGTTTACAACTCAATTTCCCGGCAATGGTAAAGCATACTTGGAGGACCTCCTAAGTGCCTGTTCAGAAATATATTTCTGAGTCTGAACCATTTTACATTTCAAGCACAAGGTGGCAACCGTGTACAAGTTAGCATAATAAAGATAATAGTATGTAGAAGACTTAGATTCTACAAAAAAAATATGGGTTAATTCACACCTAAAAGCGAAATCCAATGCACATTTTATGCTGTTATTGAATATAAATGAATGGCCAACTGAAATCTATACAGTTTAGTTTTACAGGGTAATTTAAAAATAAAAACCAATCTCTTAATATTGAATTTGACTAATGGCATTGTGCGGTGTGTTCCAGACTTGTGTAGGCCTATTTTGGACCTCATACTAGGTCTTTATTGGGGCCACACTGTCTGCTAGTAGGCTTCGACATTAAACACTTGGCTCCACAGCAGATTGACATGCAAGAGACTAGACTGTTTCCCCTGTAATCTAAACAATTCTCTGGTGTGTAGGCTACGTTCGTGCTCTTGCAGACAGATAAAAGACATTTCAGATGCTGCTTTGCTTGACTACAGTTCAGATTGGATCATTGCTGATTCATATTCCAGACCTGCCTTTACATCCACAGGGAGATCAAGAGAGATTTATGGAGCCCTTGTGAAGGTGAAACAGTTTCAGTAAGAACGGATCAAAGTTGATGGTATAAAAAATACAAAAGAGGCAAGATACTGGGGGAAAAAAAACAATGGACTGATAAAACAATAGATCTGGATTCTATTTCATATTTCTGTGCATTAGTAATTCTGTCTAATTAGCTTTTTATCATAGTTCTAAATAAACTTCAATGAACTCTTATCTTGAACATAATATTAATCAGCCTTTGAAAGTGCTATTAACCCTTTCATGCATAGCGGTCACTACAGTGGACAGTTATTCTACAGCTGTTCTTATATATTTATGGATTTTGTTGTTTTAGTTCCATATCAGCCAACACAGTGGATGCTTATACACCATCCCATACACTGACATTCATACCATTATTGTAAGTTTGCTGTTCAAGATAAACCTGATCTGCACTAACATGTTTGAGTGTAAATCAATTGCTTGTTATTGTTATTAAACTGCAATTAAAATGTTTTTATTGTTATTATTATTATTATTATTATTATGTTGCATATTATCTGCATGAAGTGAATAATAACTTGTATAATAGTATGTTAAAATGTGACAAAACAGCAGATTAGCAGCATTAAAAATGTTTTTTATATCATAGTTTTCGCACAATATATCAGTAAATACATGTTTCTTTGCTTCAAAAATTAAATGCATGGTGTCAAGATGGGTGGACATTTTTGGAACTCCATGAAAAATAGGTTCATAAAAAAAATTTCAACCGCATTGTTTTTTTTGAGTTTTTTTTTCATGTCTAAAGAAGAATAAAAACATTCAGGAAAAAAAATCTTGATTAAGGTTGTAATAATTCATGTATGAAAGGGTTAATGTCATACTGTTATTATGAAGGAGGTTTGACTGCTTATATTCCTTGAAAATTTGTTAATACTGATTCATTACATTACATGGCTTTTGACAATGTTTTCAGATTTCTTCATACTAGCCAATGGGCTAATTTGTCGGAACTGATTGATGGTGACCTTTTTGTCCTTTTTTAACACATGACTCAAACCCTGAAACATACAAAACTGTGGCAAAGATCTTGGCTTTTTAATCAGACTAAACACAGCAATGAAGTTCATCAAGTAAACTGCATAGAAATGAGGAAGGCGATTGCTGGACGCAGGCCTCAGGATAACCAACACGGAATACTGTTCACATATGTGTTCATTATAATAACCTAATGAGATGCAGATATGAAGTAATTAGCCATTGGATGAGTAGAAGGATGAACTCAGGACAACTGATGGATAATATTGACAGAAGTGAAAACATGGGGAGTGTAGAAACTTCCCATGAAATCACAGGCAAATTGTTACATCACATACATTAATGGACATTTGTTCTATTGGTAATTATACTAGCACCAGCTGTTCTACTTCTTAACAGTTCTAATTCAGTTTTCTGGGCATCCATGTGTCTCCCCCTACCCCCATCCCTACCCCCCAATCTCTCTCTCTCTTTCTCTTCCTTTACATTCTCTCTTTAACCCCAACTGGTCGAGGCAGATTTGGGATCTGCTCCAGGTTTCTGCCTGTTAAAAGGAAGTTTTTCCTCACAACTGTCACCAAGTGTTTTCTCCTGGAGGATTCTGTCGGAAACAGCTTTTTGTTTTATGACTGCCATGCTTATTCTATTAGCAAATTGTTTTATACTGTATTATACAGTTCCATAAAGCAAATTATCAGTGACAGTTCAATAGTTCAATTTATAAATATTATATTATTTTACATCTACAAATCAGAAAAATAGTACAGAAATGCCATTTTTAAAATAATATATCAATATAAAAGTTTACTTTGACTTGCATTTCATTGTAGATAGGACAAACATTTATCATGTTTCATATAATTTTCTAAATCCATGCCTGACATTCAGGCTGCAACAAAAAAAAGACAAAACAAAAAAAAAGCTCAAGGAAGAATTTAGGGCTAGTTCTGAAGTAAAATTATTGAGCAACAATGTGATTTAAAACAAAAGATATGAAAAGGTCATTGTAAACATTCTTGAGTTCAAAATAATCAAACTTAGGTAAGTTTTTTTTTTTTTTTTTTTAATCACAGGCAGTTAATGATTCTTTGGGTCCAGAAGCTGAACTGCTTTGAAACAGTGTTGTGTAATGAGAACTATTACCTAATTCTGATCGCCAACAGCTGATTATTGATATCTAATAAAGCAGAGCTTTGCATAAGCAGGAAATCAATATGGATGTGGACATACTGCTTAGCATCAACTTGTGTAGGCAAAACCATACATTTTTAAGACAAAGCATTGAAATGACTCTACTGATCCTTTTAATGCCATGGAAACAGCCTTTTCTATACACATGATTGGATGGCACAGATATTCATGTTATTCTTTTAAAAGGGCGGTCTCCAGATGTGTACATCAGGAGCCCTTATCCCATCTTCCATCTACAGTCAAATCCCTCTCATGTACCCCACATTCACCTCCCATCCCCCCACTCTCCCTGTGCCAGGCAGGGTTGCCTAATTAAACCGCCAGAGCAGTGACTCCTGACATGCCCTGAGGGTATGCCAAACAGGGCACACTGGCATAAAGGAGGGGTTAGATGTGATAGAGGTGAACAGTTCGCATAAATGGGGGTTCCATAATATTGGATGGGGGATGGGATGGGCATATCAGGAGAGTCTATTTACCTCTTGCAGAAATAAGGGGTCTTATCATTCCAACAGACCTAAGCTGAGCCCAGGTCTGCATGACCCTGGCTCACTTCACCGCATTTGGGACTAAAAAATATATGGCAGGCAGACTAGACAAACTGCTCAGTAAACAGAGCACACCCTGGCACATATTCATCCACCAATTCACATGCACATAATCATGCATGGACAGCCTTACATACACACACACACACACACACACACACACACACACACACACACTGACATATTTTTACTGGCACCATACTGTAATCTATTTTTTCCTGTTATTTTTGCTTCTGTGTTTGTTGATGTTGTGGATTGTCTATAATGTGACGTTTTAATGTCTTGTTTTGTGGGAAAACTCTATGTTCCTAAATAAATAATAAAGAATAATGAGACTGCACTGGCACAACAGCAATACATGAAAAACTGAATGGTTAAAAAACAGAAAAAAAAACAACAACAAAAAAACAATCAGATTTTACATATGTGATGAATATATCTTCTAAACCAACAACCACATTTAAAAGGTTGTATTCATTTAATATGGGATTTGACTGACATATTATTTTCAGTATGCTAATACAGATTTATGTGGTTAATATTAATGTGAGTCAGTCCTCAGGGTTCTGCAATGTACAGGGCTGTGGTGCCTGCTGTCTGGTGCTATCTGTGCGCTTCAATTGGTTGTGCACATGGAGGCCAAGAGAGGCCTGAGCCTGTCACACTGAACAATGCATCTACAGACATATATTAACAAAAACCAAATGTATTTTGTCTAGTACCATTCAGATCCTTTTTATTGTTATTCTCTTAACATAATCCTTTGTTTTCTTTTTCACTAAATCGACAAAATTTCAAAAAGTGAAACAAAAGATTCACAACCTGTAAAAATAATTTCATTATTCTTTATTCTTATGATGACATTATTGCAGCATTATTGCAAAGCGGGCATTAACAAACTTTTTCAGCTTCAGACACAAAAGGGAAATTTCATCTGTGCAATACTTACGAAAGGCAATGACATATGCATTGATTCTTCATTGTCCAAACAACCCACATCTTCCCACAAAAAGCAAACATGGTCATGGTCAAAAATGTTAATGATTATTTATCTAATTCCATCAAACTAAGTAAAGTAATATGTCAGGAAAAATGAAATGGAACTTTAGCTAATGGACTAAAATGATGAAATGATGGCAAAATTAGGTCCTGCAAACTACTGTAAAAAAAAAAAAAAAAAAATACCCTGAACATATGCACTTGATTTCTGCCTAATTCACATCACAGACTAGCCTGTGGGAAACTCCAAACTCTTCATTTTTTGACAACAGATTTCTGTCCAACATGACATTGTAGCTCTGCTGCTGTGCACTGATATCACCAACGTACAACAACAACAAACATCTGTTACTTTTTGAGAGCAGCTTTATTTCTAAAATGGCAGAAAACTACATAGTTCTGCTTATTTATCTCTGAGACTAATAAATAAAGATAGCTAGCTAGCAACACAAAAGTCACAACTAAAATACACAAGAACTCATTGAATCCCATGCTAACATACATTAGAAACATAACTTTATTCTACTTTCCTTTTTTAACAGTATGTAAGAAGATCTTTTAACCCTTTCATGCATAGCAGATATTCCACAGCTGTTCTCTTGTATATTCATGGGTTTTGTTGTTTTACTTGCATATCAGCCAACATAGTGGACGCTTATGCATCATCCCAAACACTGCAGTTCATAAAATTATTGTAACTTTGCTGCTCATGATAAACCTGATCTACAGTAACATGTTTTAGTGTAAATCAGTTGCTAATTGTTATTAGACTGTAATTAACAGTTTTCTGAAACAAAAAGTTCATTTATTAATTAATTTATTTATTTTTGCATATCCTCCTGAGACCCAGTAATGCATTTTGTCCTCTGTAGGGGACAAAAGTTTGATAGTTTCACTTAAAAAATGCTGTGCATTACAAAGGACATTCCATTAAAAAATCAATCAATAGATAAAAAAAAACTGTTGCATTATGCAGTTTGCAATCAAGACAATTTTTTAATGTAAAAAAGCTAAAACTGTCAAATTCCTGGGTCTCAGGAGGATATTATCTCCATGAAATGTGTAATAACTAATATTAGAGTATGATAAAATGTGAGAAAACATTAGCGATTTAGCAATTTGCGGCATTAAAAATGTTTTTATTTCATAGTTATCACACAGTATATCACTTTCTGATGATGAGTTTTAAATACATGTTTCTTTGCTTCAAAAATTAAATACATGGAGTCCAGCTGAGTGGACATTTTTATGACTCCACAAAAAATAGGTTCATAAAAAAATTAATTTGCATTATTTTTTTCATGCCTAAAGAGGAATAAAAACACTAAAAAAAAATATTGACTAAGGTTCTCATAATTCATGCATGAAAGGGTTCATTTTCAAGATCAAATCCACAAGAAAAGAGCTATTCCCTTCATTGTATTAGGAGAATGATTTCACATATCACACTGTTAGGCCTATATATTTTATTTGATCAGTTTGTCACCATATTAAGGAAGTCTGTGAACCATTTTAGGTACCGCAGTTTTAAATAGGCTAATAATAATACCAGAGTGACACAAACACAGGATACAACTGTTATAAATACACTATGAAAAAAACTTGTAACTCATTTAATACTGTACTATTTATTTAAACTGCACAAGCATACAGAAGGCAAGCAACATCTGGAGAGGGTTTATGACGGTCATATATGCTGATTGAACGACATAGAGGCAGATGCTCATATGAGACACTGGAGGATGCTTCATCCAGCTGAGCCTTTGACATACAGCCCTATTTTCTATCTACAGCCGGGAGTTATGACACTGTCAGAGCAGCTGTGGTGGAGCTCACTGACGTCCTGGATGTGTATGTGTGTATTCTGAGGGAATGTAACCTATATGTCAGTGTGCAGATATCTCATCAGTAACCAGGCAGCATAGATCCACAAGCCCCCATCCTCTCATCAGCCCTTTGCTTCCTTCTCTGCTGCTGCGGTACTGGAGAGGTCTGATAGGTTGATTGTGAGACCGCATCGTGTGTGTTGTTATGTGCGTCTTCTCTGCCACGTCTGATGGATGATGTGCTTATCTGGTAATGAGCCATGCTGCACCGCGTCCATTTTCTTTCACTCCCCAAGAGGGTTTCAGATGGCACTCACTTTCGCCTAAATCATCCTCCCTCTGGTTCCTGATCCTGATCCCCAACAGCTCACTGTCTCTGCTGCAGGCACCTACGTATCCATCCATGGAAGAAGGGACGAATGTCTAGACTGCACAGATCAGTTACTACTGACCTGTTCATTAGTTTGCGTCACGTGTGTTGTTGCCAGACGTGTGTTGGCCTGTACAAATCCATTTTCAGGCATGGATTGATTTGCAGAAAATGCTTCATACATGTCTGTAATTTTGTCAATAAAGCAGCAGTGTAGCTTCCCATCTCCTCATATTCAAGTGATATTTTCTTCAGGCATTCTCATCTAAAATATTAAATAAAAATTTGAATGAGATATAACCAGAAATGTACTCAGAGGAAGATAAGAGCAACAGGATAATGTGCAGCAAATGTGAAACAAACATGACAAAAATTAACAATCCTATCCTATCCTACTATATATAATGCACGTTCTGTGTCAGATCGATCGATGTTGCAGCACAGGAGGGCATTTGTACGGATTTTCCTCAGCCTTCACAGGCCTGATCGCCGCCAAACTCGCCAAACATTACCTGACTATCTACTAGGCACAATTTTATGTCCATATTCAAATGTTGTGAGGTATGCTGGGCGATTTTAGCCTCTTTCTACTTTGAATTCTTCATCCCTGCTGCCATACTCCATTTTTGCCAGTGTTTATGCTGCCGTTCATGAAATTTCTACTGCTAGCAGATGATGCTACAATGTGAAGGCTGCAGTTCACTACCGCTGTATGAATTTAATCATGCTTCACAGACCAAACAAATACATGCTCTTCCCTTCATGCCTCACATGTTGGCTCCAATTATTACCTGCACAATGCATGATTAAATGGTAGTTTACAAATGGATAGTGGTGGCAGACAAGTTCTTCTCATCATGCTATCGTACAGTGGCACCACGGGTACAATGCCGCTAGTAGTAATAAAAACACCATAGACTATATACATATACAGGGTGGGGAAGCAAAATTTACAATAAACATTTAGTTGTTTTTTCTCAGCAGGCACTACGTCAATTGTTTTGAAACCAAACATATATTGATGTCATAATCATACCTAACACTATTATCCATACCTTTTCAGAAACTTTTGCCCATATGAGTAATCAGGAAAGCAAACGTCAAAGAGTGTGTGATTTGCTGAATGCACTCGTCACACCAAAGGAGATTTCAAAAATAGTTGGAGTGTCCATAAAGACTGTTTATAATGTAAAGAAGAGAATGACTATGAGCAAAACTATTATGAGAAAGTCTGGAAGATACTATTAAAGAAGAATGGGAGAAGTTGTCACCCGAATATTTGAGGAACACTTGCGCAAGTTTCAGGAAGCGTGTGAAGGCAGTTATTGAGAAAGAAGGAAGACACATAGAATAAAAACATTTTCTATTATGTACATTTTCTTGTGGCAAATAAATTCTCATGACTTTCAATAAACTAAGTGGTCATACACCGTCTTTCAATCCCTGCCTCAAAATATTGTAAATTTTGCTTCCCCACCCTGTATACATAAGAGGCAGAATTGCCGTATGTCAGCCAGTACATGTGGGAGACAAACACAAAAGAGCTGCACTATTGTGTAAAGCAGTGTAGTAGAAAACAGTGAGGTTCAATGATGTGTCCACTGTCCTTGTATCAGCAGCATCTGAATTATAACATCCCATCTGCCCAGTTTGCAGAATTTTACATATAATGGGGAATAACTGACACAGAAATGTCATAGGTTCATCTTTGGTCCATGTCCTACACTTAGAACAAAGTTTCATGAAATTCAGTGTGGTAGGTTGTGCATAAACCCTGAAAACATATGGAAACACAGCCATACACACAAACATCTATTATATGTGACATGCAATCACAACATTTAAAACTGAGAACACCAAACTACGCCTTATTTCTAAAAAATACACCCACTGCACCTGGAAAAAAATCGGTATTCAGTACATATGTTGGAGGATAAATATGATCTGCCTGCCTTTTGCCTGACTCCTTGTTTTTACTTTATGCATTTATTTTTCTTTCTTTCTCGCTCTTTGACTGCCATCCTAGTCTTCTCAATGCCCACACTCTGACTGCTGGGACTTTTTTCTTATGCCAGAGGTCCAGAATGTTGGTGGTATGACCAGAATGATCACCACAGATTGGTATGAGTCCTTTTTTTTGTCTGTTTTTTGTACTTGTGTGTAGTTCTTTTTTTTTCTTTTAGTGCTCTGTTTGTCCATTTGATATGTGTGTGTTTATGTGGATGTATTTGTGGGGATGCCACCTGGATTGGGGGGGGGGGGGGTCAAGTTCACAACTTTTGTAAAAAAAAAAAAAAAAAAAAAAGCTTTAATGATGTCAATGTTGTTTATATGGAAAAATGATAAAATTGTAAAAAAACAAACAAACAAAAAAACACTCACTGCAAATAGCCCACCAATTTCATGCCAGTGCATAAGAAGCTTGAAAACCATTCTCCAAAGTCTTTTTCAGATGATGATGGTAGTCTTTGAGTCCCATATCCACTATGGTCATGCACTATAATCATGCCTTAAAGCAATCTGTCATGGAAGACAGATTCACACAGACATGTACTGTACACCAGCCAATTTCTGATAACAATATGCATGCATGTGTGTGTGACAGAGAGGCAAGAAGAGTTAGAAACTGCAGAAAAAGATAAGGGGGGGAAATAGTAGACAGACTGGCAGACCGGTTTATCCAAAAGACAATTAAATCACTCTTCCATTTCGAGCTGTAGAAAATCAATGTTAAAGCAGACGAGAAATGCAGTTTATCTAAGCCTGCTGATACAGAGTGTATTCACACAATTGCCTTGTTTCCTGTTGGTCATGAGTCACTGCTATATCCTGTATGTGATAGTTCATGAACGGCAAACATTCAGCCACTTCATCCATGTCGTATTATCAGCGGGTAAGATGTGACAGTAGGAAGTAGTCGCAGTGATCCTGATAAGAACCAATATCAGTCCAGTGAAAGACTAAGCAAATACGTTGAAAGAAGGTCAGAGATGATTACATAAGAGAGAGCAAGAGAGATGGAAACTGCAGCTTCGTCTTGAGAAAGAAATAGTGAAATAATAAGTTTTACTATTCCAACTGAAGACATTTTGTTCTGCACTTGTAAGGATCTAGATAAAATACGTTCCTTAACCTGTAAAAATGATGCCTGTGACACATATTCAGGCATCAAATGTCCAAGCTGTCCAAGTAGAATGACAGTAAAATGGAAGAGCAGAAAATGGCAAGTATTCATTTTTAATCATATATATAACATGACGTGTGCATGTGGAATTGGTACGTACTGGGGGAGGGGTTGATCCCCAAGGCTGTGTTCATGCTTCAGCGGTGTAACATTCAAAGGCTTATTTTGACAACATACTGTGAGGCTGCCGTCATCATCTGATTGTCGTAACAGTCCAATGGTTTGTAAAATACAGACCTGATTGCAGTTTTCACCAGGAGCTATTTTTCTTTTCTTTTTTTCTAGTTAAATAAGGTCAAATCAGTTGTTGTTTCAGTCAGGATGTTATCACGGCCTTTAGTAAGTGGGCGAACTGATGCACCCTTGACCTGTGTCTATGTAGACATTACAGAAATTAGACAAAATACAGGTCTTGAATTGGATTAACTTCCCCAAATCAACTTTTGTTCTAATTTGATAGAATTAGGACTGTGAAATATGTCGTTTCTAAATCTGTTACATGTAGTGTTTCTTTAACCCATAAAGACCCAAACAGCTACTGATGTAAACTGTTTAATACCTGTTGATCAACTAATTTTATCAATACATGTAAATAATTGGTGTATAATACGGTTTGTCATCTTTTCGTGGTCATCAGATATGACCCATTTGGACGTTCAGAGGCTCCGTAGTGAACGTGAAAACACTGTCATCTTCTACAACATTGATTCACCAGTCAAACCCATGGAGTTTGATGAATGACAGTGGATGGAGACAATTGTTTTATGTTCGATTAATGATATATTTTGTTGAATAAGTCCTCTTTTCTTGTTTTCTCTGTTTCTGGTATAATAAAACAACTTTAGGAACATCTACATGATCGGAAAACTAAATATAGGAAAATACATGATTTATAGTGAAAAAAACAGAAAATACAGAGGATTATATACAATAAATGGTGAGAAATTAATTAAGAATGATTAAGTAGATAGAAAAATTAATTTGAAAACTGCCACAAACAAAGTACTGGGTCTTTATGGGTTAAACTCAGACATCAGGATCCAGAATATATCAGCCAAACATTGGTCTTGGCCATGTTACTGACATTAGCTTTTGGCAAGTATAGAAACATTTCACTCATATTTATCTCCTGTGTTGCATTAAATATTGTTTCATAGATTAAATATTGATTGGTTGATCTTTCTGGTTGATTCGTTCGCATTTGAAGACAGAATGACCTGTTATTTTTATATAATGAAGATCTTTGTTTCCCACAAAAAGGGGGATAATAATAAATATCATCAGTATCAACATCCGGTATCAGTCATATCATTATAATACCAGACTGTGAGAAAATCAGCCCAATGTGCACCAAAAGTCATCACTCAGATTAAAACATAGTCAAATACCTGAAATAAACACTTACAGATGAACATAAGACATATTTATTTAAATAAAAGTCTCAAAATGAAAATAGCATATGACAATAACCAATACAGAATTCAATCAATAATTTAAGCCAAGTTTGGCAACTTCATACAAACATTTTCTTTTGCTTCAGTAACATTCTTTTGGCATATTTTTATACAAACAGGTTGAAGTGGAAGGATATGTACAAGAAAAAAAGAAACTCAGAGAAACTGAAATGGCAGTTGTATATTCAACAAAGACAAAGAGCTTGTTAAGGACAGCATGATGTTCAAGACAGAACTGAGAAATGATATAATGCCTGCAGAGCAACAGAGACAGTGTTAAGTTTATGTATCAGATCACATGTTGCTTCTAACAACCCACTCACGGCTGTTTCCAGCATGAGGTCTTAAACACCACTCACAGACCTTCTACAGTCCGCTGCTCCCTGAAATGTCCGGCCATCACCTTCGCTGTGGCTCGTGTCTAATGCTACAAATAAAAGGTGAGGCGCCCTCTCTCAGAGCCATCCCTCTCTCTCTGTGAGACAGGAGCCCCGCTCACGCCTGCCCCTGCTCCCACTGTTGCTAGGCAACACGTTAAATTCCAGTGTTCTGTACATCCAAAGAACTCTGGGCTTCTCAGCGCAGACCTACAAATCATCAGGTTCTCCATTAGCTGAGCTGTCACCAGCCGTTAATGCCAGAAGACTCAAGTGAATACTAGAACAATATCAGCAACTACAAAAAAAAAACAAACACCAACGACAGACAGTCACAAGCAATCGGAAACATCTAGAAAAGCTATTTGACATGGAAAACAGCAAGAATACCTTTTCATGGTGGTTGAAAATCAGAATCAAAATATTTTTAAAGCATAAAAAGCAGGAAAAATCTTGTTCTTCAGACAGGACCAGCCTGTTTGTGTGATCATTTATAACCGTCCCTTTCCAGTTCAGTATCAGCTCAGGGACATGTAGCGTTACTGCAGCTTTCCAGGCCGTAAATGGCAGCAGGGGTGTCGTAGATAACTCTCCACATTAAAAAGCCACCTTAAGCAGCATTTGGATCTCATTGAAGCCTGTGGGGACTATTAGTCATGAGGCAGAAGATCAAAATCTGATTTAAGACCCCTTTTTTTGGCACATCACACTAAATTTAACTGGCTATGTAAAAATACAGTGTTATTTAATAAATAGTAAAGAAGAATAGTTCAATCTTTTGCCTGCATTAAGTGTTAAAATGGTTTCAATTCAGTAACTTATATTGTATCAGGGAATATTGAGCTGATGGATCATTAATGTAACACCATTAAGAATCAAGGCGGATGGTTAAAACACAAACCATTGAGGACTGAAGTACAAAGTATTTGTTTTTGTCGCAACATGTCCCCCCCAGACCAGTTTGTGGCTCATGTGAATGCTGAGTCACATTGCGCTCCTTCAGATGTGCTCTCAGTTCATCCTCCCACCGCCTTTGCAAATGAACACTGAGCTTGCCAAATCGCTCCCTTCTCTATCCTTTTCTCCAGTGTCAGCTTTAATTTATGAAGGAAGCACTGTGAATGGTCGGCGGAGGAATAATTTCTTTTAGGGTCGCTGTTTTGAATTCCCCAAGCCACATTTCTGTAGAAACTGCTTCCTGTCACTGTCAGATTTTACATTTCATCTTGTCGCTCAGACCACGTGCTGACCTCAGGAGACATTCAGATTAAGAGATGGAGAGGAAAGGGCACCGCGATCAGAATTTCAAGTGGGACTCATCAGGTTAATGCAGTGAAATGCAGTGTTTACAACCACTTTCCCTATGGAAAAGAGAGGGTACTGACCTTATTTGAGCAGACTCTTGCAGCATTTACTGCATGTGAGGACCAGGTCTGCACCCTGAAGTGCCTGCTCTGCTGTCTTTTATACAAGCGTGCAGGATTACAATACATACAAAATGCCAAGGAATTAATTCGGAATAGATTCAACATCAAACATTTCCAGTCTTTCTCTGCACCATGTGTGCTGGTGGCAGGTCATGGTCAAAATATTAATGTCAGAGTTGAACATAAAAAGCAGTCTTTTTGGAATATTGAGCAGGGGGTTTTGGATGGATGCTGCAAGGAAAAGAGAAGCCTTTCTAAAAATCCACATCAAAGATCTCTTCTCCTTACACCGCCTTCTAAACCTGCTTCAGTCTACTTGCATTCACATGATAGAGCAGCTCCTGGACTTGTCCTTGCTGAAGGTGGAAGAAAGGAGCTCTGTCTTGCTGGGCAGGTGTAGGAGTCTCTTGGAGAGGCGGCGGACAGGGCTGGGTTTGTTAGCAGGCTGCAGTTTGTCCATACAGGCCAAAGCTGCGGTACGGAAAACACTGTGGATGCTCTTCTCTGATGTGAAGGCTGAGCACTCCAGGTAAGCCTCTGCTCCCAGCTGCTTGGCCAAGGAAGATCCCTGTATGTACATGAAGGATAAAGACTTTTAGGAGTTTTTTCCTCACGTGAACTAAAGGTAGAAGAAGGAGGGTTTAATGATAAAATAGATACACACTGGAAAGTACTGTGAGTCATACCTGACTTATGACACTGATGCACATGTATAAAAACATACTGGATGACTTAAAGTAGGTCAAATAATGGGGAATTTTGGGATAAACTGGGCACAAGGATCCCAACTTAGACACAACTGAAACTTAAATAGACACAAAAAGAAGGGAAGGAAGAAATCATGGAACAAACCTGTTCATGGGAGATGGGAGCCTGCTTCTGATTGGACAGCTCTATGCGCGTGCATACATCTGTTCGCAGGTCTGTCTTACAGCCTATTAGTAAGATCCGCGTACTGGGACAAAAGTCCTGAATCTCTGCTTTCCACTGCAAAGGAAAATACGTCACCAGAGTGCCATTAGTCATTAACTCTTGTGAATGTAATTGAGGGGACTGCTACATGCAAAAAGCATTAATTCATAATATCATTATACAACAGTCATCTTTGCACTCCATACCTTTTTAAGCGCAGCATCTACTGTGTCTGGTCGGCTGATGTCGAAGCATAAGAGCACTGCATCTGAGTCACTGTAGCAGAGGGGCCTGACGTTGTCGTAGTATGGAGAACCTACAAGGTAAGAGCAGTGACAAAGTCAGTACATACTGAAACAGCATCGTGAGCGTAGTTTATGTAGACACATAAGGATACAGGATTAAAATTTTCTTTCTGAGAATTGGCTAATATGTCTCACTGTCCCTCACTCATGGCCTCTAAAATACTGTTAACCTTTCTAGTACTTGACTCTGTTTGCCATCTGAATGCTCCATTTAAAAAAAAGCTTCAAAACAGAAGAAATGATAAGCACGTAATGATCTTTAAAAGGGAAAACTTTTACTAAAGCGCTGAACAGAAACAAAGTGACTGAACCGGTTGAATCCTGCTTTGACACTACTATAATGTTCTATCACAATCATCCCACACACATTCACACAGTACAAACACAAACAGACACATACATCTATGCCAAAATGATAAGAGAGCAAATAAAGCCTGACGCCCTCCCACAGACAGGAATTTTTCCAGTAAAGAAAACTAAGACACTGACTCACAAGCAGTGTTTCCATTATTAGGCAAAAGTCAAACCAACTCTTGGTTCGACAGAAACTTGGTCTTACAAAGCCAGCAGCAAATTTATTCAAATTCAGTCCCAGTAACAACCAGTTCTTTGAAAAGTATTAATCTTAATGAATAACGTGAGATGAAAAGCTGTTTTATGGTGAAAAAAACAACAACAAAGAAAAACATCAGTTTGATCGGTTTGGGGATGATTTATAATCCTGATGATACATCCTATTAACTCCTATTTACCAAAAAACACTAAACTCACATCACACGATTCATCACATCACTTCACCGTCTATTCTGAATGTTGTTATGACAGTTGGGTGTGAAGGAAGCACATTTTCTTCACATTTCCATAAAGTGTTGAACTATATGTAGCACTTCTTAAACCCTCAGGAAGGCTCCTGGGATAAAAACAGGCTGCCAGGATGTCCGCTCTCTATTGTCTTCCCTCTGCCACCTAATCACCCCCCACACACCAACAATAAGATTTAATTTCCTACTCCGGTCTTCTGGGGTTAAATATGCACCAAGCTCCTTCCTCACAAATAAAACCATATAATTATATCAGTCGCAGATACTTCTAAGACAATGAACTTCGAAGTTCTCTGACACATTCAAAAGAATTCCTTTTATTTTTCTAAAATGCACTCTGATGTTACCCTCAAACTGCACTGCTATTCAAGCAATCTTTCTGCTTTTTCTCAGCCTGAATTTCACCTTGAATCTGAAAAGTAGGACAACTTATACAACTGAAATCTATCAATAACTTTTTTTTTTTTGGAGTAGGAATCAAAGTGCCCATCACATAACTATCCAGGGTGATGTAAGGCTTGAGAAAGAGGAGGCAGAGAGATCTAAAGAGGACACAACATCTAGAACCTACTACCTCCCACATAAAACAGCCCCCCACTTGGACACACAAACCCCTTTAGTTGAGCAAACATGAGCTACTCTGTCAGATGAAAAGTGAATGAAATAAACTGACTGTTCCTCCTAAACCAAAAATAAATAAAACTATTCAAGACACATCAGATATTTAAATGATAGTTAATTTTACTGCATTAGCATTAAAATTAAAACACCTTGAGCAATACTGTACAGAAAGATAACAAAAAGGAAAAGACAAATAAGGATAGGAAGGAACTTTGTATTGCATCTAAAATGTAAATAGATCTTATGCAATGTTTCCTCTGTGAAGGGTGACTGTCCAGAAAGTTTTTACTCCGTGGGAGATAAACAGACAAACCTACATTAGTTCAGTGTTGGTTTCAGTTATGTAAGACCTTTTTTTAGGCAGCACACACCATAAGGCAGCAAGGAGGTCATGCTCATCTATTCTCTCAGTATCCCTCACTTGTGCCTTCTGTTCACAGCGACTGCAAGCCATGCACATACACACTGTAGCACACAACAAAACACACAGGCTTGCCTACACTCTCACAGACTTCCACCCCCTGCATAGCTGAGGCAACCCCCTTTCCCCTGTGAAACAGCCCCTCTGCAGGACTACTGGCATGGGCCAACTTCCTCTGAGCACTGTGCTTTAACCAATCCTGTTATCAAAGGAAGATACAGCCAGTAGGATGGCTTTATAGTTGAGTTTATTCACATAATTCATAAAAGACTCAAAGAGTCTTATTCATTGTCCATTCACAAAATGCACAGAACATACAGAGATCTGAAAGTTTCTCTCTCAGCTTTGCAATAAAATGCCACCCAATTAGAAAAAAAGAGATAAAAATAGATTAAGAAATAAATAAATTAGTATAAAAGATAAAATAGACACTCTAAGTAGATATAACTCTAACCTATTTACAATAGTGGCAGTAATGCAAATACAGTAACAGTAAAGGTGCCAAGATGTTATTAGGTCACATTTAACATGATTGAACATGTTAAACTCCCTCTCAGTTTTTTTTTTTAAATTATGAAACAAAAACAGTTTTGACAATATTTGTGGTTCTTATATGATAATGATAAGCCTGCAGTGTTATTTTCATGGGCATGAAAAAGGTTTTTCCAGATAGAGGTGTCAGTCATTGTTGACATTTGTATGAATCTGACCATCATTTTAAGACAATTAAATCACTCACTGTGTCTGATCTGTCCATATTAAATTAAAACATTCTAAAACATCATTATAAAAGACTATAATGAGCTGAAATGAACTAAATTAAAACAAACCCTTCTCTCCACTGAAAGGACTGACCATTCTGTACATTTTACATGCAGGTGTCATCTTGGATAGGATACATTCTACTGTACTAACACACAAAGGCATTACAATATATGTGCTAATACATTTCAGGGCCACAGTATAACATACAGAATGCTTAACATTAGAAGTTTTACCCACTCTCAAATTATTAAAGGATCTTCTACTGGGGTCTCATCTGTGTTTTGGACTCTAGATGACTTGAGGGCCTCTTAACCATTGTCTAATCCACTGGTAATCCACTGTTTTCCCTATCTGCTGTAGAACATCTCCCAGCAGATTTCACAATGAAAAGCTGCTCAGTTGCATCAAAATAAGACAGACAGATAGTGACGTGTGCGTAAACAGCAACACTGTCAGTAACACAATGGAAAAAAACATGACTTCATTTACACCTGGCTCCTGGCTGAGTCGGGACTGTAAACAAGTTGGCCTGAGCACAAACACTGGGCGTCAAAGCACAGAGAGAACATCAAATAGACAGAGAGTCAAAGAGAAGAGAGAAGATTTACAGACCTGATGTGTCCCAGAGACTGAGCTCAACACGCTGGTCTTCCAGCTCCAAACAGGCCGTGTAGTTCTCAAACACAGTAGGGACGTATGTCTAAAAGAGGACAATTAAAGGAAAGAGCTTAGGAGGCAATAATGACTAAGGATTTTAGTCATGTATGACCCATATAGATAAAGGAAGTCAAACATGTGGTCTGGGGGCCAAAAACGGTCCACCAAAGGCTCCAATCTGGCCTGTGGGATGAATTTTTTAAATGCAAAAATTACTCTCACGATATTAACAACCAAAGGTGTCAAACTCATTTTATTTCAAAGGCCACATATTTGATCTTATGTTGACCAGACCAGTAAAATAATAACATAACCTATAAATGATGACAACTCCAAATTTTTCTTGATTTTAGGATAAAAAAATAAAATGACATTAAAATGTTTACATTAAAAACTATCCTTTCACACAATATGTGATTAATTTAAACAATCATGAACAACCTGAAATGTCTTAAGAAAAATAAGATAAATTTTAATAACATTATGCCTGTTACTAACTGTTTTGTGCCTCCGTAGATCCAGTGTGATCTGTAAGTTGTAATGCACATGTGTAAATGAGAAGCTGAGACATAATATATTCAAATTGTACTTATGTTTTTTAAGAAATTTCAGGTTGTTCATATTATTCACATTTTTTAAAGGATAGTTTGTGGATGTAAACATTTCCATTATATAACTGTACTTTTTTCACTCTAAAACATGACACAAGTTTTACTGGTCTGGCCTACTTGAGATCAGATTGGGCTGTGTGTGACCCTTGAACTAAAATGAGTTGACATAGATATTGATTAATCCTATAATCATTAAACAGATAACAGAGAACCTAAAAGCTAATGTGATCAAATTATTTAAGTAATTAACTCTGACCAGATCAAACTCAACTGATTGACAAGATTTTTTTTTTTTTTACATGCAGTGTGAAATTAACCCAAACATCCACTGATGACCAAAACAATCTACTGATCTAAAATATTTAATAATACTACTACCACTAATCCTATTAATACATGTAGATAATTCAGGAAAAATGCAGTTTCTCAGATTTTCGTGGTCATCAGATGTGATCCATCTGAACATTTAGAGGCTCCTTATTGAACATGAAAACACCTCATCAGCAACATTGACGCATCAGTAAAACCCATAGTTCCACAAATGACAGGGATTGGGGACACTTGTTTTTATATTCAGCTAATGATATATTCTGTTTTAAAAAAAAAAGTCACTTTTGTCCTCATTTCACCAATAACCTCTGAATTTACAGTGAGCTTTAATGAAAATCTACGTGATTAGTAAATTAAATATAGGACAACACCTGGTTTTCACCAAAAAATGATAATATTATAATAAATGGCGATAAATCACTTGTGGAAAAATAATAAAATCATTTGGAAATTGTAACAAAAATAGCTGTGGGTCTTTACGAGTTAAATAGTCCACTTCTTTAGTTATAGGTATTGTTATCTTTTCCAAACTCGTATCCTATTGACTGAATATTAAACAGTGTGAGAGCAGATATTCTTCCTCCAGATGCACAATAAATTAAACACAGTATAGATTAAGGATTAAACCATATATCTTCTTCTCTAATCCGGGTAGATACGATACTGAGGACACATCACACGTTGCGTTGAAGTGTCGTACCTCTGGATAGCAGTCCTTGGCCAACACTTGTAACATCGCCGTTTTACCGCATTGGACGTCCCCGACCAGCACCAGTTTACAGCGGGCTACAAAAGGCTGAGTGAGTCTTCTTTCCTTCATACTGAGGGATAGATACAAATGAAAGGAGTCGGAGTGGAAATAACGGTGGTGAAGTTTAGATCCCGTCCGCAGCGGCAGTGCGCACCCTTCGGCTCCGACAGTCTGACCCGTCAGTGAAGGAAACACTGCGGAACTTTATACGCTCGCGCCAACCAATGAGCGCAGCGCCACGCGCCATCCGCCAGGAGGACAGTGGAAATAAGCGGTAGTTATCAGAGGAGGGGAATGTGGGTTTATTAGAAGAGGGGACGGGGATGTAGATATGAGGTAGAATGAATGAATGTATACTTTTCAAACACAGCCCCATGTTTGGGATTATATCCTGACCAACAGAAAAATCTTTATAAAAGCCAAATCTCACAACTCTAGGTAAATATATCATCCTAAATATACAGTAGAGTTCATGTATGGTAGAATTTATGGAGAATAGAACAGCAGACAGGGAGGGAGAGTCATTCTTATAAGTGTTAGTGAATTGCAGTATCTATCATGTCTTTTTTTTTTTTTTTTTTTAATTTATCCTCTTTATTTCAATAATAATGACATTTTCTTAACAATAAGCCCTTTAACCCCATGAGAGAATGATTGTGTACTTTTCAAGCACAGTCCCATGTTTGGGACTATACATCCTGATCTACAGAATTTTTTTTTTACAAAAGCCAAATCTCACAAATCTGGGTAAATATATCATCCTAAATATACAGTAGAATTCATGTATGATAGAATTTATGGACAATAGAACAGCAGACAGAGAGGGAGAGTCAGTCTTATAAGTGTTAGTGAATTGCAGCATCTATCGTGTCATTTTTTTAAATTTTTTTAAAAATTTATTCTCTTTATTTCAATAATAATGACATTTTCTTAACAATAAGGCCTTTAACCCAGTGTTTTTCAACCTTGGGGTCGGGACCCCATGTGGGGTCTCCTGGAATTCAAATGGGGTCGCCTGAAAATTTCTAGTAATTGCTAAAAAACCAAACAAACAAATAAACAATATATGGTGAGTTGAGAGAGACAATCCTAATCCATAAAAGACATGACAAACTCTGAAGCTGAAACTGCAGCACTGTGGTATTGTTTATCCGTCAAATGTTCATTGTGGTCGGTTTCAGATGCTGCAGCTCTTTCATAATTCATAGTTTGAGTTCTTGTTTGTTCAGTATTAATTGTCAGCCTTGTAAATCCAAGCTGGACTGACTGTACATATCCTGACCAAGGAAAATCCAATTCTTCCTTTGTTTTACTTTACCTTGATTCACTGCCTCCGTCCACAATAATATACATTATATAGACTAAATGTAACCAAAATTAACGTTTATTTCCAACACAGTATAGCAAACTATTGCATGATCAATAACAAATGAATTTTAGCCAAAAAAATGTTTCTGTTTTGAATGTCTGGGGTCGCCAGAAATTTGTGACGTTAAAATGGGGTCACGAGCCAAAAAAGGTTGGGAACCACTGCTTTAACCCCTTAACCCCATGAGACGTTATTCCAGCTAAACATGCTGCTGCTGAAGTGTCATAAAAGCTGCTGTGAATATGTGCTTATGCTTTTTTTCTTCAGTGGTTTTGCTTTACTGTGGGTTTTTAGTCAAAACACGGTGGAATAACAGAAAAAGACAAAGAGGTTCACAGATTTTTACTAAATAAGACACTCAGAATGTACATCAATAAGTGATCCAGGATGTATACCATGAGCTGTGAACTGGGACACATGGAACAACAAGTATTTGAATTTAAGCCCAGTAGTTTTTGCTTTTGGTCTCTTTTTCTAAATCAGTCTAGCTGTTTTCTTGCCCCTGCTAGAACTCCAATAAGCAGTTACATGGTGAAAACTTGGTAAAAACACAGTTTAAAAAAAAAAAAAAAAGTAAAATCACCATAACACTGCAAACAACAGTAAAAACAAAAAAACAACACAATGAAAACAGTGTAAAAAAAAAAGCCCTAACCTTCTATTTTTATACTGAGTTGGTCTCATTCACTGCTCAGTGTTCTACCCCCATTTTACAGGCAGCGGGGGTGCACTGAGCGTAATTCACTAAATAACTCTGGAGACTGGGACTGAACACCTGTGTAGCTTTAAGAAAATCATGTATTACTGCGGCTGATAATAAAAAGACATAAAGATGGACTGTGTTTCAATGGTAAAGGTCATGTGGTCTGACAAGTCCAGACTGACCCTGTTCCAGAGTGATGGGTGCAACAGGATGAGAAGAAAGGCAGATGAAGTGTTTACCCATCATGCCTAGTGCTTACAGTACAAGCCTGTTGGGGCAGTGTTAGGATCTGGGGTTGATTCAGTTGGTCAGGTCTAGGTTCACAAACGTCATGATTAAAAAATGAGGTCAGCTGACTACGTGGATATACTGAACTAGTGCGTTGACCCGTGGGGATCCACAGGTTGTAGATGTGGTAGTTTGTATTCATTCATTCATTTTCTGAACCCGCTTTACCCTCACTAGGGTCTCTGGAGCCTATCCCAGCTACTTATAGGCGAAGGCGGGGTACACCCTGGACATGTCGCCAGTTCATCGCAGGACTGACATATAGAGACAAACACTCACTCACACATTCACACCTATGGACAATTTAGATTAACCTATCAGTGCATGTCTTTGGATGGTGGGAGGAAGCTGGAGTTCCCAGAGAGAACCCACAGACACAAGGAGAACATCCAAACTCCACATAGAAAGGTCCCACCCCCATCGATTGGTGTTGGAATCAAACCCAGGAACTACTTGCTGTGAGGCACTGCACCACCGTGTGGTAGTTTTTAGGCTATTGTGTTTTTTATGCTGTTGTGTATTGGTGTATGCTGTACCACATTTTTCCAGCAGTCACCGCCATAGCGTTCTGGCCATGGCAATGTGACTGTATTCCAAAATTACTAATATCTCCCAAAATATAAGTCCAATCAACTTCACATTTTTGCTACTGTCTTTCTTGACCAAAAATACATAATTACGCCCAGTGTTAGGAATAATGGCGTTAAAAATAGCGACGTTACTAACGCCATTATTGTTTTCCAGAAACGGGTGATCTAATGAATTCCTATTTGAAACGTTACAATGCTGCTACCGTTACCGGCAGTGAAATGCAGTGCGTTACTATGCACTGATATCTAACAGCTGTTATCCATCCTGGCTTGCCCAAGTGTGACATTCGCGGACGAGTTGAGTCTTTTCAGTGAACGATAAGAACTGATTCGTTTCAAGTCATTTGTTTACGAGCCGTTCTTATATTCACATTGCCCACACTGCCTTCATGCTTCACCTGTGTGTCCATGAGTCTGAGTTGTCCTCGCTACCTTCACCTGAACGACTAATGACATGTCCGAGTTTGAGTTGTCCTCAGCACACCCCATGCACTTGAACGCAGCTACGTGTGCAGCTAATTTAGGGGAGGAGCTATCAGTGACAGTCCGACTGACTGGACTGGAGACATTTACTGCTGGTTCAGGGAAGAGCGACTGAAAAAAGTAGAGATGTGGGATTAAATGGAGGAGCATCTTCTTCCTATAAATGCAGATATGCACTTATGTGGTGGAAAAGCCGGGCCCTGGTGGGTCCTGGTGGACCCCAGCCTCACCACAGTTATGGTATTCAGTACCTGTCAGCTGTTCTACTCTATACAACTGGCCCATGAAACACTCTCAAAAATCAGTTTCCTTTTACATATTTGAAGGTTTTTCAAAAAAGTAACGCAATAATTACTTTCCCTGGTAACTAATTACATTTATGAAGGAGTAATTCTGTTACTAATTCAATTACTTTTTTTTGGGAAAGTAACTAGTAACTGGTAACTAATTACTTTTTATAAGTAATTTGCCCAACACTGACTACGCCCAACTGCAGCATTCAGCTCTTTCTGGATTTTGTGTGAATCCCCACCCACACACACATTCACGCACACACACACACACACACACACACACAGGCCACTTATCTTTTATGATACAGATGACCAGGTCTGAACATCAGTGTATTTTTTCTTCCCTGATGACTCAGATATATTCCAAGATGACAATTCCTGGATTCATCCGGATCAGATGGTGAAAGAGTGGTTCAGGAAACATATGATGTCATTTTCACCCATGGGTTTACCACCATAGAGTCCAGACCTGAACCACATTGAGAAATTTTGAGATGTAATGAAGAACAGTCAGAGCTCCCTTCATAAATACAAGATCTTGGCCAAAAACTAGATAAGTTGTGACATTGCAGAAACTTAGTGAAATGATGTCATGAAGTAAGTGTTCAGTGATCAAACATAAAGGTAAAGTCCAACCAAAATACCAGACTGTCTGATTTTTTCCTCCAGCTGGACTGCGTACTCATATGTGTTTTGACTGATGTTTATCTTAAATGGGAAATTCTGTGTTCAAAGTGAAAGTAAAACTCAGAAAGTACCCTGTGTGCCACCTGATACTGACATAGTTTGGAATTTTATGGACCTGGATCTTTGTGATTTCTCAGTTCAGTGAGTGAATCAGTAGGAGGATGAAATAACCAAAAAAGAATGTGTCTAAAAACAGGTTTAAACCCAGCTAATCAATACAATGAATCTGCTCCGAACTTCAGTGATAACTCAGACACAGTGAAATGTGGGATACAGCCATGCGGCGATACATGACCCATATGACTTGTTGTGCGTGTATACATATGTTTATATAAGATGTAGCGTGTACGAACAGCACCGAGCCAAGCGCTGCCTGCCAACCTCAAATAGATGACAGATGGCTTCATCAATTTGAAGTGTAACAGAGAATCCAAGAGTGTCACCCATTTGGAAAGGAAGTGGAGCATGACGAGTTCTGCAGGACGTAAATGGAAACAACTGCTCAACTGTCACACTCGGCTCTTTGATGACATGAATGTATAGCATGAAACTCTGAATGGGGACGTCGACTGCACCTGCTATCCGCTGTAGTCAAAAGGCAGCCAGTGTCAGTGTGTCATTTTTAATTCTGATTTCTAAATTCACACTTTGCTGCTTTACTTCATCTCACATATGCGCACCCTACACTAATAACACACAAACATTTCTCTGTGGTGAGTCATGCTCCATTTATTCCTCCCTGTTAGAGGTTGTGTGTGTGAGTTTCCAGGAGTCTGTCTTAATGGATGACAAACACTGGGTTTTCCCCCCCGTTTATGGATGATTTACACACTGTGATGTTTTAATCTGGTCTGTCTGTCCATGGCGGAAATTCTAAACTACCGCACATCTGCACCAAGGTTTTTGAATTTTTCATTATAGTTTAGTTTTATTTATTACCTCCGCCAAGGAAGTTATGTTTTTGCCAGGGTTTGTTTGTTTGTTTGTCTGTTTGTTTGTTTGTTTGTTTGTTTGTTTGTTTGTTTGTCTGTCCGTTAGTGTGCAACATAACTCAAAAAGTTATAGACAGATTTGGATGAAATTTTCAGGGTTTGTTGGAAATGGGATAAGGAAGAAATGACTACATTTTGGTGGTGATCGGGGGTGGGGGGGCCCACAGAGGGGGCCACTGATCAGCCTTGGCGGAGGTCTGCGCCCTCCGAGTGCTTCTAGTTTTGACTTTTTTTCTCCAATTCAGTTAGTTTGATTAGTTTTTAGAGCAGGTTTGCTAGTTTTTATTCGTTTTTATTTTCTAAATGCTTAGTTTTAGTTGAGTTTTTTAAATATTTTTTATCTTCTTCACCGTCAAATTCAAATAAAACCCAGACAGGACTCTGCTGCTTTCTCCCAACTTTAGTCTCCATGTTTCCAGGTAGAGTGGGGACAAGAAGATGACTTTAAACGACAAGTGACAAGAAGTGACGGACCGTTAAATATCATATGGTGCCAGTAGCTAAAATTGCTTGAGGGAAATAAATCGAGTTCATATCAATCCAGCATTGACAAAAACGAAAACTAAAGGAATTTTATCCCTAATTTTTATACGTTTAGTTAGTTTTGTAAGCACACAGTACACTTTCAGTTAGTTGTTGTTTTTTTTTTTGGTTTAATCATAGTTTTTATTTATTTCAGTTAACGAAAATGTTTTTACAATTCTACTTTTCGGCATTTCGTTAGTTTTCATTTTCATTTTTCATTAACGATAATAACCTTGATCCGCACAAAAAAATGTCACATAAAGTAGATCTGTAGAATTTTTTTCACCATTGTTTTGTTTTTTTTTTTTGAAACTGAAGAATCACATACAGGGTGGGGAAGCAAAATTTACAATGAACATTTAGTTGTTTTTTCTCAGCAGGCACTACGTCAATTGTTTTGAAACCAAACATATATTGATGTCATAATCATACCTAACACTATTATCCATACCTTTTCAGAAACTTTGCCCATATGAGTAATCAGGAAAGCAAACGTCAAAGAGTGTGTGATTTGCTGAATGCACTCGTCACACCAAAGGAGATTTCAAAAATAGTTGGAGTGTCCATAAAGACTGTTTATAATGGAAAGAAGAGAATGACTATGAGCAAAACTATTATGAGAAAGTCTGGAAGATATTATTAAAGAAGAATGGGAGAAGTTGTCACCCGAATATTTGAGGAACACTTGCGCAAGTTTCAGGAAGCGTGTGAAGGCAGTTATTGAGAAAGAAGGAGGACACACAGAATAAAAACATTTTGTATTATGTAAATTTTCTTGTGGCAAAAAAATTCTCATGACTTTCAATAAACTAATTGGTCATACACTGTCTTTCAATCCCTGCCTCAAAATATTGTAAATTTTGCTTCCCCACCCTGTATATGCTCTGTAACACTATTATCAACACGATCAATTTCTTGCTGATTCAGAAAGTAACCCAAAACTAAGCATATTTCTGTTTTATTTCTAAATCCACCAAATGTGATAAGTTTTCCTAACCTCAGTTGTGAAAATAGTAACTATAGATTTTTACACTCAATGCCATTTTTTTTTTCATGACATTATCCATCTGATAGTAGTATAGTCAGTATTGACAATGACATCACATCCATTCTACCACAATTAACTTAAAAAACAGTTGATGATAGAAATATGAATCCATGTCAGTGTTTTAAGGGTCAAGGAAAGGATTTATAATGTTCGGTATCGTGGAAAAGTCTTAGGGTCATCATTGTGTTTATTGATTTAACCCATAAGTACCCAGTTCTACTTTTGTGGCAGTTCGCAAATGAATTTTTCTCTATATTTAGCCTTTCTCAAGGGATTTATCACAGTTTATTGTAATATTATCCTCTTTATTTTGCATTTCTTTCTTCAGCAACTAGAAAAGCACTCGGAGAGCACAGACCTCCGCCAAGGCAGATAAGTGCCCCCCCCCCCCCCCCCCCCCCCCCCCAGATCACCACCAAAATTTAATCATTTGTTCCTTGTGCCAGTATCAACATTTCCAGAAAATTTCATCCAAATCCGTCCATAAATTTTTGAGTTATTTTGCACACGGACAGACAGACAGACAAACCAATGCCAGCAAAAACATGAGAGGAAAAGATCAAGTATTTTTTAATATTCCAATTACTGATCATGGAGATGTTCATAAAATCTCAGAGTAAATTCAAAGGTTATTATATTCAAAACTGAGAAAAATTAAGATAAAGTGACTTTTTCAGCAAAATATATCATTAACTGAACATAAAACAAGTGTGTCCATCCACTGTCATTTATCAAACTTTGGGGGTTTTACGGCTGAATCGATGTTGTAGACGATGATGGTGTTTCCATGGTAACTGTGGAGCCTCTGAACATCCAGATAGGTCCTATCTGATGATCATGAAAAGGTGACAAACTGCATTTCAAACCAGTTATTTACATGTATTGATAAGATTAACATACAGCATGTATTCGAATGAAAGTGATGTTGTTCTACATTGCATTTGTATATATAAGTTATTTATTACAAAAAATGTTTGTTATAACTGTGTAACAGCACAACAGGAAAGAGAAAAACTAAGGATCAGGGTCTCAGGTTGTGTGACCCTATGCTATCATTGGCTGGCGTTCTGTAACGCTGCGCTGTCATTGGTTGGTGTTCTGTGACGCTGCGCTCTGATTGGCTGATGTTCTGTGACGCTGCGCTCTGATTGGCTGACGTTCCGTGACGCTGCGCTCTGATTGGCTAACGTTCCGTGACGCTGCGCTCTGATTGGCTGACATTCCGTGACGCTGCGCTCTCATTGGCTGACGTTCCGTGACGCTGCGCTCTGATTGGCTGACGTTCCGTGACGCTGCACTGTCATTGGCTGACGCTCCGTGACGCTGCGCTCTCATTGGCTGACGTTCCGTGACGATGTGCTCTCATTGGCTGACGTTTCGTGACGCTGCGCTCTCATTGGCTGACATTGTGTGACATGCCACTCTGATTGGATGCCGTTCTGTGATGCTGCGCTCTGATTGGCTGACGTTGTGTGACACTGCGCTCTCATTGGCTGACGTTCCGTGACGCTGTGCTGTCATTGGCTGACATTCCGTGACGATGCGCTCTCATTGGCTGACGTTCCGTGACGCTGCACTCTCATTGGCTGACGTTCCGTGATGCTGCGCTCTCACTGGCTGATGTTCTGTGACGCTGCGCTCTGATTGGCTGAAGTTCTGTGACGCTGCGCTCTGATTGGCTGACGTTGTGTGACGCTGCGCTCTCATTGGCTGATGTTCTGTGACGCTGCGTTCTCATTGGCTGATGTTGTGTGACGCTGCGCTCTCATTGGCTTACGTTCTGTGACACGCCGCTCTGATTGGATGCTGTTCTGTGACGCTGTGCCCTGATTGGCTGACGTTCTGTGACGCTGTGCCCTGATTGGCTGACGTTCTGTGACGCTGCGCTCCGATTGGCTGATGTTGTGTGACGCTGTGCTCCCATTGGCTGACGTTCTGTGACGCTGCGCTCTCATTGGCTGACGTTCTGTGACGCTGCGCTCTCATTGGCTTACGTTCTGTGACGCTGCGCTCCGATTGGCTGATGTTGTGTGACGCTCCGCTCTGATTGGATGCCATTCTGTGACGCAGCGCTCTGATTGGCTGATGTTGTGTGATGCTGCGCTCCCATTGGCTGACGTTCTGTGACGCTGCATTCTCATTGGCTGATGTTGTGTGACGCTCCACTCTCATTGGCTGACGTTCTGTGACACGCCGCTCTGATTGGATGCTGTTCTGTGATGCTGCGCTCTGATTGGATGATGTTCTGTGACGCTGCGCTGTCATTGGCTGAGGTTCTGTGACACGCCGCTCTGATTGGATGATATTCTGTGACGCTGTGCTGTCATTGGCTGATGTTCTGTGACGCTCCGCTCTGATTGGATGCCATTCTGTGATGCTGCGCTCTGATTGGCTGATGTTGTGGGACGCTGCGCTCTCATTGGCTGATGTACTGTGACGCTGAGCTCTCATTGGCTTGCGTTCCGTGACGCTGCGTTCTCATTGGCTGGCGTTCTGTGACGCTCCGCTCTCATTGCCTGACATTTTGTGACGCACCACTCTTATTGGCTGGCGTTCTGTGACGCTGCGCTCTCACTGGCTGACGTTCTGTGACGTTGCACTCTGATTGGCTGGCGTTCTGTGACACTCTGCTCTCATTAGCTGCTCAAAACATATAAATGAATGAATGAAAAAAATCCTGTTTTTTTTTTAATCATTGCTTCCTGGTGCTGTTTAAGGCTAAAAACTCAACAAAGACTGTTCTCGGTAATTTGCAAATGCCCATGTTCCTGTGACTTTAATAAAAAAAGCCTCAAATCATCGCAACTTTCACCACAATTTTTTGGAAAAGCTGCCGTAAAATCAGGCATTTTAGGCTGCAACAATCAAAAAAAAATCCTGGAGGGACTGATTAGTGGATCAACAGGTATTAAACATTTTAGATCAGTAGATGGTTTTGGATGACGATGGATGTTTGGATCTTTATGGGTTAAAACATTTATGACACACATAAACATTTCTCAGTCTTTATAAAGAGTCACAGCCAGGACATAGAAGGAATATGTGCAGCACCAAAAAGAAAAGTTCAGAAAAACAAGAAAAACTCTGCAGAAAAAAACGAAGTGTAGTGTGACCTCTCTTTATACTTAATCTGTCTTTAACTCTTTGGTTCAGACAACATGAGATTTACTGCATTAATTTTCAACCACTTTACAGCAGATTTCATTCAACACGTGAGAAATTTCATATTGTTTGGGCAACAAACACAGTCCACATTAAATGCTGACGTCAGCCATCAGACGTCATTTAGTTGTGAATTTTTGTGTGTGTTTATAAAATTGTGGTCATTTTTAATGTATTTTCTCGTTATATCTTCAGAAAAATAAATATTTAGGCTCATTACAGCCCTGTAAAAATAACAATATAAAGGTAGCCTAAGACTTTTACAGTGCAATTATTCAGTTTTGTAGACATGATCTAAGGAGCTAAGGAACATTATTACAGTACTAACTGGTAATTAGCTAAAATAAACACAAAACAAATCTTCTCTAGAACTGATTCACAACACATGATTATATTGTCACAAATAACAGATGTTCCCCAGTTTTAAAAGCTTATTTCTACTAGTTTTGCAATGAAAAGTATTTATGTGCTTCAAGTCTTATAATGGTACAGAAAACACTGACGACTTCCTAACGTGATTTTTTTTTTTTTTTAAATTGTTTTAAAATAATTAAGGATTGGATTTAGGTTTTTTTTGATGGGTCACACTGTCAACGCAAGAAGAAAAAACAGCCTTTTAACATTTTAAATGTTATCCACAATTTAAGTAGACTGATGAGAGGGTAGTCTTCCACTGGAGTTTATAAAGGGTAACATTTCATATCTGGCCATGTATTTGAGAGGATTTCCACTGACCTATGTGTCACTAGTGCTCTGGTGATGAAACGTGGCAGCAGCTGAGACAATGGCACGCTTTACTTCTTTAGGAGGATGTGTTGACTTTTATGGAATCCCTGAACTACTCAGTATGACCTATAGCTCTGCCCAGCATACTCTGTGGGCACCTGACAATCGTCTGACCTACATTTATTGTGGACACTCCTGAAAGTTATATTTCACCTCATGCTAACTCGCCCCACTGACATTTAATGCTATGTGTGGATGCTGCGTGCAGAATATGTATGACAGTATGTGATGTCAAGAAGCATATGAGGGGTATGTAACGGGGGAAATTTTTCCACATTCAGTGAGACTCTATTGTATTCAGACAGTAAGAAACAAAGACAGACAAGTACATCTCTGACAGTTTCTAGGAAAGGACTCTAAAATAGAAAAAAACTAAAACATTGCATCCTCAGCACTGGATGAGAATTTGCATAATTCAAGTAAGATGTGGTTGACAGCACTTGCATTATGTAAATCAGGGTATGATTAAAGAATATTAGCATAAATACAAGTGCAACCATGAAGTGGAAATGTATTGGAAATTCTTTCGTACTAATTGCTTTTGAACATTCAATGGTTCATTGATGTTGCAGATGAGAAACTATGACCTTCAATCTACAGCACAAGCATTTCACATATTAGCATACAACAGATACGTAATGTTGGAACATATGGGCTATACTTGGTGTCTACTCATTGGACACCTATGGAAACAAAGACCACTTGTCGTACTTCCATTTTGAGTGACATACTGTATTCAGATGCTTTTAATGTGCAGCCACGGTGCAAAGGGAGAGTGGTATTTTTCATCAGAAGTTCAATAACAGAGAAGGGCTCTTATTGCTTCACAGCTCTCAACCTTCAGTGGGAACATCGACACTTGATTCAGACTGAGTTTGAGACTCGTTGGGTAAAAATGTATCAGTAAAAATCCAAATAATCACAAGTAAGACTCCAGCACAGGATGAACCACAACAATAGATTCCTCTTATTTTTGTTTTGAATACAGAATGCCCTTTTCAAATGCCAAATCAAGGATTTTCCCTACATATTGCATGTGCCTGACACTGTCTCTGACTACAGAGGGAACAACAAACAATTAGACCAATTAACCTGACAGAAACAAAAGAAATCCACTCCATGCTATTTATGTATCTCCCAGTAGCACTATCTCGGCTCTGTTTCACAAAAGGTAAAGAAATGTGTGCTTAAATAATTCTGTGCCTGCTACATTTTTAGTCTTCTAAAATGATAATGGCAATTAATGTCTCTGAGCTGATACCACATTTTGTGGAAAAGAGGGGTTTCAATAGTGTCAAATTATAGCCTACTGCCCTCTAAAGGTATAGTGCAGAAAGTACAGCTCAAACAAACTGAAGCAGATCAATGCCATATAATAATTTACACATTCATGAGATTAGACTTTACTTTGGGAAATTACCTCAAATTCTGATTGTAATAAATGTATACTGCCTGAACTCCACGTTATTAAAACATATTTAAAGATTTATATATACATTGGGCCTTAGATATGAACATGGTTATATCTAATATATATTATATGTTCAGTGGTAAATTTTATATACACAAGGGTAGACTTTAAAACAACATTAAAAAAAAAATTAATTCAGAAATAAGAAAAAAATAAGTGTTTTAAGACTCCATGAATAACTGAGTTTAATAGAGAGATGAAAAGCTTTTGAAATAAATTTTGAAACTTACATCTTCAGGTCTTTATTATTCTTTCTATATTTTTCATACAGTGATTATCTTTATCATATTTGACGCTTCTTGTATTAACATCAGCCTACATTTTTGTACACAACTTGGATTTACTGTTGATGCATAATAGTCACTAATAAATAATAATAATAATAATAATAATAATAATAATAATAATAATAATAATAATAATAATAATAATAATAAATTAAGAAAAGAAGACGGTAACACAACATAATAAAAAAAAATTCCATGAAGATTTTTCGTTATTCGAGGAAAGAAAAAAGCGTTTCAGAAAACGAATCCCATGATCCTCTCCTTATGTGGCAACACTTCCGCCTTTTTTTTTTTTTTTGGCGTTGAGCGTTGCAAGGTTAATTCAATCTTTGAAAAAAAACAGCCAATTTTATATTAGTTGGCAGTACTTTAGATATTTTGAGTACTTTTAGTTTGCAGAAGTCCTAATTTTGTTTCATCTGTTTTTTTGAACACATTTCCTGTTTGGGGTGACGTCATTTCCTTGATCTGCCATTGGTTGTCTCATTTCCTTGGTTTTCCCGCGCGCTCCTCTGGGTAAAACACAACACACTTAACTGTCAGTCTGCAACGATAGAGAGCTAACTAACCTCACTGTGACTAAAATAAACTGAATTTTAACCAGTAACGGGGCTTTTATTAGAGTCAGGCGATGCCGTCCTCAGATTATGACTCGGCTTCTCTCCCGGATTTGTTACCGTTGTACTACCGACGGCTGTTCCCTTTCTCCCAGTATTACCGCTGGCTCAACTATGGAGGAGGTGAGTGTCCTGACCAGACACACACACACACACACACACACACACACACACACACACACACACACACACACACACACACACACACACACAGACAGGAAAAGTAACTACATGTTCAAGAAATGATGTGTTTACCAGTATTTAGTAGTTTACTCCCTACCTGTATGTGTGCATTACATTGGACTGATGCTTACTATTTTTGTTTGTCTTCTGTAAGAGCCCTTAACCCATTAAATGACTCTTTCTCTGTTTTCATCAGTACAAAAGAACTATTTCCAGAATCGTGAGTTCTCCTTCACTCTTAAAGATGACATCTACGTCCGCTACCAGTCTTTCACCACACAGAATGAGCTGGAGAAGGAAATGCAGAAGATGAACCCCTACAAGATTGATATTGGAGCAGTATACAGTCACAGGGTATGAATTTGTAATAAATCAACATTAGGATTTATCACAATAGGAAATTATATATATAAAAAAAAAACTGTAGTAATGTTCACAATATATTCTTTTGCCTTAACCCATAAAGATCCAAACATCCACCATCAACCAAAAGCATCTACTGATCTAAACTGTTGATTCACTAATCCTATCAATCCATGTAAATAATTGGTGTAAAATACAGTTTTGTCGTCTTTTCATGGTCATCAGATATGATCCATTTGGACATTCAGCAGCTCTGTAGTGAACGTGGAAACACAATCATCTTCTACAACATTGATTCACCAGTAAAACACATGGATTTGATAAATAACAGTGGATAGAGACACTTTGTTTATGTCCAGTTGATGCTACATTTTACTGAAAAAGTCACCTTTTCTTCAATTTTTCTGTTTTGATAAAATAACCTTTGACTTTGCTCTTAGTTTTTATGGACATCTTCATGATCAGTCAATTAAACACAGGAAAATGGATGACTTTCACTGGGAAAAAATGCAAAATTCAGAGGATAATATTGTAAGAAATGGTGATAAATCAGAGAAAAAATCATTTGGGAACTGCCACAAAAGTCATACTGGTTCCTTATGTTTTAAGGATGTAGTATGTGAACATTCTCATCCCAAACATGTGCAAAATATGTCAGTGTTCTGTTGTGACACCTAAAGCAACTGGAGGAGGAATCAGTGGAGAAAATGCACACCATCCTACAGTTCTATGTTCTTTGTCCAGATCAAAAAAACAGAGAGAGATCACTATTTTGATTGATCTGTAGATTTGTGAAAATGTCTTATAGTTCATATAGTTCTGTCATTACATGTTTCCACTTGAACAAAGTTTGTCCTCAGAACCAGCAGCATACATTAGAAACAAAATCCTTTAATGACTAAGATTAAACACTTAGATGATTACAGGTGTAATAAATAACTCTGCAAGGAGCAGTATGTTAAAAGAGCAGCACTGAGAGAGCAGCATGCAACAAACAGAGTAAAACAGCAGGGTAGAGAGAAATGTAGGTGTGTTAGTGATGCGCAGAGTTCACAAGTATTACCACCTCTGGTGTAGAAGCTACATTTGTGCCTTGTTCTAGTGTTTTTACACAGCCTCCTGCAACATTTGTATCTTGTTACGTCTTTTATACTCAGTAGTTTTGATCTTATTACATTTTTTTAACAATATTAGAAAATCACAAATAACCAATTTGCTTATTCACATCTTACTCATTTCACAGGAACAAAATCTGCCTTAAACTTTAAACTGTGTTAAACTTAAAAAGAAAAAAATGATTTGGCATGTCTCATTGTAGTTATTAATATTAAATGATGTGGATTTTTTCATCATGTTGACATTCTTGCCATATCACCCACTTGTAATAACACGTAATAACACTCTGAAGTATCTGTGCAAGGATATGGAATCAGTGTTAAAATAAACAGAGTTCCTGTGGGATCTTAAAAAGTCTTGAATTTCCAAATCTGCATTTAATACCTTTAAAATGTATTACAATTAATTTGGTAGGCCTTAAGTTCTATTGCCATGAACTTGTTCACTGTGTTGTGTTTAAATGTGTCTGTTAAATATCCAAACTGCAAAGAAAGTAACATTAGTCAACTCAGTTCCACGCATTCCAACCCAACAATTTATATTGAAATTAGGAACCAATTGTCACTAACTTTGCAGCCTCCAGTGAGAAATGACTCAGAATGATGGGAATCAAGGTGTTGGAGTAACTCAATAGAATTTTCTAAATTCTAGGAGTTGTGAATTTTTGCCAGTATGGCTTTGAAATAAGCTGAGAAATGGGCATTAAATTCTGTTCTAAGTAGTCTTAAAAAGGTCTTAAAAAGTCTTAAATTTAACATGTAGAAACCTGTAGGAACCCTGAATAAAGTGTTGAACGTAACTGTCCCTTGCAGCCCAGTCAGCACAACACTGTGAAGTCAGGAACCTTTCAGGCACTGGAGAAGGAGCTGGTGTTTGACATTGATATGACAGATTATGATGATGTCCGAAGCTGCTGCAGGTAAATGGATAATACAGACTGTGATCATGACTGATTTTTTAAAAACTGTGTAGTGTTACTATCGTAAAACGAATGTGATAAAACTGTTAATTCACAAACTCAAATTCCAGTGCTGCGGATATTTGCTCCAAGTGCTGGACCCTGATGACCATTGCAATCCGTATCCTGGATAGAGCTCTTCGAGGTTTGACACTTGTTTTGCTCATGCTATTTTGGACTTCTGTTAACTAGAGGTTTGCTTATAGTAGACAGGTAATAGAAGTTTTAATCGTAGTACATTTTAGGCTAATATAATAACAATAGTTTGGACCTGGACAGAGTTGGTAAGTGATTAATGAAAACACATTATGTATGTCTGCAATTGACTGTCTTTCATCTTATTCTAAACTGATGGGCTCAGAAAGATATCAAACTAAAGAAATTAATACACAATATTTGTTTAAATGGTCAAACTCTAATATTAACTGTACAAATTGATTTTCTATAGGGATATTATTATGGTCGGTTGTTTATTTAAGTTGTCTTACTTGATCTTGCAGATGACTTTGGTTTCCAGCACCTGCTGTGGGTTTATTCAGGCAGGAGAGGAGTTCATTGCTGGGTTTGTGATGAAGCCGCCAGGAAGCTCTCTGTAGCAGCTCGTTCTGCAGTGGCAGAATACCTGAGCTTGGTGAAGGTAACGGCCTAATATACACTGTGTGATTTTGTTTGGTCCCAGATATAACAATATTTGTGGCAAAAAAAAAAATATTGGTCCTATGTCACACAGTTGACATGGTTCATAAATGTCTATTGTCCCAGTCTTGCAACCAAAGATAGTCTGGAACAACATTCTACCAGTCATAAAGTTAGGATCAGTGTGACAGTTGTGTTTTTGCTCGATGAAAATACTAACTTCACACTTTCTTTGCAAATTGTCATCATTACCTTATTTTTCAGAAGTCATTCCCAGGTCAACACGGTCTTTCTTCCCTTTGACCTTGGATTTTTTCTGTTCACATAAATACCACTGTTGTAGTAGGATGATCATTAACTTGGCTTGTTTATTTACAACTTTTGCAAAGCAGGTAGATGACCTGCATATGTGGCTTATGAACTTAACAGTCTGTAGAAGCCATTATTTACAGGTAGACAGAAAGTAGAGTACCTTCACTAACAGTTTGGCTTTGGTTGTCAAATATTTTTTAATGTGAGGAAGAACCAAAATGTTTTTTTTTTTTGTTTTTGTTTTTTTAAAAAGTCACATTTTTATTGAGGTTTTTCAAAATTTTAACAAAGAGATACATATTCAAATTACTTATTCCATTGTAGATAAAATAAAACAGTTGTGTTCAGTAAAAACACAAAAACAAGAAATAACAGTCATGGTTATTGATATCTATCATCAAAATAAGCTACATACATTCGAGTCTGTCAATCCTTAAGCATCATTCACTGTGTCCATTTCTCCCACTTAGTCACAAAGACATTTTCTCTCATAGAACCAAAATGTTTTAATTAAATTGATCTAATTTACTTTGGGTCAGATATTGCGCATATGTAGACATTTTTAGTTGTCGTCATAATGTATTACTTATTGTTGTCTATTAGGGTGGTGAGGAGACCATGAAGAAAGTGTCATTGTCAGATCCGATTCATCCTTTCATCAGGTATCTGGATGTTTGATGTTTGTATCTAATTGTACTTACTTTATTAACATTGTCTCTATCACTTGCCTTTTGCCACTATTATCATAACACCTTTACTTGTGATCACAACAGAGAGTCTTTGTTGGTGGTGGAGCAGTACTTTCCCCGATATGGACTACAAGAGCAAGACATACTTGGCCGTAAAGAATCTGTGGACAAAGTGCTGGGACTTGTTCCTGAAGATATCCTTTAATGTGTTTATTAGAACTAATAACTAATGTTATCTACATACAGATGCACACATTTATTGAAAATAAATTAAGCATTTAATTAAAGAACTGGACCTGCCCTTAACTCTGCCTTCAAATGTTAGAAAAGACTTGCAGCAAGACTTCCAAAATGAGAGGAAACCTGAGGTCCGATGGAAACTGATCAGAGATCATGCCACTAAGAAAAAGGTTGGTCATCCTGCTGGCAATGCACACTGGCTATTGGTTATTTAACGCTGAATTGTTTTAGACATGTATTTACAGCGATAATCTGTCTTCTCCAGGCTGCCGGCAAAAAGGGCCACCACTTTGACAAAGAAATCATGTTACAGTATTGTTACCCACGTCTGGATGTGAACGTCAGTAAAGGAGTGAACCATTTGCTGAAGAGCCCCTTCAGTGTTCATCCAAAAACAGGTTAGTTTAGAGCTATTCACGCTTTTATGACGACTACATCACTGTCATCACTGCTGACCCGCACTTGTTCCTCCTTTAACTTGGACCAGGACGCATTTCTGTTCCCATCGACCTTAAAGAATTGGATAGATTTGATCCTTTTGCAGTACCCACAATCAGGTGAGAGATCCTTATTTTTTTGCTGCTTTACTGTTAGTGCTTTTTTTTTTTTAATTCCTGTCAAAACTGACGGTATAACCTTTTTCAGTCTGATCTGTGAGGAACTGGATCGGCCCCGAATAGGAGAAGAGGAGGAAAAGGCAGAGGACGACAAGGACAAAGAAAACGAGAAAGATGCTGCTGAGAGGCGAAAGATCAGAGGTGTCTAAGTCAACCTTTACTATCAATACAAACTTATGGAGCAACAGAATGTTTCAGCTCTTGTGTTAATTTTAACAGATTACAAAAGGACCAGCCTGGCAAAGTACGTGAAGTGCTTTGACCAGTTTCTGGATGGAATAGCTCAGTCACGGAAAGGAGAACTTCTCAGAAAGAGTGGTATGTTTTAGGGTACAAAAGGTGAACAAAGTAACTTCTGAGAATTTATTTGAATGTAACAAACTTTTCTTTATCTCTTGTTTTTTTCTTATTCTTTTAGATCTTCAGAAAGATTTTTGAAGTGGATCAGTGATCACTGAGTTGATGCATTTCTAAGGCAGCACTGTTACCTAACAGGGCTGATGATGGAATTTTGTCCTGTTTTGGGGGCTTCATCTTGCAGTTTTCCCTATAGTCAACCCAAATAAAACAAATAAAAACATGTTACTACTAAATTTAAACTGATACTCCTCTCTTTCTTATGTCATAAGGTTGTTGTACAATGCTTTATATTGTAATAAACTAATAAACTGGATTCCTTGGATGTCTTTCTCAGTCCTCTTTTATTTTATCAGTTAACTATATTAGGACCAATTTTTTATTATTATTTTTTTCAGTTCTATAGCATTATTCTATTTGGTATTATACTGTGTGGGCATGCAAATCAACAATATCTTGTCTAAATAAAGCAACAGATTAATATTTCACTTTATGTAGTATGCTGAAATTGTGGCACATGATTGTAGTGGACTTCTATTTTTTTTTAATGATCAGTAATTCAGGTTTTATTGTACTTGACCTGCAATTTGCATATTGCAGTTTTTTTTTAATATTTCTATCTGATATTGTTTTTAAACAATTTGATGAATTAATTCTAATACGTAAATTGAGCTTGTTACTACAAACATAATACTGAGGGTATATTATGTTAAGTCTGAATTACAATAGAAAAACAAGTGGTCACCCCTCCAAAATTCCTGAACTACTATTGCCTCCAAAATCTGCCATGGTTTCTGGTACAATTATAAGTTTTTGGGGTTTTTTTTTTACATTACTACTACCACTATTGGCCACTCCCTTTAGGGGTCACCACAGCAAATCCTCTGCTTCCATCTGACCCAGTCTATTTCACACCAACTACTAGCTACATCTTCATCCTTTTGCCAAAGTAACACTTCATTCACAAATATATTAATAAATCAGCATTAGAACCACTTAACAGATTCAGCCAAAGACAGGACGAGAGCAAAGTCATCAGGAGCTCTGTAAACTATAAATGTAAATTAACCCACCAAACCACATTTGTATAGCCAGCTTTTTCCATAAGTGGCAGTTACTTCTGGAACACAATGCCAAACAAAACAAAATATATAATGTTTGTGAAGTTGGGCTCTTGTTTTTCTTTTTTTCCCTTTTTTTTCAGTGTGTGGTAGGTATGAACAGACTTTTATATTGCTTGTTTATACTGTTAATGTATTTGAAAAGCCCAGCCAGGGATGGAAGTTACAAAATAGTTCAAAACTATATACTCTTTGTGCTGAACATCAGATGTTCTATATGCCCACTGTTTCACTGCATTGTCCCTCATGAATAAAAATAAATAAATATCCTTCCTCTCAACACATCTGAACCATCTTAATCTGGCCTCTCTCACTTTGTCCCTCTGATTTGCTTGTTCCTAATCCTAACCCTGTCAATCCTTGTCACTCCCAAACAAATGTCAACATCTTCAGCTCCAGCTGTTCTTCCTGTCTTTTCATCATTTTTTACATTATTGATGTTTGCTGATGACATGGTTAAGACAATGATAAACCAGTTATGATCTTCTCCAACACTATTAGTGTAGTTTTTTATTCAATTCTTGTCTGATTTATGCATGATAACACTGTCAGTTTTGTTTTTGTTTTTTTTAAATTGAACTTGTGAAAAAATACAAACTCTCACTGAGGACAATAACACAGTAATACAAATGAACATAAATATAATAAAGTACAAAAAATTATGGGGCTATGGACAGCAAGAACAAAAAATACATTCAAATACAATACAGTGTAAATAATCAAGCAATTTAAATTAAAGTAAAAGGAGCAGAGATGCAACATAGAAGACTTTTTTAAATTACAATAATAAGTAATCATCAATGTTCTGGTTTATTTTCATTGCATTTTTTTTTCTCCAATTTTCTTAGGGCCAAGATAAACATTTTAAATTCGTTTGTAAAACCAGAAAAGGAAGGCTTGTTATTTTTCCATTTTGCACAGTGGATATGATATTTACCTAATAATAAAATTATATTAATAATATCTGAAACAGATGAGGCCAAATTATCCATATAAAAAATAATATAATTCAAAACATGGAATATCATTAATTTTTAGATAACGCTGTCAGTAGCTTACTTGACTAAAAACTGATGATGTGCATGGCTCAGGCACGGGCCCTTTAAATAACCCGGAAGTAGAACTGACTTCCAACCGGATATTACCGAGAATCAGGGGTCAGGAGTTCTCTCTTACAGCCATCTTGGATATAACGTCCTGAGTTGGTGAGTATCTCCGCTGTCAATCCAACTTCATCCAGTAGTTTTTCCCCACATTATACTTTCATTGAAGGTTATATATGTTTCATTAGTGTTTGGAGGTTGTTGTGGTTCTACTATTGTGTGTATTTAGGTCCGTTGTTCACTTATATATCAGCCGTTGTGACACTGATTACCGGCTCAAAATGGGGGAACATGATGAGCACCAATTCATGTTAACAGGGCCGAGATGAAGTGTGAGCAAACTAGTGGAAGGTCAGTTTATATGACAACTGACATTTCATTCATAGGAGCATGGGTAGACGTAGAAAAGGGTATTTGGTTATATTTACTGGTGACCCATGTAACCTAGCTGAGCTGCTGTAGCTCATCGCAGCTGTTAGCTTATAAGCTAACTTGCGCAGGACTGCAGTAGTAGTAACGATAGCCGAAGCTAACAGGCTAAAGCATGGGCTCTGTCACCTGTTCAGAGAGTTAAGACGAGTATTATATCTCAGTTAGGCAAGATCTGTGTTGGTTGCATTAGGTGCCGTCTCAGTTGACTTTTCTGCGAATATTATACCTTGCAAGTACACAAGTCTCTAAAACCGTCTTTCCCTAATTTTCTTCATCAGCAAACATGCCTGGCGAAGCCACAGAAACGGTCCCAGTCACCGAGCAGGAGATGCAGCAGCCTCAAGCAGAGACTGGTTCGTATAGTTTTGCTTCTCATAAACGTGCATGCATAGATAAACCACAACAAAAAGGGGCGCTGGGTCTCAAACAAACCTGAATCTTCTCAGTAGTACCTCACCAGTTGTAACTGTAACATAAATACAGAATGTTATCTGGTTGTAGTTGCTGACTCAGCTTGCTGGACAGTGAGTTGATATAGGTTAACAGGTGACAGATTATTTTGACTGTCAGCTGACATCTGGTGAGATGCATGCGCCAGTTATTTGCTCACTGTGGGAATTTGAGTAACGATATTGTTTAACTTGGCTTGTTAAGAGTAACCCAGTACCCCTCTTTATTTACATAAACTCACAATAGCCTGTGTTGAGTTGCACTGACTATTGGACTTGGCACACAATGCATGATGACGAGTGGTTTTCATGTGCACAGTAAATGCCTTGAAATCTTTTGTGATCTTTTGTAGCACTGGCACAGATCATTTTTGTTGCACGAGTGATGCCACAATGTAATCTTATTCAATATCTTCAGGATGCTTTTTTATTTTAGTTAATGGCTTGTAGTTATGTGCTCAACAATATTGGCATTTTTCTTTGTTAACTAACAATCAATATATTAAAAAGAGTTGTACGTTTTGTTTGAATATGTTCTTAAATGTACATAATTAGCTTAAGTTTGGAATTTTGTTAGTGTGAGTGTCAAATGAAGAATTTTAAAGTTTATTTGCTTTTTCTTGCCTTCAAGTTGCTATTGTTCCATTACATAGTTTAGCAATACTAACAGGGCTTAGTTTGATAAAGCATTAGTGTCATATCTCTACACATACTTAGTTGCTCATGTTAAACTATGTAGGTGTGTGCTGCACAACAGGGTGTGTTGGAGGAACTCATAGCTGAGTGAGTTTTGTAATGCACTACCAAAGTTGTACTCAACTATAGGCTTTGGCTGACTACATAAAGACTTTCTAGTTTGTGATGGTCAAAAATGTTTTTCCTATTCTTGTTAAAATATATATACCTTTTTTGTGCATCTGTTTGCCATACCCTTATAAAGTGGTTTAAATTTGTGTATTGCTATAACTTAGTAGCCTATATCTTGATTGTGTGTTAACTACATGGGAAACTTAAATTGTGGATTTAATTTTGTGTCAGCACTGATTAAAGAAGTTACTAATGAGGAATAAGGGGAAAGTCTAAGCTTTTGCCTTGTGTTGTCACATTGGGTATTATGTATTTGAAGTGTGTTCACCCTCTTGGATTATAAACTTGTACACAAATACAAAGTCAGAAGGAAGACACTTGAAAGAGCAGCTTGTGGACCAACAGCAGATTCTCCTGCACTGTTTATGTCAGTGACCTATATACTGGATTTGTAGGGGTTACTACTCGGAGGGTGTTGTGTAGTGATGCCCCCCCCCACACACACACACCACCACCACCAACAACAACCAATTAAAATGTGACTACCCCAAAGACCTGTGCTGGCACCAGTGTGCTGTGGGTTGTCTTTAATCCTCTTTCCGTCTTTTCTATTGGATGACGGTGACTTTTTTTTTTTATTGTATATATGTGTTTATTTCTCCAGGCAGTCAATGTAATGACTTGAAGCTCTCACGTGTGATTAATGCATGGAGGCACACCCTTTTTACCCCCCTTGAGTTCACCCAACATCACTTGTCATGGCAAGTCAAGAAGTGGTTATCACTTACCGTCACAAACTCATGCTCTTTGTCCATGTGTTGAGCACGATTCATAATTTCACTAAACGTGTTCATAAAGATCGTAAAACCTTATTAGCTGCCAGAATACTTAATTTTGCTTCTCTTGACATGGCTGTTCCTACAGCGAATAAGACAGTGTCTTTGGAGAGTCCCATGGCCTCAGAAAGCACTGTTTTGACTCAAGAGCTTGGCTCCCAAGAAGTAGCCAGTATTGAGACTATGGAGGAGCAACCAAATGGTGTAGCTGTAACTCAAGAAATCACCCAGCAAATGCAAGTTTCCAGGCCTGAAGAAACTCCTGCCTCAGTGGAAGGTACTAATGCTGCACCAGCAGGAATGCCAGACGATCGTGACGCAGTTCCTAACAACCAGGCTGAGAGTCAGGAGTTGGTGGTTGTTACAGAAGAAGTAATCGGCCATGAGATTGGGCATATTTCAGCTGAAGTTATGGGCTCCGGAGAAGATCCAGCACCCATGGCAGAAAACCAGTCTGACGATTCAAAAAAAATTGCTCTTGAAGTTCTTCCTACCACTGAAGATGGGAAGGCTAGTGATGTCCCAGAGACTGGGGAAGACATCCAGAAGAATTCTACCCTAGAAATGGCTAATGATGAACCTCAAATATTTCCTGGTGATGAAAAAGTTGATGCTGCTACCCAAAACAAAACCTTGAAGAAAAACAACCTGTGCTACTTCTTTCTAAAGCCACTGAGTCAAAAGGGCCCTCAAAATGTGAAGGTCCATCTCTTTCCACACGCCACCTGTCAGGTTGGTTTTCTTCCATGACATAGCCCAGGCTACAGAAATTTTTATATGCACTTAAATAATCATTTTTGAAAATTGTACAATTTGTCTTTGGAATTAAGTTTTACATAGACACGTGATGCCTGGTATGACTGAAAAAAGCTGGTTTATATGATTTTAGATCACATGATTACTGCCAATGGACTTGATGGGTTCTGGGTTTTTAAGGTTGACTTTTTATAGCTGAATGTGCTGCTTCTTATAGTTGGGTATTGTACTTTAGAACTATCAGAGTGGTTAGTTTGTAACTGAGACAAATGTATGCATTTTTTTCTTGTTTTGAAGAGGATTATTTCTAACACTGATTTGTATTTCTAATATAACAAGATAACATGATTTACTTTAATAGACAAGACTAATTGTGCAAAAACTAGTGGATATAGCACAGAGGTGTGTTTTGAAATGCATTGCAAATGGGGGTTCTTTGTTCGACATGCATCCTCATTAAATATAGAATGTGTTTGTTTGTGTGTGCAAGTGATTAGTATATATTTGGCATTTGCATCAATTTATAGTGAAGCAGTTGTGTACTTTTCCCTAACCGTAGAAATGGTTGCCTCTTGGTTTGTGGATATTTAACCCGCATGAACAAGACTTCCCACTTTGCCATCAAATTTTTGAAAGACTATTTTTCTGTTCAGCTGCACCTCCTGCCCCAGCTTCCTCCCAGCAACCGCAGGCAGCTTCTGGCTCTGCAAAACCCAAAGGCAAAGATGCCAAGGGTGCACAGGGTTCCACTGCCCCAAAGGCTGTCCCTGGCAGAAGAAAACGGTCCTCTATGTCTGCCTCTTCCTCTTCTCCCACCTCTCCAAAATCTACTCCCTCTTCCACCCCACGTTCACCTATGCCATCTTCTCCCCTTGCTTCCTCACCTGGCAGCTCTCTTGCCAGTCAGAGCTTGACACCAAAAGTTATCAAGGCTGGCAAACAAGTAATGCCTAAAAAAGGAGAAGGATTTGTACCTGCCCCTCTCCCTGTGGAAAAGCCTCTAGGGTCTAGCCCTAAGCCAACTACAGTTGAAGCTAAACCTGAAGCAGTTGATGTAAAAAGCATCTCCTCAGCAGCTCCAAAGCCAGTTGCAGGCCCTCCAGCTTTTAAAATTACCTCAAAACCTGCTGTTGCTGCTCCTGTTTCATTTGCAGGTACTCTTGCAACTAGCCCTCCTAAATCAGTTGAGTTTAAAGCAGCATCCCCTAAAGCACTTCCTGTTACCGTAGTTGATGATGATCTCCCGCCACTTATCCCACCTGTGAAGCCAGTTAAAATTCCAGAAGTAGTTCCCCCTGTTGAGAAAGAGATTGCCAAATGTGCCACATCTCCCCCGAAACCACAGCATATTCAGAGTTCTACTGCTGTCCCCATTGAGGCCATTAAGGTAGCCCCCAAACCTGCACCTGCAGAGGCTAAGAAGATCGATATGAAGCCTAAGTCTGAGGATCCTAAGGTGGGTTCTGAGGCCAAATCTGTCCCTATTGAAGGTGTGAAGGTGGTTACTGAAGCAGTTACCATTGAGGCCCTTAAGCCAGCTCCTGTTGAAGTCGAGGCCCAGCCTCTGCCCATTAAAGCTCCTGAACCAGTACTGGCAGCAGCCCCAAGTGAGCCCATACCTGTTGAGGCTGCCAAGCTAGTTGCAGAGGTCAAGCCTGCTCCTCCTAAGGCTGTTGCTCAGGATAAACCTGCTGCCCCTGTTGAGGTTCCTAAGCCAGCTGCTCCTGTTGAGGTTCCTGAGCCAGCTGCTCCTGTTGAGGTTCCTAAACCTGCTGCCCCTGTCGAGGTTCCTAAGCCAGCTGCCCCTGTCAAGGTTCCTAAGCCAGCTGCCCCTGTCAAGGTTCCTAAGCCAGCTGCCCCTGTCGAGGTTCCTAAGCCAGCTGCCCCTGTTGAGGTTCCTAAACCTGCTGCCCCTGTTGAGGTTCCTAAGCCTGCTGCCCCTGTTGAGGTTCCTAAGCCTGCTGCCCCTGTTGAGGTTCCTAAACCTGCTGCCCCTATTGAGGTCCCCAAGCCCTCAGTTGAGGACAAGTCTGTTCCTGACAAACAAGTTACAGTAACAAAATTGGTGAAGTCAGATGTGGAAGTTAAATCTGCTCCAGAGGTTATCAAAGCTGCAGAACCTAAACTACCTGCCGCTGAGCTTCCCAAGCCAGCTACTGAAGCTAAATTGCCAGAAGGTAAGGCTGCTCCCACTGAGCCTGCAAAGCCTGATACTCCTGCAGCCAAACCATCACCTCCTTTTAAGCCCGCTCCTGTTGAGCCCGCTGTTTCTGCCCCAGCTTCACGTAAACTCACATTTGCTGAGGCTGTTGCAAAGCCTTCCCCTGTTAAACCTGAGGTAATTGATACAACTCCTTCTGAGCCTGTCTCATCACCTAAACCTGCTAAAATCCCTGCCAAGGTGGAGCCTGTGATCAAGAACGACAAGGGTATTTCCTCCTTTCTCTCATGATTTTTGCTATGTTTTTCCAATTGCTATCTAGCAATCTAGTTGTTGAAATAGGCTGCTTTTATTTGAAATGGTTCCCATATTGCATCCCATGGTTAACTTTAAGCCATTTTTGCAGTCTCATTTATGGTTCTATAATGTTTAATGATGAGCTATTTGTTGAAAATAACTGTTGGGTAAACAGCAGTATGGATTTAAGCTTCCAGAGTCTATTGTGCAGAATGAATGGTTGTTGCAGTTTTGCGTTTGCTGTTTACTTGTGACTGCCTAATTTCCTAATCTTCATTCCAGGATTCATATAGCTTTATCCAGAATAACTTAACCAAGTGGATTTAGGAGGGTGGTATGTTCTGCTGTCTAAATTATGGTTCCTGTTGCTGTTTTTGTAGGATCTGGCACAGAGTCGGACAGTGATGACTCTGTTCCAGAGCTGGAGGAACAGGACTCTGCTCAGACACAGACACAGCAAGCTCAGGTAAGTGGTCCAGGGTTATTTTTCATCCTTCTGGTAGGCAAAGTGTTGAAATTGAAACAAGATTACTCCAACTGTCAAGTAGATTTGACTCTTTCAGTGATGATTTGTACAGGTGACTTTCGTTCTTCTGAGTCTACTGAAGCCATTCTTTCTGTCCTGAGAAGAGAAAATACAGTGACAAGAGATGCTTGTTGTACTTCACATATAACAAAATGTAAGTCTGTATAATCTTTGTTAAATGTTGGAAATATCTCTTGCAGCTTGCAGCAGCAGCTGAAATAGATGAGGAACCAGTGAGCAAAGCCAAACAGAGCCGCAGTGAGAAGAAGGCACGAAAGGTAATCAAACTTGATGCAAGTCGCTACTTTTGAATTGTTCGTAGGATTGGACAGAACTAATAAATTTGTCGTTTCCTGTAGGCAATGTCAAAGCTTGGTCTCAGGCAGGTAACAGGAGTTACCAGGGTCACCATTCGTAAGTCAAAGAACATCTTGTTCGTCATCACCAAACCAGACGTCTACAAGAGCCCCGCATCAGACACATACATCGTCTTTGGTGAAGCTAAGGTATGAACTGTTGTTGGTCACACTGTTGTCTGGTCTTGGCATTTTGTAACTCATCAAACTACATATTGAGCTTAAGTTAATGGGCCGGTTGGTTCATTTATGTTTTTTTATTTATTTATTCATTGCGCTCAATTTTCTCCTCAGATTGAAGATCTTTCCCAGCAAGCCCAGCTGGCCGCTGCAGAAAAGTTCAAGGTACAGGGAGAAGCTGTATCAAATATCCAGGAAAACACACAGACGCCAACAGTACAGGAGGAGAGCGAAGAAGAAGAGGTAAGGGATTGATTCAGGTTCAGACTAATTTGTATAATTCTATCTGTATGTACTGGAATAACTCTATTGTATTTTGTTAATGAAGGTTGATGAGACCGGAGTTGAGGTCAAGGACATTGAACTCGTCATGTCACAAGCAAACGTGTCGCGGGCGAAGGCTGTACGCGCCCTGAAGAACAACAACAACGACATTGTCAATGCTATTATGGTATGTTTTTAAAACCTTCTTTATTGTGTACTCAACAGTTCTTTTGTGCAGATTTGCTTTAAGTACACACACAGAACTCTTCAGTGATGATTTTTTACAGTGACTTTCGTTCTTCTGAGCTTACTGAAGCCAACATTTCTGTCCTGAGAAGAGAAACAGAACTTCAAACTTCACTAGAAATACATTTTCACATTGCTACGAAGCTTTTTTGTTTGTTTTTGCAGGAGTTGACAATGTAAAGGGACGTGGTCAACAAAGTGTTGAAGAAAGGTTGCTGATAAATCTAAGCTCGTTTATACAATTTATACCCAAGATGGAAATAAAGTTGTGGCTTGAAAAATGACATTTTGACTTTTGTCTTTGTTGAAATATCACATTTCAAGGTGAGAAACAAGATTCAATAAAATGGATCACCCATCCCTCTCCAGTACTTGCATATTATTTGTGTATCAAAGGAGCTCTGGCTCTTCTTGCAAGACAGACTATCAGCCTTACCTCACTTTGTTTTGTAACCCTTGAAGTGTGTTAAGCATTAAAGAAAAGTTCATTCGAAATTGCTATGGATACGGAACCATATGCAAATACCGAAGGCTAGGAGTACAGAAACAAGGCTATGGCGGAGAAGTGATAACGGCTATCCCATTGTTGACCCAGAAAAGGAGCTATGAACATATGCATTATAGTGCCTATACTTACTCCTTATTTTGGGGCTCTTAAAATGCAAGACGCTACATAACTATGATTCTGTAAGAAAGGTTGTTGAGTCTTTCTTGATATTGTAAATCCACCTATTTTTTTAAAAAAAATTGCAGTCTGGCAATTTATTTCACAATGTGTGTCACTAAGAATAGTTTTTGTTTACTACTCTTCCTCCTGACCAGTAGCATAAGTTGGTTTTCATGTAATCTTCATAAACTGATATGACATTTGGGGCTGGGAATAGCAACCACAAAAAAGTAAGTTAAAAACAAAAACTGACACTGGGTAATGAAGCCAAAGTTTATGTATTTGCAATTTACATTAACATACATTTTCTATTTACAGACTGACTAGAAAATAAAGTATGTTAAGCTTTTGATTTCATTTTCATATCCATAGGTCTTTTTGGACCGCTTTTAAGGATCTTATCCATGTCGATGCCAGATCAGGACTGAATGACCATTTTATTCCTTAATTACCCAGAAATTTACAACCATAACAGGGCGACTCCATCTGCTGTACCATTTGGCCAGGCTGTTTTGCCACATTAATATGAAATATGCAAATGGCAATAAGAAACACCAGTTAGCATGTGCTGAACAGATTCATTTTCTCTTAGGGTTTTCTGACCTTAAATTGTGAATGGATGACTGATGGGTGCAGGGGAGCCAAAAGGGATGTGAGGTATCATGACAAAAATGTCACTTTGGACCTCAACATTTCAATGCTGCAGACTGTGTAAACCCTAAAAATATAACAATTTGCAGGCATGAATCAATATTGGAATAAATTACACAATATTCTGCAAGATTGATAAGATACAAGCTGTCTTTTACATTTTAGTGATATTTTAATAATATTAATTTGTTTTTGTTTTTTTACATTAATATATATTTAGAATATAGTTTTTCTTTTTGGATGGAAGTAAATTTAATTTCTTTCATATACTTCTTTATCACCTATATTGCTGCTAGTGGTGCTGTAATTTAACTGTCCCTCCACTTCCACTCTTCTACCTGTCTGAACAGTCACCTGCACATGGTCCTACCTTTGTAGAATGCAGTGATTCATGTGAATATGATTAAAACTTAGTGGCATCCACTGAGTAATGTTAAGTAGGTTGTTTTGGTTTATCTATTGATCATTATGTGGAATATGATAATGCAGTATTCATTCATCATTCAAGCTTTATTAGGGACACAAAAACCAGGTCAATAGGATAAGATAAAAAACATACACAATAAAAAAAAGATAAGAAATAGCATAAATCCATATGTTACTTACACATAAAGGCTTGATCAATAGTGAGACCACATTTTACATGTAAACCTTACAGAACTTCTCTTGGGACAGACCATGGCTTGTACTAAAAAGAAAAAAAAATAAAATAAATTTTAAAAAAATTATATATATATATATATATATATATATATATATATATATATATATATATATATATAAATTATTTATTTAATATATATGTTATACTACATTATATAACTAATAATAATATAACTATAGTATTATAAAATAGTGTGTAAAAGAATACATTTCTTACTGGATTTTATTCATTTTCTGCCAAAAATAAATCAAAACTAATGCAAAAAAAAAAAAAAAAAAAAAAAAAAGCTTAATAGTAGATTACTCAGTTTTTTTTTTACTAAAATTATGAACCTATGTAGTACTTCTGGGGTCAGTCGTGCGCCTTTAGAATCATTATTTTTCTCCCTTTCACTCCGCCCACAGTTTAAGTCTTAACAGATATGTCCACACTGAAAAAGGGTGGAGCGCTGCAAGAAAACCACATAAAGTCCCATTAGATCCGGTACAGCTTTAGGTAGTAAGTGGACGCCTCTTCTCCCTCATAGACATCACCCGCAGCTGTACCTAAAAGCTCTAGAAACGTCTACTACGTTCCATCTGCGTCAGTACCGTCATTCTCGTCCATAGATACGCAAGAAAATCCGGAGTGTAGTCCACAGGGTACAGGCGTTTGCATTGGCTCTGTGTTAGCGGCATTCCTTCTTCTGCTGGAATTACCTTCTTTTCACAAGTCTGTCTTTACTGCGACAAAGAGGCTCACTTCACACAGAGACATGTAAGTTGTGGGAAGTTCTGTTGAGATTCAGTGTGTGGACGGTTTAATAGTATATGTTCTGGGGCTAGCTAATGGTAGCCGTGCGACAACATGCTTTGGCGAGGGCGGGAGGTTGGCCTTAACCTAAGTGAACTCTTGGCTAACGTTTATGCATTTTAGATGGAGACGCTGTAAAAACCACCTCACTGCCGTACATATTTTTGCAAACTCAGTTTCTTAGTGTTAAGTGGAGGTGTTGAGGACGGCTACTTTATGCTTCTATCATGGGTCAGGTGCACCGCATGGCTTAACTAACGTAGCGGCTAACGATAACGTTGTTAGCTTCGTGTTCATTGACTGACTTGAATTTGGAGGCTATCAGTAGACTTTAGCATCCGATATCTGACACTTTATGACTTCGGCCTAATAAAGACAATGTTATCCCTGTAATGGTAACCAATTAACACGTAAACCGATAACTCGCCGGGTCGCAAAGTTACGATGTACGTGAACAACGTCGGTATTTAGCGCTAGCGTGCATCGCGTTATGCTGCCCTCTTTGGTCCATCATTTTAAGAGGATTTACTTAATGGTGTTGGTAGTTCAGTGCCAAGAGAATAATAATGCCAGTAACTGTGTACTGGGCTCTTCCTCATATTTATATCTAGTCTATAAAAAGTCAGTTGGGGAACTCGGGTGGTTATTAAAGCTCGAAGAAGTTACGTAGATTGAATTTTTACTTTTATATGAAATAAGTTCCTCCCTCAGCTGGATTCATCTTTGTTCATTCACTGGTCTAAATATCACTATTATTTGATGGGTTTTTAGCTCCCACTGGTCATCTCACACTCAGGATAATAACTTTGACTAACTTTTTACTTACTAGTTAACATAATGGATACCATGTCTAATAAACCCTGTGCTGATAAGCCACAAAAAAGTCTAGAAGTTGGACTTGTCATGGTTTAATTTAGTTAATGTCACTGCCAACCACACTTTACAATGTTTCATCTTTGAGGGCATCATGACTCAGATGCACACTGGTAACTGGAGTCTGGGTGGTAATTTGATACAGAGGCTTTTTGATGGCAAGCTGTTGTGCTTGAATACTAGATTGCTTGTTACCATGACTTGTACAATGTATTATGTATGTTTTATGCAAACTGGGTTTGCTAAGCAAAGACATGTATAACAAAAAGTGCTCTGTATTAATTGTTTTGAGGTGCCAATAGCAGTAGTTAAAATGAACACTGTAAAATTTGTCTAGAAAGCAGGAAGATCTTAAAACCTAAAGCTTGGAGTACATTGACTTGATGTGTTGTTAATAATTTTGTGTATTCTGTTGCAGGCATCCAGCAACTGCCAAGTGGTACGACAGGAGGGACTCTGTTTTATAGAGTTCTGTGTAGCAGACAGCAAAGACGTCAAAGTCAATTTTGATAAAACAAAGTGTGGATTCAGGTGAGTTGTAATCACAGTCATTCTGTAAACATGCATCATGCTGTGTTTCACTGAGTATCTTACCATAACTGGTGTTGATAAATGTCAATATCTTAATTTTTCTGATTTTTCTTTTTTTAACAGCTGTCTTGGAGGAACAGACAATGTCAAACATGAGAATGAAATAGACCTTTTTGAAGCCATTGATGAAAATGTAAGTTAAATTGATTGACTGAGATATTGTTGTATTCGGTTCAGTTTTAAATTTACCACATTTCTGGTTTGTCTTTGTCTACATGAAACAGGAATCCAAACATAAACGCACAGATCGGTCAGTGTTGTGCTATTTACGAAAAGCACAGCCAGGGAAGGCGTGGCCGAGGCTAACAAAAGAGAAGGCTAAAGTGAGTTGCACTCTCTCAAACAGCCAAAAATGTGTGTTATAACTCTAGGATAAAATATAAATAACCTTGGTAGATTTGTCAAAGCATAACCTCATAATACCATAAATTCAACTGGTACAATTGCTGTAATGTTAAATGTTGGTTTTTTTTTTTTTTTTTTTTTTTTTTTTGTGACTGCAGCTGAGTTGGCTCAGTGTCGACTTCAACAACTGGAAAGACTGGGAAGATGATTCAGACGAGGAGATGGGCAACTTTGATCAATTCTCAGACGTAAGCATAACTACTTGCATTAGCGTAACCACAGCTTTAATTGTTTTACAGGTGTTCTGACTTATAAGATGGCTTTGTTTTTGCTATGACAGTCACTATGTTTACCTTATATTTCTCAATAATTATTTTTTGTGTTATTAAATATAGAAACTTTGAGCTTCAGCAGAGCAAGAGGACAAAACCAGTAATATAAAATTTATGAGCTGTAAAAAAATAAAATAAATTTTGTCTGTCTTGGCACACAGTAGTCCTAGAATGATACACACTTGAAGTGAAAAAGATAAGACCACTGGTACCTATTACTCAAACAGCACCAGGAGGCAAATTACAAATTTTGTGCATCGTTACAGTTAAGTGTTAAGCAAACTTGCTCATCCAGTGAGGAAAGGAACATTAAATGTTTATACACTGGTAAAAATGAGTCCTTCTGACACAACATATGTGTGTCTTTGAACCTGAACATTAAAGTTTTAATTGTGAGCTATGGTAGCAATTTAAGATAAGAACATGAAAGGGCTTTAATACCCTTACTTTAACAAATGGGTTTGGCTTACAGATGATGAACAACATGGGAGGTGAGGACGACCTACCAGAACTAGACGGTGATGAAGATGTAAGAATCTCCTTTGTTTAAATTTTGTATTCATTTCTGACTTCATTAAACCATTAATAAAACAATCAATAAATCTTAAGATGTTTTTGTGTCACCAGGCATGTGTTCATTTATTTGTTTGTGTTAGCATGTGTAACATTTCTGACTTTTTTTTTTTTTCCTTTAGGATGAGTCTGCAGATAGTGATGATGAAAGTAAGTGCTTTAGTACAGGGTGGGGAAGCAAAATGACAATGAACATTTAGTTGTTTTTTCTCAGCAGGCACTACGTCAATTGTTTTGAAACCAAACATATATTGATGTCATAATCATACCTAACGCTATTATCCATACTTTTTCAGAAACTTTTGTCCATATGAGTAATCAGGAAAGCAAACGTCAAAGAGTGTGTGATTTGCTGAATGCACGCGTCACACCAGAGGAGATTTCAAAAATAGCTGGAGTGTCCATAAAGACTGTTTATAATGTAAAGAAGAGAATGACTATGAGCAAAACTATTACAAGAAAGTCTGGAAGTGGAGGAAGCAACAAAAAACGTACCACAGCTTTTATTAAAACTCTCAAATCCAAAATCCTTAACGATCCAACCAAATCCATGAGAAAAATGGCAAATGAACTTGAGGTAGACAACAAGACCGTTAGAAATGCAGTAAAATATGATTTGAACATTTAAATTCTCATGACTTTCAATAAACTAATTGGTCATACACTCTTTCAATCCCTGCCTCAAAATATTGTAAATTTTGCTTCCCCACCCTGTATATCGTATGCACCTTTGTAACAATTCAAGCATTATATGATGGGTGCCATTTTTGACATGGTCTTGTTTGGATTTATATTGTTTTTTTTGTTTTGTTTTTTTTGCTTGATTTCAGAAATGCCAGACTTGGAATAAATGACTAAGACTCCACAAAGAAAAATGGAAGAACAGAAGGCAAGAGGAAACAAAAATGTATATCTTGAAATTGAAGGCAGTGACAAACAACTGTACATATGAGTCAGTAGCCATATTTAAATCCATAGCCTCAGCTCCAAACTCTTGAGAGATCAGTCCACTGAAGGTTGATATGCATGGTATTGTACAGAGCAGCTATCTCCACTTCCATTTGCTGTACTGCACCTTTTTGGGTATTCTGTTTTACTGTTAAATATTACAATTAAGCACACATTATTTGTTGGAAAAGCTGTATAGTTGTCCTCAACAGAGCAATACATGTTAAAGAGATTTACAGGTTGCTTTCAAATGAATTGTGATTATTTTTTTTTAAGATACTGTATTAGGCCCACCCATTCCCAATGTTGTGGTTTTAAGTTAGTTGATCAGTGTAGCTTATCTCATTGATTTATGAAAACACTAGTCGTGAACATCAGAATTAGATTTATTGGGTTCCTCTAAAAGCCTTCCATGTGCCGTGAATTAGATATCCAGGAGGCCAGTTTTTGTTTGTCGCTTAACCTTCCAACTTACATGTTTCCCCTTTACTTCTTTACATGTTTAATGTCCGTCTGTGAAATTGGAATTATCTGGAATTGTTGCAGAAATACTTGCATCTTCCCAGTAATAATCTGCTTTGGTCATTTGAATGAACTCCATATATTTAGTATCTTGACAGTTTCTCTTTCCATACTCATCTAACATGCACCCTCATGTTAGACTACAGAACAAGGTGTAATGTATTGCAGCTGTTACAATGAAGCTTGAAGCTTGGTTGGGCCTCAACAATTTGTGGTGTGTTGCTATCCTCCAGGTTCGTTCCATTCATTGAGTAAAGATCTTTCCCTCTCGGGGAGTGCTGGTGTGATAAGGCGATGTGTAATGACCAAATTATATTTGCACTGTCAATAAAATGTAAGGGGATACAAGTAATGTTGAACTACAGTGAAAATTCTTTTTTTATTGTCTACATCTTTCTAATAAACTGTTTAAGAATCATTTCCAGTGTGTTTGTTCTGATGATTTTTGGTTTGTGGGGGGATGTCTGATGCATGAAGTTGCCTTATGTCCTAGAGAGGAAGGTCAAGCTTATTGGGACGCCTGATAATGGTGATAAATGGAAAGGAGGAACTGGGGATGCAGGCTGATATTTGAAGCCTTTTGACTAGATAATGTGTACTTTTGATAAATTATTTTATCACTTTGTATACGTAATAAGTTAGGACGGTTTCCTACAGTTATGCAGTTACATAACATGCATAGCATTAAGGCTAAAGTTTGCTATTGTTCTCTTCTGACTCTTGTAAGACTAGTAACCATACACTTCCTAAACACAGAGAAGGATTAGAATGGCACATTTAGCAACGTTAATCCTTTAGTTAGCAAAGTGAAACAGTTACTTGTATATTTTTCAGGGTTTATCAAGTATAGAGAGTATCTTAAGTATTAATTTTGGAGAACTAAATGTTTTGGCGAACTACAGGTAGGCGCTAGGACCCAGAAACCTCTAGACTCCTGGGCCAAAAAATATTAGCATACTTCCTCTTCAGGCCTGATTTCCTTGCTGTCATTTCCGAGAAAATGAATGTAATATGCTACGGTATTTTCCTGTTTTTAGGCTGAAACACATTAAAATAAAAGCGTGGAATCTGCAGACATTTTACTAATTGCTAAGCTGAAAAAATATTGAATATAATGGAATACCTGGAATGATCACAGTAGCAAATTAAAAAAGGTTAGATCTCATAAGAATATTGCACTATATTTAATGATTTACTCAGAAATGCTCGGTAATACGTAAGGCTTCTTTAGAAAGTAACTACATTTACATATTTCATTAAGCACTTTAATGGTGCATCCCTTGCTTCTATAGTGTACTTATATCATTTCCTCTGCTCTACTTTAAACTACTTTTTCCGACAGTCTGAACAGCTTTTGTTACCGTCATTGTCTACACGTAGAAACTACCATGAGTGTAGAAATGCGTTACATTGTTCGAAAGTAATTCCAAATGTATAGGGCTATTTTTACAACTTAAAAATTATTTTCACCCTATTTATAGCATTAAATTACATGCATCATAAATATTGATGTACAATATATAAAACAATGCAAAATTATGAAAATTAATTTCTATATAAAAAGCTTTTTCGGTTTTTACTTTTCCTACATGTACATTTAACTCACAATAAATTATAACACGTCGGTTAACTTTTCAGCAAGTTAATAATAAAAGTCGATAATAATAGTAATAATAATAATAATAATAATAGTTTTCTTGTGAAGTTTCATTAAGATATTTGACCGGATGTGTGTGTAGTTATTGTTGGGACGTTTACACTGCAACTGTTCGCTCTGTTCTGTGATCATGGCTGCACTGGACCACACCAGCCATGTTTGCTAATTTAAAACCCAAAGGTTAGGGAATAGTTGTTTATTATTTATCGCCGTGCCATCTTTACTCCCAAATCTGATTAATCGAAGACCAAGAGGCATCGGCGCCTTTGAAATCCAAGGAATAAAAGGTTTGCTCCCTTTAATTGAAATACAGCGAAACTTTTGATTGTGGTAGTGTGGGAGGATGATGCTCTGCAAAAAATTGTCTGTGTGCGTGCAGCGTAAACAATGTAACTTCATCTGGTTGGTAGCTAACGTTAGCCCGTGAACAAAAGGGAACACGCATGTAACTATTATTAGCGGGTTTGAGTAAGTTAATTAGTTTCTATCAAATTACCGGTTGATATTTATTTCCATCCATGTCGCTCTCCTTTGCCGATTGGCATCATGAATTCACACCAGCGTGGTTGCGGTACCTGCTACCTGGCTATTAGCTAACATCGCGGCTTAAGTTCTGTAGCTAGCGTTACTCCTTTTGGGTTAACGTAAGGGATGCTATCAGTTAGCTATCTTGCTAGCGTGTGCTAGCGATGTTCTATTGTGATGATTTAGCCGAATAACCTTGAAGCTGATGCGGTGAATATTTTTGTCCGATGTTTTACGTAAAAGTAAAAGGCCTGTTAGCTTCTTAAATTGTTGAAGTCACATCTAAGGCTAACAGTTGTTCATCTCAGTTGTTAGCGCAGCTGACTAGCCAGGCTTATAACTAAGTGAATTGTTCGTTTGAGAATGAAGCTAGCGATAGTTGGCTAACGCGTTGGCTTTTCAACGGCCTTGTTAAATAAGGAAATGAAGTACAAATAAAGGGCTATTTGGACATCTTGGGGCTTTGAGTGTGTGAAACAACGAGTGAAACGGTAAAGGGCTTTGTGGGTGACTATAAAACATAATCCCCTATTGTTGGTTGAGGTGGCCGGGTGGTGAATACTGGGGCTAACGTTCTGTCTGTCTGGGCCGTACATTTATCATGGTAGACCGGGAGGCTGTGCTCATGTTAGCAGCGCCTCATCAGCCGTAATGAGCAGCTTCTATCGTAATATTCAGTTTGTCCATTACGGCTTTGCTCGGGCCTGGCATCTGCTGTAGCTGGCTGCGACATTTTGACGGTTGTTGTTGGAACGAAATGGTGCTGTCACAAGCTACAGATGGCAAAATCATTCAAGATAGACATTCGGATGAGGAAATGATACGCATTATGTGCGTCGGCTTTCTTCAAAACTGCATGGAAATAAATACAAATGAATTAAATAATATATTTGTGCTTGTAGTGTGCTGATACGTAGCGACTGATATAATGCGCATGCATCTTGGCTTACATCATTTGCTTTCCTGCATTATATTTAACGGAGATGGGCGCTGATGAGATGCATGTACATTTGCTTTATCTTGCGGTGCTTTTTTGTTTTTTAGATGGAGGCAAATAATCATTTCAACTATGGCACCCACTCCTCAGCAAACTCAGGACTGAAACTCTCCTCAGGGGATTCTCTTTATACTAACGGGTCCTCCATGAGTTTCCCTCAGCAGGGGAAGAGTGAGTGTTTTAATCTTTTTTTTTTAATATTTGATCTACTTTTAAAGTATTAAACTCTACTCATATTTAAAATTGTTTTTAATGTTCTACATTTTATAATTCTTAAATATGAGCCAAAAACCTTTTGATTATACAGCCATAAAATATTAACAGAGCTAATACTTTTATGTCTGACAGATATGAATGGCGAACTGAATGTGAATGGCGTCACTACTGTACTTGGATCTGGTGTGTCTGGTTCCCACCCACCAACAGCCCCTTACCCCCACATGAGCAACCACCACCAGAGCAACATGGGCTATGACTACTTGTGGGGAGGACATCCTCAGTATGGTCCAGCTATGAGCACCTCTGCTGGTCAAGGGATGCACCAGAAGCAGCCCTCACCCGGAATGGGGCAGCCACAGTCTCAGCACCACTACCAGGGTCGTGGACAGTACCAGTTGAATGGGAGTATCGAAGGCTCCCACCAGCCCCCTGTGGCAGGCCCACCAAATATGCCTCTTAGTGGGGGACAGTACTGGAACAGAAGTAACCCTGGCCCACAGCAGATGAATTACAACTCTCATATGTATGGGACCTACCAGAGTCAGGCACATCCTGGGATTACACAGTCTCAGCATCACCAGCAGCAATCCTTACAACCGCCCCCACATCAGCAGTCTCAGTCGCACCTCCACTCTCATCGTCACCCACATCATCACCACCAGCAGCCACAGCACTATGGCATGATGCCTAATGGGATGCCCTACTACCAGCATCAGCCCCAACGCCCGTCCCTGCCATCTACGCAGCAGCAGCCACCACCGCAGCAGCAATCTCAGCCTCAAGGCCAGGCTCAGATGATGCCCCCAACTTCCCAGAACTTTACTCCCCCACGTGGCAGCCCACAACACCACAGTTTAGGCAGAGGGGGCACTGGCAGCCCTCTTCCTGTGGGGATGTCCCCGGCACCGATGATTTCACCATCATCAGTCCAAGAGAGTGGGTCACCCCAGCACCACAACAGGGAAAAAAGTCCTCACTCTAGCAATGTAGGAGTGGCTATCGTCTTGCAAGGTGACCACTTTACAACTATAAACTTACTAATGTATACACTTAAGTATTGCCTAACACTTAAACTAGGGCTGAACAATTTTTATCAAAATTGTAATGCATCTGAGTCATTTTACATGGTCTTTTGATGTTCTGGGCCACATATTATATTCTTGATATAAGCGAGTATGCTTATTTGTTACAGACCCCCTTTTTTTTTTTTTTTTTTTTTTTTTTTCATTGAAAACAAAATGCAAAACTTGCAGTCGCACTGAAATTGTGAAACTAATTAAATTACAGTGAGAAGAATGATCTTGAGTAGTTTGTTTACATGTTGTTATGCCCACACATGCTGGGCGCCTACTATTGATTGACTGGAGGCATAAACTGACTGCCCAGAAAAATCCCAAACACTGACTTTTGAACATTTGAGATAACAGAGTAACAATTTGGAATAACAAAATGATTGAACCAAATACACTCATTACATATTTGGCTTTAAAGGTGGATGTCTGAATGTTGGTTCAGCGAACATTCTCTCTAATTGTAAGTCTCACTACTGGTTATCACTGGTAGAACTGTACTATGGTTAGCCAGCAGGTGCCACTGTTGACTACATATTAAACTGGCCAACCCTTGAAAATGAACTGTCACGGGTGTGGAATGCAAGAGTATACTTTGTCTGCCTGATGCTTCCCCAAAAATAATCAGTTTTGAATTTTTCATTATAATTACAATTACAACTTAATTTTATCATCACTGTGACCATGTAACTCTTCTCCATGTAAGACTTAAACTCTGAATTCATCAAAATGAAGTACTTTTCATTAAAAAAAGGAATGTTTGCTTTTTTTTTCTCTTCAGGGCACACAAGGGAAAGTGTCAAAGAGGTAGACCCAAGCTACAATGGTATGGCCCAGAGGCAACCCAAAGGTGACAGTTACCAATCGAAAAGATCTACTCCACATACAGAATCTCCAAGTGATTATCGCCAACATCCTGAAAAATCTGTAGCTCATTGTCCAGAACTGGCATCTTCTGTGAAAGAGCCAGCAGCGAATGCACCTCCCCAGGCCATGTCACCTCAGCTCCCTGCATCTGCCTCCAACGCAGCAGCGCCCATGCCTCTAACCAAGGTCTCAACTCCTCCTCAGGCATCTTCGACTTCTGTTGTTTCTGGGTCTCCCATATCTGCCCCTGTTCTCCCAGGGGTTTCAGTTTGCGATGTAGAAGTTACCCCAAAACAAATCTCAACACCCTCCACTGTGTCCAACGCTCCATCTCCAGCTGTTCCACCCAGACTTTCCTCTCCCCCTTTAATGGTGCAAGGCCTCAGGCCTCTCCCTGCTGCTGTGACTGAAATATCCACTACTGGACCCACGTCAGCAGGTTCCCCCTCTTCCTCTGTGGCTGCATCATCTCCAGTGAAGCCATCTTTTGCTCCTCAGAATAAGGCAGCATTTCCTCCCACAGCTTGTGGACCACCTACAACTGTGTCCACCTCTGTCACCACTTCTTATTCGGTGTCCATGCCTATGTCAACTCCTAAACAAATGGTTCAAGAGTCCCAGGGGCCTCCAATGACAGCTGAGTTCCCAGATACACCTGATATTGAACATAACAAGTCCATAGCTCCAGCACTGACTATCCGTTCAGCGTTTACCACATCAGTGAGTTCAAATGTCTCATCCGTCACAGATGTTCCATCTCCGATATCATCGTCATCAGGGCCTTCAGCCTCAGCACCATCCAACTCCACTGCCTCTATAGCATCTTCAGCATCAGGAGAGATGAATTTAGCCTCTCTAGCAGCCCGTGAAAGTTCTACAGCCAGACCTCTATCTACCCTACCTCTTCTAACCACTCAAGCCTCCAGGACTGCACCTGTGTCCATCCCTCCTGCCTCGATGTCTGTGCTTCCTACAAAATGTACTACTTCTGGGGTGATTCAAAATTTTCACTCTGAGCATCCTCCTCCTAATGTCACGCCTATTCATGGTCAGAAGCAGTTGTCTCCCAAGCCAGAACATAGTGATGACAGGAAAGAGTTGGCTAAAACAGAGGCTGGAAAAGCAGACAAAACCTTGCCTCATCTAGATTCAGGCACAGTAAAAACACCACAGAATATAGAAGCTACTGAGACTCCTAAATCTGAAATGCTCTCACCTAAGTCCCTCACTAATGTTCCTGGGAAACCCTCACCATCTCCAAGTGCGCCTCATCACAAGCCCGATAATAAACAAACTCATGAGGAAGTAGAACATCTGACTGATAACGAAAGTTTTGATAGCTCTTACCAGTTGGATGGCAGTTTATTGTACAACAAGTCCTCTAGAATTGATAATAGCTCTTTCTTGGAAAAGACCACTGGTTTAGGTGGTGATGGCTCTTATGTAGATGAATTCACTCATTCTGACAACAGTTCTCACCTAGGAGAAGACACTTCTCAGTTTGTGAGCACTTCAAATGCAGAAGATGAACCATCTATTATGTTTGACAACACTAGAGATAGCAGCTCCTCTGTGGAAGACTCCAGAGATGACACACTGGACTCCACTGATGTAGGGGAAACCTCTGATGCAAAGGAGAGTTTCCAAACCATGGGTGAATCTATGCTGGAGTCCTCTCAGAACAATACCTCCAAGATGGAAGAGCCATCAATAAGTGATGTGTCCACGTCACAATCATATGGGTCAATGCAGCAAAGTCATCAAGGTAATTTTTAAAATCTGATGGGAACTACTTTTATTTATTTTTAGATTTTTTTTTTTTCTTTTTTTTTTTTTTTGTAATAGCATATCTTCCTAAATTCCACAAACACACCTAAAAGTCTCATTATTTTTAAACAGGTCATGAAGGAGAGTTGGAGACAGGGGGACATGATACTCCAGACTCAGCTGGACGCACCATCATTAAGACCACTCTTCATGAAATGATGACTCCCCCGAGTTTCAGGATGAGAGATGAAAAGTTCATTGCCTTTAGTACCCCAGCAGAGAGCCCTGCTGTGCACCCACTCCAACCAGTGACTGATCCGATTGTGCCAGATACTGGAGAACATAAGAAAACCCCAGGGAAACAACGTAAACCTCGCACTCCTAAACTAATATGGAGTAGAACACCAGGTATTTTAATTTCATTATTTATTAATGCATGATTAGCATGTGATAATCAGATCTTAATGCATTTCATGTCTTTTTTTTTTTCACCTAAGATTCCCAAAGCTCTGGGGAGGCCCAGCGGAAACCCAGGGTTCGAACCCCAAAAGCAGAAAAGATGAAGACAAAGGAGGAGGGAACCAGGGAAAAGGGCACCCGAAAGAGAAAGAAGTCTCTTAAAGGGGATGTTAAAGAAGGAGCAGATGGATCTGTTGAGGCTGGGTCTCTAACAAACGAGGTTGATCCAATCATGGCCACCATTGATGCTGTTCTGGCCAATGCCTCAGCCATCAGCACTACTTTCGTCAAACCTAGGAAGATGAAAAAGTCGAAGAAACAAAATCAGGAGGGTACCGTGGCAAAAACACCTAAACTGGATGCAGACACTACTGCTGATGATGGTGGTGACGATAATGACGATGACAGCTCCACTGCAGGTAATTAGAATATGCAGCAGCATTGGTGAGGACTGACAAGATTTCACAATGTGTAGGTAAGCCATATTATCTCACTTGCACAGTGATGAGCCTGGTTGTGCTTATTTTTTAACAGGTGAATCTAACAGACGGAGAGTTGCAACGGAGGAGCAGGTTCAGTTTCCTCTTTTGCATGGGTAATGATGTTTTTCATTTCCTTCTGGTGTTTTAATGTGAGTGAAATGGCCGTTTTAATGTGATGAAGTCTGTGTTTTAATTCTATATATATATGTGCACTGTCTCTGCAGTTGGAGAAGGGAGATTCGAGTGAAGAAAACTGAAAACCGCATGAAGGGGGAAACCTGGTATTACACACCATGTGGAAGAAGGATGAAGCAGTTTCCAGAAATAGTCAAGGTATTCTTCCTTTGTGTCAGAATACAGACTTCAATGAGCCATTCATCTGATCAAGTTATCAGTGATGTTAAAACACTAACTCTTACATTCTGTCTGCCATCTTATATTTTCTTTGGTCAGTACTTAAAGAAACACCAGGACAGTGTGGTAACCAGGGAGAACTTCAGCTTCAGTCCACGCATGCCTGTTGGAGATTTCTACGAAGAGAGGGAGACCTCTGAGGTCTGTATTGTGCTGTTAAGGATTCAGTCACTTCACATAACAATATGGGATTAATTTTAATTTTATACTTTACGTTACAGGGTGTTTCATGGGTTCTCTTGGCTAATGAAGAAGTCCCATCTATGATCATGGCCATCACTGGTCGGCGTGGTCGACCTCCTAATCCTGATAAAGAGAAACCCCGTAGGGTTCGTGGCCTTAGAGAAGGGCAGGCCCGCCGCCCAGGTAGACCTCCAAAACTCAAGATGATTGACCTCCTTAGCAAAGTTGACGCCAAACTGTTGAAGCGACTTGAAGCCAAGGGTAAGTCAGTGTTGAGGAGGAATACTTTGTTTCATTTTTAAATAAATAAAAAAATGACAATACACAGGTATTAGTAGATCTGCATGGAATAATGTGCATTTTGTAACTCATTGCTTGTATTGCTGTTTCACAGAAGCTCTTACAGAGGAAGAAAAGGAGAAACTAGCAAAAATAAAAAAGAAGATGAAGAGAAAGGTGCGTTGTCTGCACTGTTGGTAATGTTGAGCTGTAATACTTTTGTTGTCTTTTCCTGATGATGTTGCTATTTATCTTTTAGGCAAGACTGAAGAGAAAGGAGGATGCTAAGATCAGAAAGATGAAAGAAGAAAAGAAGAAAGCGAAGGTACAAGCATACAACAACACTTAATACATGATTTATCTGCACTATCATTACCACCACTGCTAATTTACGCTCAACTTGCTTTCTCCTTTTGTGATTTTTAGCTTGAACAACAGGCCAGAAGTCTAGGGGCGAACTTCTCAACAGACCAGCAGAATCTTTCCCTTATAGCGTCTGCAGCACAGCCCAAGAAGCCTGGCCGCAGGAAGTCAGTAAAGGTTGAGGCTCCTCCAGTGATACAGCAGACAGATGAAGAGAGGATAGCCCAGGGTAAGAGAGTGCTCGGTGCTCGGAGTAAAGCCAAGGCTCTGGCTAAGGCCCAGGCTGAGGCCGCGGCAGCAGCTCAGGCTGCACTGGCTGCTAAGAGGGCAGCAGAGAGGAGAGCACAAGCCCAGAGACGTCTTGAGGAAAGAAAGAGGCAACAGATGATCGCAGAGGAGCTGAAGAAGCCCGCAGAGGACATGTGTCTCACTGACCACAAGGTGAGTGTTGCCTTTCAGATTAACTTCTTGTAGTCTTCTCTCTAAATGCTAGTTAAGATTTGTCCATGTGTAACCACATTGACCTTGGATCTGTGCCTTCATCAGCTTCTACCAGAACTGTCCCGTATTCCTGGTGTGGTCCTTTCTGGTACTGCCTTTTCACACTGCTTGGCTGTGGTGGAGTTCTTACATGGCTATGGAAAAATCATTGGTCTTAATGTACCCAAGGACATTCCTAGCCTTGCTACCCTGCAGGAGGGCCTACTTGGCCTGGGTGATAGCCAAGGAGAGGTCCAGGATCTACTGATTAAGTTGGTGGAGGCTGCACTTCATGACCCTGGCCTACCATCATATTATCAAGTAGGTGGAATACACTTGAAGCGTTGTATCCCGTCATGCATTTCCAAAGAATAATCAGTTTCCATGTTTTCTTTCATATATTTCCTAAGGATACAATACATAAATTTCTATGTCTTCCTGTAGTCTGTAAAGATCCTTGGGGACAAGCTGGTTGAATTGGAGCTTACTCGCAGCACAGTTTCAGAAGTGCTACGCATCTTTCTGGAATCACATGGTTATGAGACTGAAGTATGCAACACATTGAGGACCAAAACGTTTCATGCCCTGCCTCCTGATACCAAGGCAGCCATCCTGGGTTTCTTAGTGGAAGAGCTAAATAGCAGCAACATTGTCACAAGGTTAGAACAAAAGCTTATTTGTCCTAAATACTAGTAATGGGAAACTTAAGAAAGTCATTACTGCCTCATCATTGTTGTTTGTCACATATATCTTTTTTTTTTTTTTTTTTTTTTTTTACTTTTCAGTGACATTGACAACACATTGGAAAACATGGCCACCTACAGAAAGAACAAATGGATCATTGAGGGAAAATTACGCAAGTAAGAATTCTCTTCTCATATGCAGGATAAGTAATTAGATCAGTGTGCCTTTTGTAGTAAGAGCACAGCCACATGACATGTTGACACTAATTTGTTGTTGTGCCCTTGTCAGACTGAAGGCGGCGCTAGCACGTCGTACAGGACGGTCAGAGGAAGAGCTGTGTTTTGAGGAGAGGAGGCGCAGTGCCAGAGTGGCTGAGGAAGAAAACCTCAATTTAGAGGAGAGTGGCCTCATTGTTGAGAGAGGCAATCGGCGGGCACGCAAAGAAGAACCCAAACTTAGTGATGTATGTATTTACCCAAGTGATTTTGTGAAGGAGAAAACTTGTCATTTCTTCATTTAATGTGATCTTTTTTGCTTTTCTGCAGAGTGAGAGTCCTACCAATGCCAGCATTCCAGAGCTTGAAAGGCAGATAGATAAGCTATCCAAGGTAAGTGTCATACTACACTAAACACAGTGCTGTTTGCAGTTCTGTGGCTTTTGTTAACAGCCTTGTAACATCCACAGCGACAAGCATTTTTCCGCAAAAAGCTGCTACAGTCGTCTCATTCCATGAGGGCCATCTTGCTGGGCCAAGACCGTTATCGTCGCAGATACTTGGCTCTACCTCATCTTGGAGGAGTTCTTGTTGAGGGTCCTGAAGAGCTTTTGAGTGAGTCAAAATGATGTAAAACCAATTTCTGACATTTTATCCACTTTCTCATACATCTGCTTCCAGAGGTATTACAATAGTTTGTGTTTGGAGTTTTATTTCAGCCTAAGAAGTTGTACAAACGGTTAAGTGATTAGTTTTAGTTTTGACATGAGGAAGGACTTCATTCATAGAGGCTGAAAAAGGTAGAATGAAAGTAGACACCACATCATGACCACAAATTACTTGAAACAATATCCCAAATAGAGAGGAAAATGAAGCTGATTTTTACCTGCAGTGTTATTAAAATGTTCATTGTCAATTAAAATTTTTGATTTTTTTTTTTTTTTTTTTTTTCATTCTTTTAAAAATCATTTAGTTCTAGTCTTACTCCTAGCTCTGATTAAATGTAATGACTCTGCCTCCTCTAATGTAATTCTTCTACTTCTGTTTATCTTGCAGCCTCAGGAGATGTACTTGTAGCTGAGGTGCCTGTCACCTTCCTTAAAAAGGAGCCCAAATCTGAGGAAACCCTGATACCCACAAGTCCTCCTCCTACCCTTCCTTCCTCTCCCTCTTCAGTCATCCCCTCCCAGACCTTATCTCCAGATGAGGACCCCCTTCCTGGCACTGCGTCCCTCATGAGCAGGCCAAGAGTACGTGGGCGCCCCCGAAAAATTAAACCAGAAGTGGAGCTTCACCTCCGTACAGCAAAGATTCGCCGCAGGCGTCGAAGTAGTGTTAGGTCTGGGGGTGAAGATGGCCCAGGATCACCAAACAGCGGTTCACAAGACCTCACACAGGCTGCCTTCCAAAACTGGCTCAGCCAATCACAGGACGCACTGACTAATGGTACAAATTCAGCAGCAGGGGACGCTCCAGAGGGGAATCGCCCAGAGGAGAGTGTGAAGGAGATGGCTGAGAAACAGGGACAGTGGTTTAACCTGCTCCCTAAACAGCCATGTGATGAAAACTCTCTGAGCGAGCCTCAAGCACCCACCTCACCCCGCTCACCTCCAAAACTCCTTCCACAGATTCCAAGTGCTCTGCCTGCCCTTGCTGCTCCACTCATACAGGTTTGTTCACCACAGTCATTAGAAATTCAAATTGTTTGTTTCAAGTACTGAAACTAACCTCTCCCTTCTCCTCAGCCTGATCCGCTCTTGCCGGTCTTGGCCTCATCTGACCCTGTGAACCCAGCACCGCCACAGGACACCGCCTCTCCAGCTCCTGCGCCCTCAGTTTCTGATTGTGCCCCAAATCTGTTACCAGAGGCACCTCCTCTTCTTCCTGTTGCTGTTGTTGCAGCACCCCCTCCGGTTGCTGCTCCTATAACTACCGCTCCTGCTCCAGCCACTCCAGCCAGGCCAGGACGCAGACGGAGAAGAGGAAGCAGAGGCAGTAGTCCTGCACGCCGTGGGCCACGTGGAGCTGCAGCCAAACGTCGTGGCCGTCCACCAAACTCTGTGTTCCAGGAGCTTGAGCAGCAGTACTTCACACAGTTGGTGGTCAAACCAATACCAGCATGTAAGTATTTAAGAGTGTTTGCTTGTCTTAAGCAGACAGTTTGAGATAGTTGTTTTTCCTTGCATCCATTTGACTGGTGCCTACCCAGAGCTAATGCTGAAACATGCACATCATATTCACTTTAACTCAGCAGGAAGACACAAATGTTTTGTTCTGATGAGTAATTGATTTCCTTATTTTGCAGCAATGGTACGTGGCTGGTGGTGGATCAAGGATCCAGAGGAGCTGTATAACACATTACAGGCCTTGCATCCAAGAGGAATTAGGGAGAGGGTGCTCCATAAACATCTGGCCAAACACATGGAGAGCCTAGCTGAGATGTGCACCAGAACTATCAACGGTCAGACTGAAATGATTTTAAGTCTAATCTGTCTTTTCATTTCACATTTTTTTCATGTTGCACTTTTCTTATCAATGTCTGGTTGCCTCTCCAAACAGACCCATTGTTTGAGTTGAAGGTAGAGGAGAAAGACGTACTCATGGAGGCTCTGCAGCAGCCATGGCAAGTGCAGGAGAAGGCCATGGAGACTGATATCAGCGCCTTGCAGTGGGTGGAGGACCTAGAGCAGCGTGTCATTGCTGCCGACCTTCATCTTAAGGTTAAAAAAAAAAAAACAACTGTATCATGTTTTAAATAAAATTATGTCAAAAACAACTGTGATGAAATTAAGAAACATATTACCAGATTGTAATAGATAGTAGCATTAGAAGTGTCATGTGCTTCAGCAAAGATGTTCAGCTTGTAACGATGTAAAAATTATAGAATAGTTCAATCTATACAATGAATGTGCACAGTAATATTTCAGGAAGTAAAAAATGTATTTTATGTTTCCCAAAGGCACCTCCTCAGAGTGCTTTGAATGATGCAGAATCAACAACAGACACACCAATGGCAGAATTTCAGGTAGGTTTTTAAAAACAATCCCTTATCACTAATGAAAATCTTGATTTTTAATCCTCTTGAATAAAGTTCATATGTGAAAACAGTTACTGATGTTGAAACTGTGCCTTCTCTTTGCTCCCTTTGCAGCCATATACAATCCCAGATCCAGACTCCACACGTGATGACCTCCAGTACTATGAGCATGACGCTGATCCACGTGATGACTGGATCGTGCGAACAAAGAAGGAGTGGTCTGGCCTGCCACGTATAGCCACACATCCCCTAGATTTGGGTGTTCTGCGGCTAGCTAACCTTGAGCGCAACATCGAGAGGCGCTACCTGAAGGAGCCCCTGTGGAACCCAGCTGAAGTAATGCGTCTGGCTCCTCTCACCCCTACACCAGGAGAAGAGCATCCCATGGATGTTATTAGGTCAGGATACACACTGTACACACTGTACTTTGTATACTTTTAAGTCAGAGGAGGAGTTGTTTGACTAAAATGAAACTTTGTTTGTGTTGCAGCCTGGAAAGTGAGATTACTTCTCGGCTACGCACATGGCGGCAAGCTCTAGATCGGTGCCGTAGCGCTCCTCAGCTTTGTCTGTGTTTACTTCAGCTGGAGAAAGCCATCGCATGGGAGAGATCTGTGACGAAAGTGGTAAGAAGCCTAACAGGTTCAACCTCAAAGATTCTTCTTTTTGGAAAAAATGTGTTGTAATCTAACAATGACCCTGACTTCTTTTGTTTTTGTTTTTTTATTGTAGACCTGCCAGGTTTGCAGGAAAGGAGACAACGATGAGTGCCTGTTGCTGTGTGACGGCTGTGACCGTGGATGCCACATGTACTGCCTGAGGCCCAAGATCACTCAGGTGCCAGAGGGAGACTGGTTTTGTCCAACCTGTGTTGCCAAGGTACTAAAAAACAACCCCTGATCAGGGCACATCATTACATTTTCAGCATTCATTTTCTTTCCCTTCTGCTGCATGTGTTTGTCCTCAGCTCATTCCTCTTCCCCTTCTTTACTGTGTCTTTCAGGAGGAAGTGGAATCAACTCACAGCCACCGCTCGTCCAAAAAGCGGACCAGAACCAAGAAGAGAAGATATGAGGATGACAGCTCTGACGATGAAGCAGCAACAACTACAACATCGACAACGACCACACGACGTAGTGGCGGCATGACGACACGACACAAGGAGATCACACCATCCTCGTCAGTGTCTCGTTTCTCCGGAGAAGGAGGGGGCACTAAACGACGACGCATGATGACCCGCAACCAGCCAGACCTCACTTTTTGCGAGTGAGTCCTTGATTTATGACTACACCTTAAGTCATTTTCAAGTACTATGGGTGGTGAGTCTTACTCTGTTTTTTTTTTTTTTTTTTTTCTTGCTAGGATCATTCTAATGGAGATGGAGGCTCACACAGATGCCTGGCCATTCCTCGAGCCGGTCAACCCCAGACTGGTCCCAGGCTACCGCCGCATCATTAAGAACCCTATGGACTTTCTCACCATGAGAGAAAGACTTCTTCAAGGAGGGTAAGTATGTTTTACCCATACAGTGATATGTTACCATGGAGATTTCTACGGGTCCTAAAATACAAAAGTCAGTGATAGGCCTTTTTAAACATGTATTATTTATGGTTTTGATAGGATTATCAAATGTCCAGCGGATGAGCTTCAGTCACTTTTAATGTGTTTTTTAGTAAATGCTTGTATTGAACACAATTACAACTTCCCGTGGTAACTGAGAAGCCCCATCTCAATTTGTCAGACACACATTAAGCTAGTTTCACGGCCACTACAAATAAATTCATTGTCATTTATATCTAATATGTGACCCAATATGGACACAGAATACATCCATACAAAGTAGTCTCAAGTCTGAAATGTAACTTTTTGAAACTTGTTGTAATCCTGGAAAATATTGCTATTAACGACATTTTTTTTCTGTTTTTCTCAACCCAGGTATTGTAGCTGTGAAGAGTTTGCAGCAGACGCTCAGCTGGTCTTCAATAACTGCGAGCTCTTCAATGAGGACACTTCAGAGGTGGGAATGGCTGGACATTCCATGAGGCGTTTCTTTGAGAGCCGCTGGGCGGAGTTTTACTCAAATAAGGACAAATAGGAGCTGACGACTCCTCCCCTGATGGCAGGCCTGTAGACTGTTGGTGCTTTCACCGTCCCAGTCACACCTCCCCATTACTGCTAAGACTGTCTGGAGCCTCTTCCAGCTACATGTATTCTTTCATGTATAGGTATATATGTATAGATTTGGCTATTTGTCTGTTATTGTACCCTCCATCGGCCTAATGTTTTTAAGGCCCAAAGCTGAACTGGCTAGTACTCGTGCCCATTCCCTATCACTTCTTCTGTGTCTCTTTATCCTCACTTCAGCACCTCATCTCCCGTTTGCGTTCTGTCGTGTCCTTTCAAAAGCCCCATGTCGTAGCGAGGCCTTCGGTCTAGCCCTTCTGTGGGGCGACAACACGGTCTCCGGCCCTGAGTATGGTGGCCCTCAGAGTCTTACTGAAGGTCAGGGACTGATCACACTAGCGCGGCCTCACTGGACCTGCTCGAATGACAAACGGATCAAATATCTTACAAAGCTCGGGCCATTTCTTAACCTGTTCAATGGAAATGTAATGTAACGTGGTCTTATGCCTAGAAGTAATTTTTTTGCTCAATATATTTTTATTATATATTCTATATATAAATCTATATACAGATTACAATAGCTGGGATTATTTAATAGCAATAGCTTGTAGTGAATGTGTACAGATTACCTTTATAGAGATGTCTAGACGATTTATGAAAAGGCCAGTTAAACTAAAAGGAATCTGTTATTGGACTGTCACAAGTAGACGTTTGTATAACCTCCACTTAAAGTCTCACGCACACACATATGTACACCCATCACCCACACCCACACGAACATGTACACAGTTTCACACAAACAACCCACCTTCTGCTGCTGCGTGAAAGACACTGGTTTCAGAAACTGGAGGATTTAGTGTCAGTCAGTCTGGGTTTAGACTCGTGTATTTCACGGTCCCTCATGTTGAATAAACCAGCTAGTTACACCTGATCACATGACTGAAAGGACGCTACTGCAATATTAGCGCCGGTTAATTTGTTGATTAGTCTGTTTAGTGAACACACAGCTCACACTGAAGACGTGCTCTTGCGTACTGTAGTCACAATGGACAGGTTTAAGGAAAATTCCCTCTTTTCTGTCTAAGAAGAAGTGTTTGCAGCTCCAGGCTTGTATTTGACCAACTGACCCGTGTTGAAAATGACACTCTTATCATTCTGTGGCTTGACTAACTAAGCTAAAAACATCGAAGGGTGGAAGAAGGGGGAGACTTAAAGATCTGATGAAGTGTAAATTCCTGCCTGGTTTTCCGTCTTACATTCCTTTATTGGTTTTCACGTTTTGTGCTGTTCAAGGGCCAATGTACATGTTGCACGGCATGGTCGGTGTGTTATGAAAGCGACAGGACGACTCCACAGTCTGGGTTTTATTTAAACTTGTTTCTTACACTGAACGCAAAATCCGTTGATAGGAATTAAACTTTGATGTTCCTTATCTCATTTAAAGGGACAGACGTTTTTTCAAAAAAGAAAAAAAGACATGAAAACCAAACGTGGTGTTTAGTGAATTTTTAATAATGTACAGTTTTGGTGACTTTAAATTTGTTCCTTTATATTTTTAGGACCAATTCATCATTTTTAAGAGGAGGTATTACAAGACTCTGTTGTATTAAGGTGATGTAACACGTGTGCATCTGTAGAATGTACTGTGAGTTGAATAAAAACCACATCTAGTAGAGAGTATTTTATTGTTACTGTCTCATCTGTTTGGTCTCTTGATGATCTCTACACGCTTTAAAGTCTGCCCTGTACAGAAATCAAAGATGTTAATCAAATAAAACACAGAGTACTTACAGGAAATATCTAAGACAGAGTTCACATCAAATAAGTAGCGTCTAATATGTCACAGTACTTTGATTATGTGGTTTTCTAATTAGCATTATCAGTTGCAGGTATTTGGTACTTATGGATACATTAGTGGTGGAAATACAGATATAACAAATAGTATATGGTTGTATAAACAAAGCTATAATTATTCTAGTCCAGTCAAAATATCTCATCACACTTAAATAAGACAATCGCCTGAAGAGTGAGATATAAGAACTTATTTTTAGACAATAGATCTTGAAAATCTTATTTCAAGAAATCTTACCAAGATAATTTTCGCTTGTTCCATTGGCAGATTTTTTTTGCTTAATTCAAGATTTTTTTTTTTTGCTTAATTCAAGCCAGGAAATCTGCTAATGGAACAAGTGAAAATTATCTTGGTGAGATTTCTTGAAGTAACATTTTCAAGATCTATTGTCTAAAAATCAGTTCTTACATCTCACTGAAAAGTTACTCTATAGGCGATTATGTCTTATTTTAAGTGTAATGAGATATTTTGACTAGAAATGAGAAAATTACACTTGGTAAAATTTTGATTTTTGCAGTGTGGTTTAAGATTTTTTCTGTATAAGCACTGAGGCTTTTTTTCACACTAAATGTTTAGGTGAAAATGAAGAATTAATGGGTACGTGAGATGTAGCGGTTCAAATCCTACATTACAGTTAAGGTCACTGAAGCTGTCTCCACTTTATTTTTTTGCCTTTTTCTTACCATACACACCTCTTGCACAGTGTGTCATTACATACGGTATGTATCGATGCAGCAAACCACGTAATTTTATTTCATTTGATTTGGGTCACTGAGTAAATTTGCATTTCAAGCATATAAAAATATAGTTAGAACTGCATTATAATCAAAATATCAGGAGACAAGGTTTTTCAAAGCTTAATTTTTTGCACGCACATTATTCCAGATAAAAATAAGTGCAGATTAGCAGCGAGTATTTTTTATTTTGTTTTTTTTTAAAGGGATTTTAACAGGACACAAAACTGGATTGCTCTGATAAACATATTTATAACACTGAAACTAGTATAAAAAATTAGTGTAGATTCTATGAAATTAATTTGTCTCATTCATAAAGAAGTTTTTGTGACTGTTTTCTAAGTTGTGATTCATCAAACATGTTTATCTTCAACGTATCCGGCTTACATGTTCATGTATTATAAAGTGAAGAGGGAAGTAGAGTAGACAATAGTTAATTTATTCATATATTCTTTTGTTTCATGAATTCTACATATTATAACCTGGGTTACAATGGTTTCTTAATTTCTTCAAGTGGCTCTCCAGAAAAGAAATGAATGAGTGACACTGATCTAAACAATTTAACTGTTTAGCCAAAGTGCTATAATTTTAGAAAATGCCCCATGTGGTAATTTATAAAGCACCTCTTCATGGATATAAAACACTATAGCAATTATTTTTCTGGGGCTACTGAAACTGACAGTGAAAAACAAACACAGATACAGTATTGTGCATTAGTAAAATTCTAATGACCACACATGCATTTCTCAGTCTCTGGATATGTGGTAAGTATATACAGCAATAACAACAATGAAAATCTGAATTAAATCAGTATTTAGTGTGACCTCCCTTTACACTTAATATTACACTTTTATAATTTTTTTAATTATGTATGTTTTTATCTTATCCTGTGCACCTAGTTTTTGTGTCCTTAATAAACCTTGAATGAATGATAAATGTATATGTCTTAATATAACATTTATTGCAATAATTTTCTGATATTTTATACCAGGTTTAATTCAACATGTTAGATATTTCTAACTGTTTGTGCTGCTTCTTGTCATGGGGTCAGAGGTCACATTAAATAGTAACTTTAACCTTTAGAATCCATTTAATTGAGTTTTTTGTGTGTCCTGTAAGGTTGTGCATGTTTAGTGCATTTTTTTGTTGTATCTGAAAAAAAGAGAATGAGAAATATATACAGTACATATGTTCATTTTGGCTCTTCAAAAACAGCAAAGCTACAGGTGGCCTAAGAGTCGATATGTGTGCCTGTACATTTGCACTGCATCCATCATACCTGTACTGTATCTTAAGAATAAAACCCTATAGCAGTTATTTTTCTGGGGCAACTGTGACTGACAGTGAAAAACAAACACAGATACAGTATTGTGCAAAAGTCCTAGGTGGTTTAGTAAAATTCTAATGACCACACATGCATTTCTCAGTCTCTGGATATGTGGTAAGTATATACAGCAATAACAACAATGAAAATCTGAATTAAATCAGTATTTAGTGTGACCTCCCTTTACACTTAATATTACACTTAACTATTTTTTTTATTGTGTATGTTTTTATCTTACCCTGTGCATCTAGTTTTTGCGTCCTTAATAAACCTTGAATGAATGATGAATGAATATGTCTTAATATAACATTTATTGCAATAATTTTCTGATATTTTATACCAGGTTTAATTCAACATGTTAGATATTTCTAACTGTTTGTGCTGCCTCTTGTCATGGGGTCAGAGGTCACATTAAATAGTAGCTTTAACCTTTAGAACCCATTTAGTTCAGTTTTTTGTGTGTCCTGTAAGGTTGTGCATGTATTTAGTGCATTTTTTTGTTGTATCTGAAGAAAAGAGAATGAGAAATATATACAGTACATATGCTCATTTTGGCTCTTCAAAAACAGCAAAGCTACAGGTGGCCTAAGAGTCGATATGTCTGCCTGTACATTTGCACTGCATCCATCATACCTGTACTGTATCTTAAGAATAAAACCCTATAGCAGTTATTTTTCTGGGGCAACTGTGACTGACAGTGAAAAACAAACACAGATACAGTATTGTGCAAAAGTCCTAGGTGGTTTAGTAAAATTCTAATGACCACACATGCATTTCTCAGTCTCTGGATATGTGGTAAGTATATACAGCAATAACAACAATGAAAATCTGAATTAAATCAGTATTTAGTGTGACCTCCCTTTACACTTAATATTACACTTAACTATTTTTTTTATTGTGTATGTTTTTATCTTACCCTGTGCATCTAGTTTTTGCGTCCTTAATAAACCTTGAATGAATGATGAATGAATATGTCTTAATATAACATTTATTGCAATAATTTTCTGATATTTTATACCAGGTTTAATTCAACATGTTAGATATTTCTAACTGTTTGTGCTGCCTCTTGTCATGGGGTCAGAGGTCACATTAAATAGTAGCTTTAACCTTTAGAACCCATTTAGTTCAGTTTTTTGTGTGTCCTGTAAGGTTGTGCATGTATTTAGTGCATTTTTTTGTTGTATCTGAAGAAAAGAGAATGAGAAATATATACAGTACATATGCTCATTTTGGCTCTTCAAAAACAGCAAAGCTACAGGTGGCCTAAGAGTCGATATGTGTGCCTGTACATTTGCACTGCATCCATCATACCTGTACTGTAACTTAAGAAAAAAAAAGGAGCAAAGAGTCTTTTAACATGATGGATATATGTTGGAGTGTTGAAGTGGGCTTTGCAGCTTCCTGGAGAGTCCTGTCTGAGGCACATGCTGTTGGGAAGATCCTGCCATCACTTCCATCTGCTCTACAGTGCGACAAACTCAAGTAGAAAACACACGCAAAATGGCACACGGTGACGTTTTCTTGCGATAAAGCTTTGGTAGAACGCACACATCTAATACTATAAAACAAATACCGTGTCTCTTAGTGTACGTCCCTCCCTTTGCCCTCTATCACTCCCTCAAATCCCTTAGCTGGCACTTTGTGTGTGTGTGTGTGTGCATGTGTGTGTGTGTGTATGTGTGTGTGTGTGAAATTGTGTCAGTGTCAGCACTCTGAGCAGAGGGGGCTGAAAACTCCCCACGCCAGCGGGTTCCAGTGTACCCCCCGCCCGTCCTGCTCCACACAGTTGGGCTTAGCCCCACAAAAGGAGGGATAACAGTTTAACAGTTGCCGTGGAGGGAGGGGGGTAATCCACGGCATAATGGACCACGCCAGTACTCCCCCTAACCAGTTCATTCTGGACTGCCAGATTGAGGGACCCCTTCTGCCTGGAGGGTCAGGAATCAGTTTGGACTCTGCTCTCCAAAACATCTCCATGTCACCTATATCTCCAACACAATTATTATGTCTATGTCTGTATTCTGTGATTTAGAAAGGATTAAATGTCATAAATATATATACTAGGTTGAAGACGAATATTTGCATGATGAAAACAAGTTCCAATTAATACTTTCTGACAAATAGCCAATGAGAATATCTGTAGTTTCGGTGGAATTCTGTCTTTTTTTTTTTTTTTTTTTTTGCAAAACATCTTCACAAGATGCTTCTTGGATATCAAAGAGCATGTGAAATCCGTGCACAGATGCAACGGCACAATAGACACTATGGCAACAGCATCATGAAACAGTTTGTCCCCATGGTGATTGGAGAGGCACCTAACAAGTAGTTTGAGGACAGAAATAAGCAGAGTGGGAGGACATGATGTTGGAGATTTTTGGGTGAAGCATAACACAGTGGACGGTGTCACATTGGTTTGTTTCGTAGCACATACTCCATTTTTTTTTTTTTTTTTTGCATTGTTTTAAATGAGAAGTATTTTAACTCATAATGAATCCTGTACAGAAAAAACCTGATTTCATCCTGTTTGAAGCAAAGCATTGTGTATGATTACAGAACAGGGATATTTATCGTATAATTGCACGCTTGATCATTTCAAAGGAAACGCTACGGTCTGTTCTTCTTAATGCTCCCTGTTCACTAATGGTCCCTTTTTTCCTATAATTGATATGAAAATCAGGCAGAGCAGCAGTAATGGGCGCCAGGTGCTCAGGACATATCAACGCAGTTCACCAAACAAGAGACAAATGACAAACAGGGTCATCAATGCTCATATGGAAACATAGTATATCATATATGGTCCCATTAAGACTAATGTATGTTACATATAAGGGTTTATGTTACTATTATGTATCTACATCTTGTGGATATATGAAGATTGACATTTATGAAGTACTTAAAAATATCTGTGATGACATTTTTAATAAGTTTACATTTGTATAAGGAAACTACTTATTACTTCTTTGCTGGTTGGTAAAAACAATTTTCACTGAAATCAAGTTCACTTCATGTTTTGCAGCTGTAATTACATTCTTTCAGTCTTCTTCCAGCAGAGGTTACACCATCCTCCACTGTCTTCTCTTATGTTCTTACCAGCCCTGTCCTTTGATTTTTCCAGGCAGGCAGTGAAGTGCACAATCACAATGCACAATCAGTCCTGTTTGAGGACAAGGTAAAGGCTCCTTGTAGTTTTCTAAAGATGTGTTAAATTGCTCAAGGTCAGACTCTGTTAAAAAAAAAAATAAAAAAAATAATAATAACAAAAAAATCTTTGTGAGCAGCATTAGGTGTGTGGTCTGAGGTGTAGTGTAAGGTAAGAAGAGACTGAGGAAGGTGAGAGAGAGGGAGAGAGGGAGGAGGCTGCTCCATCAAAGAACCTCTCAGACTCTACAAGTTAATGAGACCCTGAAGCTTCACACACCAGCTGACGGACGGACGGACGGACAGACGGACAAACAGACCAACAGGGAAAATAATAATATCAATAATAACACTCTTGTTTTGGATAAAATGGCGTGGCGTGAGGTAGGCATCTTATTGTTACTTCTAATAGAACTAGTTTTCTTGAGGAAATAACCTGATAACTCACTGATGCGAACTGTCAACACTGACGTCACTGCAGTGTGTGTGATTTTACATTATATGGTAATTTGATTGTTGGTATTAGACATTATATTTGTTATCATTTTGACACAATCAAAGCATTTGTGATTGATTTTCATTTTAATGATCAAAAACAGAACAGATTAAAGTATATTGAAGGTTGGATTAGCTTTCCAGTTATGTTATTATGTTGATTTGAGCAATGATTTTTATGCTTATTGAAAATGAGAATCAGTTCTTGACTAACTTACCTGGTTAAATAAAGGTTAAATTAAATAAATAAATAAATAAATAAATAAATGCTTCCTCTGTATATGTAGATGTTTCTAAAAGATTTTAAAACACAACAAAGACCATAATACAATAATCACTGGATTTTTGTGACTAAATATATCACCATCCTCTACTAATGTGTTCACAATATTTTATAGAACAGATAATCCCAGTTTATCAAACATCTCAACATGTTTCAGAAGTTAATTGTAGGCTATTTTTCTTTTTGTGCCTTTCTCTGAGGAGCTGCGCAGTCGGCAATTCTGGCGTGCCATGCTAGCAGAGGTTCTTGGCACCCTGGTGTTAGTGAGCACCTTGCTGGGTTCCTCTCTTCCAGGCCCCGGAGAGGCCCCTGGGGGCCCCTTATACCCAGCGGTGGCTGTAGGTGTGGTGATTGTTGCACTGGGACACTGTTTTGGAGAAATTAGCGGTGCACAGGTGAATGCCCCAGAGTTACAGTACATGAGTATTGTTTTATATGTGGCTTTTCTTTGTCTCATGACAGTTTAGTTCTTTCTTTGGATCATTCTCACTTTTCTATTAATATTTTTGTGTATTTTACTCAGTTTGAACCTTTTTATTTAATCCATAAAGACCCAGTGCTACTTTTGTGGCAGTTCCCAAATACATTTTTCTCTGTATTTAACCTACCTTGAGTGCTTTACCACCATTTACTGAGTTTTTCAGTGTAAATTATGTATTTTCCTATATTTAATTCACTGATCATGTAGATGTTTCATTAAAGCTCAGAGTGAATTCAAAGGTTATTCTATCATAACTGAGAAAACTGAAGAAAAAGTGAGTTTTTCAGTAAAATATATCATTAACTGAACATAAACCAAGTGTCTCCATCTACTGTCATAGATCCAACTCCATGGGTTTTAATGGTGAATTAATGTTGTAGAAGATGACAGTGTTTCCACTTTCTTTACAGAGCCTCTGAACGTCCAAATGGGTCATATCTGATGACCATGAAAAGATGACAGACTGCATTTTACACCAGTTATCTACATCAGGGGTCTTGAACTCATTTTCTTTCAGAGGCCACATTCAGCCTGATTTGATCTGCACTGAGCCGGACCAATAAAATAACAGCATGATAACCTATAAATAATGACAAATCCAAATTTTTGTCTTTGTTTTAGTGCAAAAAAACAAACAAACATTAAATTATGAAAATACTCACTTTTATAAACTATCCAAATAAAAAAGATGTGAATAACCTGAAAAAACTGAAATTTCTTACAAAAATAAGTGCAATTTTAATAATATTATGCCTCAACTACAACTACAAAAACACTAAACACGCAGTAACAGGCAGAAAATTGTTAAAATTGTGCTGAATTTTCTTTAAACATTTCAGGTTGTTCATATTTGTTCAGATTATTCACATTTGATTGTTACAGGATAGTTTGTAAATGTAAATATTTTCATAATTTAATGTTATTTTTTGCACCAAAAACAAGACAAAAATTTCAAGTTGTCATTATTTACAGACATAATGAAATACAATTTTTTTTCACATCAAACCAAGAAAATATGGAGTTATTTTTTGTAGGTTATTATGCTATTATTATTTCACTATAGATCATATTGGTCTGTATGTGGAACCTGAACTAAAATTAGTTTGACATGAATTTTTGCACTTTGCAAATTCATCCCATGGGCCAGACTGGAACCTTTGGGTGGCCGCATTTGGCCCCTGGGCCGCATGTTTGAGACCCCTGATCTACATGTATTGATAGGATTAATGGATCAGTATTAGACATTTACATCAATAGATAGTCTTGGTCATCAGTGGTTGTTTGGGTCTTTATGGGTTAATCCATAAGCCTATGTTTGTTGATCAGGTGAACCCTTCAGTGACTCTGTCTCTGCTGGCCACTCGGAGGATAGACGTTCTCAGAGCCCTTCTTTACATCATAGCACAGTGTCTGGGGTCCTCTTTAGGTGCTGGGGCCCTCTACCTGGCCCTGCCACTCAAATCCACTGCAGAGAACTTTGCTAACAGGGTAAACCCTCCAACCAAACACACAAGATACCTTTGCTGAATATTCCTACCCTCTGGCCTACTTTTGTCATCTTTTTGTCTCTTTCAGGTGCCTTTGGAGGTGAATGCAGGACAGGCTCTGGGGATAGAAGTTCTGTGCACCTTCCAGATGGTTTTCACCATATTCTCAGTGGAAGACCAGCGACGAAGGGAGAGCACCGAACCTGCAAACCTCGCCATTGGACTTGCACATACCGCTGGGGTGCTCATCGGTGTAAGAAGAGCTCTAAATCTATCCTCAATATATGTCTTCTAAAGATGACATCAAGTCAAATATGTTTTTTTTTTTGTCACATCATGCCCGGACTTAGCTGACTTTTGAAGGTAATATGTGTTCTTTTCCTCTCAGGCTCGGTTCTCTGGTGCATGTATGAATCCAGCTCGAGCTCTGGGTCCAGCCATCATCACTGGATTCTGGGAAAATCACTGGGTAAGAAAGGGGTATTGTTTTTGGTTTGATTTGTTTATTTGTTAACACTCTAACAGCAAAACTAGTGGTTGAATTCGTACCAAATTTGTTTTGTAAATTGGCCATGACCCAGAATAGATCTCATTACATTTTGGAAGAAGTAGGTCAAAGTTTCAATTTTTAAAGAATTTTTTAGATATTTTTTTCCCCCAGTTACTTATAATGGGCGAAATTTCACATGTCTGTAGCAGTAAAACTGTTGGTTGAATTCATACCAAATTTATTTTGTAGATTGCCAATCACCCAGAATAGATGTGATTACATTTTGGGAAAAGCAGGTCAATGTACAATTTTTTATGAATTTTTTAAATCTTTTTTTCCCCATTTTCTTATTATGGGTGAACTTTCCCATGTATATAGAAACATCAATTTTGTTTCAATTTACTTCAAACTTGGCACATATATAGAGGCAACCGATATGCTGACATCATCACACGCATAGACATGATGTCATCAGCTGGATCGATACCAAAATAAGCTACAATATGTGCGAGGGGCGGGGTTTGTTGTGCCTGGCACCAGTTGTTGATCAAGACTACTGTCAAATCAGCTCAGTTCTACAGTTGACATGTACAGGTGGTGTTTGTTTTCATGGTTAATATTGTGACTTGTCAAACAAACAGTTGCGTAACTAATTGTGTTAATGAAGTGCATTCCATGTACGTGCTCTAGTTTCATATCTGTAGACCTGTGTGTGCTGACGCAGTGGAACAGAGCCTTCATTAATGACAGGAGTTGCACCTGTGCTGCTCAACCAGCCTCAATGGAAAGTTCATTAAATGTCAACTCTTTAATTACGTTTTGAGGAATTTGTATTTTAACCCTCTTCTTGTCATGGAATCAATTTGACCCACTTTCCATACTATATGTTTCACTGTTTATAAAGCACTAAATATACATTATCACTTATTTCTGTCAACTTCACTCCAGGTCAATACCACATTTGTTTTTACCATTTTATTGAATTTAGGGCAAATAAACCTCATTTAAATAAAGTTATACTGCTGTTTTGTTTTTGTGATTATATTGACTATGGTTATGATCAGGGTAGATTATGTTACTGTTGTCGGATCATCACACACTTATGACATGATAAGACACGATATGATTGGCCTCATGTCATTCCAAAGTTGATAAAATGACATTAAAAAAATAAAAATAAAAGTGATAAAATATGAATTATCACCCAATTCTGCGTTACACCTTTTACTCAACTTCATTCCAATTTTCACACTTTTTTTTTTTTTTTAATTTATGACCAATCCTTGTAACATACACCATAATAATATGTAAATTACATGATATTGTTTTTGACAAAAAAAACAAAAAAACATCTGCTTTCTGAACAACAGTCCAAATACTAATTTGTACTACCTTCCTATAGTTTAAAATAATTAATTTAAGCCCATTTTTTTATTAAAGCTTCATCTTTACCAGTAAAACATAGAACATATCTCACCCTGCACATAATTATTAGTCTAATAATTCTTAATTTCTGCACATTATCTCAAAATAGTTTAAGTTGGGATGTTGATATTAGCTAAAAGATACAACATAGAAAATGGTTAAAATATATGTAGCCCCATCAATTTGACTGATAGAGACAAAAGGGTCCGATCAAGCAGTAACACGTGGACACATTTCCTGTTCAACAGTCTCTGTCATGTAAGCAGAGTAACTTATATGCATGTATTATACATATCTGAGTAGGTATTTATAAGCACTTTAACATTATGTTTAACAAAATTTGGGGAGATAAAATTTTTAGGTGAAAAATGTAATGATAACACATGGACTTAAAACAGACATCAATTTTTTAAGCTTTACGCAAACATTCAAAACATGCGGTTCTCAACAGAAACTGATATCAAGTAGAACAAAACCTTTTGTTCAACTATTCTGAAATTAAATTTTGGAGTAAAATATTGAAAAGTTTCTGTTTTATTGACATGAGAATGTGGTAACACATGGACAGGCTGCCATAGTAACGTGTGGATGATTCTTTACCATTGTATGCATCACCCAGAATGTATCAAAAGATCATTACTTTCTGAAAGTTTCTGTCAAATATCTGAATTATAAGGAACTTGAAAATTTAAAATTGGTATTTTTGTGGCAACACGTGGACAGGGCCTTTTAAGCAACTCACAAATGTTCAAACACATAAATATCAATAATATTCAGAAAATAATGAAAATCTAATACTTGAAACTCAACAATCATCTATATAATCAACAGACTGAATAAACTTTCACATTTTTCCAGATACAATTTTTAGCATCAGATTTGAGGTACGGCTATGGTGCAAAAAGTACAATCAACAAAATTGGTTGTAGCTTTTTTTCTACAGGTGGTATTTTAAAAAGGATAACAGTTCCATAAAATAGAGTTCTTTAGCTAAAAAATGAGCCCACTTCATAAATGATGTGTGCAAATGTACTTTTTCATGTTGATGTTCACTTTTGCTTGATTGGACCCAAAAGTTACTGGACACTCAGAGAGATAAAGACAAAAGCTAAACATTTTACTCCACTATATTTATTTGTAGCTCATTTTAACTGTTTTGTATGCAAACTGCACTTTGGGAAAAATAAAATAAATTTGCTCAAAAACAGCTATAATGAAGTTTTGTAGAGATTAAGTTTGGCTGATCATGGTTCATGGACACAAAACACTTGAATCAATCACAAAAAACCCTGAATCACCCATTTGCTGACTAAATTTTGTCCTGACGATACCATAGCCTCTCTTTTTGTGCCTCCTGTCACCTCCTGCAGGTGTTCTGGATAGGACCGGTGCTCGGGGCTGTCCTGGCCGGCGTCTCCCATGAGTTCTTCTTTGCACCAACTGCCTCCCGTCACAAGCTCGTAGCCTGTCTGACCTGCAAAGATATCGAGATTGTGGAGACAGCGAGCATGACCGGATCGTCTCTGTCCACCGTTACGCAGAACGCCATGAGGGCCAAGCAGGCCAACAAACAGGAAAACAACTGAGGACACATGTATAAAGACATAAAAATACACACCATTACTCAACAGGGATGTTTATGATGACGTATAGTCTACATCACACACATAAATCTGTGTAATATTAATAATAAATGAATCATGAAATGATACAATAGATACCAAAGACCAAGGGAGGCATCATTTATCAGCTTAATGAATAAGAATTTCAGGCTAAATTTGAATGCCTGTGGTAATGATTAATTATTAAACATTTACATATCTAAATTAATTACATTAGAAGTACATTTGTCTTTATATCAACTACTTCAATCAAAAATAATAGTCTTGGCAGTAAAATGTACTCATTAATAATCATAAAAACCTCCTGAAAAGTTTTTACTCAAAAAATTACACGCTTTAACATAATTAGTGAGTGTAATAAATTAAGTGGACTTAATTTCCTGCATATAATGTGTGAAAGAAATACAGTTTACTGTTCTGAGAGTGAAATGACGGTAAAAGCTGCATTTCAAAGGTTGTTACGGCTGAATGTGACCTACGAGGTCTCTGTTGCCTGTCATTAGTGTTTGTAAAGGTTTGGCCAATATTGTAAGATTCAGTATTGTTACTTCATTTGCACATCATTGGGATATTTAATGACTCATTGAAATTCTGTTGAAATTACCCTCATGTTCGCCATCTCCAGTTGCATATCGTGTCTGCGAATGCTTTGAAATGCTAACAAGGTCCTTGCCCCGCTCTAAAGGTTCAATGATGCTCTCGATCCGTCCCTCTCATGTCTGTGTCTGTTACCGTCTGTTTTTCCTCCAAGGCCTCCTATTCAGTCTCAAATGGACCTTCATACCTCTCTAATGGCTCTACAGACAAACACCTCCAGAGAAAATAAGCTTTGTATTTAGCAAAACATACAAAGACTATGTGCATGTGTGTGGGCACACATTTCACTGGGTGATACAACACTACTTACTCTTTGAAGCCCATATTCATCTATTTTTGTATAGCTTGTGTTAGCCTGTTTAAAAGTATGTTTTGCATGAATAGTGGCATTCATTTCAACAGAAATAAAGCATATCTCATTCCAACCAAAAATTTCTCCATGGCATCTCTGCTTCAATCCTAAAAAATCTGTATGTGACAGGTATAGAGCTTTACAAATTAGAGGCAATATTTTCACAGTTTATATGAATAAGTATTGACATGTACTGTCATTTTAGGCATGAAAAGTTGAGCATTAAAAACCATGTAAGCAAAAAAATGTGACAAATTAAGAGCCTGCACCAAATTTCCCAACCTTTGGAATATGATGACGAAGGAAATGGATCATCACAAACATCAAATAAAGCCAAGCTGTTAGACTTTTAAAGACAGCAATGTGAAAGAGTAGTGGTTGACAAGCAAAAATCAGGGCTATTCCAAATACAGAACAGTATTGTGTTTAAAATTAATGACTGTGTCAAACAGTTTTTTTTTCATTTTGATCAGTTGTCATTTTCCATAATGTATGGCAGTGGATTGTTGCCAGATCAGAAAAAATACCAAAGGGATGCATTTGTTTGGATGGAATTATTCATTATTCATTAGAAAAAAAGCAACTGATCTGTTTTAATTGTTCCATTCATTGGGTTCTTGTCAGATAAGCTCAAATCCAAACAATGCAACCTTTAATATAACACAGCAATTAAATATTGGCCACTGTCATCAGCAAATGCCTCTCTAATAAATAAATGCTTTAAACGACAATATACTCACTATCATCGCTGGCTGATACCTATATCTATATCTATATCTACATCTATATATATGTCTACATCTATATACATATATCTACATCTACATATCTATCTATCTATCTATCTATCTATCTATCTATCTATCTATCTATCTATCTATCTATCTATCTATCTATCTATCTATCTATCTATCTATCTATCTATCTATCTATCTATCTATCTATCTATCTATCTATCTATCTATCTATCTATCTATCTACATACACACATATACATATACATCTATATCTACATCTACATTTACATCTATAGCTACATCTAAATCTATATATATATCACATCTATATCTCTGCAGCTTTTAATAAGATATTTTGTAGTACAATTTATAGAAAGTAACCTATTGTGCTTATTTTAATGCGATAACGTCACATGTATTGTTATAAAAGTTTCATGTTCATGACATGAAAATATCTATTCTTATTACATTATGCTGTAATAACAAACTTTTCATGCTACTAATCTGTTTTTGGCCTTGTAGCAATGCTTCTATAATAAATAAATGCTCTAAATAACAATATACTGTCTTGGAATTGGTTGAAATATTGTCAGGAGATTCCAGGACAAACATCCATTTTAAGCAAACACATACCCAGAAAAAGTAAAACCAGCTGTGCCTTAATTTGTTCCATGCCTGTTTGTATGCAGATAAACTTAAATATGCACATAGGGATCTACAATAAACTATCTACGCTCACACAGACACATACACTCAGACACACACACAATGTGCACAATAGCTATAATTGCCACAGTGCTGCCAGCATTTTGCATTGTGTGTGTTCTTTCTAACATGTATAAAAGGGAGTTAAAACTACAAGCTCAGCGTTCTGCATTCATCTCACCCACTCTCACCTCTCTCACCCCCCCACAGTGATGGCTCTGGACTGGTCAGCGCGATGCCCTGTTGCTGCTCAGTAACCCCACATCCCCTGCTCTATACCGCAGCTCGCTCACACAACATTCGCTCCTACATCCCTCTGCAAACCTCTGTGTAGTAACTCCTAGAAGCTCCTGTTACAAACAAAGGCACAGTTTACTGTTTGTGAAATCAGCCTCGCTCGTGTCTTTGTGTTTAAAGGCTCTAAATTTTGAGTCCAGATGCCATTTCAAGTTCAGGTGTCAGAGCTCATGGGCAGTCCAAAGCTCAAAACCTTTTATTAATTCACTGGGTTTACCTTTAAGTCTTGAGAAACATACTTAAACTGACTATAAACACAGTAAAAATGACTGATCACCAATGAAGTCATGTCCACATATTGAAACAGATGTAACAAATGTCATCATAAAGTTTAGCTGGAGCTTTAGGTGTTGCATATAGCATCTCCAAATCATGAAAACTCCTTGTTACCTGCAATGTTTGTGGTTTTGTTTAATATATATTTTATGCAATAAACTGTTGGAGTCTATAGGTACCCCACATGCTTGTTACAGACAATGGTTTCACAGGGTCAGGCATTTCAGTGTATGGGTCAGTTCAGCGCTGTTAGCTTTGGGCACTTCCGTCCGGGGCCCCAACTGTATTATCTGCATGTGTATTTGTGTATGTGTGTGGGCATGTGTGTCTTTGTGCATGCATGTGTGCTTTCTGTCCTTGTCCATCAGCATTTGTGTCCCCTGATTATGACAGTTATGAAATGTCAACAGATGACATACGCCCCAAAGAAAACTTTCTCCTCTGTGCTCCTGCTGCTCTTTGCTGATGTTCTGCTGTGTTTCCTCCTCAGTTTAAAGATCAGATATGGTCCTTCTGTTGTAACTGTGTCGCTCTGCAAATCTATCCACCTCCAACTAAATGTTCTTAAACTTTCACTCATTCTCACTTTCTTCTCTTAGATACTTCAGCTCCCTTTTTGCCTCAGTATGTTATGAGGGGGCGACAGAGGGGTTAAGTTTGTTTGATTTAGGATGTCCAGCATTGCCGCCCCCCGCCCTTGGCCCTACAGGGGGATTATGGCGTCACCTGGGGCCCCTGGGGGGGTATTATAAAGCCCCTGTCTGGCCCTCTCCCCTCCGTCAGAGAGGCTAAAAGGTCCACCGGACACTCTGTCTATCCCCGTCTCTACTTTAGAAACACCCCTTTAGCATTGATGCCCACCTCCTCTTGACAACTTATCCCACCTGAGATCTCCACCACCACTCCCACATCACTCACACCTATGTCTTTGCGACAGGTGGACAGAGGTGGCAAGCGAGCGCAGCAGAGTTGACTTTACCAGCCCAGTTCCAGGCTTGGTAAAGATTCGTTGAGTGGATTCGTCTGTTGACGTTCTCAGATCCTGGTTTGTCTTTGAAGTGACTCTGAGTGATTTGGTCAGCTTAGACAGCTGACTACAAAAGGGAGCTCTCTTTTTTGTTATTTTTGACATTTGAAGAGGACTGAAAAGGTACATATTTACCTTTTCCCAATTCATTTAAAAAAAAGCTTCTTCTTCTTGGTGGAGAACCTCAAGTGAATAGTCACCATGTGGGAGTTCCGGTCCATGAATTTTTGGCGGGCAGTCTTTGCAGAGTTCTTCGGGACCATGTTCTTCGTCTTTTTTGGCATGGGCGCCGCTCTGCGCTGGACCACGGGGCCTCATCATGTTCTTCATGTGGCCCTGTGCTTTGGGTTGGCGGCTGCCACCCTTATCCAGTCCATCGGCCACATCAGCGGCGGCCACATTAACCCTGCTGTCACCTTTGCCTACCTTGTTGGCTCTCAGATGTCTCTTTTCCGTGCCATCTTCTACATAGCTGCCCAGTGCCTGGGTGCTGTAGCTGGAGCCGCTGTGCTGTACGGGGTCACGCCAGGCAACATGAGAGGCAACATGGCAATGAACACGGTAAGTAGCCATTTAAAGAATCATCTATAGCGATTAGGAAAGGCAAGGATGAAAACAGGGCTGATTTACCAAACCTTTCCCCTTTGTGTGTCTGCAGCTGCAACCTGGCATCAGTCTGGGAATGGCCACTACTGTGGAGGTGTTCCTTACCATGCAGCTGGTGGTGTGTATCTTTGCTGTAACTGATGAGAGGAGGAATGGACGCCTGGGATCTGCTGCCCTCTCTATTGGCTTCTCTGTCACCATTGGACATCTCATGGGGGTGAGAATCATGAAACAGAGCTACAAAGCCAAGGCACATTTTTAACACAATCTAATGACAAGCGTCTTTGTGTTTAGATGTACTACACTGGTGCCGGAATGAACCCTGCCAGGTCCTTTGCCCCCGCTGTGCTCTTCAGGAACTTCATCAACCACTGGGTAAGACCTGACAGAATCACCCCCTCCCTCTGCTCACATTCACTCTTAAATTAGCTTTATATGTCTGACACCTGCTAACCTGATGTTTGTTATTTCTAGGTGTACTGGGTTGGACCCATGATAGGAGGTGCCATGGGCGCCCTCCTGTACGATTTCATGCTGTTCCCACGCATGAGGGGTCTGTCCGAGCGCCTGGCCACACTGAAGGGCAGCCGACCCCCCGAGAGCGAGAACCAGCAGGACACCCGCGGGGAGCCCATCGAGCTCAAGACGCAAGCCCTATAAACCTGCCCTGACTAGGGCCGAGGGATGAGGGACAAGGCCCTGAGCTACGCCAACCCCACCTCCACTAGCCCCCCTCCCCATGCCTTCACACACTCGAAAACCATCGCACAAGACTAACCCAAATACTCACACCTAGACTAATAAGAATTCCCAGTGCCACTGTAAAAACCGACACACATACAGGTTCACAACCTTCAACCTCAACACACAACAAGACTCCTCTATCCTCCAGTCCTCACTCTGTATTCTGAACTGGACATTCATTGTGTTTTTGATAAATGATGACCAGAGCCTGAACCAGCAGCCACATTGTCTCCCCCTGACTGCTTCTTTCTCCTCCTACACCTCCTTCTGGTGGCAGCAAAGGAGTGTGGGAACCCTGAAATCGAGCAGAGAGGTTTGGGGAAGTGGGTGTTGGGAGGGGGGAGACCAAAGGCAGGAATAAGGGTGAGAAGGGGGTGTAGGTATGATATGAGAAGGGTAAAGGGGAAGGTGAGGGTGGAGTAGAGGGGTGGGGGTTGGGGTTTGGGTAGGAGTGAGAGGGCAACAATCTGGGTTTGTGGTCGTTTCAAGTTGGGTTAGACCAGTGAAGATGGGCATGCTTTTCATTATTCATCTGAATTTATCTCCATTTTAGTTTTTTTTTTAGGTTCATTTTGTTTTCTGCACTTCAGACACAAGACGTGGATGTATGATACCATTAGATTTACCAGGGTTTCACTATTTTCAACTCACTACATTTTATCTGTGGGTTTGTGTTCGTGTGTGTGTGGAAACTTCTGCAGAATGTGTGTGCAAGTGTGTGCATGAGAGTGAGCGTGTGTGCATGTGTGTGTGTGCCTGCCTGTACGTATGAGTGTGTTTATGTGTGTATGTGAACGTGTGCGTGATCAAGATTGCAGATTCAGTACTTTTTATTTCGTTTTATTTTCATTACCGCTCTCCTGTTTCGTACCATTACTGCGTTCAATTTTGTCATCAATTTTTAAAAGACCTGATCATTTCTCCTCCCCTCACTGTGGTATTTGCTATATGATATTCATTTTTACATAAACCATCTGCTTTTTTGTTCTGAACCAGCACAATCCAAAGGAAATGTTGTATCCCAGACTTTGATGGGTCTGTTCACTGCAGATCGGCTGTGCGAGCTTTACATTGAGTCTCCTTTTATTATTTGATCACTACTGGCAGCACAAGGCGTTTCAATGAAATTTCAATGACAATAAACATAAAAAAGTTGATACAAGGTTTGAGTCATTTGTGTTCCTTTACATACATCATTTCCAGATTTACTTGGAATTTGAACTCACATAATATTAAACTTAGGTTGAATTCTGATGAAGAGGATTTGCAGAACATTGCAAATATTCTTGATCCAAATGTGAAACTTACAGGTGTGTTGTAGAAACATGAAACCATTACTGAAAATTGACTTAAAATATCAACAGAAAACATTCTGTGTCTATATATTATTCTAGAAATTATCATTATTTCAGTATTGGGAGGTGGAGGGCACTTCATTTTAACATTTTTTGCATGGATTCTGAAGCTTTTAGATAGTTTATAGCTCATGATTTTCATATACAAACATCAGTGCATAATATGCAATGTTTTGTTGTTGACAAAACCATCCTAGCAGCTTCTCAATGCCCCACTTCACCAGTTAAAAGTGTTTTATACATGGATGCACAATTGATAATACTAAATTAGTATTATACATAATAATTCAACAATGGTGGGGCTAATTCTGCACTTTAGGTACATTTACTTTTTTTTATATGTATCTATCTTTAGGTAATATTCTAAATGCAGGACTTACTTGTTATGGTATTGCTACTTTGACATAACAAAGGATACTATTGGTTTGTAAAGAGAAAGGATGAGCTGCAATTTCCAGTATGAACCAGCAGGGGGCGAAAAAAGCCCATGTCAAGTCATTGCAGTAAAAGGAGCTTATTAATTTTAAGTATCTCCAGTGGTTTTAAGACAACATATCATTATAGACTCACATTAATGAATGTAATAGGTTATGATACTTGAGCTCCACAAAATCTAGTTATTTTTGAGGTAAAAAAGAAATCATATGTATACATTTATTTTAGCATATATGTTAAACTTGTTTATCATACAGCAGTTTACTTGCACACAATAATCTTACAGAGAACCATGTAGAAATCAGGTTTTCAGTAAGTTTTGAGGGAGGGGTTGTTTGGGAATGTCAGGGTCCGCCCCACATGCAGACTAATGCTTGTTTTTGATAAGACTTATCTTCTAATGTGTTATGTTCAGGTGCATCATGGTTGATAAACTCAGACTCCACCCGCCTGCTGACAAAACAAAAATAAAGACATTTCATAGGAGGAGGTCAAGAGGTGTAGCCAATGTGAGAAAGGCCACAAACCACAATGTACACAGCTATTTCACTGTTTAGCCTCATAAAAGTAAAACTACAATTTCAGTGTGTACTTTTTTTTTTTTTTTACCTACAACAATTTACAGATCTTCAGTGTAAAGTTTCAATAAAATAAGAAATAAGCACATGGTTCCGGCAATTTAACCACACTCAGAAAAAACATAGCATATCTTTTTAAGAAATATTCATTTTATTTTGCATATTTGTTTTAAATGTGATGTATGGCTTGTTTGTAGACGACTAAGGTGGTGCATTTGCACCAAGATACTCCAATATCATCGCTAAAGCTTCTTTCTCTATTCTGCAGCTAGGAGAAACAAAGGGGCAACTCTGACCAGGACAATGGGCTGGAATAGGAACTCGGTCCTGACACTGGTGTATACTGCATCTCTTCTTTCAGTCATTCAGTCAAATACAGAAAAAAGATGCCAAAAACTGTGACTCATTCAGCAAAAACATATTTGGACACCTTAACCCCAACACATATACTTGATATGTATTGACAGCTACCATCAGTTGAAAAAGACCAAATCCAGCTACCAAACATGACAGATAAAAAATAGCCCACTGTAAGCTGCTGCAGAATCAACATTATATATTAAGTGTTAACAAAATCCTCCTCTGAGGAATGTTCAAGCAGTAGCGATATAAAAAAACAACAACAATACACCAGTGTTGTCTACCTTATTCATGTTCATCCTTCATCATAATTGCATATTCCGTTCAGTTGTGATTATCACTGTGTAATAACTTGCCAGCGGTAAAGAAAAGGAAGAAAGGGGAGTACAATAAACATTTTGTTCATTTTAGATGAGAGGCTCATAAAACTGACAAACTGAACCAGGTACAGAGCAACGTCTCTAAGGCCAAAGACAGGAAGGTAACCTTGACAAAGGAGGTAATTGGACCTGCATTTCTGAAAGAGGAACTGGCTCCCAGCTTGGCTGATATCCAGCATTCACTTCAGTACCTCAGGAGAAACTGCAGCTGCAGCATCATGTCAAACAGACATATTTCTCATTGTCTTTACCTACTAAAGCCATGCTGCTTCCGACTTTTACACTGGGGGTCAGAAATAAAGTACTTATAAAAAGTTTATCATGCCATCTTTCCTGGTCCCTGACTTTTTCCACCGATGAAAAACATTCAGATAAGATGATGATGGCAATAGAAGTAGGACATTTTCATTAACTAATTCAACAATAATAAAAAAAAACAAAATCCAGGGATGAGAGTGATCTCTAAAAGCCCTTTTGATTATGTCACACTCTCTTCCCTGTTGTCCAGTCTCATCCTGATGATGTCATAGGTTGAAGCGCAAAAGTCACGCTGTTCTGAATCATTGATACAGCAGTGGGAGCTGCTCACTGCATACGGTCGGGCTGGTGCACAGGGTAGTGAAGGAACGCTGGCGGTGCCGTGGACACAGTGGTAAGCGCCGCCAGAGATGGGTGGATGGCAGCCGGGGGGGTCGGCGATGCGGTGAGAGCAGACGCTGTGGTGCCGGGAGTGAAGCCATAGCTGAGGTAGCCCGCAGAGGGTGACGGTGATGGGGTGTATGGGTACTGCTCCAGTCCGGTGGGGGTGTAGTGGCTGTAAACAGAGCTGTAGTCCAGGTAGGGGGAGGCGAGGGCTGCCGCCGTCGGGCTGAGCTGGGACTGGAGCATCAGACTGGGCTGGAGGAACGCCTGGGGGTAGACGTACTGGTGGGCCAGCCTGGATGAAACAAAGACAGGAGGATGAACATGTGAAGGAACTTAACTCAAACATTAGTCACCAACTGACTGAAAAAGAAAAATACAAGAAGTAAATATAAAAAATACAAGAAAACCAGATGTAATTTGAAAGAAGCATGTATTTTAGAACATTAAAACAACATAAGTGCTGATCCAGACCCCTGTCCACATCCACATTCTCCCTTTGAACATCATTCCTTCCATTAGTACCATTACTTCATGGTACCTAACAAAGCAGGTACACTCACTATTCATGCAGAGGTGGATCTTACAGACCCTGTAGACCACACTGGACCTCAGACTGTTGACTCACTGTCCTCACTGGAACTGTCACCATCTTGTAATGTGCACAGAAATTACCAAAAATAGTCACTTGCCCGATAAAGGGTTTTTGCATAAACCACAAATGTTGACCTATGGTATGCTATTGATTTTCTATTTAATTGTTACTTTTACACCTTAGCCTTCTACAGGGTTTCATGGCTTTTGTATAATCCTACTGACCATCAGACAAAATGGTGCGATCATATAACCTCCTTCTCAAGTTCAGTTTGGTTATGTTCAAACAAAAAAAAAAAAATCCTTCAAATTTATTCAACTGAAAAATCTGCTGTTTTTAACTTGATGTTTTATGTTTTGCACTTTTGCTTAATAGGATATCACATTCCTGTTTATTTGATACATTATCATGATAAACATATTCAGTTATTGTCAATGATTATCATGAGGAATGTCAAATCAATACTTCTAATACTTCTATTAAGTTTAGGCTGTTATTTTTAAGAATTAAACAATATTTCTGGAATCTAAAACATTTAAAACAATTATAATGTAAGATATTTAGTGGTAAAATTCAGTAAAATCAAAGTCTAAGCCATTTTGTCAGCAGTTTAGATGAAAATGCACACAACATTAACTGAAAAAAACCAAAATGATGTTTATTGCAATGTAAAATGATATTGTACGTAATATCGTAACATCACTTAAATTCAACTCTTGTCCCAATACTTTTGTCCACATAGTATATTTTAGATATTTCAGCTTCATTTCACACCTATTTCTAACTGTATATCAGCATCACTTTCTCTTCTAATATTTTGTTAACATCTTCCAACAGCATCCCTTTCTCTTTCTCTTCTTTTTGTGTGTAAATGGACACACACTTTCACTTCATTGAGGGGAAGTCCTGAAACGGTACAGCCAGTACAGCCGGTAGAGCATGTTGAATAAATACATCTGATGTAATGGCTCAGAGACGGAAAGTAAAACAAGTGAGCATGCACAGGTGTGACCACATTCTTATCTTTTTTTGTCAGTTCAGATGCTCAGATCTGGATTGGATAGACATCATGGTGAGATCTGATCCAGTATTGCAACCACATGCATAGCAAAGGTGGCAGAAAATCAGAGTTACATCTTTAATGTAAACAAATGGACAGGAGCTCCGTTAATGACTGCTCCCTGTTTTTACTTCCTTCTAATCCCACCTGAGTTCTCTAAACGCACCCCTCCTCCTTTAATAGCAATTATCAGCACCATCTCTGTTGCCTTAAAATAGCCTTTTACTCCCTTGTGTTCAGGACTAATTAGCACACTGCTTCAGAAATGCTCATATGAGGAGGGTTTGCTCCAAAATATCACCCATTAAAATGAAAAATTACACGGGAAAAACATCACTTTTATGCACTATATTTTATTTGGAGAAGTGACACATACACAGCTACAACAGACGCAGTGTATTAGATCGTCGCTACCCCGAGCCACAGTAATAATGAGAGAAAAAAAAACACTGTACTGTCCTCCTCGATCCAGTCATGCCCTTGCCTGAGGCCGCCCACTTAACCTGAACTGCCTCAGTTACATCTGGCAACAGCAACAGCGATCATATCAGAGGAAGTAGGTTACGCTGCGCTTAAGTAAAAACAACAGAACATGACAGTAGTTAACACTTACACTCCCGTGATGAGCGCCTACAGTCAAAGACATTAACCTGACAGTAACCTTGTCACTGAAACAGAGTGGGAACAGGTGAGCAGAGCGCAGAGAGAGAGGCCTGATACTGCTGCTGCTGCTTACCCCTAAACACAGAGACGGAGCAGGGATCAGGTGTGATTACACAACAAACACTGGGACACGGCCTGCTCACACCCACTCAGCTGTATACACAACATACAGACACACACACACACACCAAGGTTATAATAGTTTTGGATTTTTCATTATGGCTTCGTTTCATTTAGTTTTGACTAGTGCTGGGCAGTGATTAAAATTTTTGATCGCAATTAATCGCGTGGATTTCTGTGATTAATCACATGGTTATATTTGGGGGGGGGGTTGCCGGCATCAACAACGTGTATTGCCTTTAAGCGATATTTCAAACTGAAGTACTCTGGTGATAAAAATAATTCCACATGTCAGTGCTTCCAAACAACTGTGTCCTTCTCAACCCCACCATCTGAAGACATTTAAAATGAAAATGTCCACGTAAAAGTTTGCTATTTTTCTCCATGTTTATGCCCCCACCAGTTTATTTCCGCTTGTGAGTGATTGACAGGAGTCTTAAGCCTGCTAATAAGTACTAATACTAATAAGCCCAATTATATGGAATGTTCAGTTGTTAAAAGCAAGTAAAGGGTGCACTCTAGTGGTCGGAATAAGTTGCACTAACGTATGTTTTGTCCTTACGGTGTTCCCGTAGTCAGTTCGGACATAAGAAGGAACTAACAGACACGTTTCTTTCACTCTGTTTGTATGGCCCCAAAAATGTTTGCCTGTGAGTATTTTATGTTCAGTTGTTGTAAGAATGTATAGTATCAAATATCTCTGATGTGAACCTTTGTTGCTGGATAAAAAGACGTTGTAAATCTTAAATTAATCTGTAAATGCTAATCGTTAGCGTGTCTATGGATTTTCCCATTCAAGTTAGCATCGAGCTAGCGGTCTTTTCCCCCTTCATTTAAATGTATAATGCCATGTAAATGTACTAAGGTAATGAACAGAACTGAGACATATTTTGTTTGTATGTTTCAGTTTTACAGTGAGTCTCAAGTAAAAAATTTGGAGAGAAGTTTTGGGCTTTTCTTAGGAAACCTGTTGTCTATCTGGCGAGCTAATCGCTACAGGAGCCTGCATAAAGAATTAGCAACCCATCTCCGACTGCTAGCATAAACAAATTAGCTTAAACATGTTAATAACACATTGTAATAAACACATCTAAAATAACGTCATAAACATGTCTCTAACGGGATGTTTGCATGTGAACTTATTTAGCAAACAACAGAATGATTGATACATACAGGCGTTGCTTCTGCAGGGGTTAAACAAAGTTTGATTCAGCATTACTAGGAAAGTTCCCTCACTCTTCTCTCAGCTACCTGCAGTTCACACACAGCACCTGCGTGTGGAGTGCGTGTGGAGTGCCAAAATAAAAGCATGAGTTTCAAAATAAGAGTCCGTTTGTATAAATGAACTACAACTTGCTTGAAAGGCAGAACGGCATTAACGGGAGATTAAAAAAAAAATAAAAATTGTCGGCGTTACTTAATGAATGCGTTAACGTGGTAATAACGCGTTAACTTGGAAAACTTTGGGAAAAAAAAGCGTCTGCCAAATGCGTAAACATAACTTGCCCAGCCCTAGTTTTGACTTTTTTTCTCTAATTCAGTTACTTTTAATTAGTTTTTAGAGCAGGTTTGCTAGTTTTTATTAGTTTTCTCTTTTTTTTTTTTTTTTTCTAAATGCTTCGTTTTAGTTTAGTTTTAGTTTCATCATATCTTTTATCTTCTTCGCCATCGTATTCAAATAAATCCCATACAGGACACTGCTGTTTTCTCTCAACTTTAGTCTCCATGTTTCCAGGTAGAGTGGGGCCAAAAAGCTGACTAAACGACAAGTGACGAGAAGTGACGGACCATGAAGTGCCATCTGGGGGCACTGGCTGAAACTGCTCAAGCAAAATAAATCGATTTCATATCAATCCGACATTGACAAAGACGAAAACTAAGGGAACTTTAGCCATAATTTTTATACGTTTTAGTTAGTTTTGTAAGGACACAATACAGTTTCAGTTACTTATTGTTTATTTCTTTTAATTATAGTTTTTACTTATTTTGTTAGTTTTCATTAATGATAATAACCTTGACACATACGCACACACACCGGTGTCCAGAACTGATATGTCTCTCCAGCATTTGTCCTCAATTTGTCCTTAAAGGCAGGGTCGGAGATGTTTTCCTAGAGCATTTTTCACTACAGAGTGCATCAAAAAAAAAACTATACATTTTGAAAAATGACCCCCAGTTCCACATTTGATAATTTTTTGAATTTTCTTTTATGGACATTGGTAGGTAGGGGATTGGTGAATATTTGTCCAAATTTACAGACCTAGGTTTTCATGCATGAGTGAGCTGGGGCAAATTGCGCAATCCAAGTTAAAAGTGGTTTGTGCGAAGTAGCGGTGGGATTTAAATCCAATCAAAGGTCATGGGAGGGGACAGTGGGCATCCATCTTCTTTGGTGTTAACCCTAACCCAGTGGTTCCAAACCTTTTTTGGCTCATGACCCCATTTTAACACCACAAATTTCTGGTGACCCCAGACATTAAAAATGATTTTTTTGCTACGATTAACTTATTTTTGATCATGTAGTAGTTTGCTGTACTATGTTGCAAATAAACATTAATTTTAGACAACATTTAGTCTATATAATGTATATTATTATGGGCAGAGGCAGAAAAGCCAGGTGTAGATTACTGCACAAAGTGAGAGTTTTATTTTCCTTGGTCAGGATATGTACAGTCAGTCCAGCTTGGATTTACAAGGCTGACAATTAATACTGAACAAACAATAAGTCAAACTATGAATTATGAAAGAGCTGCAGCATCTGAAACTGACCCCAGTGAACATTTGAAAGATAAACAGTACCACAGTGCTTCAGTTTCAGCTTCACAGATTGTTATATCTTCTATTTCTTGTGATTGTCTCTCTCAGCTCACCATATATTTTTTATTAGTAAGTTGTTGTTTTGTTTTGTTTTTTTTTAAATTTTTTTATCAATTACTAGAAATTCCAGTCGACCCCATGTGGGGTCCCGACCCCAAGGTTGAAAAACGCTGCCCTAACCCTAACTTGGCCTGTCCTCAGTGACATTTTCAGAACTAAACAAGTTGAGTTAACTTTGAAAGGCAAAAACAGCTGCCATGGGTAAAGAAATGAAACTGACATGGTGGCCGAAGTGTTAATGCTGTAACCTGGCAACTTTGGGGAAAACAAGATGGAAATTATCAAATGTGGAACTGGGGGTAATTTTTCAAAATGTATAGGTTTTTTTTTTTATACACCCTGTATATTGCTTAAAATCCCCTTCACACCCTGATTGCAACTAATTAATTAAATGCTCCAACACAAAAATAAAAACTTTTAGTCACCTGTGGAACGGACATGACTGAAAAAAAACACCATCCCATCATTTTAACTGGCCCATCGAAATGATTGAATGGTGATATGCCTAACAAATTCAACTGCCGTTTATCCCTCCCCCCTCCCCCCTCTGCCAGTACAATCTGGTACTCTGGAGGCGTGGCTTCGAGGGGAAGTCGGAAGAAAGGGGTTTGGACTTTTCAGTTGTGTATTTTCAAATCGTAGCTTGCTCCAACCATTTTTCCAGGATCTCCTACCCCTCCTTTAAGTAACTTTAAGGTAGAAAAATCGGACTGATGGGCCACAAGCTAAAAGTCCAACGTCGTCTTTGTCATCTTTATTTTAGTTTTCATTACCAATTTCTTCAAACATCCTCTCTCATGAAACTACTGGTTGGATTCATTTTAAGTTTTTTTTTATGTAGCTTCTTTGGGACAATGTCTACAAAGTGTGTTTTGAGAAATTCAGATTTTTTTTTAATGAATTTTTGAAATATCAAACATTTGGCCTTACTTATAATAGGTCATCTTTTAAATACAATTAAATACAACTGAGCGCTGATAGGAAGTCATATATGGACTTTCATTTGACCTTGATTGACCTTGAAGGGTCAAACTTAAGGTCACCAATGTCTACATTTCAACCATTTTCTTCTCTGAAACTACTAGTCGGAATCATTTTACATTTTTTATGTAACTTCTTTGGGACGATGTCTACAAAGTGTGTCCACAGTTTTGAGAAATTTGGATTTTGGAATTTTTTGATGATTTTTTTTGAAATATTAAAAATGTGTCTTTACTTACAATAGACCATCTTTTGAATACAATTAAATATAATTGAGTACTGATAGGACATCATACATGGACTTTTATTTGACCTTTGACCTTGATTGACCTTGAAGGGTCAAACTCAAGGTCATCTATGCCTACATTTCAACCATCTTCTTCTCTGAAACCACTGGTTGGAGAAATTTAGTTTTTTTATGTAACTTCTTTGGCACAGTGTCTATAAAGTGTGTCCACAGTTCTGAGAAATTTGGATTTTGGGATTTTTTGACAAATTTTTAAAATGTGGCTTTATTTATAATAGCCCATATTTTGATGGCTTATAAGATGGAAATGGTTAAGGATATCCATATAGTTACAAATGAGCACTGATAGGAAGTAATATATGGACTTTCATTTAATTGAGTCATCCTCATGTGAAAGTACCACCCACTTCTTTTGGGAGATTGATCACCTGCATCACGACCACAGGACTCTAACATAGCAGCAGAGATAGCAGGTGAGATACAGGGCAGTTGGTCTTATTTTTATCTCTATTAGAATCTTACTCATTCCATCACTATCTTTAAAGTACAGTATAATGACAATTTTAACAGTTTCATTAGTTTTTATTGAGTCTCTCAGTTTAAGTTGAGTAATTTTATGAGTGCATTATTTTTCATTAATCCAGAAAGTTTCTATTGAAATGCAAGTGAGTCTTGGTCAGATCGAAAACAATCCCCCATAGAAAAAATAGGGAACATCAAAAGAGACGTAAGGAAAGTAAGAAAAAAACTAACAGACTGTACTGTAATATTTATGTTTGAGAAGTTGACTTTTCAGTTGAGTCAAGTGACTAGTTTTTAGGTATTATGAGGGAAATCTTCATTGTAGAATAAAATTAAAAGCATATAAATAAGTGTAAGATATTAAGCACCATTTACAGAACCATTTTGTTGTTGTATCCTCATTTACATTTGGAAGAGAAGACATTTTTTTTTACACGCAATTCTATTTCTTGGTAGTTTGTTTTACATTATGTAGTGTCATTTTTAAGATGAATAACACTTTTTCTTAAAATTGCAGTTATATAATTGTTTTTTCACTGCTTGTACATATATTTTCATTATTATAATACCTGTAATACTTTTAATGACCAGAATCAGGTGTTAATCGTCATTTATCATACTGTCAGCTCAGGAATTACGTTATTCTATTCATTTTTTTTTAGCTTCAAGTGTGCCTGAAGCAGATGTTCTACTAAATAATGTTGATTAAACCTCAACATTTTAATCCACTGTTTCTCATAAGCAGACTGTGAGCATCATATTTTTACGAATAAGCTCCATCTTGACATTTGACTGTTTCATTGGACCGTGTGTAAACCTGGCGACGAGGGCTGAAATCGATCTTTGAAGGGAGGATGCGCAAAGAGAGCAGGACAATAAAGAGGAAGAAATATGCAGATTAATGACAAACAACAGCATGTATGAATGCCAATAATCCCCACCACCACCGCGATCACCACCAAAATGTAATTATTTCTTCCTTGTGCCAGTATCACCATTTCCTGAAATTTTCATCCAAATCTGTCCATAACTTTTTGTTGTGCTCATTTATATTTGGAAGAGAAGACAATTTTTGCTTATTTTAAGATGAAAACACTGCTACTTCTTTTAAAATTGCAGTTATACAATTGTTTTTTCACTACTTGAGAATATGTTTTCATTATTATAATAACTGTAATACATTTAATGAACAGAATCAGGTATTAAAACCTCTTTAGCCCGATCAGCCCGCCCGCAGGCCGAAAAAATTATATTAATATTCATCTACAATAAAAATATAATAAATCAGGACAATGGATGTTTTTTTCAACTTTTGCTCAGAGTTTAGACCCTAATGTTAATAAAAGTACATCAAAAGTGTATTTTAGTGCAAACTTTAATGCTCAAACATGATTTTTAATCTTTGTGGGGTGAAATATACGCTGTTAAAAATCTCCGACATGAACAATTAATTTATGCATATCATCGTCAGTCCAGCCAGAAAAAAACAGGTGAGGACAAAAAATTCTAATTTCTCTTTCAGTTTGTTACAGTTTACTCAGGCATAGTAATAGATACAATATTTTAGACAATGGGAATAGATTCTGTGAGGTCTCTAAATGTCCATAGACACCAAGAACATCCATATGAACCTTATTATTGAGGAGAAATTCTTCATTTACTTTGGGTATGTCTTTTTAGGCATTTTTCCCCTGAAAATATGGTTACGGTTAAACAGGTTAATCATTATTTATCATAGTATCAACTCAGAAATTAATACCGCCAAGTTATTCTATTCATTTTTCTGAGCTTCAAGTGTGTCTGAAGCAGATGTTCTACAAAATAATGTTGATTAAACCTCAACATTTCAGTCCACCTTTTCTCATAAGCAGACTGTGAGCATCATATTTTTACGAATAAGCTCCATCTTGACATTTGACTGTTTCATTGGACCGTGTGTAAACCCGGCGACGAGGGCTGAAATCGATCTTTGAAGGGAGGATGCGCAAAGAGAGCAGGACAATAAAGAGGAAGAAATATGCAGATTAATGACAAACAACAGCACATATGAATGCCAATAATCCCCCCCCCCCCAATCACCACCAAAATTTAATCATTTCTTCCTTGTGCCAGTATCAACATTTCTTGAAATTTTCATCCAAATCTGTCAATAACTTTTTGAGTTATCTTGCACACAGACAGACAGACGCCTGCAAAACCATAACCTCTTTGGCAGAGGTAAAAAGAAGGAACATTAAAAGAGAGGTAAAAAAAAAAAAGGAAGAAAAGACTAATGTTTGAGAAGATGACTTTTCAGTTGAGTCAAGTGACTAGTTTTTAGGTATTATGAGGGAAATCTTTATTGTAGAATATAGAAACTTATGAATAAGTGTAAGATATTAATAGGATTTACAAAACCATTTTGTTGTGCTCATTTATATTTGGAAGAGAAGACAAATTTTGCTTATTTTACATGCAATTCAATTTCTTGGTAGATTGTTTTACATTGTTTAATGTCATTTTTAAGATGAAAACACTTTTCTTTTTTTAAAATTGCAGTTATATAATTGTTTTTTCACTACTCGAGTATATGTTTTCATTATTATAATAACTGTAATACATTTAATGAACAGAATCAGGTATTAATCATCATTTATCATACTATCAACTCACAAATGAATACCGCCAAGTTATTCTATTCATTTTTCTGAGCTTCAAGTGTGCCTGAAGCAGATGCTCTACAAAATAAAGTCGATTAAACCTCAACATTTCAGTCCACTTTTTCTGATAAGCAGACTGTGAGCATCATATTTTTACGAATAAGCTCCATCTTGACATTTGACTGTTTCATTGGACCGTGTGTAAACCCGGCGACGAGGGCTGAAATCGATCTTTGAAGGGAGGATGCGCAAAGAGAGCAGGACAATAAAGAGGAAGAGATATGCAGATTAATGACAAACAACAGCACGTATGAATGCCGATAATCCCCCCCCCCACACACACACACACACATATCCATCTGAAACCCAACTCTGCGTTCTGCTCGTCTACCATAGCAGAAGTGCAGTGTCATTCCCACGGCTGTGTGCCGCTGCCTGCCTGCCTGCGCACTGGGATGACAGATCTAATGTGACAGCGGCATCGTACGAGAGGGCGCTGCGCCTCGCCTCTCTCCTCCCCATGCTTGGCATCATTGCTGGCTGTCAAACACACATTTAGATATATATATATATAAATACATATACACACACACAAGGGATAAAGGCAGACCCTCACATGCCAACATTAGCTAAAAAGCTGTGACACACACACACTCATCAGATACAAAACATGGAGAAAAAGTACAGGTTTGAGAAATGAACAAAATATGTATCAACACTTCATGTATCAGGAGGGTTTGTGTGTGTGTGTCCATGTGTGTGTGTTGACTGGGGGGGGTTTCAGGCATAGCAGGGCTAATTGGCGCAGCTGCATGGGTATACACTCACTAACAGGGCCATGAGAGCAGAATAACCTCCACACTCCACTCCCTCCCCTCCCTCAGTTTACTCCTTCACTGCCAGCTTCCTCACCACTCCTCCTCCTCTTCCTCCTCCTCTTCACGTCCTTTGTCTGCGTAAAAGATAGGAGAATAATAAAAGAAACATCCGTTGTAGTCGTTTTTTAGGTTCGAGGTCGCAGCTCCTTGGGCCCGGAATGAGTGGGAGGGAGGGAGGAAGGGGAGAAGGGAGAGATGCTGAGAGGTGAAGGATCATCCATCATCGGCCTCATGCCTTAGGACAGCCACGCTTTTAATAGTTCGGATGAGGGATATGAGGAGGGTGAGTCAGTCAAAGAGACAAACGCACACAGTGATGACCCTCCGTCCTCTCTCGATAACACACACTCACAGCTCCAGGGAGGATGACAGGAAGGTCAACATCAGCGCTGACCTCTCCGCTCCGTCACTGACTTCCAAACGCGTTTAGATCTGATTTATCCATATTCACATTCGACTGCACGATATAGAGAACATGACACGTGGAAATATACAGCAAATGCTCGTATTCCTGTCATGATAATTTACATTTCTTCTTGGTATAAGTGCTACAAGTTCTCCTCTAAGCCTCTACAGTCCCGTAAGTCAAACAAAATCCTTATCTCATTAGAAAAAGTGTTTGAAAAAGAACAGATTTTTCCCCTTTATCAAGAAAACCTATATATTTTTTGTGCTATTGTCAGGGTTCGCACGCATTTTTCAACGTCAAATTCAAACACTTTTAAGAGTCATTTTCAAATTTCTCCAGCGCAGCACCTTATTGCTGGGGTCAAACACAAGAATACATCTACTCATGATTATTTATTCCAATTTTTATCACAATGATGTACATTTTATTATGCTATAAACATCTAAAATGATGTTCCATAAAAGCAAAAAGTTTAGAAATTAAAGAAGAACATAAAGGTTTAACCAAAAAAAGGGAGGCCACCTCTTCAGGCACACTTGCACCGAACCAAAGATGAAGATAAAAATGTACAGGGTGGGGAAGCAAAATTTACAATATGTTGAGGCAGGGATTGAAAGACGGTGTATGACCAATTAGTTTATTGAAAGCCATGAGAATTTATTTGCCACAAGAAAATTGACATAATACAAAATGCTTTTATTCTATGTGTCCTCCTTCTTTCTCAATAACTGCCTTCACACGCTTCCTGAAACTTGTGCAAGTGTTCCTCAAATATTCAGGTGACAACTTCTCCCATTCTTCTTTAATAGTATCTTCCAGACTTTCTCATAATAGTTTTGCTCATAGTCATTCTCTTCTTTACATTATAAACAGTCTTTATGGACACTCCAACTATTTTTGAAATCTCCTTTGGTGTGACGAGTGCATTCAGCAAATCACACACTCTTTGACGTTTGCTTTCCTGATTACTCATATGGGCCAAAGTTTCTGAAAAGGTATGGATAATAGTGTTAGGTATGATTATGACATCAATATATGTTTGGTTTCAAAACAATTGACGTAGTGCCTGCTGAGAAAAAACAACTAAATGTTCATTGTAAATTTTGCTTCCCCACCCTGTATGTATAGTCGACCTGAGAGCACCCACTCATTTTTTGACATAAATGAATGAAGACATAAAGTTTTATTTTTCAAAACATATCACCTTTTTGTAAGTAGCTTTGGCTTGCCATCTAACACTGGCAGAGTTAATATTAAAAATAAATAAATAAATGACATCACAGAGTTAGAATTACAAGCACTTTTCAGACCTTGAAAACTTTTTGAAAATGACAAAGAAAAAGATCGGATAGGAAAAGATGCAGTTTCGTGTGGACACGGCCTGAAATTCAAGCATTTTCAACACTGCAAAAATCAAAATCTTACCAAATGTGTTTTTCTCATTTCTAGTCAAAATATCTCATCACACTTAACTCTTTCCCCGCCATTGACGAGATATTCCGTCAATTGCTTCCCAACGCTTCCCCGCCAATGACGAGATTTTCCGTCAATCCGTGTTTTCACTGTTATACTGTAGTTGGAGGTGTTGTGGATCATGTGAATTACTTTCCTTAGTCCAAAAACAAACAATTAAGCAGCTTTTTCGGAAAAATGACGGGCCGGGTTTAACGTTTTTGCACTGGAGTCTCCGTATCCCATGGCAACGCATCCAGCGGCAGTCACTGAATGAGGAAGTGCAGACTGTGCAGGAACCGCGCGCAGTTTCAAAAGCCTTAAAGATGATTATGGAGACAGAGTCTGACAATTCAATATATGATGGAGCTACAGAAGAACCATTTAGAGACAGGAACGGAGAAATAGAAGGTCAGGGAGACGGACACGGAACACGGGAAACAAGGAGCGGCTCAGGTCCGACACGGAGGTGCGGGGGGGGGGGCACGGAGCGACACGGAGAAAATGACAGACAGGAGGAAGAGAAAAGAGACATTTGTAGTGGACATTCAAGGAGAAGACAGACATACAGACATGGGACAAGACAAAGGAAAGCTAGTCTGCATCTGTTAGAGTGAGTTCAGATTCAGACTGAGGACACAGAACATATTCAGCTGTAGAATGTCAGCAGGACACATGGAAGACACTTTTGGATTTGGCTTTTGTATGAAATAAATAAATACATATATTCATACAGAGATAAATAACTAGATGTCCATAGAATTATTTACAGATCAAACACAGCAGCTGGTCCAACAGGAGGACCTGGTGCAGCCAAAGGCCAGAAATCTACAGTATTTAGTGCATTTGTTTCTTTTTTTCTTGAAAATGAGGAATATTGAGGTGTTTATATCCAAAAGCTAAACTACTATGTGTTAGACTTATAACTGATGTATGTAAATGTGCAAAGTGTAGAAGGAACCTTGTGCTTTACAAGATGTTCGGTCTAAAGTTTGGTGTGGATTCCCCTAACATTTTGTGGAATGATGGGATATCTTAGAGCTGTTTGTTACTATTATTGCTGTTATTATTATTTTATTTTGTGATTTTGAAGATAGTGTTACTGTTGGTGAATAAGAAAGAGTCAAAAATGTAAATAGGAAATCAGTTTTCTCTTGAAAATCAATATCTTTGAAAAAATTGCAATTTTCTCAGCTTTTTGCTCAAAATTCAGTTTTTTACTGAAAATGACCAATATTCAAATGTTTATATCTCACGAACGAATAAAGATAGAATAAAATAGTTTTTTGTGTTTAAAAGTTGAAGTTCTGTTCTTTCTTTTGATGTATTCAGTGTTCACATACTCCTAACACAACATTTTCAGTGAGCCTCCAAAGATTAGTGAAAATGACCAAAACGGCTGGCGCTGGCTACCAACTCACTGGAAAATGCTCTGGCGGGGAAAGAGTTAAAATAAGACATAATCACCTAAAGAGTAACTTTTCAGTGAGATACAAGAACTTATTTTTAGACAATAGATCTTGAAAATGTTATTTCAAGAAATTTTACCAAGATAATTTTCACTTGTTCCACTGGCAGATTTTTTTTTTTTTCGCTTAATTCAAGATTTTTTTTTTTTTTTTTTGCTTAATTCAAGCAAAAAAATCTGCCAATGGAACAAGTGAAAATTATCTTGGTAAGATTTCTTGAAATAAGATCTATTGTCTAAAAATCAGTTCTTATATCTCACTTACAAGTTACTCTTCAGGTGATTATGTCTTATTTTAAGTGTGATGGGATATTTTGACTAGAAATGAGAAAAATACACTTGGTAAGATTTTGATTGTTGCAATGAAGGATTTCCAGCACCCATACGAACCCTGTATTGTGCTGACAAAGTCACGTGACCGAACATATAACCACCTCTAAAACAAACACTGAATGCTTACTGCACTTTCAAAACAAGTAGAGGAAATATATATGTTGTAAATCAACCAACAATGCACAGTCATATCACACATCTGCACCTGCTTTACAGTAAAATACTTCTATTTCCTTGTACCATGGTTTTCAGTCACACATCTGTCAGATTTACAGCGCTAACAGACTGTTAAAAGTTGGTCTTGCTCTCAAATAATCCATGTTTGTGTGTCATTTTATGGCTCCAACAAAGCACAGAGAGTGCAAAAGTAGTTGTGTTTACTGTGAAAATGAACATCACATAAGAAGCTAAAAAAAGAGAGACAGACACAACTGCATATCAAAGTGTGTGTCATCTTTTAACAGACAACTGAGAAAAACAAGAGCACTCTGCGCTATGAAAGCCTTCCAACGCAAACGTTTTTTTTTGGTTTTTTTTTTCAGATTAGGCTTTTCATCCGACAGAAGTGCCTCTTCTAATTGGGTCCCAGGGTAAGAAGAATATACACCTGAGGGTTTGTCGTCTACCTCAAACCTCCGACAGACAGAGAGTGATGACTGCAAGCTGAAGGAGGAAAAAAAGATCATTTAGAAGGAGAGGAATTTGACAGAAAGTCAGCAGATGATGTGAAAAACATCAGATCAACAGAGGATGTAAACACATCAGCATGGCATTGCCCATGGAGGTAAATTTATGAGTCTCTGATGTGTCACTGAGGTGTGTTTTTCACTCTACCATAAATGCATTTCACACACAAAAACCAGTTCCAGCGTCACGTCTACCACCGACCCTAAAGCTTCACTGAACCCAGCCACAACTACGCCCAGCCACAGGTGTGCTGTTCGTCTGTGTCACCCCGTCTCCCCCACCCCCCCCCTCCACACACACTGTTCCGCTGCTTCAGCAGGAAATACACACACACACACACACACACACACACCATCACCACCTCTCACCGCACATCCATCTCCTTCCTCTCCATTCATTCTCTTAAAAAATAAACACCAGAGCACTTTTTGAAAACGATTCTCGCTTCTCGCTCAAACATCCTGGAGACGGTCATGTCTGCCCGCCGACCGTAGCAGACAGCAGGCGGCTGTGAGCGACAGATGAAACCCCCCTCCCCAACCTTGAATGAGAACATGCCCCCTCCCCCAACTCAGCTGCACCTCACAGCCACATTTGGCATCAGCCTGTCCTCTGTCCTCTTAAAACTTCAAGCAAATACGTCGAAGCAGCAGACACAGATCTGCTCTATTTGACTTGATCTTTCTTATTTACTGTTTACTCTGTGGGTGTGTTTATCAGAATGAGGCGAGTCCACATATGAGACCCAGACCCTGAGCCCCCCAGAGGTTCCACAAAGGAGAACAGCAACTAAAGACCTGCACACCACGACTAGATACTGAACTTTAATACTCACATCAACCAAACTGTGTAAACCTCATCCCCCAGCGACCAAGAACATCTACTGATCTGAGATATTTAAGAACTTTTGACCCACTAATCCTATCAATACACTTAAATAATTCAGGTAAAACGCAGTTTCTAAGCTTTTCAGCACCATCAGGTGTGCTGTTTTTGGAAACTCAGTACAACATACTATTGATTCACCAAGAAAACCTATATAGTTTGACAAATGACTGGTTGTAGATGCTTATATTATGCTCAGCTAATAATACGTTTTGCTGATAAAAGTCAGCTTTTCCTCAGTTTTCTCTATTTTGATATAATACGCATTGAATTTACTCTGAAATTTTATGAACATCTATATAATAACTGCATGGAACATGGGAAAATACCTTATTTTCACTGAAAAATGCAAAATGCAGAGGATAATATTATAATAAATGCTATAATAAACAGTTAGAATTTGCCACCAAAACAGTTCTTGGTGTTAAGGAAATATTATCATGTAATACTAAACCTTGGGAATGTCTGTCCATGCAGCACATATTCATGAATTCTGTATTATGTTTTTCATTCATGACATTATCTTAACACACACTGTAAAAAATGACTAGAATTAACACCAAAACGTTGTAAAATTGCAACATAAAAAACCTGTAAGTGACAATACAATGCAAAGTTGTTTATTTGAAAAGATATTTGTGTTAACGATTGAATCAAATATAGTTGTAGTTTTTACAGGAAGAGTATGTGAACAAAACCAGATTTGTATGTAGAAATGATGTATTTCTATTGTTTTATTGTTGAAATAACGGCGTATTTGCTTTTTTTTTTTTTTTTTTTTTAAATAAAAAAGTAAACATTTAACAATGTAACATTTTAAATTTGTAAATTAATGGGTTGGTAGAGTTGGTAGAGCGGCTCGTCCAATAACCAAAGGGTTGGTGGTTCGAATCCTGGCTCCGACTGTCCAAGTGTCCATGGAAGACACTGAACCCTAAACTGTTCTCAGTTGGACCTTGTGGTTTTGGAAAGTGCTTTGGACACCATGAAGGTGTAGAAAATGTGTTAAATAAGTGCAGTCCATTTACCATTTAAATCTACATGTTTAAAATGTTAAATCTACATGTTACTCCATAAATATGTTCACAGTTGGATGTGTTTTTTATAGTATTGTTCTGGTTACCACAGCTGCCAGTTTTTTTCCGTAAAAACAACAGGATTTTTTTTTACAGTGCACAGCTGCAAGTTATCGTAAAAGGTTCATTTATGTTGTAAAATATCTTTGAATAGAAGAAAATCCAACTTCCTGAAACATAACTAACTAAATAACAAAGGAGCTCAAACAACTGCATTTAAACAATACTGTGGTAAATACCTTTATATGTCAAGAAACTGCTTTGAGTGTGTATATAAAAATGTAAAAAAAAAAAAAAAAGGATTGTTCATGAAGACATGAGCTCCATGTGACATGTATTGACTTAAGCATCAGTCAGCGCTTCAGACACCTTCTATTCTTTGTAGAATTTAAAGTAAAAAAGGAATAGATCAGTTGTTTTATGCAGGTTTAATGTATATAAAAAGTGAAACTGAGCTCAGCCTGGCAGACATAACCTCTTTGATGCCTAAATTGGGGGTTACTGTGTCATGGGTTGGAACAGTACGTATTCTTCAAACTTGAGCGCTGTCTTTTAGCCATTCCTAAAATAAAAGTCCTTCACTTTGCCAAGAAATGCATGAAACTGACTGCAGTCATACTGATCACGTCAAAGACACATCTAGCCTCAGAGCAGATGGAGCTGAGCTGGACAGATGTGCCCTTTTCATGTGTTTAAAGAAAAGAAAATACAGAATACTACAGGCTGTATGGCTTATTTGCTCCTTATGTTCAAAAAAACCTCCAAATTCTATGACAAGAACAAAACCAAACAAGCTTTCTGATCTTTAAAAGAATCAGTACATCTTCAGGCGTTCTTTTACTGTGGTAATACAATAGTAGCAATGATTAACATTTTCTGGAGATTTTAGAAACATACATGATGTTATGTCTTTATTTAATGTGGAGTGAGAAACAACAGAAGAACTCACAGTACAATACTGCAGCTGTGTTGCCTTCAGGTGCTCTGAGGTTTGAAACATGAGTTTCACTTCTATTTCTCCGACAGATTTTTCTCTAAAACACCATCAAAGAATGAAACTGATTCTTAACCATACGTAGTGAAGATTAACTGAACATCAAACTGAACCTTTACACAAAGTGTTGCATTTCTTTTTCATGGTACGCCATGTTACACTGAAACAAAGACGTGGATATGATGTTAAAAAGACTGAAATACCTAAAATATTTGTTTTGATTCCAAACATTTACATGAAGCATCAATGCTTTTTTCAACTTTATATCATTGTGTAAAGTTTATTATATAACCAGAAATAAATCAGTTAATGTAGCTTTTTCTGAGTATGTTTTAAGCTGTACATAATATTATGTCTGACATTGATTTGTTTGTATTTAATGGGTAAATTAAGTAAAAAAAAAAAAAAAGTATTTTATAGGTTTTAATTATTAATTCAGAGTCTTACTATATTCCTACAGGATATTTTTGAAGATGATTAATCATTGGCTGTAGCTTTGATATAGCCTAACACAGAGATGCAGTCATGACATCATCTTAAAATAACAGATTTTTTTGCTTCTTTGCAGTCACTTATAGTCTATAGCATAACAAATAAAGTTAAATTGATTTCCCCGAATAATAATGTTTCACATAAAGGGGCTACATCTAGTATTTCTACTTTAAAATATTAGAAAAATAAGCTAAAAGTATCATAAAGTGTTTAGAATGAAGAGTTCAGAGGTTATCTCAAAGATGCCAATGTATTGGATTATAAAGATGCAAACCGATTTACCTCAACAAACTGTTGACTTCTGTGGCCACTAGAGGGACTGGTGAGTCACGAGTGGCTTTTCCATTGGACATTTGTGCAACTTTTTACCAATATTTACTAAATGTCGAAAAAACAGAAGTGCGTAATGTTGGTTTTTCCATTAAATCACATATGCGAGAAGTCATTCCATAAACATGGTGACGAACATAAATATCACATTGGTTTACAGATATATTCATTATTATTATATATCACCCCTCTATCCTGTACTAAATTAAAAAATGCTTTAGTTTCCTGGTGTGTCCACACATACCACACCATGTTTCTTTTAAAACTCTTCTTCTTCGCTTGTTGTAACATCTGTTAACACCCATTTTTTTATTCACATGACTCTAGTTGTGGAAAAAGGTCTTTCCATTGCAGTTTTGCATGATATACCAATTTTGCTATGCCCGAAAAACCACTTCTTGCCAGCTCAAAAACTTTTCATCAGAATATGAGAGTTTTGGCGATATTGTCGTTGTAGTTATATTCATGCAATTTGAGGGTCAATGGAAAAGCGACTACTCTGCCAGTCTGTCTGGGAAATGAAAAGTAATGAAAAACTTAATGAGACAAAGTTGTAAAAGCCTAGAAACACTGTTGCTGTTTTCATCACTGGACACAGCTCTAAATGACAATAATGGAGGTTGATGATTTTGATGAAATTGAAGCATTTTTTTTTCCTAAAGGGGGCGTAATTGGATGATGATGTTATTATCTTTGCTAAGCTCACTGTTATTGTTCCACGGTTTGGACTAAACTGTGACAGTTCTATTCTTGTGTTTGGATGATTCATAACAGATCTTTAATGCAGTTATTGACAACACAAAGCCAACAGAAAACAGAAGTGATTTGTGGTTTTACTGTGGCTGTTTTCTTAGAGCTAAGCCAACAGAGCTATCATGTAAACTATCAGCTGATACAACACACGAATGCACAGTGAAATGAAGACAGTAGTCGATTTTCCATTGATCCTCAAATTGCACAAATATAACTTGCACAAAAAAATTTACCTAATGGAACAACGACAGTTTCGCCAAAAGTCTCATTTTTCGATTAAAAGTTTTTGTACTGGCAAGAGGTGGTTTTTCGGGCATAGCACAAATGGTATATCATGCAAAACTGTAAAGGAAAGACCTTTTTTTTGCAACTAGAGTCAGGTGAATTAAAAAAACGGATGTTGACATATGTTACAACAAGCAAAGAAGAAGAAGAAGAAACATGTCGTGGTTTGTGTGGACACACCAGGAAACCCAATCATTTTTTAATTTAGTACACAGGTGTCAAACATGCGGCCCGGGGGCCAAATCCGGCCTGCCAAAGGGTCCAGTCTGGCCCGTAGGATGAATTTATTAAATGCAAAAATTACACTAAGATATTAACAATCCTTTTAGTTCAGGTTCCACATTCAGACCAATTCAATCTCAAGTGGGCAGGACCAGTAAAATACTATGATAATAACAGAAATAATGACAACTGCAAATTTTTCTCTTTGTAAATGGAAATATTTTCATGTATTTACACTAAAACAAAGTATAATTTCGCAAAAAATATGAACAACCTGAACAAATATGAAACAACCTGAAATGTCTTAAGGGAAGTAAGTACAATTTTAACAATATTCTGTCTGTTACTAAATGTTTTGTGTATTTGTAGATCCACTGTGATCTTTAAGTTATAATGTACATGTGTAAATGATAAACTGAGGCAGAATATTGTTAAAATTACACTTATTTTTTTCCGTTTGCTCATGTTATTCACATTGTTTGAAAAGATAATTTGTAGATGTTAACCTTTTCAGAATGTAAATTTACTTTTTTTGCTCTGAAACAGACAAAAGTTTGGAATTGATATTATTTATATATTATTATGTTATATTGTTATATAATGATATATTATTTTACTGGTTCGGCCCACTTCAGATCAAATTTACCTGAATGTGGCCCCTGAACTAAAATGACTTTGACACGTCTGATTTAGTACAAGATAAAAGGATAATATATAATAATAATGAATATATCTGTAAATCAACACCATATTTATGTTCGTCACCATGTTTATGGAATGACTTCTCGTGTCATCTCACGATAATAAATAAACAAATCATCGCATTTGTGATTTAATGGAAAAACCGACATTACGCACTTCTGTTTTTTCGACATTTAGTAAATATCGGTAAAGTTTTGCGCAGATGTCCAATGGAAAAGCGACTAGTGTTATTTGGACTGACTATGAAAATAACTGGCCAAAATACAGATGTGTGTTAACAATGCTCTTAATATTTAATTCAGTAAATGATACAGTCGTTCAACCTCATCTACTCTCATCTACCTTCTTTTGTGTGTTTTTTTTTTTTTTTTTTTTTTTGTCAGTATTTGTCTCTGTATTTGTTCTTCGATTACCATTTAGTATTAACTTCGTATCTGTTTACCCATCTGATGTATGTTTGTCCCTTGGCTGCTTATTGTATAGCGTTTTTGAGTACTTAGAAAAGCGCTATATAAAACCGATGTATTATTTATTATTATTATTAGTCTGTGGACACATAGTATTAATTCATTGGTGGTTTTCCTAAGTGTGTTTCAGTACATGACTTCTGCCTGCTGTTAAGAGTTTGGAATAGAACCCATTTAAAATAGCTAAAAAACTGGATATTTTTAGTGTCCTTGCAGGGAAAGAAATGTAAAACACACACACACAAAAAAAGAAAAAATATGTGCTGATGTGACAGGTAGATTCCACATACACTTGTTACCACAGTGTTAAATGCTTGAATTTGCAGGTGCTCGGCTGCTGATAAACAAAGGGGCTCCTTCTATGTATGTGTGTGTGCCTTACGGGTGTGTTTCGGTGCCAGGTGATGTTCTGCCTCTTTGTTTCAGTGCGAGAGGTGTCAAAGCTGCGACTCTTCCTGGAAGCAGAGATTAAGAGCGACTCCCTGTACTTTAAATGCCCCCCCGTTGGCTCAGTGTGGGAGCCTTGCAGTCGGCCTACCATCACTCATTCATAGACTCATCTGGGTCAGCCTCAATTTCCTCATCGCTCATTCAGAAATTGAGGACTGCAATATTAATAGCACTCAGAACAGTTGAGGTTTTTAATGGACTTTTTTGTAGCTGCGAGATCAAAACCTGTCATCGAGTAGAAAACAACATTCAGTAAGTTTATTAAAATAACTCGAAAATAGAGAAAAGGCTTCAGGCTTTAACCCTTTATCGAGCAAGTGACTATTTTTGGTAATTTCTGCATGCATTACAAGACAGTGACAGCAACAGTTACAGTGAGGACAGTGAAGGCAACAATCTCAGGTCCAATGTGGTCTACAGGGTCTGTAAGGTCCACCTCTGCATGACCAGTGAGTGGACCTGCTTTGTTAGGTACCATGAAGTAATGGTACTAATATAAGGAATGATGTTCAAAGGGAGAATGTGGATGTGGACAGGGGTCTGGATCAGCACTTATGTTGGTCTAATGTTGTAAAAGTGATGTTCTAATGTTCTAAAATATATGCTCCTTTCACCTTACAAGTCTTTTTCTTGTATTTTTACACACACCCCCCCCCCCCTCCCCATGGTTCGGTTTGTTATTTGTTTTTTTGTTAACACTCTAGCAGCAAAACTATTGGTTGAATTCATACCAAATTGGGTTTATAGAATGCCAGTGACCCAGAATAGATGTGGTTACATTTTGAGTAAAGTAGGGTCAAAGTTATAATTTTTTAATGAATTTCTACAATCTTTTTTTTCCCCATTTACTTTTAATGGCCAAAATTTCAAATGTCTGTAGCACCAAAACTGTTGGTTGAATTCATATCAAATTGACTTTATAGATTGCATGTGACCCACAATAGATTTCATTACATTTTTAGAAAAGCAGGTCAAAGTTCAAATTTTTTATGAATTTTTTAAAATCTTTTTTTTTTTTGTCCATTTTCTTATAATGGGTAACATTTCAAATGTTTGTAGCTTCAAAACTATTAGTTAAATTCATACCAAATTGGGTATATACATTGCCAATGGCCCAGAATAGATGTCAGTACATTTTGGGGAAAGCAGGTCAAAGTTATAATTTTTTATGATTTAAAAAAAAAAAAGAAAAATTCCCCCCACTTACTTATAATGGGGCAAAATTTCACATGTCTGTAGCAGCAAAACTATTGGTTGAATTCATACCAAGTTGGGTTTATAGATTGCCAGTGACCCAGAATAGATTTCACTACATTTGGGAAAAGTAGGTCAAAGTTATAATTTTTTATGAATTTTTACCGTCTTTTATTCCCCATTGACTTATAATGGCCAAAATTTCAAATGTCTGTTGCAGCAAAACTATTGTTTGAATTCATACCAAATTGACTTTATAGATTGCATGTGACCCACAATAGATTTCATTACATTTTAGGAACAGTAAGTCAAAGTTCAAATTTTTTATGAATTTTTTTAAATCTTTTTTTTCCATTTGCTTATAATGGGTGACATTTCAAATGTTTGTAGCTTCAAAACTATTGGTTAAATTCATACCAAATTGGGTTTTTAGACTGCCAGTGACCCAGAATAGATGTCAATGCATTTTGGGAAAAGTAGGTCAAAGTTACAATTTTTTATGAATTTTTTAATTATTTTTTTTTCCCCATTTACTTATAATGGGGCGAAATTTCACATGTCCATAGCAGAAAAACTATTGGTTGAATTCACACCAAATTTGGCTTGAAGATTTTCAGTGACCCAGAATAGACGTCAGTACATTTTGGGAAAAGTAGGTCAAAGTTACAATTTTTAATGAATTTTTAAAATCTTTTTTTTTTTTTCCCTATTTACTTACAATGGGTATACGTTCAAATGTCTGTAGCAGCAAAATTATTGGTTGAATTCATACCAAATGGACTTTATAGATTGCCAGTGACCCAGAATGGATCTCATTACATTTTGGGAACAGTAGGTCAAAGTATCATTTTTTTAAATTAATTTTTAAAATCTTCCCATTTACGTATAATGGGCAAAATATGTGCAAGGGGCGGGGTTTGTTATGCCTGGCACCACTTGTTTACTGTATATATACTTGTTGTATTTTTTTTATTTAACATTTTTTTCCACTTGCAGGTAAGGAACCAAATATGGTACCTTCACTGACCTTGATTTTCTACATGACAATAAAAAATTTTGAACAAATTCACAAAAGTCATACAGTTATGTCCTTCAATAACACACTGAAGCTGAAATGTTGAATTTTACAGTAAAGGGTTAAAACTGAAGTATCCTGTCATCCTTAGACTAAAATATAGCAGCCAACTGCACTTCAGTATTTACAGAAATCACACAACCCTGACCCTATTTTGACACCTAAGCAACAGCAATGCACCGACATCTGAGTCAAACCTACGCAAGTGTTGTCTGGAAATTGACCATGCTCAACTTACACAACAAAAAGCTCCTGGGTTTGACTCAAAACACAGCTGTACAGTCAGTATTAGCCATGCAAAATGTATCATCCTCCGTGTTTCACTTAGGAAATGAGTCATCTGCGTTTCCTTGTGTTCACACTGAAACTTAAGGAGACTGGACGATGGGAGCTCTGTCACATGTGGATTACACTGAGTTTCCGAGCAGGTCCACAGCAACAACCATCAGCTCCATAACACACCCATGACCCCAGTCCTGACATTTAGCTTTCCATTATCAGCGTGTAATCGTGAGAAAATCATACTGTATGTGGTAATTATGGGTAAATGAACCAAACAGGAATGTCATCTATGTAAAAATACAGATAAATTCAAGAAACTTCAACACACTAATGCAAAAATCAGCCCAAAACCCAGTGTTGTTCTGTTCTAATTACTGCAACTTTATGGCATCAGTTAGTTCCAGTGTTGTTATAGTAAATTTCAGTCCATGTTTGTATTTTTGGATGTTTTTCTAACCCTTCAGCTATCCTGTTATCTCAGAGTAAAAAGCAAAAAGTGCATTAATGACAGCGGAGTGTGTTTGCGTGCATGTAGGGAAGTTTAACTAAACGCTGCGGTGCCTCAGTGAAGCCTGAGTCATCCATGAGTGAAATTTTAGAATAGAGCGTCTCATGTAATGGAGCAGAAAGAACAAGAAAACAAAGACAAATCAAAACATGATGCAGTGTTATCAATACACAGCGCAGTCTGAGTAAACTGTTGCCATTGTGGTTTGTGTAAACCCACTTTCTACTTGAAGGATCTGCTACTTTATTTCATCAAAAATAGGCGAGAAGTGGTCGGAGCTGGTCGGTGGATCTGTAAAATCCTAGACCTGGACGTAGAGTTTGTGTTGCAACTGAAGTTTTGAGGCTCAGGCTTTGGTTCAGGTTTGGGAAAGATCATTGTCTGGTTTAACCCTCCGGTATCCAGGTGCGCTTTTTAGGCACACTTTGCACTTCGTGTTAAAAAACTTCATATTATTTTTCACAATTTAAATAAGGTTAGAATTCAAAAGTTGTTCATTTTTGCATGATCTTTAAAATTCTGGCCACCAACTAAAATTTGCACATTGTAAACAAAAGAAAATTACAAGACTAGCATCTGCCTCCCAAGTGTGCCTAAAACGCACTATTTGTTCCATTTGATATGTCTGATTAGGGCTGACCTTGATTTACAAAAATAAAATCAAATTAGAGCAGAAAAATAAATCAATATATAATATTTAATAGTTTGATTTATAGGTGTGCATTTTACGCACACTTGGTGACAGATGTTAGTATTTTTGAACATTTGACCTAGCGCCAAAAATAATAATGCAAATTAACCAATGTTGGAATTAATCAGTGACATATGCCAGGCTGCAAAAATCAAATAATATCTGATCCACTTTTTATGTACTATATTGAAAAAAAATATTTTTTTGTGTGTTTTTTGCATCCAAAAAAATGGTTTGTTTACATTACAAACATGGCATTTAATGCGTTAAAAAATGTGACAATCATTGAGTATTTGGTATTTTTATTTACGGCTGAAATTGATGAGATAGAAAAAAAGTGTAAAAGAATTAAAAACAAACTGTATGAAATTCTTTTTGACATTATTCCACAAATGTGCCAAAAAGGCACACTTGGTGCTTAGTAAGGGTCTTGCTGGATGGGATACCCGAGGGTTAAATTAGTTTGTTTTGTTTATTTATTTATTTTGAATTTGCATTAAAACCAAACAACAAAAGGATTATATAAAAGAAAGTCCAACATTCGAAAAGGAACAGGATGAAGTTTAACTTATGATCTCCTGCCACCTTACCCCATCCTTCGACCTACCCTAAATTCCTACACAAAACACAACATTGTTACACATATCAAGGATGGATTGTCCATTTTGCAGCAGCATTTCACATGTCCTTTTTGTAGCAGTAAAAAAGTACTAATAAATACATTGGGAGTCACTACCACATCTATTCAGATTTTTGTATCTTAATGGCCTGTATCTTTTCTTAAAGCTGCAGTTGCTAGGAAACATTTCCATTATGACCTTTCAGCATATTTTAATTCCAATGATCTGAGCAGGAAAAAGACTTCTGGATTGACTTCTTGCCTATGTCTAAAAGCTGTACAGTCATGACCTAAAGTTTTGGCAGTGACACAAATGGACTTTCTCCAAAAATGTTTTTAAAATATATAAAAATATCGTAGTTGTTCTTCAATGTACCTCAGAAAGATGTGGAAAAATCTACATAAAAACAACAAAAATTGCATAACAGTACACAATGCACAATATCACATTACTGTCATTATAAATTATTTTGTACAGTTTTGGGAAGAAAAAAAAGCATTATTATTGTTATTTATCCTATAGTAAACTGTTGCCCATAAAATTGGAATAAAATATTTTAACTTCTTTTCATGAAATGACAATGTGACTTATTCTTGATAGATAAAGTGTAACTAGGACTCAGTATGGAATCATTGCATCAGGTCAAAGGTGATTCCTGATTAGGGGTGGGAATCGAAAACCGGTTCAAACTTAGAACCAGTTCCAATTGATCAGTTCCATTGAAATCGTACACCTCCAGTATTATCAATTCTTCTTAACGATTCTCCCATTTCCCAGCATGACGTTTTCTGGTTTTCCGAGTGCACAGAACACGACATCACGTAGGGAAAACCATAAAACGGGACCTTCACTGCAAAAATCAAAATCTTACCAAGTGTATTTTTGTCATTTCTAGTCATTAAATCTCATCACACTAAAAATAAGACATAATCACCTAAAGAACTTTTCAGTGAGATATAAGAACTGATTTTTAGACAATAGATCTTGAAAATCTTATTTCAGGAAATCTTACTAAGATAATTTTCACTTGTTCCATTGGCAGATTTTTTTGCTTGAATTAAGCAAAAAAAAAAAAAAAATTGAATTGAGGAAAAAACAACTTGCCAGTGCAACAAGTGAAAATTATCTTAGTAAGATTTCCTGAAATAAGATTTTCAAGATCTATTGTCTAAAAATCAGTTCTTATATCTGACTTACAAGTTACTATTTTGGTGATTATGTCTTATTTTAAGAGTGATGTGATTTTTTGACTAGAAATGAGAAAAATACACTTGGTAAGATTTTGATTTTTGCAGTGTACAGAGTAACTGGACCATATGCCACTGTTGGGATTTGTCTGTCACTCACCAGGAGTGAACCACTAACCAGTCTGGATCAGATCACCCTGACATGTTTTAAAATTGTCATTATTTCAATAATATTTACATTGGTTCATTAAACAGTTCAGGAAACTATGACTGAATTTCACTTTCTGTTTGTGTGTGTACAATAGTGTATACAGGGTGGGGAAGCAAAATTTACAATATTTTGAGGCAGGGATTGAAAGACAATGTATGACCAATTAGTTTATTGAAAATCATGAGAATTTATTTGCCACAAGAAAATTGACATAATACAAAATGTTTTTATTCTATGTGTCCTCCTTCTTTCTCAATAACTGCCTTCACATGCTTCCTGAAACTTGCGCAAGTGTTCCTCAAATATTCAGGTGACAACTTCTCCCATTCTTCTTTAATAATATCTTCCAGACTTTCTCGTAATAGTTTTGCTCATAGTCATTCTCTTCTTTACATTATAAACAGTCTTTATGGACACTCCAACTATTTTTGAAATCTCCTTTGGTGTGACGAGTGCATTCAGCAAATCACACACTCTTTGACGTTTGCTTTCCTGATTACTCATATGGGCAAAAGTTTCTGAAAAGGTATGGATAATAGTGTTAGGTATGATTATGACATCAATATATGTTTGGTTTCAAAACAATTGACGTAGTGCCTGCTGAGAAAAAACAACTAAATGTTCATTGTAAATTTTGCTTCCCCACCCTGTATGTGTGACATTATGAATGATTTGATAAATGGTCAAACAAGCTCCAGTATGACCTGCCAAACTACTTTTTTCTCCACTCAAAAAAACCATTAAGGAATCAATAGGAGAACTGATATGGAATTGGATTGGTAAGCAGAATTGACAATGGCATTATTGATAAAAATCCTGTCAATTCCCACCTCTATTCCTGATGTTTATAAATAGGAATAAAAAGAGTTAAATAAAGGTATTCCAACTTAATGAGTAACAGTGTAAATGAGAATGAAATTTAAATACTAATAAAATAGAGTTTATATGACCTGTAGTTTGGTTCAGAAACGTCTGTGCATTGCATGTGCTGACAGAACTGTCTAATTTTACAACACACTGCAAAAATCCAAATGTTACCAAGTGTTTTTTTCTCATTTCTAGTCAAAATATCTCATCACACTTAAAAGAAGACATAATGGCCTACAGAGTAACTTTTCAGTGAGATATAAGAACTTATTTTTAGACAATAGTTCTGGAAAATCTTATTTCAAGAAATCTTACCGAGATAATTTTCACCTGTTCCATTGGCAGATTTTTTATTTTTTTTTTTTGGCTTAATTCAAGATTTTTTGGCTTAATTCAACCAAAAAAAAATCTGCCAATGGAACAAGTGAAAATTATCTTGGTAAGAAAAGTTACTCTTTAGGTCACAGGTGTCAAACATGCGGCCTGGGGGCCAAATCCGGCCAGCCAAAGGGTCCAGTGTGGCCCATGGGATGAATTTGTGAAATGCAAAAATTACACTAAGATTTTAACAGTCATTTTAGTTCAGGTTCCACATTCAGACCAATTCAATCTCATAATAATCTATAAATACTCACAACTCAAATTTTTCTCTTTGAAAATGTAAATACAACCTGAAATGTCTTAAGAGAAGTGCAATTTTAATAATATTCCACCTTTTACTGCATATTTTGTGTATCTGTAAATCCACTGTGATCTGGAAGTTATAATGTATATGTGGAAATGATAAACTAAAGCACAATAATGTTAATGTTACACTGAAGATACTGAAAATTTAAATGGAATTAAAATAGTTTTAACTCAGGTTCCACATGCAGACCAATTCAATCTAAAGTGGGTCAGACCAGTAAAATACTATCATAATAATAATAATATCAGAATATCAGAATTTTTCTGTTTGTTTTAGTGTAAAAAAAAAAACAAAATTACATGAAAAAATTTACATTTGCAAATTATATTTTAGCAAAAAAAAAAGTGAATAATCTGAACAACTATGAACAATCTGAAATGTCTTAAAAGAAGTAAGTGTAATTTTACCATTTTTTGTATATTTGTAAATCCACAGAGATCTGTAAGTTATAATGTACATGTGGAAATGATAAACTAAAGCATAATAATGTTAAAATTACTTTTTTTTTTCAGTTTGTTTGTCATTCACATTGTTTGAAAGGATAGTTGGTAGATGTAAACATTTTCATCATCAAATTTTACTTTTTTCACTGTAAAACACTGCAAAAAGCTTGGAGTTGACATTATTTGCATCTTATTATGTTATTATTTTACTGGTTCGGCTCACTTCAGATCAAATTTAGTTGAATGTGACCCCTGAACTAAAATGAGTTTGACACCCCTGCTTTAGGTGATTATGTCTTTTTTTTAAGTGTGATGAGATATTTTGACTAAAAATGAGAAAAATACACTCGGTAAGATTTAGATTTTTGCCGTGCATATCCTGGTGAATCTTTTGGAAAATAAAACACTGGGATTTAATGACAATCGATGCTTCCTAATTTGCAGTCACATTGTTTTTCATGCACATCGTGAAGTGGTGTAAACTCTCAAAGCTCAAGAGCGGAATAGGGAGTGCTTCAAATGTCAAGAATGGAGGAGTGAAATAAAAGTGTGCAAGGAGGAGGAGGAGGAGGAGGAGGAGGAAGAGGCAGGTGAAAGAGACAGAGACAGAGGTGAAAATAGAGGTATTGATTCTTCTCCGTCTTACCCATATTGCCTCTGAGCCCACGTAGGTTGGACCTGCTGAACTCCAACGGAGAGACCTGCAGTCAAAGACAAAGAGAAAGTCAGAGACAAGGATGGGAGGGGGAGGTTAGTGGTGGAGTGTATGTGTGTGTGTGTGTGTGTGTGTGTGTGTGTGTGTGTGTGTGTGTGGGGGGGGGGTATTCAGCTATAGGCGTCAGAGGCTAAAACAGAGGCGTACGAGGACGGGGCAGACTCTCATCCTCTTGTCTCTGCTTGTTTACGTCTGATGCTAACATACATATGGGCATATCACAAACTGGCTGTTACTTTCTGGGCTTGCACACATGCCTACCATCTGCCTGACGCGCACACACAAACACAAACATTCACACAAATAATGATGCACTCTGCTGCACACAAACATCTGTGACCCCGCTGCCTGCAGAGTTCAGCACGAATCAGCTGAACATGGCTAAGAAAGAAGAAACTCAGCATCCTCCTCCTCCTCCTCTGACTTCACTTCTACATTCCTGCTGCTACTCATCCCTCCTTTTACTGCTCGCCATGACTTCATCACCCCCTCTTTTATATATAAATGCACATTATCTCTTTCTCATAGTCACCCAAGACAAAAAAGACCAGACAGACACGCTGTTATTTCTCCTTCTTAACAGTCCCGTCCCCTCTTTGCGCTTCTTATTTTGCTCCCTCTCTTTTTCTTTTCCGTCCTCGCTGTTCTCACACACAATAACAAAATACCAAGCGCTGCCATCTCCCATCAGCTGCATGCTTGGGGAGTTGCGTTGCAGCGCCGGGCCAAGAATAAGGACACACAGTCAGTTGTTGTTGGCACTGCTGTTTGTCAATCACACCTACACAACAACAGTTCAGCCAGCACGCTTTAGACCAGGCAGCGAAGGGGGTGGGTGTGTGTGTGGGGGTGATGTTAAGGTTTGCTGTGGACTGAGGTTTCATATGGGGGGGTTGTGCCACATTGCAAAAATCTAAATCTTACCAAGTTCGGTTTCTCATTTCTAGTCATCACACTTAAAATAAAACATAATCACCTAAAGAGTCACTTGTAAGTCAGATATAAGAACTTATTTTTAGACAATAGAGCTTGAAAATCTAATTTCAAGAAATCTTACTAAGATAATTTTCACTTGTTCCACTGGCTGATTTTTTTTATTTATTTATTTGTTTTTCTTAAATCAAGTTTTTTTTTTTTTTTTTTTGCTTAACCCTTTAATGTGTGAATTATGAGAACCTTAGTCAAGATGAAGTCCTGAGTGTTTTTATTTTCTTCTTTAGGCATGAAAAAAACCAATGTGATTGATTTTTTTAATGAACCTATTTTTTATGACGATACAAAAATGTCCACTCTGCTGGCCACCATGCATTTAATGTTTAATTTTCAAGCAAAGAAACATGTCTTTAAAATTCAATAACAAAAAGTGATATACTATGTGAAAACTATGAAATAAAAACATTTTTCATGCAGCTAATCTGATGTTCTCTCACATTTTAGCAGACTCTAATACTAGTTATTGCTCACTTTATGGAGATAATATGCAAAAAAAAACAAAAACAAAAAAAAACAACATCTTTTTGTTTAAGAAAACTGTTAATTACAGTCTAATAACAACTAGCAATTGATTTACACTCAAACGTGTCACTGCAGATCAGGTTTATCAAGAACAGCAAAATTATAGTAATTATAGGAACTGCAGAGTATGAGATGATGCATTAGCGTCTACTGTGTTGGCTGATATGGAACAAAAAACAACAAAACCCATGAATATACAAGAGAACAGCTGTTGAATAGCTGTCCACTGTAGTGACCAGTATGCATGAAAGGGTTAATTCAAGCAAAAAATCTGACAATAGAACAAGTGAAAATTGTCTTGGTAAGATTTCTTGAAATAAGATTTTCAAGATCTATGGTCTAAAAATAAGTTCTTATATCTCACTGAAAAGTTACTCTTTTGGTAATTGTGTTTTATTTTATTTTATTGTAATCAACTGTTTTAAATGATTTTAAATTTCAGTTTGCAAAAAAAAAACAAACAAACAAATTCAACATTGCACAACAAAAAATGTACACTACACCTACATTACACATACAAAAAAAACCTCTATCCCCCCTTATTTCCCCTCCTTGTGGGACACACAATTTGGAATTGAGCCTGTGACAAATAAATCAAAAATCAAATAACTGAATAAACAGAATATTAATAGTTATTCATTTATTCTGATAATGTCTTATTTTAAGTGTGATGACAAATTGTGACTAGAAATGAGAAAAATACACTTGGTAAGATTTTGATTTTTTCCAGTGCGGTGGATATAACACAGAAACAACCCCACGGCATGAAATCTCCACATAAAGTCAAATGGGCAACACACAAACTACATGTTGGATCAAAGGGATAAGACAGTTGTACACGGTTTATCCTGCTAACCATACATTTCAACACACATTTAATGGTTTTAGTAGGAGCTGAGGGATTCCTTCATTTCACCACAGCATGAAAATCAAAGTCAACACACACATACTCTGCACCGTCCTGAACTTGAAGTGAACTGTGAGCTGCCTTGATTCTCTATCAACCAGAAACTATAGAAGTGGGATTCACAGGAAAACTTTTAGAGCTGAAACCAAAACAAAAAAAATTGTTGAAATATTAGCTGAGCTTTGTCAGTTCATGCCCCAAAGCTAAGGAACTCATCACACCAAGAAATCAGGTGAAGTGAGATATTATACATTGGCATTTTTATGATTAAAATTATGTTTTAACCTGCTAACAGAAGAGTTTTGCAGACTGGGTTTACACCTAAATATTCGAGTATTAATGCTTTACAACTGGGTATGGTCAAGCAGTTATGTAGGGTAAAAAAACTGTAGGGGTGTCAAACTCATTTTAGTTCAGGGGCCACATACAGCCTAATATGATATAAAGTGGGCCGGACCAGTAAAATAATAGAAATAATAGGATAATACCTTTTGAGTGAAAAAAGTAAAATTCTGTAATAAGAATATTTACATCTATGAATTGTACTCAAACATAACATGAACAAACATGAACAACCTGTAAATTCTTAAGAAAAATAAGTGCAATGTTTACAATATTATGTCTTAGTTTATTATTTATACATGTGAATCACAATTTAGAGATTACAATGGATCTACAAATACACAAAACAGTTAGTAACAGGGAGAATATTATTAAAATTCCACATACTTCTCTTAAGAGATTTCAGATATTCACATTTTTTGTAAAAGGCTAGTTTGTAAATGTAAATATTCTTGTGTAATGTAACTTTTTTATACTACAACAAAGAGAAAAATTTGCAGTTTTCATAATTTATAGGTTATTATGATAGTATTTTACTGGTCTGATCATTTTTAGATTGAAATGATCTAAAATGATTTTAACATCCTTGATTGTTAATATCTTCAGTGTCATTTTTGCATTTCACAAATTCATCCCAGGGGCCGGATTGAACCCTTTGGCGGGCCGGATTTGGCCCCCGGGCTGCATGTTTGACACGTGTGGCCTACATTTACCTGGGATATAAGTGTAATACATGGATATGGAAAGGGTATTTCTAGTATTCTGAAGCCATGCATAAAACATTTGACTATTTCAGCCAATTTCTCTGAAATTTTTGTGAAAAACATCTCGGTTACATAGGGTAAAAAAAAACAACTACATCAAAATTGGCAATTTTTTCTCCGTTTTCACTTGAGGTTGCCAAAATTAACAGTACCATAGTGTCAGGTATATTGTTAACTGCAACTCCTCCAATTTTGGTGAAAAAAAAAAATCATCTGTCTAGGATTGGGGGATATAAATATGAAGGAGAGTCTGGTTACGTAGGGTGAAGTGATTTTGGTTATGTAAGGTAAATTCTCAAGTCCTCGTGGCTGGTAATCAAAATTATCTGTCAAGCACAAATGATTTAATATTATCCCGATATCATGCTTGGAGTGAATACATATGAATAATGTTTAAAACCTATAATCATTAAGGTTGAGATACTCTTGGGCAAGTAAAGTACGAGACAAAACATGTAAATGTGGACGTCAAATATAGTCTTTTAAAAACGATGAAAATTAATCTTTTTTTTTGTAGACATCATTTAGAAACAGTAAAGTTGGTTTTCGGACTCCCAAACAGTTATGTATCAGCTAGAAATGACAAAATAAGTCTATCTTAATGTTTTTTTTTCACCCAACATGTTCATAGTCTTCTGACTGTGCTCAGCTTCACTCTGGTTTATTTTATTTTTACCAATCTTTGCACGTGGGACGATCAGATGTTGTTTTTATCTTTTCCTGAGTTTTTTGGCCACAAAAGCATTACTATAAAGTCGATTTTTAATATAAATTTATATTATTTTTAGGCGGAAATGAAATCCAAACTGGTTGTTGGTTTCTATCTTAGTTTACCCAGTAGCACAGACATATAAATGTTCAGATCTACAGTAACCATCAGTGTCGCCTTTACCTTGATACCAAAATCCATGGAGATCTTGTAAATGCAGAGAAAAACTCTATTTATTTATTTTCGATATGTCATTTATGTGCATGAGTCTAAAAACAGTGCAGTGTTTATCAGGTTAAACAGGTACTCTGTAATGATTTGACTCTGTTTTAGGGATATTTTGGATTTTATGGTGTATTTACGAGCATAAAATCGGACTCTATTTTATGCTGTATCTGTGTTATATCTTGTAATGCTTCCTCTTCCTTTATGCGTTGAATTGTTTTATCCTCTAAACCACTTTGTAACACTTTGTACACTTTTCTCATTTACATAATCTACTGATTTGATAACTGAATAATCAGCATCTTTTAGAGAGAAAGACTCCTTCCAGCTCCTTCAGTTTTTAACATCTCTGGGTTGTGAGCCAAACTGCCCATCAGAGGATGCCATCTTGAGCTGATTGACATTTTTCTGCATTATCTCACAGTGTAATCGACAAAAGTGCTGGTAGTTCCAGCCTTAGATCCGATACTGACATGATATGTTGGCTTATGATGATAATAATCAGGGCTGAGTCTCAATTCTGTAGAAACTAAAAACAAAAATCTGCTTGTTTACTGCAGGTTTTAAAGAAAATATTGATATTCGGCACCACTGAAAGAAGACGTGTTATCAGTATTTCTGTTTTCTACCCCTTGTGGACTGTAATATAATGTATAAAAACAAGCATTTTGACTGTGTGGCTGTTAGAATGCTACGATATCCAAGAAGTGAAAGGAGTCTGTCATGTTTTCCAACACAGATCTGTTCCCTGTCATGACATGTCTGCTCTTTATCCTCTTAAATATGTACACTGAAACTAGTTTTTAATTCCGTGTTTTTGTGTAGCTCACTGCCTCGCTTGGGTTAGGGCACAGGTGTCAAACATGCGGCCCGGGGGCCAAAACCGGCCTGCCAAAGGGTCCAATCCGGCCCCTGGGATGAATTTGTAAAGTGCAAATTAGGGCATCAAACTCAAAAATAATATCATAATAACCTATAAATAATGACAAGACCAGTTTATTTTCTCTTTGATTTAGTGCAAAAAACATTAAATTATGAAAATGTTTACATTAACAAACTATCCTTTAATAATAACATGTGAATAAGTTGAACAAAGTGAAGAAAATTAAGTGAAATTTTAACCATTTTCTGCCTGTTACTAAATGTTTTTGTGCATATGTATAAATGATAAGTCGAGGCATAATATTGATAAAATTGTACTTTTATTTCTTAACAAATTCCGTTTTTTTTTTCAGGTTATTCCAGTGGTTCCCAACGTTTTTTGGCTCGTGACCCCATTTTAACATCACAAATTTCAGGCAACCCCAGACATTCAAAACTGAGACTTTTTTTTGGCTAAAACTAATTTGTTTTTGATCATGTAATAGTTTGCTATACTATTTTGTGAATTAACATTAATTTTAGATGACATTTAGTCTATAAAATGTATATTATTATGGACGGAGGCAGAAAAGCCAGGTGTAGATTACTGCACAAAGTGAGAATTTTATTTTCCTTTCCCAGGATATGTACAGTCAGTTCAGTTTGTATTTACAAGGCTGACAATTAATGCTGAAAAAACAAGAACTCAAACTATGAATTACGAAGAAATTTTAGGTGACCCCATTTGAATTCCAGGCAGCCCCACGTGGGGTCCCGACCCCAAGGATGAAAAACACTGGGTTATTCACATCCTTTTTGTTTGGATAGTTTGTAAATGTAAATATTGGCATAATTGAATGTTATTTTTTGCACTAAAACAATTTGGAGTTGTCATTATTTATTGGTTATAATGCTATTATTTTACTGGTCCAGCCCACTTCAGATTAAATTGGGCTGAATGCAGCCCCCGGAAGAAAATGAGTTTGACACCCCTGGGTTAGGGTTAGACAAAAAAATCAGACAAAAATCATATAACTCCACATCCCCTGGTCTTATTCCTGCTGCTTAATGTAACCTGCACCCAACACAAAACATCATTAATGTAACTCGTGATACGAAGCTAAATATATGAAAATGATGACACGATCAGAGATGCAACATGATACGATATGATGTGACACACTGTACTGTCCCCAGTGGGAAATTTGTTTTGAGCTCATTCTATTAATTGAAAACAACAGTTATGGTTCCCCCGAGTTCTGGCAGACTGTGGAAAAACTACATTTTCCTACTATGCACCATGGTCATGGAATAATATTTTTTTAAAAAACTCTTAAACTACAAACATTCATCTCTGTTCATGATTTTAAAAGTATCCCAGAGAATGCAGTGAAGGAGGAATGTCACTGTTTTTCTTGAAAGGTTGAATAATTGTTATTCTGTTTTATTGTTCATTGTGTTTTATATAGTTTTGACTTTGTATGGCTACTACCTTGGGCCAGGTCTCCCTTGCAAAAGAGATTTTTCTAATCTCAGTGGGACTTCCTGGTTAAATAAAGATAAATAAATGCTAAATAAAACAACAATCAATACATATAAACTGACAAAGACTGACTATTTAGAGGCAGCCAAAAAAAAAGGTAAGTGTGTGAACCATATGACTGGGATGGTAACTGAAATCTATCAGAATTCTGTTGGAACAGCTTGTACATTTTTCACATCAGAGTCTCTGACGACAGAAAAAAAGCAATTTATCAAACAATTTCACAGTGCATTCATTTAGAATCATGATAATTTAACAAATATGCACACACCAGCTTTGTAGTTACAGAAAATATTCTTTGTTGTCCAGAATTAGTTTGGTTTCCTTAAGTGTTAACTGAATGGAGCCTTCACTGATTTGTTTAAGCTAATTTATTGGTTTGACAGCACAAATTGTAAGACAGATCCTCTCTTCTTAGAGAAATAAACACTTGTTTAAATCCCTCATCCCTCTTAAATCATTGCTGTTGTTAAAAAACTTGGACAATAGACTTGAATGTCTTGTATTTATCAGTAAGTATAACAGTTCTCAGTAAACCCCTCCCTCCCATATCACACCATGTGCACGGGCAACTACAATGTAAATATATAAATAATTTTCAATTTTAATTCTAATTCTATATTTATATAAATTCCAAATTTCTTAATTTTCTCTGTACATTTCATTTTTCACTCATTTGTGGTTTTTCTACCAATCTTTTTCTCTGCACTTGCTTGTTGTATGTTACTGCTGTTAACTGTGAAATTTGTAACTGAGATTAATAAAGTCTTATCTTATCTTATCTTATCTTATCTTATCTTATCTTATCTTATCTTATCAGAATCAAAAATACTTTATTAATCCTCAGGGGTAAATTTGTGCATTACAGTTGCTCCAATACAAAGTACAGAAAGAAAGCAATTCAAGAACAAGGAAAAATATAAATAAATAAATAAGTGAACAATATACAGTCCTATGCAGTTATGTACTAGATATGTACAGAAATTTACAGAAATGTACACAAGATTTACAAGGGAGTTACAATTTTCCCGTTAGTCAAGGAAACATATTATCCTGAAAGGAAACTGGAAATGGAAATCATATCGGGTTTGTGACACTCAGAGGGAGGAGTTATAGAGTTTAACGGCCAAAGGTAGGAATGACCTCCGATGGTGTTCTGTGGTGGATTTGGGTGGGATGAGTCTATCTTATCTTATCTTAGCTTAGCTTAGTTTATCAGAATCAAAAATACTTTATTAATCCTCAGGGGTAAATTTGTGCATTACAGTTGCTCCAACACAAAGTACAGAAAGAAAGCAATTCAAGAACAAGGAAAAATTAAAATAAATAAATAAATAAATAAATAAGTGAACAATATACAATCCTATGCAGTTATGTACTAGATATGTACAGAAATTTACAGAAATGTACACGAGATTTACAAGGGAGTTGGAATTTTCCCGTTAGTCATGGAAACATATTATCCTGAAAGGAAATTGGAAATGGAAATCATATCGGGTTTGTGACACTCAGAGGGAGGAGTTATAGAGTTTAACGGCCAAAGGTAGGAATGACCTCCGATGGTGTTCTGTGGTGGATCTGGGTGGGATGAGTCTATCTTATCTCATCTTATCTTATCTTATCTTATCTTATCTTATCTTATCTGTGAATGAGAACTCCTTCATCACCACAGAACTGCAGTAATAAACTAATGATGTAAAGACACTGTGTTTAGCAGTGAACTCATAAACTTACTGGTTTGAGTGCTGCGAGGCTTTGCTCCCAGATACGCCAGGTTAACGTTGGCTTTCCTTCCATCAATGATAGGGTTTGCATCTTTACATGCCCGCTCTGCTGCGCTCCTGTCCACCATGGTCACCTGTTGACAACAACACACTAGTGTAAACGCACTAATAAAGCTACACAACCAAACACCTCAATCTTCCCTGTGATTGAAACACTCAGAGGAAGCACGACACCCAGAGGGACCTGCTGTCCTTGCCTCTCCTCCAATGATTCACTCTTTTTTTTTTTTTTTGATAAATGCATGAGGAGACACTGACTCCACCACATAAAAACACAGCAATCAGTGTGTGTTCAAATGGATCCAGTGGAGCCTCATGTGTGTGGAACTGTGTGTGACGGTGTGGGCTGGTATGTGGGAGGTTGATTCCTTTTCTCTTTTCAGACCGAGCTGCCAACGATGAGATACTGAATTCTTCTTGACCTACCTTGAGGGATTGATTTGAGGAGTGGGCAGATAGCAGCAGGAAGGGTTGGGGGAAGGTCGTAACACACACACACACATCGAGATCACAAAGCATAAAAAAAAAAAAAAAAGAGATGAAGCTAAAAACACACAGAAATGAAACTGCCAGGCTTTGCTTTCATTTCATTTCACAACTCTTATGCAAACAGAGCCAGCGGATGGTTTGAGAGCGCTGGGGTTCAAGAGGCTGCTCTGGGGAATTAGGCCGCAATGGGAAGTCAGGGATGAAATGAGCATGTCCTCCCAAAGCGAAGAAAACAGCTCAACACACACACTGGTTTGTCTCAGCTGATTGGCTCATTGGCTTTGAACAGCACAGATAAATATGAGGGGTTTTATGTCAGTCTAATGCTCATCTAGTCATCTTTCTCCTCTTTATCTTTCTGGCTCTGTCTCTTTCACACACATTTTACAATGACTTTGATGTACACACACACACACACACACACACACACACACACACACACATACAGTCAGACCTATCCTGGCAGAGGAGGAGGAGAAAAAAAAAGAGGAGGGGGGGGAGGGGGAAGGGGGTCAAAATGAAACTACTGCAGCTTATCTTGCAGAACCAACTGACATGTCACACCTCTGTGACTAAGGCCCTCCTCTAACTTTTTTCTTTCCTTCCTTCCTCCTCTCTCGCTTTCTCTGTCTGTCTCACACATAGAAAAAAAAAAAAAAAGCAGACATCTGTCCACAGCTGCAGCAGCTTATACCAACTCAAGTGTATCCCTGCTCTTACGCTTGTTGCACACAGAGCTGCACACTGTGTCCCCACCGTGTGCGCGTCCATGTGCACTTTGGGGACTGCGGAGATAATTGATGACACACTTCTATGAAATAACCTGCTACTCATGCTTTAAGCATGTGACTGCCACCACCAGACACACGGCACATGGCTGCTGTTGCTTGAACAAAGTGGCAGTGTGTGCAGCTTCTGGGCACCAAAAAAAAAAAAAAAAACGGAGAAAAATGTGATAATAACCAGGAGAGAATTTGCCTTAGAGAATAAAAATGACGCGCGTATCCAGGTGATAAAAGCTTTTCTGTAATTTAGGATGTATGAAAGGCAACATGTGGTTAAATATGTGATGTGATCAAACTTACAAAGCCATATCCTCTGGACTTGCCCGTCTGTTTGTCCGTGATCACCACCGCCTCGTCGATATCTCCGAAAGTCTCAAAATATTTCCGAAGTGATGCGTCGTTGGTGTGATAAGGCAACCCTCCGACAAAAATCTTGGTATAAGTTGTGTCTTTTTCCATGGTGGGGTGCATTATTTCTAACGGAACCCCAACCAGTTGACCTAGAAACAACGGTGAACTCATGCGGCTGGAAAAGAAAAGAAAAAAAAAATACCACAAAGACGAATAAAAGCAGCAGCGGAATAACTTTACGCACAGAGGCTACAATAACCATAAGAGCGCATCCATGGTGAAACACGCAGCCTCCAGTTGCCTCACGTACAGCTTTTTTAGATGTAGAACCCTCTTGACAGGTGTCTTGGACCCTCTTGTCTTCTGTCCCGGAAAAAAAAAAAAAAGCAAAGTCTTTAAGCTTCGGTAGGCGCGTCTTCCGTGCGCCCACTCCCCTTCTGGTCCAATAGATGAACGGTGCGTCTTTTCCATTGGCTCATCCCGCCTCCTGCTCCACCCTAAAACACACACACACACACACACACACACACATATACACAGACATACACACACATACACGGTGCGTTGGAAAGCCCCGCACAGGAGCCAAAAAAGATGAACTCCTACCGAATAAATAGGGGAAATAGTTCAATATGTTGTATATTTAACCCATAAAGAAACCACTGCTACTTTTATGGCAGTTCAAAAATGAGTTTTTCCTCTATTTCTACCTTTCTTAACTGATTTATCACCATTTTTTCACAATATTATCCACTGTTTTGCATTTTTTTGGTGTAAATCATGTATTTTCCTATATTCAATTCACAGATTATGTACACTACCAGTCAAAAGTTTGGACTCACCTGTTTTTTCTTTATTTTCATAACTATTTACATTGTAGATTGTCACTGAAGGCATCAAAACTATGAATGGCCACATATGGAATTATGTAGTTTAAAAAAACTGTGGCATGTTTTATGTTTTAGATTCTTCAAAATAGACACATTTTGCTTTTATTACTGATTTGCACATTCTTGGCATTCTCTCGATGAGCTTCATGAGGTAGTCACCTGAAATGTTTTCCAAAAGTCTTGAAGGAGTTCCCAGTGATACTGAGCATTCGTTGGGCATCTGCGGTCCAACTCTTGCCATTTAAATTAGAAGGTGAGTCCAAACTTTTGGCTGGTAGTGTAGATGTTCGTGAAAAGTCAGAGTAAATTCTAAGTTAATTATATCAAAACAGGGAAAAATGACCAAAAAGGACTGTTTCAGCAAAGATATTGCTAACAGAATGTAAAAATAAGTGTGTCCATCCACTGTCATTGATCCAACTCCATGGGTTTTACTGATGAATCAGTGTTGTAGAAGATGACAGTGTTTCCATGGTAACTATGAAGCCACTGAATGTCCAGATGGGTCATATCTGATGAGCATGAAAAGATGAATAACTGTATTTTACACCAATTATTTACATAGATTGAAGGGATTAATGGATCAACAGGTATTAAACAGTTTAAATCAGTAGATGGTTTAGGTCTCTATGGGTTAACCTCCCATGAGACCCAGTAAGTAAAAGTTGTAGCTTTTCTTACATTAAATAAATGCCTTGGTTGGAAATGGCATCACAAAACAGTTTTTCAGATGCATTTTTTATGGGTTGCCCTTTGCAGTGGACAGTGTTTTTGTTTTTTCCTAAGTAAAGCTGTGAAACGCTTGCCCCCTGCAGAGAACAAAAATGCTTTGTTGGATCTCAGGAGGTTAAAGCAGTGAAGAGCAGTGTCAAACATGGATCAGGAGCCAAGAAATGATAAAAATAGACTTGATAGAGTTTGGAGAGTTTCACAAAAAGCATTTTAATATCTTCTAATTTCATGTTTAATAACTTAAAACTAAAGTGCTCCAGTATCTCATAGCCACAGAGAAAAAGTAGAAAAGCACTCGGACAGCGCAGACCTCTGCCAAGGCAGATCAGTGCCCCAGCCCCCCCCCCCCCCTCCCCCCCGATTACCACCAAAATTTAATCATTTGTTCCTTGTGCCAGTATCAACATTTCCTGAAATTTTCATCAAAATCCGTCCATAACTTCTTGAGTTATCATGTACATGGACAGACAAACAGACAGACAAACCAATGGGGGCAAAAACATAAATAACCTCCTTGGAGGAGGTAAAAAATATTAAATAAGGAACTGGAACTGATCCTTAGAGGGCCAAAAACACACCACAGAGGATATACATGGATGACTGTACTTCATATAAATCAGAATTCTTGAAAACTTATCCATTCCTTAGATGTCCAACCCACTTCCTTTCAGTACATTAGTGACAGATTTACAGCCTGTATCAGTCCAGACAAGGACTAACATCATCTAGAATTAAAATCTTGGTGTACTTATAGGTCTCTTTTTACTTTAAAAAACTCAAAGACTCACCCAACAGCATCTACTGATTTAAAATGTTTAATAACCGTTGAACCACCAATCCTATCAATGCACTGATACACAGCAAATTCTGATCTTTGGAATAAACTCCATGGGAGTTAAAATCAACTCGATTTAAGTGTACATGTGAGACCATGGAATACACTCTAGAGCAGGGTTAAAGTCACACCATCAAAGACTCAAACTGGAGTTAAACTTACAGAATGAACTTAAGAAATTTAACTCTTTCACTCTTTTTTACCTAACATCCGCAAATTTGCTCTGTATAATTCAGGTAAAATACAGTTTATCACCTTTTCAGCAACATCAGATGTGTCTTATTTGAATGTGTAAAGGTTCTGCAGTGACTGTTTAAACACCATCATCTTGTGTAGCATTGATTCACCAATAAAATCCATATAATTACTGAAATTACACTGGTTGTAGACGTTTGCTTTATGTTCAGTTAATAAGATATTTCCCCAAATAGTCACGTTTTCTTTAGTTTTCTCTGTTCTGATACAATAACCCTTAAATTCACTCTGAGCATTAAGAAACAGACAAACAGAGTGAAAGAAAAAGAGAGAAAAAAAAACTAAACCCCCCAAAAAACCCAAACAAAAACAAAACAAAAACCAAACCAAAAAAAAAACTACCCCCTGCCCCATCCCACCTCACACACACCCTGCCTTAATCATATACACACATTGTTCAACATAATCAAATAAAAAAAAAAAAAAAAAGTTAAATTTACTCATAGCTTTTTATAAACATCTACAGTAAATCAGTAAATTAAACATTGGAAAATACTTGATTTTAAGTGGAAAATGCAAAATGTAGAGAATAACATTATAAGATATTGTGATAAATCACTTACTAAAGGTTAAATGTAGAGAAAAAAAATCAATTGGAAGGCACCACAAAAATAATTCCAGGTACTAAAGTGTTAATAACATTGTGTGGTCAATTAATAAATCTAAATTTTCCATAAAATATGCACACAATGGGAGCTTCCTGTTAACCTGAAGGTATGAGGAATGCAGCAAAAGAAAAAAACAACCTCTTCTGGAGTGAAAGTGGAAAGTACAAAAAGTTACATGAGTCATGGGTTGATAACTTCAGCCGACAGACACCACAGTGTTAATATAAATGACACTCAGGTGTGTAAAAGGTTTTGAAAGCTTTCAGGGGGTTCTTCAGGTTTGGGTGCACAGCAGCAGCAGCAGGGTGGGATGGCCTGAGGGTGGTGGGAGGCCGACGTGAGTCCTTTTCATGTGGTGCAAAATCATTACTGACACCCTAGGGATCATTAAGGGAAATGGAGGAAAGTGGGATGATTAATGACAAAAGCTCACACCAAGGTGGGGGGGTGGGGTGGGGGACCAGTTGCAGGAGACAAATAGTAGATGAAAGAAAGTCAGGAGACGACGGCGTGGATGTGAACGATACTGACAAGAGGCCGGGCAGAGAGGAAGCCCTCATCTTTTTTAGTTCACTTCTAAAGATTTGCCACTCAGATGTCCTTCACACTCTGGTTTCCTTCCACATGACTCTGCGCCCCCCCCCCCCCCCCCCCCGCCCCTTTCACCCCTACCCCCACCCACACTCACCTTCCACTTCACACAGACTCTGAGTCTCCAATCATTAGTCTCTAAAAACAGACAAAACCCTCCTGAACCCTCATCTTATGACAAGAAACATGTGGCTGAGAAGGAGATTTTTCTGTTCTTTATGCCAAATATGACAGCAAATATCACACTCTTTAAAGATACAAGAGAAAATGTGTCCTGACTCAGTGTGATCTGTGTTTAATTACTCTGTAAATGGCTTCAACAATACTTAAAGTGGACCTCAGAAACACCACTGAGATAAATCAAAACTTTAGTTGAGGATTTTATTCATTTTAATTATGTTTGTTCTTAACTTTCCTGCTTTTTCCACCTTTTTTTTTTTTTCTTTTTTTAGCAATTTTTTTTTTTTAGCAGTGCAGTCTAGTATGAACCATCCAGACCACTCAGGTCATCTGGTGCAGGTCTGCTCTGTGTTCCAAAAGTCAGAACTAAACATGGAGAATCAGCGTTCAGTTTCTATGCTCTGTATATATCTATGCTATGTATAAATATCAGGTCTGAGAGTCTGAGTTCTTTTAAGTTCAGGTTAAAGACTCACCTGTTCACTGGTGCCTTTGACTAAAAGGCTTTTGACTTTTTAAATTTTATATTCTCTTTCGAAAATCTGCACTGCAACTCTTACTTTAATATGTGTGTTTTTATATTTTTGGATTTTATGTGTTGTTTTCTTACTTGCTGTTTTTAATCACCTTTTACGTGTTTCTTTTCTGATGTTTTAAATGTGTTTCTTTTTCCCTGTCGTTGTATTTCAATGTCCTGTGTGAAGCACTTTGAATTCCCTTGTTGCTGAAATGTGCTATACAGATAAACTTGCCTTACCTTGCATAGTGTTAATTTTAATAACCAATGTACCCAGTGTTTTTTTTTTTTTACTCTTTTTATTGCTGTGGCTGAAGTCGAGTCTGTATTTATTTTGTGTACATCAGCACCAATGAAAATGAGCATCTCCTTTAAATGTGTTTCCTCCAGTAAATGAGTAAATACTTGACTTTTTTTTAAATTGTCTTAAATGACACATGTTTTGGAAGAAAGAAAAACTGCAGCAAACTTTATTATTTAATGAGTCATATTGGACTGAAAGTTAAAACAAATCTGTCTGGAGCCACAAATATATGTTTTACCTCAAAGTGGCTCATCTCATCTATTTGGGATTAGGTGGTTACGAATATACAATAAAAATCTACCCTAAATCAAAGGTTTGGTGTATTTAGAAATTAAAGAACTGTATGCTGGAGAAAACAATGACAAGTTGCTAACCTTTCTTTAACCATCCGGTATCCCGTCCAGAAAGGCCCTTACTAAGCACCAAGTGTGCCTTTTTGGCACACTTGTGGAATAATGTCCAAAAAAAATTCATACATTTTGTTTGTAATTCTTCTACACTTTTTTCTATTTCATCAACTTGAGCCGTAAATAAAAATACCAGATACTCAATAATTGTCTCATTTTTTTTAACCCTTTAAATGCCGTGTTTGTAATGTAAACAAACCACTTTTTTGGATGCAAAAAACACAAAAAATTAATTTTTTTCAATATACTACATAAAAAGTGGATCACATATTATTTGATTTTTTCATCCTGGCAAATGTCAATGGTTAACAGCGACATTGGTTAATTTGCATTATTATTTTTGGTGCAAGGTCAAATGTTCAAAAATACTAGCATCTGTCACCAAGTGTGCGTAAAATGCACACCTATAAATCAAACTATTAAATATTATATATTGATTTATTTTTCTGCTGTAATTTGATTTTATTTTTGTAAATCAAGGTCAGCCCTAATCATACATATCAAATGGAAGAAACAGTGCGTTTTAGGCACACTTGGGAGACAGATGCTAGTCTTGTAATTTTCTTTTGTTTACAATGTGCAAATTTTAGTTGGTGGCCAGAATTTTAAAGATCATGCAAAAATGAACAACTTTTGAATTCTAACCTTATTTAAATTGTGAAAAATAATATGAAATTTTTAAAAACGAAGTGCAAAATGTGTCTAAAAGGCGCACCCGGATACCAGAGGGTTAACGAAGAAAACTAAATGGTCTTGTGGAGTAAATAAATTAACACTCTTAATATCAGAAAAAAAGACACATAGTGACTGATGGTGACTAATTGATGAACTGTTCAAATATTTTATTTCTGCATGTATTTGTTGTATATGCTACATTGTTACACATCATTTGCCATATCATAGCATAATTGCCTATGCTATATTTTTGGTCAAACTGTGATATCTGCGTACCTTTACTCTCCTAACACTGCTGCTTCGTTTTGCATCATTGGCTCTGAAAAAAAACATGACTTAGGCAGTTATACTATGAGGCTAATGATATACATATAAGAATGAACTGAAGTTTACAGAAAAGAAAGACAATTGTTAAAAATTGATTCTAAATTATGTGTTTAGGAGGTTGGGGATTGTGTTATTAGCTCACAAAATGATTACTATAGCTGCATCCACATGCATTTGAATCAGGCTGTCGGAGTCAGTGTCTACATGCAAATCAGCTCTTAAAATGTACTTTTAGTGGGAATATCCTGGTTTTATCTGAGCTGCATGTTGACTTTATAGTTTTTATGTATCTTTTTAATGCCTATACTTCAGGATTTGACCAATTTCCCTTGTAAGGCACTTTGTATACTGAGTGCTCTATAAATAAAGATGATTATTATCAGTAGTAGTAATAGCAGGAGTAATAAAGAGCTCTGGATGGACATTTATAAAGATGATCTTCTGTTGTAATGTATCACAGTCAACATACTGCACACGCTCTATAGGCTGATATGGGATGAACATGAGTACATTTAACCCACAGGTGTCAAACATGCCGCCCAGGGGCCAAATCCAGCCCGCCAAAAGGGTCCAGTCCGGCCCTTGGGATGAAGTTGTGAAGTGCAAAAATTACACTAAGATATTAACAATCCTTTTAGTTCAGGTTCCACATTCAGAACAATTCAATCTCCACTGGGTCAGACCAGTAAAATTCTATCATAATAATCTATAAATACTCACAACTCCAAATTTCTCTCTTAGTAAATGTAAATATTTTCATGTATTTACACTATAACAAAGTATAATTTCACAAAAAATGTGAATCACCTGAAATGTTTTAAGAGAAGTAAGTACAATTTTAAACAATATTCTGCCTGATATTAAATGTTTTGTGTATTTGTAGACCCGCTGTGATCTCTAAGTTATAATGAACATGTGGAAATGATAAACTAAAGCATAATATTGTTAAAATTACACTTATTTTTTCAGTTTGTTCATGTTATTCACATTGTTTGAAAGGATAGTTTGTAGATGTAAACCTTTTCATAATGTAAATTAACTTTTTTCACACTTAAACACAGAGAAAAGTTTGGAGTTGACATTATTTATATATTATTACGTTATTATTTCACTGGTTCGGCCCACTTCAGATCAAATTTAGCTGAATGTGGCCCCTGAACTACAATGAGTTTGACACCCCTGCTCTATAGGCTGATATGGGATGAACATGAGTACATTGAACCTGTCATGTCTTTTTTTTTTTTTTTTACTCCATCTATAGGGGTTTAACATAAGCTGATGGAAACCTACAGTCAATGAACCTGTTCTAATAAATGTTAAAAAATATACAGACAAAAGAACCAGACTGCTTTAAAGCGCCCGGTCTGTTAAATTTACAACATGGCAGGGTCTAGTATTTACTCTCCACATCCTCACAGACTAAACTGTGGCTGCAAGACACAAAATTATCGAGTCATTTACAAGACAAATGTTTGCAGAAGCAAGAAGAACGCAAAGCCGTTGTAATGTTTAAATATAAATTTGTATTTACATTGATATTAACATCAAGAAACAAGTTGAGAAAAAATGCAATAGTATTTTACATCCTGTAGTAATGACTGTGTGTTTCCCAGATGTGTTTTTCTCTTTTCTTTAGATCCAACAATGTACTGAAAGGAGTTTCCTTCCTTAAAGCAAAACATTTCTTTGAGTACTTGTACATTATTTTTCATACACTTCACTGAGACTGGGGAGGAAAAACAAACAATTCAAACTATTCTTCAGAGACATAATGACATCAATCATGGAACCTCCTTTTCAGCTCAGACAATCTGAATGTTCTCTGGCAGAATAACATTTTGCAGCACCACAATTCAACTGGCCATAAGTTGTAATAAAAAAAGGAAGAAACAATCACAAACAAAAGTCAAACCACCTCAGCAGAACAAGACTTGTCTCTACTCTATGCCACATGAATGGGAATATAATATATGCAATTAAACATATTTAGCTCAATTTATAATATAGGTTATGTGCAACAGTAAAAGCACACATGAGTACTTGCACCATCTACATCAGGAACTGTTTCTAAGCACTGCAGAATGACAAATGAAAATCTTTGGATTGAGCATGTCTTCAAAGGTAGATTTCTCAACAAAAGCTTCACAGGAAATATATCAAAAGAAAAGGCAAATAAAATAAAATAAAAAATAAAATAAAAGACCTGTCATCAGACTGACAGGTGATCAGGAATTCAATCTAAATGTTGCGTCGTTTCCACCGAGGTTAAACATCTGTGAAAAAACCAAAAACCAAAGCGACTGGATCATAATAAAGGGGGAGAATTTCTAAAGAACGCCTCTGATTCTAAAACCCCAACTGAGGCTGAACTAGCACAGACCATAAATCTAAAGCACAGGAATCACATGGAAGCATGAGGTTCAGTTTGGAAAATATCAACCCACAAACTGGTAAGACATCTGGGCCCCAAGAAGCCTAACACAATCACGTGTCAACTCTTTTGTATAGGCATATGTATGAGTCTCTGTGTGTATTTTTTTTTTAAAGAAAAATAATTTATAAAAAAAACAACAACACAAAATTACAGGTTGACTCGCTAGCACCTCTTTAGCTAAGACTATGTCGTCGGAAAATAATCAAGACGTTTAGGATTCAGATGATCACGAATGAAAAGTGCTTTCTGAGGGAAATGAAGAGGATGAACTTCTACACGTACTGCTTTACAAAAGGAGGCCCTTCGTTTTCACACCGATGGTTGAAGTATTGAAAATAAAAGCTGACCTATGACAGAATAAGAAAATTACACTTTTAAATATCAAGCCTTACAATCTGTGCAAAAACAGTATGTGACCTACAAAAGCATATATATATTTATATATATAGTACATTTGAAGCGTATTTACAATTCATATTCACAGACAGAAGAGAAAAAAAAAAGCTCCAAACAAGACATCGTATCTAATACTGCAGTACCGTCGCTTGATGATGTTTCAGCTTCGTCTTCAGAGGGAAACCAGAAGGAAGGGTTATTGCTAGAAATCAAATGAGACACTCTCTGACAATCTACATTACTACCAATTTTTACATTTGACAATGACTTTTATATCCTGTAAATCTGTTGTGATGTTACCAAAATATCTGCAACAGTTTCTTATAAAATTCCTCGTTTGATAAAATTATCAATTTATGAATCTATATAAATACAATCAGGAATTTTGCAAACTAACCTTAAGTCCTCTGCTTAAAATGGCTTTACAACAATTCATTTTGATTATTATAATGACCAATACACTATTTGTGAGAGTGTTGGATCAAATCTGTGCTTTCTACCTTTCTACTGGTTCCCACTTTAGAGAAAACATCATTCAAATTTCCAATCAACAGCGCCTGTTTGTTTCAGAGGGGAAAACTTGGAGACGAACACGTAAAAATAAACAGTAAATGTCTGCTGCTATGCGATAATTCTTGGGTAAAGGCCTCTATATTGCCACAATCCTGTTGATGTTGGCCTTTCCTTAAAGTGCAATCAGCCAACATGTAATTCAGTTGTACTTCAGCCAGCGTCGTCCTCAAGGACTAAGCAATGTGCTACTGTTTAATGACATTCATCTGAGTGTCACAATCTGGCGGCTCACCATCCAAAACCGCGTTCACTTGTACGCCACGCTGGCCTCACGTACGCAGAGATCCTCCAGGAGCAGCAGAGACGGCGGATTAAAAACCCCATGAAGTTTAGACACGAGAGAAGAATCCGAACACAGCTTCATGGTACATTCGACAAAGGAGAGGATGTCTTTACATGTTTGTCCATGAACAACGTCTACACCAAATCTTTGTCTGCCTTCTGTGTTTGGTCCAGCAACTGTTGTGTCTCATCTGAGGGACACACTCATACAGAGAGACGTATTAAAACTGCAGTCAAAAACGAGGCATCGCAGAGCTTTCTGACCATTTTAAGGTCCATGTGTGTAAACTTGTCACAGTGTTTGTTATTTTGATGAACGCTGTGGAACGTTATGGGCTCTGTTTGTTAAGTGTCAGTTTTCCTCATGTGGCAAGACTGCCTTTACTGGCCACTGAGTCCAAAAGTGGTCGACTCCCCTGTCTGGTGGGAGTGCGGTACTACACACCGACTGGTCCTCCACACACTCCTGTACTGCAGCTGTGTCCTATCTCTGGATGGAGATCACAGTGAGACGATTGCTTGTGTCACAATGTTCAGCAGTATTTCTGAAAAGAGGAGATAGAAATAGGAAAATATATAAATATGAGATTAAAATATTAACTATTAGTCCAGTGGTTCCCAACCTTTTTCGGCTCGTGACCCCATTTTAGCATCACACATTACTGGCGACCCCAGACTTTTAAAACAGAGACATGTTTTTGCTGAAATTAATTTAATTTTCCTTGGTCAGGATATGTACAGTCAGTCCAGCTTGTATTTATAAGGCTGACAATTAATACTGAACAAACAAGAACTCAAAATGTGAACTATGAAAGAGCTGCAGCATCTGATCTGTTAGGGGTCTGAGTCTATTTTGGCTGTTGTTGAGTTATTTTGATTTTTTTCTTTATATACTATATAAAGAAATGTTTACCATACCCATGTTTAGTATCTTCTTTTTCAGCACAACTTCATCTATCTCATCTGTCTCTTATTTTTTCACTTTAACCTACTATATCAACACAAAAGGCCAAAAAACATAAAATCTGATTTGAAAAGTGTTGATATAATTCATTGCATAAATGACACAAAGATGCTTAATGAACCTTTTCAAAGACTTTAAAAAGTGAATATTGGTTCCAAATATTAAGTATATAAAATCAAAAATGTAATGAATCAAAAACATGCTCAAATATTTGACCTAAAAGCATATCTTTACATAGGCGTTTTCTCCAATTCTCAATCAACTACTAGAAATTTCAGGCGACTCCATTTGAATTCCAGGTGACCCCATGTGGGGTCCCGACCCCGAGGTTGAAAAACACTGCATTAGTCCAAACATCTGTCCTACTGTTGCACATACCTGATCAGGTCCCATAGACATGCGTCCCATGACCATGGGGTTCATACCCATCTGTCCTCCCATCTGGCCCATGTGACCACCTCCACCGCTGGCCGCCATGCCGCCGTTCATCATCATGCCCCCGTACTGGCCTGGATTCCCCTGCTGCCCAAACTGCTGCTGCCCTGGAGGTCCCTGCTGCGCGAACTGTTGTTGAGGGTATGAACTGTTCAAGGAGAGCCAAACAAAGAGATGATGGTTTAACCCACTGGATGGAACACAAAAACAACAGGGCAGCACTTGTTTTTATTTGCTGCTGAACTAAAAGTGTTGAGTTTCACACCTGTTGCGTCCCATGCCTCCCTGCGACCAGCCTTTCATGTCGGTGCCTTGGTACATGTGACCGCCCTGTGCGTGCTGTTGCATCATGGGGTTTTGTGGCCCCAGGCGGCCTGGCATCATGGCATTAGGAGGACTGCCCCCTGATGGGCCAAATGAGGGGTCTGCCTGCTGACCCATCCCTGTGGAGAGAAAATCATCAATCTTAGCTCACACTGCATGCAAAAACCAAACAAGATAAAGACAATAAACAGTCCTGTAGTCTGACATGGCATAAGGGTCCTGATAATTAAAATGCCGTCAATTAAAATATTTGATCTGACAGCAAGTTTTTGATAACACTTCTTATTAAGGACACATATTCACTATTCACTAGTAGTTATTACAAAACTAATATAATAACTACAGTTTTCTACAAGTGATCATTCCCCCTCGCTAACCTCCTAATTATAAGAAGCAACACATTTGGTTGATAAGTCACACTTGTGAATTACCAACTTCCTACCCAGTGTTCAGTGTTGGCCTTAAGGTCATTCTCTCTTAAAAGCATTTAAAAAATAAGATCTTTATGTATGTTACAAACCACAAAAGTACAAGTATTAATTTTGTCCAAATAACTCTAATAAGTCTTTCTAACTCAAGAGTATGTTCTTTTTCAAGTGAGGTCCTGCTCATAACTAATTCACAAGTACTTTAATATTCTTATGGTACTACCGTCTTACATTAGCAATTCTTAAGATGGTCATTCATGTAGAAATGCAATTTCTTTGCTTACGATCAACAAATAGTACTTACGAGCTTATTGAGGGAAAATATATTGGTTGATGGTCAATAGAACCTACTGCAGAGTTCAAAGTACATCATATATGACCAATAAAAGAGAAAATATGGTAAAATATATTTGCTAATAAATAGCTAGTTAATGGTGAATACATGTACGTTAATGTGTTTTTTTCAGTTTACTGTTTAAGGTCAAACATAGAACCACAACTCAACACTGTAGTGCTCAGTCTCACCACCAGGGAGCAGCAGAATCCTTTCAGGTGCCTGGTGTAGTAAACTCACCATAATTTCCGCCATAGCCAAACTGCTGGGGGCCTGGCTGGCCCATGTTTGGCCCTCCCATCGGGTTATCCATGCCACCAGGAGCGGTGACATTTGGAGGAGGACTGAATCCTCCGGCTGCTGCAGCTGCTGCTGCTGCCTGCTGCTGCTGTTGCTGCTGCTGCATCAGCATCATCATGCGCTGCCTCCTCATCTGCATGGTGACCATCTCCCTGCTGCGCTGAGCCATCATCTGAGCATTGAGGAAGCCCGGCTGCAAAAGGGAGTGAACGTATACAGACAGATTTTCTACATGAGGATATCAGTCAGAGCTACAGCACAGGTGGTATATATATACAAGGTAAAAAAAAAAAAAACGAGTGAATGATTTCTGAAGAAAAAGATTAATGTTTGTATATATTTTCTAAAAAAAACTTAGAGCAAAAAGTGTTAATGCAAGGTGATGACCTTTAAAACATAATAATAAAACATTTATGAACAATTAAACATGGCTTTAGAACCCCAGTGGCCAATAATTGCACCTCATGGGACATCTCTGTCACATTGTATTCATGAGAAGGAGAAGATGGACAGCTTTGCCTCTGGTGCAGACATAATAACATGGAGCTAAACACACAAAAAAAAATGTGGTGATGACACTACACATCAGCGGGGACGGTTTGACTTTAACCATGCTTAACAGGGCTGGAGAGCAGACAGATGATGTCTTCGTACACAGCTGATCGACTTACTGACATAGAGTCTGTTAATTCAGTTACACACTATTCTGTTCTCTGCACATTGATCACGGTCTGACTTGAAGTGATTACCCTTAAACTCCTTGCTTTTGTCAACTCGTTTAGGCAATTTACTTCAGTTTAAGAAACCACAACAGAGGGTGTGTGATTATTTCCAGACTACATTAACAGTATGACAATAACTCTTGAGCGTACCTGTCCTCCCATGCCGGGCTGCATACCAGGCCTCATGCCAGGGTTACCTCCTGGGTTCTCCATCTTCATGCCCATGCCCTGCCGCGTCTGATTCATAAACTGAGGAATGGAAAATGTTTAGAATGAGAGTTCAACCACTCCCATCTCTGTACTGATGTTGAGCATGCATTACTTTAACAATATGGTTAGAATTAAACCCGGTTACAACTACAGATTCATGACAATATGAGGTCATTTTTGGACACTGCAGAGAAATGTTGTAGAGGTCTGAACTGAACTGAACTGAACTGAACTGGGCCAACGCAGCTCGACTCACCCTGGCTGATGACGTCGTCTGCGACTCAGCCTGTCCAACTGCCACTGACTGGCTTCAGAGCGTACTGTTTTATAGTCTATTTTTCTCCCCTCAGTATTTATGGTCTCTACCTCACCTGTCGCTGAGATGTTATCAGGAGTCTGGTGAAATGCCACCTCAATGGATGGTATTTTTCTCAGCTTAAAGGTGACACTGACACGTCTACACAACAAAACTTCTCCAGCAATAGATTGTTTGGAATTGTCAACCCTCTTTTCATCAATACTATAACTGTAGCCATGACCAATAACTTATTTTCACTATCCTCAATTATATTTTAAGACATTAACAATTGCTTTCAGCTACATAAAGCCTGAAGAGACAGCAGTTAGAATGGAATTATGGACAGTTATTACTATAGAAACAATACAACGTCTCATCAAGTCAGATTGGTATAAACATCTCTTTAGTCTAAACATTTACATGTACAAAGCTAAAGTATAGGTTTGCATGTAAATGGACTGGGATGTAACGATTACCAGTATAACGATAAACGGCGGTAAAATTTCAGATGGTTAGTATTACCGTTCAAATTCTAATTATCATGATAACCATGTTTGATTACCGCACTTTTAGAGGAAAACACCTATGTAAAGAAATGCTTTTATGTCAAATACTTGAGTAAAGTTTTAATTTATTACAATTTTAATTGTATATACCTAATATTTGGAACCAATATTCACTTTTAAAGTTTTTGAAAAGGTTCGTTAAGCATCTGTATGTTATTAATGCAATAAATTATATACATTTTTTTAATCGGATTTTATATATTTTTTTGTGTTTTCTGGCCTTTTGTGTTTTTATAGTAGGTTAAAGTGAAAAAAAAAAAAACAGACAGATGATATAGATGAAGTTGTGCTGAAAAAACAGATCCCAAACATGGGTATAGTAAACATTTGTTTATATAGTATATAAAGGCAAAATCAAAAGGACTGAAAAACAGACAAAATAGGCTCAGACCACTAAGGGTTAATATTTGAATGTTTCTGCAACAGAAGGTACATTGTGACTATTATTTGCTATTTATGTTGTTATTGTGTGATTATTTAATTTGGGTTTTTTTTTTAAATACAAATTATTTCAGTGTGTGTATCAGTACTTTTTGAACATTTTGAGCACAATTTCAACAATACCGCGATAATAATGATAACCATGATAATTTTGGTCACAATAACCGTGACATGAAATTTTTATATTGTTACATCCCCAAAATGGACACGAGTACTTTCTTCGTACCTGTTGTCCCTGCAGCCTTTGCTGTAGCTGGAGCCTCATGGGCTTGTTGGCGCTCATCATCCTTGGCCTCATCATGTTGGCGCGAGGGTGGCCCATGCCCCCCATTCCACCCATACCAGGGAAGTTGCCACCTTGGCCCATGTGAGAAAGCATGGGTCCAAACCCTCCCTGCTGGGACTGTCCCTGCATGGGGTTCCCTCCATATCCCGACTGCATCGGCATGGCGGGTGGTCCTGGATAGCCTTGTCCGTACAGAGGCTTCTGGTCCATCACCATGGAGGGGTCCTGCCCTGGAAAAGGCTCAAGCTGCTGCTCTGGTCCTTGGGTCTGGATCAGAGAGGACAAAAAAGAGAAGTTTATTCAGACTTCTCCATTTAAATGATTCATTTCCACTTTGTTGACTCTGTAATTGGCTTTTTCTAAACTGCACAGACAAATCTCTCTGGGCTCATCCATCTCTCTTCAGGGAGAGAACAGTCTGAACACTGTGAGTCATGACTGAAATATCTAATGCAATGATGAATATAAGGTACACTTGAGTCATCTTCTGCAGACTGTTCTTTTCTCTTCATAAAACCTGGAGGCACAGAGATGAGGGTGCGGTTCATCCATCTTCTTTACCTTGTCTTCTGACCTACCTGGCCAACGAGGTCCGGGATGCCCAGTGCTCGGTCTATCTCCTCCAGTGCAATACCATCTGTGTTGTTCAGAAGTGAGTCCAGCTGGTCCAGGAGTGAACGCTCATCACTCTGACCCTCACTGGTTGTGGGAGGCACCAGAAGATCATCCAAAGTGTTGCCAAACTGCCGCCTAAAAGACATTCACCATTAGATATGAATAAATAGATAGATACTTGGATAAATAATGATAATTAATGAGGCACTGACCTGTTCCCCTCCATGCCCATCATAGTATCCGGCCATGAGGGAGACTGATTGGGTTGTCCCGGCTGATTGAACGGGCTCATACCCATACCCATGTCCCCAGAGCCACCTGACAAACACACGAGTCTTCAAATTAGCACTCACTGACTGTGGCTGAAATAACACACTACACCAGTTGACTCATTCCCACCAAAAGTAGTATACAGTGTTAGAGCCATAAACTAATTTAGGTATAGTTTTCCATATTTTGCCTCATTTATGTAGTAATCCACTGATTTTGTCTTTATATTAGGATCGTAAGATAGTTTGCATGTAATCATTTTGTAATATTAATTTAGTGTAGTACTTGTAAATAATCAGCCAATCTGTGTTCTATTAGTTTTGTACTGCTACCGCAAGCTGACCCTCTGTTCTAAAGCACAGCTATGTGTAGTAAAGTGATGTGAGGACACCTGCAAAGCACATGCTTTGAGGGGAGAGACTTTCAATTTAGCAGGACAGGGAGCAACAGTATTTCTGACCGTCGTTGTCATCTTAGTAGTTGCTGTTCTTTGGAAATAGAAGCAAAGAAAGCTTTAACTGTCCAATTTGTTTTTTTAACCTTTTTTGATTTTTTCCTTTTTTCTTGGAATAAAGAGACAGATTGCTTTATAATACGCCTGCCCTTTTTTCGTTTTCCTTCTGTCGGCTTTTACTTGGAACTCTTGAGTCAGCAAACTTCACATCCTGAAAAGAAGTGGCAAAGAAGGTTTTGGCTTTCTGTTGCCACTACAACAGTGTATCTATAAAATTTGCCATATAGTCCACTACTCTGCTGGAGAGTGGTCCAAAGCTTAACTGGGGTTACATGAAAACAAATACAGGGTGGGGAAGCAAAATTTACAATGAACATTTAGTTGTTTTTTCTCAGCAGGCACTATGTCAATTGTTTTGAAACCAAACATATATTGATGTCATAATCATACCTAACACTATTATCCATACCTTTTCAGAAACTTTTGCCCATATGAGTAATCAGGAAAGCAAACGTCAAAGAGTGTGGGATTTGCTGAATGCACTCGTCACACCAAAGGAGATTTCAAAAATAGTTGGAGTGTCCATAAAGACTGTTTATAATGTAAAGAAGAGAATGACTATGAGCAAAACAATTACGAGAAAGTCTGGAAGATACTATTAAAGAAGAATGGGAGAAGTTGTCACCCGAATATTTGAGGAACACTTGCGCAAGTTTCAGGAAGCGTGTGAAGGCAGTTATTGAGAAAGAAGGAGGACACACAGAATAAAAACATTTTCTATTATGTCAATTTTCTTGTGGCAAATAAATTCTCATGACTTTAGTAAACTAATTGGTCATACACTGTTTTTCAACCCCTGCCTCAAAATATTGTAAATTTTGCTTCCCCACCCTGTAGTACAAATAAAAGTACATAAATTTGCAAAGATGCAATTTGGTTTGAGTCTTGCAGATTAACATAGGCTAATAAACTACCTAATGACAAGTAACGACTGAAACTGGAAAGTCATATTAACATAACCAGCCAACAATATCTATGTAAATATATCAGGTGATGCAAACATTGGCCAACAGCTGCTATAGAAATGGTTTCCATGGTGATCTTGTGTATGCAGCATGTAGCATCTAGTGTCTAGTATGTGATTCTGAACACATGCTATAAGTATCTTGCCTTAAGCTCAGGCTGCATATTTAGTATTTAGCATAAGTGTATGTGCCTGACCGACATAACATCATGTTTTACACCTAAAATTAGAACCCCCCTGTGTATTAAACAACACAAAATGTATGTAATTTGATGGATGAGTTTAGGTTGTTATGGTTAGATGGATTGGCGCACATTTTTTGTCCTTCATAGCATATACACTGGTGCCCATAAAGTTGGAATAAAATACTTTTACCTCTTATCATGAAATGATTGTGACAATGTGATCAAATGTAACCGGAACTCAGTATGTAATCGTTAAAGGTCAAAGGTGATTACTGATGAGTATAAACAAGAATAAAAAGAGGAATGTGTCTGAAAATAAAATTACTCCAACTTTATGGGCAGCGGTGTATATACATGATCATTTCTGAAGCACAAGCCTATAAGTGCTGGCAGACATCAGACATCAGACATACCCATATCCATGAGCTGTTGCTGAAGCATTGACCTTCCACCTGGAACGCTGCTGGATCGACCGGCCATGGGTCCTGCCATCATGCCCTTGCTGTTATTGTAGTCCATGCCCTGACGCATCATGGAGGGGTGTCCCGCTGATCCCACTGGGCTGGCACTGGAGCGGGACATTCCCCAATCTCCTGAACCCCCCATGGGAGACCTCTGGGAAACCATGCCCCTGTTCATAGGTCCTTTGAACAAATGCACAGAACATGTTCAATTATTAGTCTCATGAAGATACTAAAGGGAGAAAAAAATGTACTGAAAGCAAATATTAGGCAATTTCCACACTTACCCATGTTTCCTGGGTAGCTGTCGGGGCTGCCCATCATGTTCTCCTGCTTGATAAGCATGGGGCGTCTTCCTGCTCCTCCAGGCCCACCAGGGGGCTTCCCATCCATGGACATTGTCCTCTGGAAGGGCCCCCGAGGTCCTGGACCCATTCCCGGACTCCCTGAACACAAAAAATACAACTTTTTACTCTTTTAATTTCACTACTTTAAATTTAACTTCTGTCATTTTCCAGAAAATATACAATAAGAAAAAAAAAATTCTGCCCTCTTCAAAGTCAGGAAACACTGTGAGGATGTAAATAAAAAATATTTGTATATAAATAAAAAAATGAAATAGTTAATAGCGTCTGTAGCTGTAGGCCAGTCACCAAAGTAATTAACAACGACTTGATGTTCACTATAGTTACAATAAAGCATGATTTCAAAGAGAAAGGAGAAAAAAATATTGTCTCTCAGTTGTAGTGTGAATAGAAAACATAGTAAAAACTACATAACATTCAGAAAGTGAGATGCAATGATGGCAGTTTTTATTTTACTGACATTTTACATTATAATCGTCACATATTGTTTGATGTCATGCCACCTGCCCTGCATGCAGCTGTCACTTCGTATATGCTCTGGTCCTTGAACCACTTACCCTGCAGGCTGTCGTCAAGGCAACCCTGGGGTTTGCTCCCCGTGTCGTTGGCTCCTCCACCTCCAGTCTGATCTGGGTAAAAGTCAGAGCTTGAACCCCTCAGATCTCCCAAGATAGACTCCAGGTTGTGCAGCTGAACATGAAAATAACCCAAATGAGTTGTTACGTAAATGTCTGCAGAGGTTCTCATTCAGCCAGGTCATAGTTCCAACAAAGCGCTACCTCTGACATCCCCGTCTCCGTGTATATGTCACGTTAAATGTCAGTTAACAATAACACTTAAACTTTTAAAAGAACTTTTCTCCTATTGCTGAAGTTGTGTTACCTCATCAGGTGGCTCAGACTTGATCTTGCTCTCAGGATGTTCTGGTGTGGGGCCAGATCCAGATCCAGATCCAGATCCAGATCCAGATCCAGGGCCGGTCCTTGGAGGGCCGCCAGCAGCCCCCGGGGGTCCCTTCCCTTCTAGATCTTCCAACTTGGGCTTGACATCCACAGGTTCTTTGGAGTCATCTTTGTTGAGGAGGTAATGGAGGAGGGCGTGGGTCTTCTCCTTCTTAGGGCTATGCTGCTCCTGCTTAGGCTCCGAAAGAAGCCCGGGTCCAGTCGCGGCCCCCGATACTCCGGTTCCAGCCTCACCACCCTCCTGATTCCCTAGGGACACCTTTCCTGTAGCTTCAGCCGTGATCTTAGCTACCTCATCTGGAGTATTGCCATTTTGGAGAAGCTTGTGAAGGATCTTGTGCTTTTCTTGCAGAGAGCCGGTGTAGTGGGCTGATGATATCGATGTTGACACGCCCCCGGGTCCGGACGTCTGGCCTGGATTAGGAGTGGCTGAAGACGAGGATGAGACCCCAGTGGATGAAGGGCTTGTCATGCCTCCAGTAGGGTCCTTATTCTCTGAGCCCGCAGGAGTGCTGTTGCTGGTCGACGGGGGAGGGATAGGGGGTCCGGTCGGCCCTCCGCCACCTATTCCTAGCTCCTCAGTGGGTGAAGTTAGCAACTGGAGCAGTTTCTTGTGGCCTTTACTGTCTGGGACCCTGCGAGGGGGGTCAGAGCTCGCCACCCCAGCCTCACCGCCTCCCTCTCCGGGCTCTTTAGCCGCTGTTGTAGCCTGACTATCTGGCCGGTCTCCAGAACTCTCCGCTTGAGGATGCGGATGATGGTGATGATGGTGCATGGGGTGATGATGGTCACCAGCCCCTAAACCTCCTGCTGGGCTTTTGGAACCATCCTGGCCTGGTTTTACTGGCTGACTGGGCTGAGAGGAAGAAGAGGAGGAGTGGATGCTGGGAGAGCTGTCTGGTTTGTGAGCTGGGGAGGGGGACGTTAGGGTCGAAGGGAGAGAGCTTCCTACTCCTTCACTGATGGCTTGTAGTGCATTGAGGGAGCTGCTGGAGAAGGTGGTAGTGCTGCTCCCACTTCCTCCACCACTGCCAATGCCACTCATAGGAGAGTGTATACCTGTAAAGAAAAAACAAATCGATCATTTAGATGCACTCAAACAACAGAATCCATCAAATCATAAGCTCTGTTTCCACCACAAGACCTTTTGAAGGAATACAATGCCACCTTGCTTTCCTACTCAGGGATGTAGATCCCAGCCAACATGTCCCTGTGGGCCCCAGAAGGGTTATATTTGGGCTGCAAATAAGGGTCCCATTTGGGTTTGTCTGCAGTTTCCATGGTGGCTCCACATGTGTTTGCCAATATCAGAATTAGAATCAGAGATCTGAATATCTCATATTTATTCTTGACACTATTTATCCCACGATATTTATCTTTCATGTCATTTGCACTACTTCTCATGTTATTTGCACTACTTAAATTTTATGTTTTACAAATATATTAGTTTGCAATACATTTTATTTTTTAATGTAAATAACTGTGCCTTTTACTGATATCTGTTGTTGCTTTACTGATATTTGTTGTCTGTCTGGAAATTCTTTCACTGAACCTGAGAGCTTTACCTCAATTTCGTTGTACTTGGTACAATGACAATAAAGAGATTCTGATTCTGATATGGGCAAACAAATGTGGGGCCACCATGGAAACTGTGGACAAACCCACATGGGACCCTTACATGCAGCCCAACTGTAACCCTTCTGGGGCCCACATGGACATGCTGGCTGGGGTCTTTAACTCAGAGGACTTTATTCTACTTCTACCCATGTGAACCTAGAGCTGGTCTGTGGTGTTACTACAGCAAGATCAGGCGTTTCTGAGCAGTCAGTTCTTGCAGAATTAAAATTGGCCTCCATTATTAATATGCTGTAACTATGTATAGTTTTTCATTGTGCTCTGCACATTAGCATCAACAAGACAGAAGAAAGCATGTGACAGACAAATTTACAAAGAAGTCTGGGTCTTACTGCACATTTGTTCTGAGCTGGTGTGCCCAAAGGATGTGTGAAAACTGTCATTACTTCTCAGACATCAACAGACTAAACAACAGAAATGCAGATAATTGGTCTGAAAACTTATAAATTCCTGGAACTAGAGGTCTGGACTCAAAGTTCTTGACTGGAAATGTGGCTGAATTAGTTACTTATGTCATAAATGATGCTACTGACGGACTTACCTCCAGGTGAAAACTGGTTGCCGCCCATCTTAGGACTGCCTCTGTTCCTTGGTGACATCAGAAGTCCCTGCTGGGGTCCACCCATTCGGGGGCTTCCAGAGGGGCTGTTCATGCCACTCAAGCCAAACCCGCCGCTGCTCTGAAACGGGGGCTGCTGTGGGTGCTGCTGCATGCCTTGGCCGGGGTGATTCATGGGACCCATCTGATTCATCTGATTCATATTCCCCACCTGATTCATCTGACCCATTTGATTCATCTGCATCATGCGGTTGCCCATGCCACCACCTCCACTTCCTCCTCCACCGTTCCCTCCGTACATTGATCCACCTCCCATTGGACCCATGTGACCCATGTGGCCCTGGTCGTTCATGCCGAAGCCCCTGTTCATGTTGCCCATGCCACCCATGCCCATCCCACCGCCAGTGTTCATGTTCATTTGGGTATTTGGGTTGGGGCCGCCCATGCCCTGCTGCCTCATCATGCCCCCACCCTGAGCAGAGCGGTAACCATTTGGTTCTCTACAGAAAAGACAAAAAGGAACATGTCTAAAAACACAAAAACCTTGCAGATGCTCTATCGTGCAAAATAATCTCTTTGATGAAACTCTAAAATACAAATTCCAGCAGTGAGTTTTCTTGCTATTCATAACACACAAGTGAACAAAAGCTACTTCACTTACTACTTCAGCTATTTGTGCGGAATAAATGCCTCAGCTGCCTTGCAAAGATACACTGGGACTGCCTTTCTGTCAATAAAATAAATGACACATTTTTTGCTTTGTTAAAATGGAGTGTGTATTTTTAGTTACTGACCTCTGCAGCAGGTGAGTGGAGATGAAACCTTGTGGTTCATTGCTCATGGGGTGACGGTACAATTTGCTCTTGGTCTGGGCTGTGACTGGAGTGCCGTCGGACAGCGAGAATCGGTACAGGGGTGTCTCAGCGTGACCCTGTAGAAAGGCTGCACAGAGAATTAACTCCATGACTCATTTGATAAAGAAGGTCATCAATCAATTTATAACTAACTGTGATTAAAAGGAGCATCAACACTGCAGTTTGCAGACATTTGCTTTAGGAGATCACTATTGAATAAAAGAAGTATGAGCAGCAAAATGTGCTTTCATTCATTTAACCCAGATGTCGATGCTATTTCTGAAGAGAGGTCTTTCATGATAGTTACCCCCACCAAATAAACAAAGATGTACTGTTGGATGTGCGGTTTGTGACTATAGAAGAGGGACTGTTTAATGCACAACTAACTGAAAAATACATATAACAGTACTTCATTTAAGTATTTTAGTGACTGATTCATGGTGTGTGTTTACCCTCATGGTAGTGCCGTTTATGTGACCATGGCTGCCCGTCACTGTGCTGAAGAAACATCTGAATGCAACGCCTCAACAAATCCTCCCAGCCTGGACGCATCGACGCTCGCAGAGAGTTCTGGTCAATCTGGATCAGTTTACCTGATGGCGAGATCAGGAGGAGGACAAGAAGGAGGGACAAAAAAACAAAGAGAAGGAGGTTATGATGCTAGAATAAATAAAGTGGGCTGTTTGTGATTCTACATGAATGGAGTGACGGTGTTGAGCACATGCAGTTTCTCACCTGAGAGCTCATGCCGTGTGTTGAAGCTCTCCGTTCTCTCCATGGCAGTCACCCGACGTGCTACGCAGATCATACATGACTGTAGGTCTGAACATAAGAAGAGGAGAGTTAGTAAAGTGATATATATTCACTTTATACTTTCATTTTTTTTCATCTGGTTTAATGAAAAATAACCAGATGTTTTAAAAAGCACTAGTTAATGTACATGTCTGTCTGTAATCGAAAGAAAACAAAAGCATGACGCCATAGTTTGCCTGTTCTTGAAGAGTGATCCTTACTCCTTGCCTTTCTAAGGTTATTTTTGCTTTTTTTTGCTATTGTCTATCAAGAAATTTTCCTTACTTAACCAAGTTTTAAGGACAGAAGATGTATGTTTTAAAGATTATAAGGCTTCTTGAGACTTATTTGTGATCTGCAACATTGGGCTGTTTACAGTTGCACATAAAGCTGGAATAAAATATATATTTTTTTAACATATTCTCATGATATGATTGTAACAATGTGATTCATTCTTTATGGGTAAAGTGTAACTGGGACTCACTGAACTTGGTTAAAAGTAATTACTGATGTGTATAAATAGAAATAAAATGAAGAATGTGTCTGAAAGCAAAATTATTTCAACTTTATGGGCAGCAGTGTAAATAAACTTTATTGGACTTAAGAGAAAACATAACATAAACAGTTGTGAGTCAACGCCCACAGACAATGCTTCCATTTGTTCCACGAAATTGCTAAAAAGATGTCGGCAACTGCAAAAACATTTTTTAAAAAAAGCCTCGATTTTCTTCTTATTTTCAGAGCAATGGCTGTCAAATAAGTTCAAACTGTAAAATAATAGATATCCCTAATAACCTTGTGCCCAGAATGTGAATATATGACTATGCCAGTGTACCTTCCCCTTCCTCAATCATGGCCTTGGGCTGCGTGAGAGCAAAACACTGCATGGTCTCGTAACGTGGCCCTCCTGGCCCCTCCTCCATGGGGCCATGGGCGTGGCCGAACTTGACCAGCATCCGGCAAGTGAAGGTGTGACTTTTCTGCCTCGCCGCCTCGTTTCCCCACGACACTCCATTTACTGAAAAGAAACAAACACATGAGGAAGTGCGCTGACAAAAATTTACACTTGGGAGAAGAATGGAATGGGTTTGTAGCTCCTGGGACTTTAAACCACATGCAGCTATGAATGGATTGTCTGTAATCAAATAGCACAAACAACTCACACCCTATCCTGCCACAGATCCACACAAAACAACAGACAAAACAAACAAACCACACTGCAACATGTATTTTCCTTCTTAAATTGAGAAGCAGAAGCCTCTCCTGCTGTTCGGATTCCCAGCTAAATGGACCATGGGATTAATGTAGCCAAGGTGTCGATTTCCAATATCTCTCCCTCTCAGTCTGCTCTGCAGCGGGCAGAGGCCAGGGACACTCAGCAATCTATCCTCATTTAGGCCCTGACTCCTCATCACAGCACACACACATACAAACTGAAGGGGGTCACCTTCACGAGGGAGAGGCAAAGAGAGGAAAGGGAGGCAAACTTCAGAGAAAGACAACCAACTGTCCTCCAAGGTCTGAGTTAAGCCTTATCGAGGCCTTGAGTTGGCCGGAGGTTTCTGTCTGGTAGGAGGATACAAGAGAGGACCCAGGAGACAGAGGGATGTTGGGGGGGCGGTGGTAAGAGTGTGAATGTGTCTCCGTGATAGTGAGGTGATTTAACAAGGCCTTGGGTTTCTCTGACAGAGAAAACGCTGCACATTCACTAGGGCCGACATCTCCCCTCAGACACAATTAACCAACAGTGAGGCAAGACAATGTTAAAAAAAATACACTCTGGCCAACAATAAACTCTCAGGTCACGTTTTGTGCACTGTGTGTGTGTGTGTGTGTCTGTTTTTGTTGTGTGTTTTAGATGTGTGTATTTAACTGTAGCTGGCGTGGTCAGTGGTCATCCCACAGGAATGTGCAGTGAGAGCGTATTTCATTCATGGGTCCACAGATAATGAAGGGGCTGAGCAGCGGAGCGAGACACAATAAGGGGTGGGAGAGCGGTGGGAAGCAGGTTGAGAAACAGACCGCCACAATATTCATCTTAGTAGGCAGCCATATTAAGTATGAATGAGGCTGAAAAAGAGTGAGTTGAGAGGGACACCAGGGATGCTCAGATGAAGATGTGGGAGGAAAAAGTAGATAAAGATGAGTCTTTAAAGATAAAGAGACTGGATGGATGGAGGAGGGAAGGGCAAGTGACTAAGTGAGAGAACGTGTCAATGACATGTCGGAGACGCTGCTCCTTAGGAACATTACTGCGGAGTTAATCGAGTAGCAGGTTCAGTCGAGCACACATATCCATAATTAATCAGCTTTATAAATAGTGCTCTGTGCACACACTCAAGGGCTTAGACACATACATGCAGGACCTTCAAAAAAGCAATCCCATTACTCACACAGGCATGTAAATATACATAATCAGACAGAGACATACACGCACAGATGCAAACACACTGTGAATTAAGTAGAGGAAAAGTGTGGACTGTGGAGGTGCATTATTCAGCAGTAAGTAGTTTCCAGATGGCTGCCGTGGGATCTGAATAGAGCTCGGGCCTGTTTTACACTGTCTGGACCACTGAGTGTGACTGACAGCTGCGCTACGCTCTGCCTGCTGCACCGAGTGGGTGGGTGCTTCCCTGCACATGTGTGCTTTGTCAGGTGTGTGTGTGTGTCTTTCCAAAAAGCTCTCGTGCACATGAACAGACTTCCCGGGAGCTCCTCATTATAAGGAGGAAGGAGTTAAGACTGATGGAGCATAAATAAATAACCGAGTGAGTTTACACTGACGTGCAAGTGTAGTTGTTGTAACCTCTCAAAGTTTTTTTTTCTTCAGCCCTGTGGAAGATGTCAAGTAAGGTTTACTCCTGACGTGGAGTTACCCTGTGAGTGTGTGAGTGTGTAAGTGTGAGTGTGCTTCTCACTGTTGGTCTTGGGCAGGTTCTTGTGGAACTCCTCCCTGTCGTCTTCATGGAGAATATTGTACACGCTGGTGTTGATGAGCTCCTCCTGTTTGTACTGCAGGTACTGCGTCACGTTGTCCGACACGAACACAATGTTGCCCTCCCGATTCACCACAAACAGGAAGCCGTCGAGAGCCTGGGATGAGCACATATGAGCGCCAGGACGTCAGTCGGAACGTCAGTCAAACCACCAGTGGACATTGTCCAAGAGCTGGACTCACCTGCAGCAGGAGGGGCCCCAGGTGGTCCTTGTCGATGACCCCCTGACCTGTTGAGGACACGTCTGACTTCTGAACGTCATCGTCGTTGGAGGAAGCTTTCCCTTTATGAGAGAAAAGAAGATGCATTACAAAACCAATAAAAACAGCACAAACTACCATTTCGAGCCCAAAGAGACTCAAACACGAGGAGCAACACAAGCTGAGACCGAAGATACCTTTCACTGCCAGTCATTCACTACTCATGCTGCACCAGCAGGGGGCAGCGTTTCTCAATCTTCACTTTTTTATGTTTTTGGATTTAAAACTACAGGTGAGGAGGGAGACGGACGGAGGCAGTTTTCTCTGAGGAGCCCGTCAGGAGGAGTAGAGGGCTGGGTGCATGTGGAGCAGGTAGCAGCCGTCCTCATGCTTTATATTCAGTGTCAGACTCTGAGGGACTGTCTGGTAGGCTGGGGCTGAGAGAGAGAGAGAGAGAGAGAAAGCGTGGGGAGGGAGCTAGAGAGGCTTTGGAAGCAGTAATGGTGCAGGGGCAGTAGCTGAGGCACCTGAATTAATGGAGGGGCTGAGGCTGAGAGAGGGAAAGAAAGAAAGAAGGACAGAGAGAAAGAGAGGAGAGAGGGAATGGGGATGGGGATGGGGATGGAGATGGCACTGGCCATTTTCTGGTTGTATTAATGCAGGGCTTAGTCTGAAAAAGAGGCGGGGGCTGGTTGGATACAGGAATCATTCTATCTGATTAGCTCCCAAGGGGTACAGATACTCACACAAAGAAAAAAGAAGCCATTGCTGCCTACACCCAGCCTCTCTGAAGTTAGGTAGAGAAGGACTGAGAGGAAGAGGGAGAGAGGAGGAAAGAGAATCTACCAGAGTGTGAGGGAGACTGAAAGAGAGAGACTGCACTCCATCAGATCACTCAGTATGTTAAGATGCTGGGAGCAAAACCTGAAGATGCTGCAACTCATGTGCAAAAAAGAGGGTGAAGACAAGTGAGATGAAAAACAAAATGACTGATGGGAAAAAGAGCAAAATGAAGACTGGCAGAAAGTGCAAGTGAAAGTGAGAAGAAGAGAAGAGGAACAGGTAGAAAGCAAGAGACGAGCCTAAACGCCTGTGTCATTTCTGTCTTCACTTCCTGTAACTATGGCAACCTGTCAGCAGCCAGTCAGGGCCAGCTGTAGCCTCTTCCCCTTCCTGTCGAGGTGGCAGACACCAACTGAGCCTCGCACAGACACAAAATTCACCACCGGTTTTTCCCCCTGATCTTGAGAAATTCACCTTGAATGCAAAAATCTAAACTGACACTAGCTGAGTAAAAATGTGTTCTCCTCTGCATAAGGGTTCATCGGCGAAGCAAGCGCCTCAGCCTGGGGCTTTTTAAACTGTTGTAGAAATGACCGCGACATAATGGAGACAGAACTATGACAACAGCAGCTGTAACAGAACTAATAATTTGGCAGTTCAGCAGAATAGATGGGCATGTGATTACCTGCAAACGTCCAATTAAACAGCCCCTGGCGAGGCCAGCACACAGCTGTGCATGCCCATTACACACACAGACACACACATAAATGCACACATACGCACACAAATGACAGGTTCACAAAGCACTGCCAATGTTTCCTCCCAAACATAAACAGTTGAGGCTGAAATTTGTGGGAGATGAATGACTGATTCGTCCTTGCACCTGCGCTCTGAGGAGGCGTGTGTATGTGTGTGTGTGTGTGGGTGTGTGTGTGTGTGTGGCTGGGCTCTGGATGTTGCTAACCCCAGCTGTCTCTTCTCCCTTTTCTTTCCTCAACACCTTTTCGTCCTCACATTTCAGCGGACTGTCTGACTTGCAGTGCACCTGTGCGGCTGCACCACTGCATCTCAGGACCTCAGACAAATGTGTCCACTCACCCTGCTCTTTGATCAGGCGGATCTGGCGCACAGTCTCTTTGAGGATGGCACATTTGTCGGGTTTGACGTTGAAGCTGTCGATGTCGCTGAGGTTGGCTGAGATCAGCTCTGCCAGCTCCTCTATGTATTTGCTCTCCTGCTCTCGGCGCTTCCTCTCACACCTGCAGAGGGCAATGAGCACAGAAAAGGGCTTTATTATGGAGTTAATATCATTCATTTTGTGTCATCTTTATTTTCACACAACAAAGATTTACACATTGCTTGCAGTGTAGTAATATTTTGATGCTTACATATTCACAATGACACTCCAACTAACTGCTCTGTTAGTCCTAATCTTTCTAAAGAAATTACGGAAAACTCAAGAGTTTCATTAAAAATGTGTTTTGTTTACGCTCTATAGAGCACACTTTACTACTGAAGGCCATAAATTGGAGTTGTGTGCTCAAAGGAGTAGCTGAAAACAATAAATACAGTGTGTGGGCTCAGTTAAAAAATCTACAGACTGTGTTCATCAAAAAGAAGTAACATCTTAGTTCAGCAGTGAGGCTCAAAGGATAAGACTTAAGATTTTTAGGCTTTGGCTACAAGCAACACTTATTAGACGGATCTTTTTTTTTTTTTTTTCATCATTCATCATTTTTCCTCTAAAGTAAAAAAGAAATTAAAAAAAAAAAAACGTTTATTAAACTTAAAAATTCATTTAACACAGTTGAGAAAGTGTTAATGTCTTAAAAAAAAAAAACAAATCTGTCTAAACTGTCTTCAAACTGAAACTTAATCTTCTTATATATTCACACACATTTTAGTTCTTAGTCATCACAGCCAAACCCACAGAGGGAAGCACATGGCCCGGGCTACAGAAACCACTGACCCAGTAGCCCAGTTTCCTGCATTTTCCCTCTTTTCGTGCTGATCAGACACACTTACCCCAGACCAGGCGTGTCGCAAGTGGAGAGCTTGCGTTTCCGGTTTTCTGAGCTCAGAGGCTCCATGGAGTTATCCCCCAGTCCACTCATCGTGTACACATATCAGCACCTGGGAGACACCAGCACACATACAGGCGTAAGATAGGTTTTAAAACAAGCAGAGAGAGATTATATAATCCTTATTTGCATTTTAGCTCATATTATATAGGTAATTTTGCAGGGAGGAAGGCTTGGGGATTGTCTTTTTGAACTCAACAAAAAATAACCAACACTGAGACGGGTTATGAAGTGAAAACGGTGCAAAACAGTAGACAGCAGGGTAAAATATGCTTATATCATGCAAATCATATTCTCCTGGCAGGCAATGACGAACATAAACATGTCTTGCCTTCCTCCTCCTACTTTTAGAAAATGAGAGTAAGCATTTCAGTTTGTATTTATTTGTGTGTGGGCCTGTGCATGTACGAGTTCATCAGCTCATATGGTACACCCCCCCACTCACACACACACAGGATTAGCAGTGTCTCTGATGATAAGCCACGCTGCACAACTAACCCCGTTAGACAGCCGTCTGTCTCCCATAATGCACCACATTCGGTCTCCAGGAAGTGAGCTGATAAAGGTTGCAGCGAAGAGAGGCAGATGGGACGCAAGGAGACGAAGAGGAGGAGGAGGAGAAGGGAAATAGAGGGAAGAAATAAGGCAGGGAGGGAGAAGCCGGTGCTGTGAACTGAGCTCTGATTGGTCATTTTCTTTGCCACAGTGACAGCAGCTGACACTGGGGAAAGGTAGGAAGGAGGAAAGGAAGGAGGGAGGGAAGAGAGGAAAGTAAATGAAGGGGAGAGAGCACAAATACAGAGGGAGATGGAGAAAATGCAGAGGAAGAAAAAATACCGGGGGGGGGGGGGGTTAATCAGAGCGAAAAGAGGCGGAGGCAGTAGGAGGGAGTGAGCTGAGAGGAGGAAAGATAAAGACATGTCAAAGAAAGGCAGCTGGGAAGGGAAGCCAGGTGAGAGGAGGAGGAATTAGAGGAGGAGATGTAAGATTCAGGGTGTCTGGTGTGTGTTTTGAATGTGTGTGGCACACAGATTGGGCTGAAAGACTCCAGTACCCCTCTTAACCTTCACAGCCAGAGCAGCTTTTTCATTCCATTGATTACATGGTTATCCTCTGACCAAAGCACTGCCTCTCCTGCATAGCAAATCAGGCCAACGGCAGGGGAGAGATGCCGGCCTGTTATTTAATCATCACGCTCCATCATCTCGGACTCCTTCTTGTGGGATCAGAGGTGATCCATTAAAAACATCTGATTACGTTCTTGGATAGAGAATTTTCTAATGTTCACTTGCGTGCTTTTGGCTTTGCTACGAGATCATATCCGCCTGAAACAAGGAGCGAACACACCTTCTTAGTGAGACAGAATCAATATGAAGGCTGCTTTCATGCACGTCTTGAAGACCAGGAGAAACAGGTATATTCTCTTTCAAGACAACAACGGGGGAATACTCATAAACCAAAAACACCACGAGCAGAGCAGAGGTGCTCCGATGATGCTCCGATCCTCTTGCTCAATCCTTCCCGCTTTGAGTTTCTTTCAGATTTCTCTTTTAATCTCTCCCTTGAGTCCCTCCCATCTGACTGTCTGTCTGTCTGTCTGTCTGTCTCACTGTCTTTGTCTGCTTCTCTACCTGGTTGGCTCCCTGTGCTTCCTCTTGCCCATCCTCCAGTCTGCCTACCCATGTGCCCGTCTACCTGCCTCCCTGTCTGCTGCTCATTTTAAGACAAAAACCCACTTGCTGTTGTCTGATGAAACCTACCACAAGGGAGAACAGGAGCAGGGGAGGGGTTTACAAAGTCAGAGGGTTCAGAACTCAAAAGAGCCAAAGCAAAGTGTCTGAGTGAAACTCCATCTTTGCTCCTCCGCCGACTGAGCCCACCCGCCTGCCTGCCAGCCTATTGATGGAGTTCTCAAAGGGGGAGTTGCTCTAATTGCGGAGTGAATGAAGCGGCCCCGGAGAATGGTTGATTAGGAGGCTGCTGAATGCCCCAGGGAAATGGGTCACCTCCAGCCTGGCGCAGGCCGCCCGCTTTTCCAGGGTAGGGAGAAAGTCAATTACACGCCACAGGCAGTGGGACCTGGTGTCAGAGAGGCAGCGGGGCCGTGGTGGGTACAATACAGCAGCAGGGGGCAGCGGGAATGAGACTCATAACGACGGAGATGGGAGAGGGTGATGGCGGTAAGAAAAGGAAAGGTACAAAGATTGCTGTGAAGATGACAACTGAAAGTGGAAGAGAGAAACTGGGGAGCAGGAGGTGGGATGGAGGTGAGAGTAAAGCAAGAGGAAGATGGAAAACAAGTGTCAGTGCACTTTGGTAAAGGCACATTCTGATATGAGGAAATGTGCTTTGTGCTCTTCTAGGTTGTGATGATATTCATTCATTCATCATCTGAACCCGCTTTATCCTCACTAGCACCGCGGGGGTCGCTGGAGCCTATCCCAGCTACTTATGGGCAAAGGTGGGGTACACCCTGGACGAGTCACCAGTCATTCTCACATTCACACCTATGGGCAATTTAAATGAACCAATTAACCTATCAGTGAATGTCTTTGGATTGGGGGGGGGGGGGGGGGGGGGGGGGGGGGCTGGAGTACCCGGAGATAACCCATGCAAACATAGGGAGAACATCCAAACTCCACACACCCATCGACTGGTGTTGGAATCAAACCCAGGACCTTCTTGCTGTGAGGTACAAGTGCTATCCACTGAACCACCGTGATATGTTTTACAATAAATGAATAAGGTAATGTCCCAGTCCAACTGATCTGACGGTAGCTGGCGACTATTTGGGACTTCATCTGATTGGCCAAATGTTCACATGCTGAGACCGAAGGCACGGCACATGGAAATACATTGTTGCTTACAAAGTTAGAAATTTTTTATATATTTTTTAACCTCTTCTCATGAAATGATTGTGATGATTTATTCCTGGCAGATGAGGTGATGAGGGATGATGACAGACAAAGTGGGACTCAGTATGTAATCACTGCACCTGATCAAAAGTGATTACTGACGTCTATAAATAGGAATATAAAGAATGTGTCTGAAAACAAAATTATTCCAGTCTTTATTGTCCAGGTTCATTTTGACAGGATGACAACGGTACAATTTATCAGTCAGTGCTAATTGGGTCTGTGCATGAAAATCAAACCTCTTATCAAGATATAGGTCATTTCATATCCAGTTAATAACATACATGTATCACAATTAAAGATATTTTCTATAGTTCATCCAAATGACCTCACATAAAGTTGGATTTGCTATTACTTTCTGAATTAAGTTCTATAATTTAGTATCTTTGTGACTATTTTCAGTTAAAGCTGCAGGAGAGCTGAAATCAAGCGGAGGGGGGTGTCGACGGAATCTGAAACTGTATACTTTCCCTCTGCAGCTTTCATCAAATATATAAGATACACTGACAGCTAATGTTGTTTCATGTCATTATGGAAAAGTTAAACTAAATTTCAAAACCTCCATGTCAAGACTGACAGAAGAGCAACAGAGTCATGTCCAAGTCGCATCTTACTGAATCTGATCAGTGATTGGTAATTACAGCTGTCAATCAGCTGTCTTATTTAAGTCTACCATCAGTCTGAAAAAACCTATGATTGGACAAAATTAAGGTTCACATGGCAGATTTTCCATAGTCTGAAAACGCAGGCAAGGAGTAGATGCAGAGGTCTCATGTTCTTTCAGACCACTTGAAAAGTAATTATGGAAATGTTGCCCATTTATGCTAAAAAGTATCAAGCACTGCAGCTTTAAATATAAAACTAAATACAAAGCATGAGCATAGGAGATATGGTAACGGATAGGATTGTATGGGTTGTATAGGACGATTCTTGTGTTGGTGGTAAATGACTTGTTGAGCCTATTACTACAGTATCTCACTCTGCTTTTAGAAGAAATAATTGTTGATACATACTTACGAAAATTAAAATTCTATAACGTGAACAACACTTACAGTGTCAGCACATACTGTGTAGAGATCAGGAGGAGGGAACTGTAGATGCAAACCCTGTTGACATCAACTGTACTAGTACAAAAGTTAGTGAGAATATTAATACTGAATGAAGCAGCGGATGCCAATGTTGTGATATATTTATGATCCAGAGGAGTTGTTCCTTCCCCCTCTTCAGGATATTACTCATAGTTTTAGGAAAAACAAAATTTGTCATATATTTGGTAAATTCATTAAAAATTCATACCTCGCATGATAAGCTCAAATCTAAATCAGATGTTACACAGGAAGTTATCATTACACCACAGCTGTTGGACATAAAGTCTATTCCTTAAGTGTGATTCAGTTCAGCTGCATGTTCATCCTAGTCTACAGGCTAAATCTTATAGTTGAAGAAGACTTGGAGACATTAATCAGAGCCAGAGCCAATAGCAGAACGTTGTTAATCAGAGCGGTTAAACAGCAGCTGCCAGCCGGACGGAAAAACAAAGACACAAACAGGACGTGGAATCCAGGTCTGCACCGACTGAGGCACATACAGGTGAGAACAATGCTGAACTTTCACGCTACGGATGGTAAAGTTTGACCTTCCTTTCAACCCTGATCTTGACCAGAGTCATTTCAAGGGGTCGCTGACAGCTGACCCACATATTTTCCGGGTCATGAAATGGGTGTGAAATGAGGATCATACTGGTCCACACTGGTGTGGCATCACCTGGGGTAAAGCTACACTCCTGTGGTTTGAAACAGGACAGCATCCTGCCGGTGACCCCAGAGCCCAGCAGGAGCCCTGCACACCAGGGACCGCAAATTTTATGATGTTATGGCACATTTAAAACCAGAGGAAGCTCCTGTAATCCAATCCCAGTTACCTTCGCATGCCTTACAATGGTTTCACGGACAAGTCACTGCTAAGTCAGAAATCTATGTCTGACACAGTGGTTCAGAGGTCTAGCTTCATCAACAGTTCATCAAAAACTAGAAAAGCACTCGGAGAGCTCAGACCTCCGCCAAGGCAGACCAGTGCCCCCCCCCCCCCCCCCATGTTTGTCTGTCTGTGTGCAAAATAACTTTTAACTTAATAATTTTCACTTGTTCCATGGGCAGATTTTTTTTGCTTAATTCAGGATTTTTTGGCTTAATTCAACCAAAAAAATTTGACAATGGAACAAGTGAAAATTATCTTGGTAAGAAAATTATTCTTTAGGTGATTATGTCTTATTACCTCCGCCAAGGAGGTTACGTTTTTGTCAGCATTGGTTTGTTTGTCTGTTTGTCTGTCTGTCTGTTTGTGTGCAGGATAACTCAAAAAGTTATGGATGGATTTGGATGAAAATTTCAAGAAATGTTGATACTGGCACAAGGAACAAATGATTTAATTTTGGTGGTGATCAGGGGTGGGGGGGGTGGGGAGGCCACAGGGGCCCACTGATCTGCTGTGGCGGAGGTCTGCACTCTCTTTTCTAGAAAAGCACTCAGAGAGCGCAGACCTCCGCCACGGCAGATCAGTGGACCCCCATGGCCCCCCCACCCCCAATCACCACCAAAATTTAATCATTTGTTCCTTGTGCCAGTATCACCATTTCCTGAAATTTTCATCCAAATCCGTCCATAACTTTTTGAGTTATCTTGCACACAGACAGACAGACGGACAGACAAACAGACAAACCAACGCTGGCAAAAACATAATCTCCTTGACGGAGGTAATAACAAGTAGTGGTGGAAAAATAGCATAGTTCAGATATGTGGAAACATTGCTAAAGCAATAAGTAAACAGGTGTTTGTAAGTCCATTATCATGTTTGCTTGGAAATGTCCCTGACTCTTTGGAACAACATGGAGAAGTCATTTGAACACTTTTAATGTTGTCGAATAAAGCTATTACAGAAAAAATGGGTTGAAGACGACCCTCTGTCTACACTGTTGCCCATAAAGTTGGAATAATTTTCAGTTTTCAGACACATTCCTCTTTTCATTCCTTTTTAAACACATCAGTAATCACCTTTAACCTGGTGCAGCTATTACATACCAAGTCCCAGATACACTTTATCTATCAAGAATAAATCACATTGTCACAGTGGGTTTTATGCACAGCTGTACTACTTCCTGAACTTAAGGCAGCTCCTTTATTTCCTGTCTTTCATTATTGCACACACTGATTAATCCAGGTGTGTCTGCTCCTTCTTGTTGTGATACTGTGGTCAGACACACCTGGATTAATCAGTGTGTGCAATAATGAAAGACAGGAAATAAAGGAGCTGCCTTAAGTTCAGGAAGTAGTACAGCTGTGCATAAAGCCCCTTATTTCATGATAAGAGGTAAAAATATTCCATATGAGAATGACTAACTTTAAAAGTGTTGACTTCTGTAAGACTATGATACTACATTGAAATGGAAGAAACCGATGGAAGCTCTGGGAGTGAACTGTAATTTAGACTCACATGCATGTTAGCTGTGGTTACATGGCTAAACTGGAAAATAGACCCATTTATTTGTCTATGGAACGATGATCATTTTTGCTTTTAACATTATGTACCATGTATGTAAGTTCTCTGTTTTGTTATGACCCAGTCTTAATAAGAAAAAGAGCATACACCAAGACTTATGTGAGAGCTATTCATGGTCCTCAGATGATGAATTCTTCTGTTTAGTAAATCAATGAACAGCAGAAGCTCTGCTAGTTATTAGTAATGATGTGTGTTTTTTTTCACTGGGTGAGAGATATTGCCCCAGTTCAGTTCAGTTTGAGATATTCAGTGTTATCTAGCAGTGAAAATGCAAATTGCAACCAACTGAATACCCCTAACAATAACCCTCTGCAGTTATTATTTTTTTATGGCCACTAAAATGTAGCCTAACATGATGTGCCTTTTTTGTTTAAAGCATTATTAACTTTATTCTATTTCACATCTTCTTCATTGTTTAACACAGTAACAATAATGCACCTTAATGCTGGATGTCACCTTGTCAAAAAACAGAAAATAGAATTAAAAATAGGACCAGTGGCCCTGTAGCTTACTGGCTGGGAAATGTATCCAGATGCCATTTATTATCACCCAGTTATGTGTATTTATTATATTACAGAAATAGCCCATGTTTTGGTCATATTCCAATCAGATCTGTAAAAATTCAAATTCCAACTTGATATCATTGATACTTACTGATTTATTGGATCAATCCACTTCCTATCTGTTATAAAGGGAAAATTTTTCAAAGTCACACCAAATCAAGAATCAGATCCAGATCGAAAAAATTTCAATACCTTGTGTTGACATCATCAAAAATAAGCTGTATACCAAGTTTGAAGTCAATCAGAACTGTAGTTTCAGAGAAGAAGATGATTGAAATTTTTTCCCCATAAGAGCCCATGTTAAATTTTCCGTAAGTTCCCGGATCCAGAAGAAGATCCTGATCAGCATGTGGCCATTATGTTTTGGTCATCTCCCCATCAGGGCTGGACTGTAGAAATTTACACTGGATATCATTCATATTTACTGAGTTATCGCATCAATCCATTTCCTATCTCTTATAATGGGGACATTTTTCAAAGTCACACCAAATCCAGAATCAGATCCAGATCCAAATAATTTCTCTAACTTTTGTTGACATCATCATAAAGAAGCTGTATACCAAATTTGAAGTCAATCGGAATTGTAGTTTGGGAGAAGAAGACGATTGAAAGTTTTGTAACGGACGACAGATGACAGATGACGACGCCGGACGATGACAACAGCTTACAGCCTATCGGCCGGTAAGCTAAAAAGAACTGAGAGTCATGGTAGAAACATGTCAGTGCAACATGTCACCACCTGTAGATAGAAACAGCTCATTCGAAGGTAATAAAAACACGATTCTTATTAGAGAAATAAAAATGTAATTATAAATATTTCATTCATTTCAGTAGTTAGATCCCTCTAAATCCCCCACAGTCTTACACGCTGAATCTTTAAATATCCAATATTGACTAATAATTCCACAGATGTCAATCAGACACTTTTTTTTTTTTTTTTTTAGAAAATGTGAACTGTAAATTAGTTGTTGACTAGCGTGAGTTTACCACATGTGTCTGTATGTTTACTGAAACCCCAACCTACACAAATGTGGTTATACATTAGTAATACGCAGAGCAGTGTTCCAATAACACTGGTAAGTTGAACAACAGACTCTAGATGAGCGGAATTAAAATAGATGAACAGCTGCTCAAAGTGAAAATTACGTTTGGGAAGACAGAAAGCAAAGTGGCGAGACGACAGACCTCCCACGACACAGTGAGTCACAGCAGAAGGGGGGAAAATAAAACAATGCAACAAATGAGAATGTGTCAGAAAGTGTTACTGGCAGTAGACATGGAGTTAGTGGAAAACATAAGCACGAACAAACAGAAAGTAGACCTCTGTTTAATCTGCGGCAGGTTCATTCCTGTCTTAACACCATCACAAACGTGTCGGTATTCCCCTGAGTGGATCGCTCTCCAGTCAATGCTGCATTTTAATTCAGGGCCACACTGAAGCTCTTATAGTCGAGTGAGTAAAACAGGTTACACACAAGGTTAACACAAAGTTTTGTAAGTTCTCAGAGAAGCTAAATAATAGACGAGGAATGAGACATGTGCATTTACTATCCCCCGATCGCTGAGGCGGCAGGGCTGCGGCGGCGGCTGCCATTTAACGTCCGGTGTTTGGTGAGCATGTCTGTTTTCAGGCTTTATTTAGGACGATGGTTTGGGCAGGGTGTTTGTTCATGGTGACAAAAGGGAGGAGTAGAGAGGAAGGTGACAGAGTTAGCCGGGTGGGCGTGCTCAGGCTGGGTGATGCAAATAGTCCCGCTTGTCGCCGCCCCCGCCTGCCTGCGTGCCAGCCGGCTGCTCTTTCATAATCTCTGTTGACAAAACAGAGGCACACGGCCCTGGTCTGGACATGGAAACCCACACCAGTGACTTGACAAGAGCTGCAGCTGCTTCGCTCTGGCCGCTCGGATAAACCACACAGAGAGGGTACACTTCAAAAACACGCAACGGGAATCCTGATTTGCTCTCTGATCTGACTGATGTTTGAGATTTTAACAGAAATCATTTTTTTGCTAAAGATGGTCTAACATACAGCTGTGAAGTGTCATGAGCCTTAGTCCTGTACATTTCCATTTTAGTGATTTCGATTCAGTGGTGCTCAACCTTCAAAGATGCTTCAGTGTCAGTATCTTTGACAACGAGGAATTAATATGAAATTGCAAAACATAACATACAAAAGATACAAATGAGTGCCCAATACTATACTATAATAGTATAGTCAAAATAGTATAGACAAAAGATCAAAAATTGTTACAAATTAAGTCATGGTTTCATGTCTTACAGCTAGGGATGTAACGATATGAAAATTTCATATCACGGTTATTGTTACCAAATTATCACGGTTATCATTATTATAGCAGTATTGTTGAAATTGTGCTCGAAATGTTCAAAAAGTACTAATACACACACTGTAATAATTTAACCAAGTTGGATTTAAAAAAAAAAAAAAACAAATAAAATAATTGGTACAATGTACTTTCTGTTGGCAGTAACATTCAAATATTAACCCTTATTGGTCTGAGCCTATTTTGTCCGTTTTTCAGTACTTTTGATTTTGCCTTTATATACTATATAAACAAATGTTTACTATACCCATGTTTGGTAGCTTTTTTTTTCAGCACAACTTCATTCATATCATCTGCCTGTTATTTTTTCACTTTAACCTACTACAAAAACATAAAAGGACAGAAAACACAAAAAATATATATAAAATCCGATTTGAAAAATGTATATACTTTATTGCATAAATAGCACAAAGATGCTTAATGAACCTTTTCAAAGACTTTAAAAGTGAATATTGGTTCCAAATATTAGGTATTGAAAATTACAACTGTAATAAATTAAAACTATACTCAAATATTTGACATAAAAGCAGATCTTTACATAGGCGTTTTCTCCAGAAAAGTGCGGTAATCAAACACGGTTATCATGATAATTAGAATTTAAACAGTAATACTAACTGTCTGCAATTTTACCACGGTTTATCGTTATACCGGTCATCGTTACATCCCTACTTACAGCTCAGACTTGTTATTTAGGAGTTAAAAAAATAAAAACACAATCAATTTTTCTCACATATAAGCATCAATTCCCCCTATTTAAGAGGCTGACATTTGTAAACTTGTGACACGTTTCCTCAAAAAAGTGGATGGAACTGATTATTCAGCTCAGTTTTGTAACCCTATACCTATATTTCAGTTATTTATAGCAGTGTTTCTGAGAAACTACACTTTTCCAATCAGTTCCACATTGTGCATGCACTTTAAATATAGTAAGAAGAAGTGGCCGGTCAGATGTATAGATTCAGTAAGCTATGTGCTATGTGCAGTTAACAAACCACAGCACCACTTCTCTGAAACGTATCAGATTCTCAGTAAGTAAAGTGAATGCGGTTAAGTGATGAATTATTATCAGATTTCTTCAAATATATCAATTCAATTCAAACTACTTTATTTATCCCCATAGGGCAATTTAGTTTACGGTCACTACCAGTCGTTGCATTCAACAAAAACATCCAATATACACACATACACAAATAAAACTAAATCACATGGACAGCCTTTCAGTGCAATTGAAATGCAGGAACCAGAGCAGCATAGGTCAAAGTGCATGGACCAGCAGGGACCAGAATAAATAAATAAATAGATAGATAAGCAAACAGATACATATTGTGGTCACAATATTTGACCATCAACAGAATTAAGAAGCCTGATGGCAGGGGGAATAAAAGAGCTGGCATATCTGTTTGTTTTCTTTGGCGGGCCTTCCTGAGGGCATTAAACAAAACTCCTGAGCCAGGACGTGATCAGGTCCTGGCTCAGGAGTTTTCTTGTGACCCAGCTCTACCTTTTGTCCTTTGTAGGGGACAAGAGTTTCACGGCTTTATTTATAAAAAAAAAAAAAAAAAAAAAAAAAAAAAAAAAAACGCTGTCCACTGCAATGGACATTATATATATATATATATATAAAAAAAAATTATGAAAAAACTGTTGCATCTTGCTGTTTCTAATCAAGACAATTATTTAATGTAAAAAAGCTAAAACTTTTTCTTTCCTGGGTCTCAGGAGAATAAGCACAGTTTCAAATTTAGCCCACACTGACTGAATAGTTCCCACTGTAACACCCCGTAGGAGTCGTACTTAACTTCTCTAATTTTTGTGCCACTAAATTTTGCTTTTACTTTCAGGACATCTCAAGTACAGTCCAGTATCGCCTCTGCCTGGATCATACTCTCTGTTACCGAGGCCATTCCTGCTCTCCAGGCAATGGCGGCTTATCTGCAGACGTGCACGTCTCCACATGAACGAAAGACAGGCTGTGGTTTGGTTTAGTCTGGGTGTATTTGTCTGCTTGTGAGTTGTTGTCACCTGCAGACAGAGGTAAAAGATTAATGCTCTCTTTCAGCCTGTGTGGCAGGTAGAGCACAAAGAATAATTTGATTTCTCCCCCTGTCTCCCCGCTGTCTTCCCACTCTTCATTTTCTCATCTGCTTGAAAATCTTCCTCTCAGCCCTCTTTGTTTCCTCCTTGTTACCACCATAGCCACTCTTACTCCAAAACTATTCCACCTTCCGTCTTGTTAGAATGTGTCACAAAAAAAAAAAAAAAAAAAAAAAAAAAAAAGCCAAATCCTAACCTCAAACACCTTTGAAAACATTTTTGCTTCAGAAAACACGCACGCCGTTCTCTGCGTTTCAGTGTTCAGGTCAGGAGGATGTTGCAAGAATGTGGCAACAACAAGAAACTGTCTCTGGCAAACCGCTCAACCTAAACCCAGCAGGCCGTTTCCATGACAACCATATGGGATGTTAGCCCACCTTGTGATGGCGCCGAGATGATGGACGATCTGATCTCCCTCCCTCCCCCCTACACTGGGGGTGTGGTCCTATGAGGGCTGGTCAGAGGAGTCTGCAGGAAAAGAAAAAAAAAAAAAAAAGTTGAAGAACCTCTGCTCATCAGTGCATATTCAGTATTGTGGTATTAATGAACAACAACTCGCATTATTAATCAGCGGCCTGAAGACACATGCACAGGAAACAGCATTAACAGCTTAATGAACAGGAACTGTGAGGGAGCTGTGCCTTGCTATGTGCTTTTGTCTTCATTACGGGTACAGAGCAAACACGTCGCGGCTCCTGTGCATTTGCATTTACACACACAGACACACACATATACACACACACTGCTCCCACAGACCGACCAACAACACGCAAACACTTATGAAACGGGATGTTGAGACGACACAAGTTTTACAGGAAGTCACCCGATCGAAACCTGAAAGTGACGACAGACCGTGGCTCCTAAATCAGCCGATAGCCTTAAGTATAAAAGCTAAAAGAAACGTGCTTCCGTGTCCACTAATGTGCGCCGCAAATCTATGCCGCTGGATTTAAACGTCAAGCCCTTATTGGCAAATATCCTCCATGCTTTATAGACTTACTGCAAGAGTACGAAAACAGACCATTAGGCTAAATCACTGCTCTAATCCCAAAAGCACATAATAGGCTAATTTGTGTCCATTTAGATCCTGATAAGAAACAATATGCGAGTGTGTGTCTGTGTGTGCATGTTGGCCACGCTGAGTTGTTGTAGTAGCTCAAGTGTTCTGTCTGAACAATCATAAGAGAGTATCCCGTGGGGGTAAAGAGTGCGTAACCATGGAGAATGCTGGGCGTTTCCATGACACCCTGTCATCTGTGAAGCACGCCACCGGGATGTCTCATGTTCATCTGTCACCGTGCCTGAGTGTGTTACTGTGTGTGTGAGACACAGAGAGAAGGTTTACTTTCGATTTCATCAAGAGCATAAGTGAGAGTGTCATGTCAAGAGTGCACGTTTACAACCACGTATTTCACTTTAGGACAATGGGAGAGTGTCTGTTGTTGTGTTTGACCTCATGATTATGTTGTCGATGTTTATATGTATATGTATGTGTGTGTGTGTGTGTGTGTTTGTGGGGGACTGTGTCCCATTCACCGTCAATGACCTGACCGCTGGCTGCACCCATGATTGGGAGCAGATGGGGGCTGTCGTGTGCGAGTGTGTGTGTTCGGAGAAAGGAGGAGGGACGGGAGGTGGGTGCTCTAGTTTAGGTGATGTATGGACTCGCACACCAACAAAGACCCTCCTTCAAACGATGTGTTTCCTATTAATTGTAAGAGGGGAAAAATAGAGAGCCACAGAACGACTACTTAAGCGGGAAGAATTTATAGCTCAGCTGTGACAAAGAATAACTGACTCCATTTCTATACAGAAGATAGAGAGATTTTTTTTTTTTTTAAGAGCTCGGTACCTTGCACGAACAGGGACAAGAGAGCCTTCAGTGTGATCATCACTGGTCTTTGTGCTCACTTTGACACAGCCATGAAAACCAGAGTGAATGAAATAGTAGTTAAAGGCATGTGGCGCTGCTCATACAAGCGTAAAGCCTTGAATATAAAAGCAGTGTGAATGAGCTTAAGATGCAGACGCTGAGTCAATGGAGAAATGCTTCAATCGCCGAGGCCTTTAACAGTCAGCTCTCCTTCTCTTGAAACACGTTGGTTTATATCCTTGTGCTTCAATTACCAGTCACCAGTAAGGTAAACAAGGTTTCAACCTTTGCTTTGTGAAAGTCTGATCCATACACTCAAGACGCACAATAAATATCTTACAGAACAGCATCTTCCTCTTGTTAAAGCTGCAAGGTTTAAAGATGCAATAAAGATGAAGCCAGGGTTCACGGTTTACAGTGAAATGGTGAGTGATGCTCCAACTCTGACGCTCACACACGAGCCGATGCGACTTCATGAGCCTGAACTGCGAAGATCCAAAAGACAGACTAATCCTTCATCAGGGCGTTTATTTAGTTTGGTCCATTTGTTTTGACTTCCTCTTTCTACAGCGCATGATTTCACAGTTTCAAAAACAACAAATCACCATCTGACCTTTGTCCTGGGAGTTGCCTTAACTTCAGTTTTTAAAATGTCACGTAAATATGGAGATTGCTAACCACTGTTAAAGCAGACACACACCTTTACTCCACTGAAAATTAACAGCTCTGATGCTGAAAATGAACTGAAATCCTATCAGCTCAGTCTCCATTACAGACCTGTACCTTCTACGGTCCTCGAGCTTAAACATTAACCTATATTAGATTATGGGGCTGTTTCATTTCTGTTTGTGTTGTGTTTTTTAAGGTGCCTCTTTTACCTTATTCCACTCTCTGTACTTCATCTGAACCCAGCTCTGTGTTGAGCAGAAACATGATATCAGCAGTTCACTATAAAGCTGCACGGAGCCTACGAACAGCTCAGATAAAATAAAGATGATTAAGTCTGCAGTGTCCTCATCTGCCACCTTCAGCTGAACCAGGAAGAGCCACATATGAACAAACTCAATGAGGAAACATTGATATTTTTCAGACTGTTTACTTGTATCTACACACGTGATGAGGTTGGACTTATCGAAGATATGTGAGTTTGTATATATATCCACCTACCGGCAAGGGTATATCCCTCCAATCCTCTGCTATAGCTATATAAATCTATCCACGATTAATTGTTAGACAATTGATATGAACTCAATTTGAGCTACATCGACCTGATAGTGGCAGAATAATGGTCAGAGAACCAGTTTTTCCTCACAAAACTCCACCTAGTGAATGAAGATGACACTATATGAACTCTGGATGGTAGCCAGAAAATTGACAGTTGTAAGACAATCAATATGAACCTAATTTTATCTCAATCAGACGATTATTGTTTAATTTATGTCGAAAAAACTTCAACTTGAGCGCCCCCATTTTGGATGACTTATAATAGTCATAAAGAAGCTGAAATATATAGGGTTCTTCCACTAGGGGTCCACTACGTTGGTTATCAAGGGATAAGAAATCCAACCTAATCTGTCCTAGTTACCACGTTCACATGAAGGCGTCCCGGGCAAAACCATTATATCCCCGAAACTCCATTTTGGGGATATAATTACTAAATCTACATCAACCTTTCAAAATAGCAATGTCAGAATGTGGGATAATAGAAACACAAAGGAACCAGCTCAATTCGACTCAGCTCGACTTGACTCGGGTACCAGGTCCTATTCCTAGAGACCGTTTCCATTACAGGATACTACCGACTTTACAGTACCTGGACGTCATAGCGATGCGATGCATTACTTCCGTGTCGTCTGCTCAGAGAGTTGCTGATAAACTCGCTCATTGTCTCGTCAAGCTAATGCTGAATTTTTACGTCGGCCACCAAAGACTGAATCTCCTGACTGAATGGTGTATTTTTTCGGGTTGCCATCAAGTGGATTAACCTACCGCTACATTTACTGTAAACTTCCACATCTGTTTTTTGTAAAACGGCGGGTCACAGAGAAAACTCTCTGACCAATCAGTGGTCTGCGGTGTTATACATCACGGTTTAGTATCGCTTGGAACCTTGGCGGAGGTGATACCAAAAAACTAGTACAGGGTACCAGATTTCAGGTCCTTTTTGTAATAGAAACGCAAAAAGGCCGAGTGGAGTTGAGCCGAGCTGAGCCGGTACCACGTTGTGGAAACGCGGCATAAAAAACGTGCATTTGAAGTTTCTGTATTTTTGTGTCAAAAAATTATCAATAATCTGTACATTCTCCTTGATAACAAAACAAATGGTTGCCAATCACAACTGCAATACTGCCCAAAATAATTAATAAATAAGACTTTTTAAATCAAATTGGACGGTCAAAGTCCTAAAGTTAACAATGAGAGACAACTTTTTGATCCTGTTTGAACTCTGTCACCATTTGCATATATGTGTTTTCACCCTAAAAGTTAATATTACAAGTCCAGAAATTCACCATTTATATCAAAGTAGTAAAGAAACATCTAAAGAGCAGCTGAATTTCTCATCACTGCAGTGTCTTTCCCAAAGTCCTTATGAATTCTGCTTTCCAACTTTCTTTTGCCCCATGAGATTTTCCACTGTCGTCAAAGAAAACTGGTTATGACAAGTAGATGGGAGGTCATTTTGGGGACTTTCTAGACCCACTTATAGTTTTGTGTTAAACGACTAAATAGACTACATTTATTGTTGTACATAATATACGTCACATTTTACTTTAATCTCCAAGATTGAGGTAAACAACTGTTAAAAGTTCACTTCAGTGACTCTTAACATTTTTTACTTTTGAGTGTGAAGTCCTTATATATACACAGGTAAGACTATGTACTTTTGCAATCTGATACTTGTACAATATTTCCACAATCTTTGACTTTCTTCTTGGTAAATTATGTTTTAAACTGTCAGACATCATATGTGTAACTCATAACTCCAATTGGATCAAATAATTGTTTCTCACCACTGATCATAATAGTTTTATTTCATAAATATGGGGCCCAACTGGAAACACTTTGGCTCTCTGTGGGACCTTATTACAGAAAATACATGAATGTTGGTCAGTAGTGAGAGACAAATAGTTTTTGATCTCATTTGAATAGTACCATTTCTACACGTTTATCTATTAAAAAGATTATTTTATGAGTCAAGAAAGTCACCGTCTTGAAAATAGCAAAAGAGCGTCTAGTTTTGTGTGACATGACTCCGTGGCATCTCTTGTTGCACAGGCTACACATTACCAACACCAAAACACATGTAACCTGAGCATGTTTCACATTCTTCTTCAAAGTAACAGTATTAAAAGAGTTGAAAAATCACTACAGGTCTGGTTTTGTGGAAGCTGCAGAGACATCTTCAGTGACTCCGAACAGATTCCGAACAGAAAAATTACAATGATGTCCCCCGTGTAACTTTTGGGTGTGAATTTTACAACAAAATGTAACTTACCTGTCATGTTAAATTATGTTTTAAACTGACACATTTCATACGAGTAAATGATCATATTCTACAAATGGGATAAAAAATAAATAAAAATTACACACTCTTCAAGGACTAACACAGTTGGGGTTTTTTGTTTTGTTTATTTCCGCACTACTGAATCTCACTCAGGGCTTGATCTTTAAAGATGCTGCTAGAACTATATAAAGGCTTTTAATGGTACTTGGCCAGACTACTATTCATGTTTATATTCAGTATTTATGCTTTTATAATATTTTGTTATCCTGTGCTATTTAGACTGTATTGTTATTATTGCATTTTTAGCTTTTTATTACATTGTCAAATCTGTATCTGTATTTAATTTTTAAATTGTATGTCAACTGTTTAATGTAACATCCTGTTTTTATATTCTGTATTTACTGTTGTCGGTTTACCTGCCCAGGGACTACAGATGTAAATGAGCTCTTAGCGAACTCTGGTGCAATTGTGTGTTTGTACATTGTCCCTGTTAAATGAACAATAAAGTAAAGTTTTCTAAAATAAGGTCTTTTGAGGCACAGCTGGAAGGGGTGTGCCATTGCTGCTCCATTTGTTCCTTTTTGACTGTAAACCAAACTTTTATTAAGCAATTCAAGTTTATTTGAGGTACAAAGCGAGCCTTATAAACAGAAGACACACTTTGACAACACCAGTGATACCATATCATGACAACCTCATGACATCTCCAGCTGAAGTTCTTTCATATCTAACTACTCTTTCTCCTCTCCACCTCTGTTTTTTGACCTTTGCTACGACAGGATTTTCCTCCTATGCCCTCTGTAAGAGCAGCGAATAAGGAAAATTGTAAGTGCTGTACGTCGAAGAACACATAAAAGTACATTGTGTGTGTGTGTGTGTGTGTGTACTCTGGGTGACTCTGCTATGGCTTTGCTTTGCCCAGTCCCCTCCAACAAATCCAGCACTCACACTGGAGCAAAATAGGAGCCAAGCCACATCTTGGCTCCTTGCCTTCCCTTAAACAAATCAGACCACAGAGGCTAATAAAAAACTCCAAGTCCACAGATGAGGGGGTACCAAAGAGGGGAGCCACTTACAGCTCCCCCCACTCCGTCTAAAATGGACCCGCGCGAGACAGAGCAAAGAACAAAACGTGCCAGTCAATACACCGTCTTCATCGTCTCAAGCCCCTTTTCTCTGAAGCTGAATATTGCTTTGATGTTATATTGTTCTTAATTCACTCATTGAAAACAAATTGCTTCTTAGTTCCGTGACAAAGTGAAAGTGAACGTTCCATCTTTAGACCAATTACCGCTATCATAGCACACAGCCCGCTGCTTCCAACTTCACACTTTCCAGAGGGATAAAGAGGGGGTGGAGGATGAGGAAAAGCAGAGTGAAAACGTCTGGTGCCGGGCAGAAATAGGCCAGGCAGGTCTAAAAAACCAAAACTCATCGAGCCATCCAGGGTGTGTCTGTTGTAGGCTGCCATCAAACACGCATTTACATATTCAAAAGAGGAAACAGACATTTGCATGAGTCATCCTTTCCAAGAAGGTAGAGGAAACCCAACTCTCAGCACATTATACCATCACATGAGCGGAGAAGAAAGTATACAAACTATTAAAAATGAGCGACCATAAAAAAAAAAAAAAAGACAGAGAAGAAGCATCAATGTATCAGGTTTTTTGTGATAATAGCTGGAGGCCACTTTAAAATGACTTTACAGTGCAACATCTGTTTTGAGTACAGGCTGACACTGAATGTAATAAAAGAGGCAATTTTCTTCTGTTAGAAATCACAGAGTATAAGGCCACATTTAAAGATCAAAAACAGAGGATCACTGCACACATGCCACGCAGTCATGAAAAACACTTTACTTCTGATATGCGTATTTCTTATGATGAACTTACAATCATCTAAATACAATCAGAAGGACAAATGTAACCTGCCTTTTTGAGTTTATTATCCCAGTTAGCTGAGCCAGTTTGAGGCACATATATTCAGCCAAATCAACAATTTACTGCGGTAGCTTTTGCTTTTACCTGATGTATTCATAATGAGTGGAAGAAGAGTTGAAGAAGTGATAGGTTTGGGGCACATTATATCTACCACACTCTATGTTCAACCTGTGTAAATGCAAAGCTCATTTCATCTTTGACAAAATGTCATAAAAATCGCCTCTGACACTCATGATACTAATATTAACACAGTGTTTGTGTGTACAGTGTAATGGTGTACGACAGCCCTTTCATTACCCCCATGATCTTTTTAAGACCTGCTCGGTAAATGAGGTTTGACAGAGATCATTAAAATGCTTTGTGAGACTGTAATGTTAGATTTCAGTCAAACTCTGACTAGCAGAAAAGTGTACGCAGACAACAGCACTTCGTTTGACCCCGGCCACGTGCTGAACATATGTGTAAAGAGAGGAGACAGAGTGCAAGAGCAGACTATATGAAGGAAAGGGCACATTCTTGCGTGTTAAGTGATGACTGCTGTTTGTCAGCTCTGCCGCTTTACAGTGATAAGATAACAACTGTAAAACGACGCACGGCCTCATCCATCACCTTCAGATGAACTGGAAAGGAGCGTAAGTGCCACATGTGGGCCACCTTTGTTGCTGTGCATGATTCACGCTTTCTGTTGTGAAGGTATGGAGACTTAAAGTGTGACATGTATCAACCTCACAGTCAAACACGGCAGCTTAGTCAGGCACAGAACTAGATTAAATAAAACGCCTCATTGGAGGCCATCAATTATGCAGCAGCTATGCATTATCGGCGCATAGAGGGCCATTTCTGTGAGTTAATCAACAATGAACCATGAGACTAAGCTGTCATATCTAAGAGCAAGGAATGATGGGAGCTTTGGTAAATACTTCTTGTCATCACAGTGAGTAAATAACCTGGTTACAGAGAAAAAAATGAGGTGGCATGAGGACACCTGCTTTAAGATGCAGATTGAATTATACATGAAAAAAGAGGCACAATGAGTGAGTTAGGCTTTAAAAAAAACTATTCTCTTTAGTAACAAAAGGCTGCTTGAGTTGGCGAAAAAGTCGCATTGTGATTGTTGCAGATAATAATAGTCAATAGCATGTGGACTGGTTATCAAGGAAAATGCACTGATTACTGAGCAATTTGAGATTTCTTGTCATCTCAGGGTGTTTTCACACTGAATATCCGAACCTCGGAGTGGTGATTAGGTCACATCCGTTCTCAGGCGCAGATCGCTTTCACACTGCAACGTACTGTACTTGAGTCCACACAGTGTTAGAAAATATCGATTCTGCAATATATCGCGATATTTCACTTCACTATACTGTATCGATATTAAAAAGTATTGTATCGATATTTTTAGGTATTTATTCAAATGCAGATATTGTGGAGGTTCATTTTTGTCTTTTGTTTTTCTTATTTGTTTATATTTTATTTATTATCATTTAATACTCTTTTATTAAATAATGTTACTTCCTTTGTTGGGATTGCACAAAAATAATGTTATGATGTTAGATGTGAACTAATAGAATATGAACATTTGAACAGGATCTTAAACTGTAATGTCTGTAAAACATAGTTTAAGTTTTAACACAGGAACATTTTGTGATATAGCATTAGAAGATGGTACTTGCGCACGGAACGTTTGCATTCGCACTGATAAAATTAACTGGACTTTGGGGTCCAACGTACTCAGATACGGACTCAGGTACGCAGTGTGAAAACGCCCTCAGATAAACAAACATGAACCAATATAATAAAAACATACAAGATCTCAAACTGTACCTTGAAGGTGCAGGTATTTGTGATCATATAAAACACAGGCTGAACATGTGATTCTATTGACTGTTACGGGTCAAATGTAAGCCATGCCCCACCTACAACCGTTCACCCAGTGGTCATTCTGCTACCACGGCAACCAACAGGCTGCTCCATGTTTCTTTCACACACAGACACACACACACACACACACCGTCCTTCCACCTAACAGCAAAAAACACCTGCCTTTATATCTACTCGATTCATCAGGTATCCAATTCTGCCAAAAAAGATACTCCCATCTAGGTATCCTGTGTGTAAATTCAATTTCCTCAAAATTTTGTATTATCTGGTTTTATATCAGTATCCCATTATTAAAACACATACACCCTGAGAAGATTTCATCTCTTTGTCTACACCTGAGAGAAAAGTAAAGTAAGAATGTGTGTACTTAAGCTTGTTCCTGGAAAATACATGGCATGAGGTGACATTTATGATAGATACAGCTTGATTAACCGGTTGGACGATTAATTGCCACTGATCTGACTGATCATAAGATGTTTGGTGTTGACTGAATGGGCTAAGATAACAGCCAAAGGTTAATATCAGCGGGTAGACTAAGTCAGCATGTCATACACTAATGTGGTCCATCGTAGTCTCATAAACAAGGGGCAAGGACCTCAGCTCCAAAATAAAGCCAATGCAGAAGTATCATAAACGTCTCTCTAAATACACTATGTCAGTAATTTTTCCAGGAGCAATTCCCATCTCATGTGTTATATTTGGAACCTCTAATAAGTGATCTGGTATTCCATCTTTAAATTTGTCCTCCATCAGTTAGATCTCAGATTAAATGTAGGGTTTGATGTCTCATGTGTAGGGCTCTGATTGACAGGCCTGGATGGCAGCTTGCTCGCCTGCTGAAGCAGACTTTGAGAGTTTCAGTTTTTAATACATGTTTTCCTGACAGACGGCTCCACTGTGGTCGTGGTTAATAAGGAACAAGATTGTTAAATGACTTTGTTACACAATGCTTGCTGAAGTACACCCTTTCACTTGGTCCATCAGCTAGCGCTTCGCATTATCTCACCTCTGACCCCATGAGCTGCCATAGTTGCATCTCTTTTGTCCAAATATGATCACTTCTAGCTCCAAAAAACAAACACAGAAACATCAAATTAAAAAAAAAAAAAACACCCTCCCCCCAAAAAAACCACAGATCACAGTTCCTCTGTCCACATACAGTCTATACTCATAATGCACTGAAAATCATCAGCAGGATTTAATTTAACACAACTGGAATCTTTCACAAGCAGCTCTTGGTTTCAGTTAGAGATTCATAAATCCAAAATAAGTGATGCAAGAACTAAACTATAATACATGACAGAAAAGAACAATTAACTTCACATGACTGTACCCGATGAATTTTCTCAGTCAGTCATATTTGGTTGCAACTGCTATGGGAACATATTTTTGAGTATTTGCAAATCATTAACAGACAAATGCATATTATTCACAGGCCTGCGACCATCTGAATATAGCCTACTATCCTTGGACAATTAACCAACTATAGCATAAGATCTGTGGTGTTCCAGTATTGTGATGTTCAGGAGAGGTTTAGACTTAAAGGTGCTCAGATCTTCGATGTGTTCTGTCCCCTATGAGTTTGCTGCAAGACAACACCCGGATTTTGACAGGTGTAGCACCTGCAGGGTTGGGTGGGGACGTTAGAAACTGTCCACTGAGGAGCTGCCTTTGTGCATCACCGGTGAATGAAAACAAACATTTGCTTAGAGTTCAACTTCATGTCAGTTTTCTTACAGTTGCTTCCCTTTTTTAGTCACTCTTCCATAGACTGATGTGAATTAAGGATAAGTAAAACCACCTGAAACACAGGGTCCATTCAAATTCTATTCATAACTTACACTTTTTGTGTTTTTACCGTTATAATGTCAAAAACTCTTTGTTGTTCACACAGTTGTTGCAGAGCTGTATGCAACGCTGGATTCAAGGGCACCTTAAAATCCTCGGATAAACTCAAAAGAATCACTATAAACTAACTTAAATACAATAAGGCTCTTCGCCACGTTAATGCTGACACCCACCAACATTCATAAATAAAATGTTAGTACATATTAATTAGGGATGAGCAAATATATCAAATTAATTCGATTAATCCAACTTTTGCTTTCTGAAGTTCATGAAAAAACACTGCAAAACTGAGACACTTCAACAAAACTTCCAAACAGAGCTCCACAGTATGGCCAAAAAATTAGACCTAAGCCCAATGTCAAACTCCAACCTGTTTGCTTATTGTAATGCATTAAATGTATGCGTGAATGTGTTTGTCCAGGCCATTGTGACATAGTTTTACAAAAGAAAGAGTACTCTTGAATAGTCTTGAGCTCATGTAGACAGAAAACGACTGAAAAAAAAAGCTAGAATATTACTGAATCATTTCTTTGAGTTTGACATTCAGTTATCTCAATAAATTGATTGATATAAATACGCCTACTCATTACTTCGACGTTCAGTTCCAGGTTGATCTAGTTTTATTTAGTCAAAAATAGTACATTTTCAATAGTTTAAAAGTTTTTCAGGGGGTCCTGATATTTTAATAACTGATTGCCTTTTTCCTGTTACAAATTATCTTTACTCTAAAATCCCCTATCGCACAGGTGTCAAACATGCGGCCCGGGGGCCAAATCCGGCCAGCCAAAGGGTCCAGTCTGGCCCTTGGGATGAATTTGTGAAATATAAAAATTACACTAAAATATTAACAATCCTTTTAGTTCAGGTTCCACATTCAGACCAATTCAATCTCAAGTGGGCAGGATTCAGTAAAATACTATCATAATAACATATAAATATTGACAACTTCAAATTTTTCTCTTTATAAATGTAAATATTTTCATGTATTTACACTAAAACAAAGTATAATTTTGCAAAAAATGTGAATAGCCTGAAATGTCTTAAGAGAAGGAAGTACAATTTTAACCATATTCTGCCTGTTACTCAATGTTTTGAGTGTTTGTAGATCCACTGTGATCTGTAAGTTATATATAATGTACATGTACAAATGATAAACTGAGGCAGAATACTGTTAAAATTATACTTATTTTTTCAGTTTGTTCATGTTATTCACATCTTTTGAAATGATAGTTTGCAGATGTAAACATTTTCATAATGTAAATTTACTTTTTTCACTCTAAAACATAGAGAAAAGTTTGGAGTTGACATTATTTATATATTATTATGTTATTCTTTTACTGTTTCGGCCCACTGCAGATCAAATTTGGCTGATTGTGGCCCCTGAACTAAAATGAGTTTGACACCCCTGCCCTATCGGCTGACCTCTACCATGTGTTGAGTGAAATCTACTAAACAAATTAGACTTATCAGCCATTAACTATGAACAATACAGATTAGCTAGTTTGTGATAATAATCTTGACGATCAACTGTTTCTCAAACTGTCATGCACTCATGTATTTCAGCACTAAAAACGTTACTGCTTTGCATGACGGGATACTGAAACTACTGCTGGTGAAAAGATAGGCATCTCTGCTTCTGCTACAATTAAACACTTCCTGTACGACTGGAACAGCTGAAGAATAGTACAAAAACTAGCGCTGTGAATGACAGACGTATACGACTCTACTCCGGGTTCAGTATACTTGGGTAAATGTTGGGTTTGTGCGTGTAAAGCAGTGTAAGATTAAAGGATAAAAAGGTTGATATATTAAACTTGGTGATGCCGTAAATGAATTAATAAAGAAGGTGCAGTTGGAGTGTTGGAACAGTATGTTGCTGCAAAAGTATTTTTTCTCCAAGGATAATTTCATGCAGATAAAACTACAGCTCTTGACTGCTTGAATTGCCAGGAGAAAAAGCACTTCTTTTGCTGATGACTGAGAGAGACACAGTGTGTATGTGTGTGTGTGTGTGTGGGGGGGGGGGGATAAGCTATGAGACTTTCTTGCTGGGAATGGGACATAATTGGCTCACAATAACCCATCAGTGTGGTCTTAGTGAGAGAACACCATCATCTCCTCCACCTCTACTTCCCTCCTCAACTCCTCCTTCCTTCTCTCCTTCTCTGTGGTGACAGTGAGGGAGCAGATTCACCACATAAACACACCTCCTTTCTCCCTGTATTTATTTGCTCAGAGTCCAAAAACTGCACAGCGCAGGGAAAAAAAAAGGTAGGTGGGAGGGGTGGAGGAGAGAAGGAAGAGAGAAAAAGGAGGAGAGGAGGGAGCGAGGGAGGTAGATACACAAACATACACTGCAGCTTCGGCTACACACACGTGGATAAGGACGCGCACATATGTGATGTGTGCACGTACACACACACACACACACACACAAAAAAAAAAAAACACAATCCTGGTGGAGCATCTAAATCACATTAGCCGCCTGCCTCCCATCCATCACTCCCACAGACAAAAGCACATGCCGGAGAGGCAGGGAAACTGCATGGCAACATGCATAACCACCCACAAACAAACACACACTCGGTCACAGAGCGACCATCACACCTTGAAACCAGACAACAACGTGCAGGAGAAAGCCGTCCCTCCTCACACACTATATTCCCCAAATCAGAAATCAACTTGCATGCGCATCACTGTCAGTCAACCCCTACGTCCGGGGATCCACTCTTACGCATCTGTGCTTTGCTGCCGCTCTGTGTGCTCGCCAACCTTGCATTAGCATCAGTGAAAAACAACAATTCCATGATAACACAATAGGAAATACCACGGCTGCTTTAAATATTTAAAGCAGAAGGAGCTAAGCAGGGGCAGAGCGACATCTTGAGAAATCTTTTTTTTCTGTCGGTATCAATCTTCTTTCCTATTAGAGGGGGAAGGGCCCTTAATCTAACTGTTTGTGTAGGTAGTGTATAGACCCAAATGTTTGCTGGGGGGTTTTCTTATCTTGAAGATGGTATGGATGCATGTCAGCAGGGTGCTCTTTACCTAATGGGATGCATATGTGTGTGTGTGTGCGTGTGTGTGTGTAGGTGTGTGTGTGTTTTTTCTAATGGGCTGCCTCTTGGGTGAAGTAATTGGCTCGGAAGACATAGGGGGGAGAGGAGAGGAGAGGAGAGGAGAGGAGAGGAGAGGAGAGGAGAGGAGAGGAGAGGAGAGGAGAGGAGAGGAGAGGAGAGGAGTTGAGTTTTTGGGAGGCAGGACCAACTTGACGTGTGCTCCATATGTTATGAGACCATATGGTTCCCACTGTGCAGCAGAAGCAGGCAGAGCTCCACAGCACAGCTCTCATCCACTCGTCTATCGAACCAGTCTCTCAGCTCCCACTGTTCTCCCCGCCCTCCCTCTTTCTGTCTTTCCTCTTTCTGTCTGGTTAACTCAATAACATCCACAGCCTCCTCTCTTAACTCAGTGGGTTTTTTTTTTTTTTTGTACTGGCAGGGAAAGAAAAAAAAAAAAACAAACAGCCTTTCTGCCTCCTTTCTCCTCCTGCTAGATGACCTGTTCTGGATCTCATCTTGTCCACACCTTTCACTACACGCTGTTGCAACCTCTTGACTCATCACACGGCTTAATCCGAACCAAAAGGGATTACTTCAATCGCATTGAAATAAAAAAATAAAAATAAAATAAAAAACTGGCGGCCCTCTGTGTGTGCCATCTTGATGATGACAGAAAATTAAACTGTTCACACGGTCTCGTATGTTTATGTGTGAATAGTCATGTGTGTGCAGAACAAGATGCTGAAATAACTTCTTCACCCTGACTATGGGGAAACAGCGACAACAGGAGTTCCAGCAGACAGTACTCCAACTGTGGTGTGTAGTTAAGAAACTGCTAATGACCGAATGCAGTTGGATTCCTGTGAGTGTGTATATGCATGCACGATGTATCAAAGCAGGAAGTGAGGGGGCTTCTCTTTTAGTTGGCTCATGAAATCATTTAAAATCGGCTTCTCACACACACACACACACACACACACACACACACGTAAACACACTCTTCCCCCCCAGCCGTTTGATGTGTAATGAGAGAAACCATTAGCAGTAAAAATGGGCTCTCCCTGCCCTGCTGCTCAGCAGATCTTAGTCAGAGCCACAGTTACATGTCTATTTATATATTCACTCCTCTTTAGATTTTCTTCTTCTCTAACAGGGAGCAGTTTGTGCAAGCATGGCACACAGTCAAGGAGGCTGCATTCCTCCTGCCCTTCTCTCCCTGTGTCTTCTTCTACTGCTTCTCTGCCTCTGTCTCTATTCCCATCCCCCCTCTCTGGCTGTCTCCTCCCTCTCTATACCCTTCCCCCAGCTCTTTTCCTGCTCCGTGCCTTCCTCCCTCCCTCCCTCCCTCCCTCCCTCCCTCCCTCCCTCCCTACCTCCCTCCCTCTCATCAGGCTATATGCAGCAAGGCACAGATTCATCGGGGGAAAAGAGTCGAAGATAGAGGGGGTTGAAACAGGGGAGATGGTTCGGACTGAAAGAGAGTAAAAACAAGAGCGAATGACAGACTATGAAAGTAGGAGGAACGGGCGAACGAGATAGAAGGAGACAGACAGAAAGTGTGAGAGAGGGGAAAGGAGGAGTGAAGGTGGGTCGGTGGGAGAGCGACGGAAAGGAGGAGGAGGAGGAGGAGGAGGAGGGAGAAGCTCGCTCCCGCTACAGCGATGGGCGTTCCTCTCCCTGTTCCTGTGAGGTCAAAAGTTTACCGTGGTTTTAATTTCACCTTTCCACAGCCAATCAGAACACGTCTCTGGCTGCTGGGGGAACTTTGACCCACTCGGAGAATTTGACTGTAAAGATCTGAGGCTCGCCTCTGCTTCTAAACCAACTCTTTCATTTTTTCCACTTTCGACTGTTTTTCTTTTTTTTTTTTAATTCACTCTAACCTTTTTCAGGCAGACACCCCCTCCCTGCATATTTATTTGAGAGTCCTTGATCACAAGAGAGAAAAAAAAAATGAAACCCAGTTGTTGTGGATCTAAAGGGGATAGTGTGAAGGAAGAAAAGGGGGAAAAAAGCCTGTATTGTTTTTTTTTTTCCCCTTCTTTGCATTTCAGTACTTTTCCTCTGCTTTCTGAAACAGATGCCACCTTGATGGCGTGTGTGCGGCAAAAACCAGAAGATCAACAACCGCACCTCAAGGATGAACAATGCACGCCACGGTGCTGACACGAGAGTCCGCGGCCCATGTTTATGCCACTTGATCAAAACAACATAGACATAAATACTCACAGACCAACTGTGGAGACACGCCCCACTCGCTGCCTGTGTTGCCGAATAGCTGGTGTGTGTGTGTGAGCGCTGTGTGTTTTTGTGTGTAAGCGCAGGCATGTGAGCGAGGAGAGACTGCGAGTGCGTGTCTACGAAGGGGGAGGAGGCTGCAGTTAGATCATAGCATCAGAGAGGGGAGGGGCGGCTCTGCAAATAGAGCGAGCAGAGAGTCGGCATGGCTGGCGACAGTAAGTAGAATGGCTCCGAGCCTCTTGTAAGGAGACAAGACTATATATATATATATATATATATATATATATATATATATATATATATATATATATATATATATGTGTGTGTGTGTATGTGTGTGTGTGTGTGTGTTTTTACAGGCTTTTCATGGGCGTCTGTGTGCACACGTTTGATTAATCAAAATTCACAGTGGCTGAAGGAGCTCCCCGTTGTTCTATTCTCCACACATTAACTGCACATTCTCCTCCTCCTTCCTCCTCCTCCTCCTTCCTCCTCCGTCCACCTGACTGCGATAATAAGGCACATGCAGGCGTGTACACACATCCTCACCAGAGCAGCAGACTGTGAATCTCATGAGTGTGTGCAAACTAAAGTGAAGACAGGGGAATATATAGCCTCCTTCCACCTGTAGCTGACTTTCTCTTCACAAAAGGCTGAGACTCCATCCAACACGCCACTGTTCCATTAGAATCTCTCATCTCCGTTGATCAGTTTTTGTGCAGAACTGCACGGAAATGCAACCACAGGTCACCAGAATATAATGGCTGTAACGTCCATTCAAACTCATTATATGGTTACGAAACGATGACTATTTACGAGCTCAGACATGGGATTTTTTTTGCAAAGTTTGTGGCCATAGAAGACATTTTCACAGTCAACACCTGAGACTGTCAATCAGAACTGAAACCTTTCAAAGTCTCCAATGATAATACAAACTTAGCCAAAAAGAAAGTACTTGGACAGAACCTGAGGTAGAATCAGCCAGTGAATATTTTTACAACCACCAGACATTAAAAACACCTTCAATATTTCAAATAGACAGATCACTTTACCTCCCCTCTCATTCTCTCCAAGAAATGTTTGATCCATCGCCATCTCATCTTTAATGGTTAGTTAGTCAGTTTACCTCTCTTTTTCTCTGTACAGCCCCTTTTTGACCAGTTCACTTTTTTTTTTTAACTGTTTTCAACTTCACAGAGGTAGATCAAAATGGTTAAGGTGTAACTAGATATTACGAGTTAATATTCCCCAACGAATGCTGCATATTTGTGAGTAGTTGCAGCATTTTCCCTACGTGAACTTCAACTAAATTTTGTTTTTAACCCATAACAACCTAGTGTGACTTTTGTGGTAGTTCCCAAATGATTTTTTCTCTACATTTAACCTTTCTTAAGTGATTTATCAGCATTTATTGTAATATTATCCAGTGTATTTTGCAAATTTTCAGTGAAAATCCAGTATTTTCTTAGATTGAATTTACTAATCATGTAGATTCAGATTAAAGTTGAGGGTTATTATATCCGAAACAAAAGAAAAACTGACATTTTCAGCGAAGATATCAATAACTGAACATAAAACAAGTGTCTCCATCCACTGTCATTTATCAAACTCGCTGGGTTTCACTGGTGAATCAACGTTGCAGAAGATGACGATGTTTCCATGTTCACTACGGAGCCTCTGAACATCCAAATGGGTCATATCTGATGACCATGAAAAGATGACAAACTGTAATTTACTCCAATTATTTACATGGATTGATAGGATTAGTGGATCAACAGGTATTAAACAGTTTAAAACAGGTCTAAAAACAGGACATGGGGGGTAAAAATTCAAACAAGATGTAGACTAATGTTATGTAGCAAGTTTAGAAGCACTTTGGGTCTATTTTACAAAAATATATTTACTGAGATAAAAGAGAAATTATTTTTCAGATAAAACACATTTTTACATTACTTTACATTATTTTTAATACAAAAATCTGCATGTAACAGGCAAAATGGGCACGAAAACTATGTGCTACTAATATCTTTTTATTCTCTCACAGGTACATATTGGGAATCGAACTAATTATGTAAGGGAGTGTTTCACAAAAATGACTGCTGTTGCAAAAATCAGTCACAATTTATTTGTGTTTAAATGGGCAGGTTCCACATGTAATGCGAGTGGACACGATGGGTTACACGCAAAACCTGGAATGAGACTGCCGATTCATGAAAAACCCACATGTCTGGATTAGAAAAACCACTAGGATCAACCAATCCATTTCAAGCCAAGTTTTCCAGATCAAATGCACTGACACCTAGGTAGATTTTCATGTCCCAGTTTTGGTCCTATTTTTAGCCCCGATATTTTATTTAAAAAAATCAGTAATTTTGGGATGGCTCAGAGCAAGAGTATAATTTTTTTGCATTTATCTGAGGTCATCATTAGGTACATCCTGGGGAGAAAATGTCTAAATTTCTCTTTTATTATTGGGTCTAAAAAGCTGGCAAAGTGCCAGGTACCAAAATGAACCTAGTTTCATAGAAGCACCCATTTGCATCTTTAACATATCATCTCACAGACCTAGAAATGTAAGACTTCTGTGAAAGACCTCAGTATAGGCACAAACACTCTATCCCAACCTAGCTGCAACAGTAAAACGGTCTTTAACACCTTGCCTGGGGGGATGGAGGGCTTAGTGTTACCCCAGGGTCTAAGGTTACACAGTAAATGGACTGTTTGAAAAACACTTGAAATTTAACAATGTCAACTGCATTGCCCATTCTTCTTGCTGCTTCAAATCCCCCCAAAACCCCCCCGGCACTAAAACCAAAAACCTTCCCACTCTGCCCCGTCATTCCCCCTTCCCTTTCTGTCTTCTTTCGTGCAGGAGGAGCAAAAACTAAACTGTGAAGCAATGGAAAGCTGGTGGAAAAATCAGCATCACCGCATCCCTAACCCTAGGCCAAGACGTCAGATTTGTTTTGTTGGTAAATACTAACTCTAAAAGCACTCATACGCAAACACACACCGCTGTGTTTGTCATAGCTTGGAAATTGCACAGCAACAAGTTGTCCCCACCCACCCCGCTCCCTTAACTCCTCTGGCTATATTTCTGCTCTTTTGTGCTGAGCTGAAGTGTGTCAGGACAAAGGTTAAATGCAGAGAAGTCACAAATTAGTCCTGACTAGTCTGAGCTGAATACATGTGTGTTTCTGAGTAATCGGGTGTCAAAAGGACAAGTGAAGCTTCAGACAGTGTTTAACAGCCAACATGGTGAAGGATGGGATTAGAAAAAAGAAATTAGCTAGTTAGCTTTATATCTAGCTTTTTGGTTCATTTATCAAATCATCAGTGCGTGTTTAATGCTCAATGTGTCATAAGAAGATCACAGGAAGATTCTCTTCATCAAACAAAATAAAAAGATGGCCAGATGAAGTCCCTTTGTAATGTGAGATCAGTCTCTATAATGATTAATTCTTATTTTACACCGCATTAAAGATGCAAATAAAATGATTTTTATTGTCAATCAACCTATCAATTATTTTCACTTGTAATGAATTCACTGTTAGATCTATAAAGTATTGAGGAAATGGTGAGAAGGTGTTTCCCAGAACCCAACACGATGTCCTCAAGTGCCTCCTTTAGTTCACTCGGAAAGATATTCAGTTTATTACAAAGCAAGAAAGAAACAAAAAAACACTTACATTAAAAGAATATGAAATCATAAAAGTTAATCAAAACAGTAGTGGCTTTTCCATTGGGAATATGTGCAAAACTTTACCGATATTTACTAAATGATGAAAAAACAGAAGTGCGGAAAGTCGGTTTCTCCATTAGATCACAAATGGGATGATTTGTTTATTTATTATCGCGAGATGACACGAGAAGTCATTCCATAAATATGGTGACGAAAATCATTTTTGTGTTGGTTTACAGATATATTCATTATTATTATTATATCTTACCCCTCTATCCCATCCTATGTTAAAAATGATTTGGTTTCCTTGTGTGTTTACTAGGGATGTAATGATTACCGGTATAACAATAAACCGTGGTAAAATTCCCAACGGTTATTATTACCATTTAAATTCTAATTATCATGACAACCGTGTTTGATTACCGCACTTTAAACTCAAACTTGATCTGAAAATGGTCAAACAAGGACCATAAGGTGCCATCTTTAATGCACATGTGTATGTTTGATGTTTACATGTTAATATCTGAATGATTCTACAACTGAAAGTACATTGTTCCTATTATTATTATTTTTTTTTTTTTTTATTTTGCTTTTTCAAAATACAACTTGGTTAAATTATTTCAGTGTGTATAAGTACTTTCAACTATACCGCTATAATAATGAAAACTGTGATAATTTTGGTCACAATAACCGTGATATGAAATTTTCATATCGTTACATCCCTAGTGTCCACACATACCACGACGTCTTTCTTTAAAAACTCTTCTTCTTTGCTTGTTGTAACGTCCGTCAACATCTGTTTTCTTTTTATTCACATGACTCTAGTTGCGGAAAGAGGTCTTTCAATTGCAGTTTTGCATGATATACCAATTTCACTACACCTGAAAAACCACGTCTCGCCAGTGCAAAAACTTTTAATCAGAAAATTAGTTTTGCCGAAACTGTCATTTTTCCATTAGGCACATTTTCACACCCAACTTATATTCACAGAATTTGAGGGTCAATGGAAAAAGCGACTAGTGATGGATTATCAGAATAGTTGGATGATGTTGCAGCTGTATATTCTATAATCCGTGCTGGTTAAAATCTGCAATGTTAGCCCAAATGCCCATAAAAAGGCAGTGTAGGCTTTGCAAACCTGGATTTAGTCCAGACTTTTGAGTGCACGGTAGAAGGTTACCTTTAGTTCGACAGATATTTTTGTTGGATATTTAAGTAGTTTCTAAAACACTCTCCACAAACTTCTTCAATGTCAGTGTTTTGGCAGAGAGGCTGTACTTGCTTGTTTCTCTTATGTTCTAAGACTTAAACAATTCTCATTTCAATGATTCATCATATCTGCCTTTCACATCACCTTTGAGTTTCAAGGCAAAAAGCTGACGTGCAAATATATCTAGAAAAATATACAGAAGAACAAAACACATGCATTCTAGGGCTGCTGTACTGGGAGAAAAACTGACTTTTTTTTCTGTGATATGCATTACAATGCAAAACAGAAATACACGAGGGGAGTGCATCTGCATAGAAAACTCACAGAGGTCAGGCCTGAATTAATTATAAACGGATCAAAAATGATGTGTGTGGAGACTTATTCACCAACATTGTGTATCGAAGAAGTCTTCATTTAGAGTAAATGAAGAGAGTCATGTTCTCAGAGCTGAAATTAGATTAAAAATGAGAATTGTGTACATTTCCATTTTAAGCTCATCTATCGCTTGTGGCCATATTGCAATGATGATCCTGAAAATACACCCGTTATGGAAATACACATATGTGAGAGAATTTATAAACTGGGGTTCTGTATCGTTCAAGTAGCATTATGTTAATGTTACTGTATTAACCAAGCTGGGTGTAAAAAAAAAAGTAGATTTTCTCATTCTAAATGGATTTAATGTGAATCTTCTGAGATCTGAGTTTGTGCTTTTCCAATGGATGAGTAAAATCTGAGCTTTTACTCATTTCTGCCTTAAAGAAAGCAGTTATTGGTACTTGTTGGTCATGGTCAATATAAATATAGCTATACTTAAATGTTAACATAAGCATTAAAGGGGTCATATTTTTGCTAAACCCACTTTTATTAGTCTTTGGTACATTTATTTGTGTATTTGGACCCTAAGAGTTCGTAAAGTTTGAATTTGAACCCTCCAGGTACTGCAAAGCTATCTTTATATTCGTTTTGGCAAAAATCGAGTGGATTTCTACAACCTGTTTTAATTCCTGCTTAATTTTTTATGTCTATAACTAGTTACATCACGGCATTTGCACATATAAGGTCAAGACTTCCGATAAACATTTCTCCGAGTACGACATAATTGTTTCTCAGCTGCAGCAATTGTAGTCCATAGTGAAAATATGTCCAAACTTCAAGCCGATTACCTAAAATATTCAGTTGTTGGTTGTGTTAACAAACTCAAGTGGCTGAATAGGACAGAGTACACAGTCAACAACGTGGAGGGGGTGCATTTAAAGGGCCAGCGCTCACAATGACCTTTCTCCTGTCATTACTCAGAAATAGGGTTGAAGATGGACCTGTGGAGTTGAATTAATGAAGAATTCAGACCCAAGCATAGCATTTACAGTTTGTGTAGACCACAGGGAAATGTTTTCAAATGCATAATTCCATTTTTTTTTTTTTTTTTTTTTAAAAGCAAAATATCACTCCTTTAAAGAATGCACTTAATGGCACTTGTTGGTCATGTTGAATATAAATGTAACTATACTGAGGTCGAATCTTCACATAAGCATTAGTTGTTTTAACAACTCATCATGTTACAGAATTTCACTGAGAATCTCCATTATATCCGCGGAAACTTGGTTTTGTAACTGAAACACTTTTGAATTGAATCAATACTGAATCAAGTCAAACTAAGACATTGCAAATTGGAACTGAATGTATTTCTTTAATCAGTGGTGTTAATCAGCGCTGTGTGATGTCATCTGTGAACTGTTACTGAGTATTTTAGTTGTATTAAACTCAATGCAATAGTCGAACATGTTGTATTTAGTCTTCTCACTGGTACCAGCAGCATGTCGACCCCACTAACACAGCTCTTTGGCTTTTTTTGGACACGGTGCTATTTCTGTCTGGATGCCTGCTAAGTACCTGTGCACACCTGGACAGTCGCTGAGGACACCGCCATCCCAGCTGTGCACCCCAGTCGGATCAAGTGAAAGACTTTCCAAACGATACAACATTGTGCACAGCACTTTGTTTAAAGCCTGCTGCAGCCTCACAGTTTCATGGCTCAACTCTACTGACCAGAACTAAAGGTCGAAGTAGAAGTGTCCTTCAGGTAAATTATTAATGACTTGTTTTCTTTTCCTCCCTGAACCTCTGCTCTCTCTCTCCACTCGTCTCCTTTCCCCCTTCTCTTGCTGCGATTGTTTTTTGTTTTTTTCTCTCGTTCTGCCTCCCTCTCATCCTTTCATCCCCACCTTCCATCCATCCTTTCTCTGTCCCTCCTCCCTCTTTTTTTTCCACGTCTGGTGTGGAGATGGTGTTATTTTTAGTGAGGATAGTGAGGGAGATCGTGCTGGGCTATCACGTACTCTCCATGAGGCCTTACCGGAGACCTGTCACCAACGTGTGAAAGGAAAAACTGTTTTCACTTAACACATACAGCGTGCATGTGTTCCCACTGTGTGTGTGTGATTGCCGTAGTCTCACATAAATATTACTAAGCTGCTTTCATTCATGTAGACTGGAAAGGCTTGTGGTAAACAGACGTCCAACCTACTAAAAATGTAAAATCTGTAAACTAAAGGGTGGTGCCACCAATCGAAAATTGGATTTCACGCTGATATCGTTCCCAGAATGATGGACGGCACAGCAAAAATTTAAGAATTAAAGTGGTTAAGATTTACTTTCACAAATTATGGAGCATCGGTGGAGTAATCAGTGGAGTTTTTTAACCACACATTGGTGAACACAACCCTCTGCATTGTATATTAACTCTTCACTTGGACTATGGACCATGCATGTTCCACTAGTGGTCACATCTGAGGACAGAGACAATAAACATGGTGCCCGGAGGAGGTTAGTATTTTGTTCATTCTGAGATCCTGGGAGACTCTAAATGACACATCGTACAGAAGCAGGTGGTGGTGGTCTTCATAATGTTCCACCATTGTTGTCACCGCTGCCCTTTGACCCAGTCAAATCTCTTACTCTGCCCCTACTGCTCATGTGCGTGCTCTTCCTTGTGGATTTTATCTATGGTGCAAACTCCTCGGGACATGCACAAATGATCCAAATTAGGGATGCACCAATGTATCAGCCAGAATTCAATATCCCATGATACTGCTGATATCACCCTATATCCGTATCAGCAAATAAGGCTACGTTCACACGGCAGGTCTTCATGATCAATTATGATTCCTTTTTTTTTTTTTTTTTTTTTTATGAAATCCGAGTTTTTTGTGCGGTTGTTCACATTATACTTTAAATGTGACTGCCATCAGACTGATGTGTGAAAAGTCATGGCCTTCAAGTGACCCACAGGCTATATACAGAAGAAGACATGATGTCACATGTAACATACTGTGCTTATGGAAGTAAATATGAATGTTGTCGGGTCCCACCTCCTCTGGTTCAGAGGTGTGATGTCTGTTGCATGTCAACTATATTAAAAGTCAGATGAAATGTGACATGACTGTTCAGACTGAAGTCACACTGCAAAACATCAAATATGAATCTGATTTAGGACCCCATAGGAAAGTGGCCTGAGTCTGATTTCAGATATGGGCCACACATGGACCAAAGAGTACAATTTGGCCCACTTTTGATTGCAGTCAAAGATGTCTTTTCAACCATGGTAAGTGTTGTGTCATGTTAAAGGTTTGAACCTGTATTCATTCTCAGTTATGTGATGGGCTGAAAGACTTTCAAATATAACCATCTTATATTTATATTGAAGGTTTATTTGTGTTTTTTTGTGCAGTAACAAAAACAGAATAAAGAGACAGAAAGCAACACTGGCATCAGCTATAGGTCAAAGTGTTATTTTAAATGCTGGTATTACAATTGGTGCATCTTTGATCCACATAACTACAAGACACACAAGGCCATCATGCACATGTGGATAAGAAAATATCTGCATTTAATGTTAATCACTGAGCAAGCTCCCACACAATGCATTATATCCCTTTAAGGTTAGGACGTAAATAGATGTCAATCAGCACAACAACATGAACCAATACTAGAATGGGGGTCTACATGCTAATATCAGACTTAAAAAATAAAAAACCAAACCAAACAAAAAAAGGATTCTTCCATAGCCATCATGGACTAAAACTCCACAGGGATCCTGTCCCCAGATCGATTCCAGTGAATGACCTTTGCTGTATGTCACATCTCTCACTTTAGTCTTACTCAATGTGTCTGTAGCAACACGTCAGCCAAGGCAAGACTATCAGTGACAAAAAAAAACCCACACAGTATTGTGCAATGTGACGATACATATATACCACAGAAAATGTTCACTTAATTTTTGCAAATTAAAATCTGAAGCTTTTTTTTTTTTGTTGGGTGGATAATGCTTTGTGTTCTACACATCATGGACACTGGTGTGAAATTTACATGAACGCAATGGGAGAAAACGTGATCGGGACACAGAGCGGAGTCACATGGACGTGGTTTGATCAGAGCAGAAGATGTCTCCGTTTAGATCTGGAATTTTAGATGACAATACATTTAAAAGTATTGATTTTGTTTACTGCTATAACACCAACAGTTCTACAGTTACAGAGTATCGAAAGGGTTTCAATCATTTGGCTACATTTTAGGCCTATATGCATTTTGTTATGCTTTCTTTTCCCCTTTTATATTTTAAACAGTTGCAGAAAAAATTATTAGACCATCAACAGTCATCAAAAACAATGGTTATGCAATCAAGTACTAACTCCTGCATGTATCATGTGACTAAAACAGACAGAAAAGAAAACATGGAATGCCTAAAAGCACTGTTTTTGACAGTGCAATGAAAAGAACTGAAGTGATTTTGGTTATTATCAAGAAAACCATGGAAAATGGCCAGATATCAGCTCTGAAATTAAACTCTCATGAGCTATTTTTGTTATCATTATATTTGTCCAAACAATTGTACCTTTAGTTGAGGCATTAAAATGAACAAGAAATTGAAGAAAACAAGTGTGGTCTAATAATTTTTTCCGCGACTGTACATTCATGTCATATTTTGTTGCATTTGAAACAAGTCTCCATATAAAGATAAGCAAATAATTGGTTATGAGTAACAAAAAAACAGGAATTGTAGAAATGTGGTCATTTTACATGTAATTCTTCTCCGTCTTGGAGAGAATGTGTAATCTTGTGAATTGTATCATTATCTGGATATTAAGGAACTAAATCAAGACATGAGATTTGATGAGACCGAACATTAACAGAGCAGTACAATTATGGCAAAGAAAAGTAGATAATGAGATGAAGAATGAACTTTGTACTTTTCATTTCACATCATCTTCCATTTCCTCATCATATTTCACACAGATTTACCAGAAATGGAATCAGTCTTTAATCCCTCTGGCTTGAACAGTTTAATAAACATGCCCAGCAGCTTTTTGAGACCTGCAGGCAAGTCGTGGCTGCTCACCTGATGGTTACCTGAGTGGGCAGCTGAGTCCAACAGGAGATGATATTTCATCCCCGGCATCACATCTACACCTCAGCTGAGACACAGCGAAAGGTGGAAAGAGTGGAGAACCTTAACTGAGTCACCGCTCCTTCTTTTAGACAGTCTGCTTTTCTGGACAATGCCTAAAAATACACAGCAGCTACAAAAAAAAAAAAAAAAAAGATGAACCGGAATCTTTGTCTCACATTGCATCAAATCAATATTTAAATTCTGGCCCCTTTTCCACTGAAGAGGCAATGCGGATGTCACTGCCTGTTTACTACGACTCGGATCTCTGAGGACTAGGAGATTCATTCTGAGGCAGGGAGGCAATAAAAGAAAATGGGGGGGGGGGGGTGAGGGGCTGGAGAGGAAAAGCTGATTCAACCAAAGCATGCCTGATGCGTGGAGGGGCTGGTTTCCACTCCTCATCTTGGCAGAAACAGATGGGTAAAGGTAGTAACTCTGCCTGGTCCCCATCCACAGCCCAATGTGAAATTCAGCAGTTTGACTCCAGCCTGAGTCTGCGTCTTCTCTGTGTGTCATGTGTGCAGCCGTGAAAAATGTCCTTAGTCAGAAGTTTCACTGAGACGCTTAAACAACTGACAACAGACGCGATAACAGGCAAAGATATGACCTGTTGAGACAACGGGATCGACTGGACCAACTGTGCTATACATTTACATGGAATAAGTGATTCGACTGCGAGAAAGCATTGGGATTAAACCAGAACCAATCAGCACTCAGAGAATATTCACACATACTCCATCGATCCTTAAAAGCACCGTATTGATCTTTAATTAATAATTTAGAAGCAAAGATCCGTGACTACCAGCGGTTCATTCTGTGTTCTGTATAATCCTGTGAACACTAGTAGATACAGCGATTTATTTTATGTAAACCTGTCACAATTATTACACACTCAGCTAATGGGAAATATTAGAGATAACCCCAATTTTGTAAAATAATTATTATCTTTTCACTTGGATAACAGCTGGATGAAACTGAGACAAAAACGTCATATTTCATCACTATTAACATGTCACGCAATTAAATTTTATTCAATTTTTGTTCATGAAAGCCTAAGAGTAGGGCTGTGTGGTTTGATGTTGGGGGTAATATTGGATATTAGGAAAAAATACACCAATTACTCATAAATAAACATTTACCAAAAAAATGCTGTGACTTCCATTTGGCATGTTTCTCAGTGTCACTAATGGCCTTTTTTCCATTTCCGCACCAAAATTCTCTTAAATTTTAGCTTTTTGCAATTAAACCAATTATATAATTACACACACTGATATTGGGATTACAACTGTTCACCCATTATGACAAACAAAACAAAATGCATGTTTTTATTCATTTATTCCAATGCTAATAAATTACTCTTCTTCATTAGGTGTACTTTATATAAATAAACTACTGTTAGGTTTGTACAACACTACTCATAAAATGAACACAAAAATGCAATTATGCACCATTAACTAAAATGTATCTACGTATCAGTCCTGTCATGACCTTCAGATCCACCTTCAATCCTCAAGAGGTTTGGAAAATGAATAAATGAACAAACTAAAAGGCCATGACCATCTCAGCCATTGGACTCTTCCTTTTGTAAGTGTATAAAATGTAACTTTTTACAAAGACTGTACAAAACTTGATATGGTTAATTTTTACTAGTGGTAGATTTCCTTAAGTTGGACTTCAAACCTTGTTATATACTGCCTTGTTAACAGTAGTGCATTACATTTCTATCAGCTAAAATTTGCTTAGAGGTCTTATTTCTGTCTTTGTGCATAAGAAATCAATATAAGTGAATCACCAAAGGAACTTTGTGTTGGTAAATGCAAGTTATGCAAATGTACAGGATTTCAGTTCTGTTGCAACATGTTGATGGTCGTATGAACTATGTTTTCAGGTCAAAAATGTCCAATTTCATGACAATTAATGCTATATTTTCATGTCACAAATGGCCGAGTTATATTTTAACTGAATTTACCTGAAAAACAAATATTCTATTCTTTTAGATTCCCCAATTTTTCTTACAAGATTATATACCACAGATCACGTTTTATTTTTACAGGTTGCAATATGGAGTATGGTGCTGATCCATCCTGCTTATGTTACACCAATACATACATTAAGAATGTTACATGTCACTTTTTAAATCAACAGTTTTCTAATAATAAGCATTTTTCTAAAGAAATAACAATTCTATATTGTTATTTACTCTTTAGTATGATGATAAACTATACAATAAATAATTATGATACTAGTTTTTGCACAGGGATCATTTGTGGAAACGGTGACATGGCTGCCGAGCATCAGTATGATGGGATCCGTAACAACCATGTCACATCCGTCCACTGCCACATTTTGTGTTTTTGTGTCAGCTGTTATTGTTTTAGATCCTCAATACTAACATTTATGAATAAGAGGAGAATTAGCAATAGTAAGTATATAAGTTTATTCCTAATAAAGTACTGGTACTGACCAGAGCATCATGGGTAATATCACGTCCGTCCACCAGCAAAAGTTTTCACATACACGTGCTATTCCAAATTCAATATTTCTGAAAATATAGCTTCCACTGTCAAATAATATCAGTAGTCTGTGCACAAATGTATTAGCATTATTTCAACACAGTTCTTTGCATGTCTTACAACTTTTTTTATTTTTTTGACAAAAATGGCCACTCATTTGACCCCCTAAGTAAATTTTAGTCGCTATATACTGAATTGTAACCCTGCTATCATAATAAGTATTGAATGATTCTTGTCAACACACAGTGCTTTTGCGAAGTACTATTATGTTCAGTATAGCACGACCGAGCATGACAGGAGGTACAGGATAAACAAGCCTCTGTGACATCATAGAAGCAACAGCGTGACCTCGATGGGGAGGCAGAGCATCAGCCAATGGGACGAAACCCATTTGGCCACCATGCTGTTTCCACACCAAGGTGACGAAGCGGAGGTAACAGACCTTGGAGCGCTCTACCGCTATCTGGAGATGAGTGATGCTGCTGTCGGTGACACTGGAGACGTTGGATGGATGGCGTGTTGCACGTGGGGATGGGGCTCCGTTAAGTTGAGGAGGTGGTCACGTAATGGCCGGGTTCAGGCAGAGTTGAAGCCACTTGCTCAGCGCTGCAGCTGGTAACATTTACCTCAACTCCAACCCCATAAATGTTTGCGTGAGTGTGAGTGTGTGCATGTGCAAAGGAGCTCTAAAACACATAAACTAAGCCTGGATTTTTACAATGGAAAATAAGTAAAAAAACAGAACTCCCCTTCTAACACACACACCCCTTTCTGGGACCCCTTTAACAAGCAACTATTACCTTTCAGCAAGGGGAAACGTGAAACTACCTCCTTCCTCTACCCCAAACCCAACCCTCATCTGCTCAGCACTCACAAATAAGGTGACGGCCTGTGTTTTTCTAATTCTCCATTACTTTTAAAACATCCTACGGACACGCACTTAAACTTATTCTACTACGCCATCACGTCACCGACCACAAATGGCAACGCTCCTCGCAGAGCCCCCGAAAAATATTGCGACTGTGTGTGATGTTTTGTGAGGAGTTTGCTGAACTTTGTGTGCACCCTGTGGAGAGCAAAAACAGAAAAACAGAAACAGAACAAAAATGTCCTCCGTATTAGCCCTCAGAATACTGTCTTTATTTTCTGTTTGCAGCGCATTCGACAACTTCTAACCAAGCGCTTAACCGTACCCTTTAGCTTCCAGAAGCGACAAAACAAACACGTCTAAGTAAGGCTTGCATCTCAGGCAAGAAATATGATTTGTCTAACCAAAATAATGTATGTGCCAATTTTTTTACTTCATTTTGGCACTTGAATGAAGAGGCAGACAGGGAGTTGTGTTTGTGTGGCATCTGCTGAAAACATTTGCTCCAAGTTTCTGAAAACTCATGGCATGGAAACAAGGTGATGCCATGAGGATTTGCCTTTTTCTGGTCATTTTATTTCATTATTTTAAGCCTAAACAGAAGGCCAGTCACAAATTGCCCACTCTTCCTCTTGTTCATGCCACTCATCTACAAGAAAAATGCTCCTGGAGTAAAAGTAGTGAAACTTACCAAATTTGGGTCACCAATGAACAAAGGGTATTACTACAGTTCTACATCTAAAGACTGCCTGCACATTAGAATACATTCAATCCTAGTGTAACATACAAACCTACTAAAAACCAACAGAGTTAAAAGAACTTGTGCAAAACAAACAAAAAAAAAAAAAACCCCAAAAAAAAACGTAAATGTTCACAAAGTACGTAGCAAAACAACAGATGGAAACAAGCCAGTAGTCCTTTTCAACAGGGACACTATCAAAAACATATTTCAACTATAGTCTTCGTCTATTCTGTCGATTATCTATAAAATATCTTGTATAAATGTACATAAACATATGCTTTATCATATAAATTGAAAACATTAGCCAGCTATGACTTCTATGAGTTGTTTTCTAATTCATCCAATCAAAGTATGTTGATTTGAAACGCATTTTATCGATGAAGTTGGTGCTTTTCAAAAAGTTGTAGACCAGTCTTATTAAACTACTACCCACACTTTGAATGTTTTTCCATTCCATTGTCCATCTACCTAATCCTGAACATGTGGATTTTACTGTTTTGTTGTACATTTACTTTGCTTTTTTTTTTTTTTTTTTTTTTTTTTTTTTTTGCATGTTGCTGGGGGAGACTGTGATGTTATTGTGATATGTTCCTGCAAACCGCAATGAAAATGGAATGTCCTTATAGGATGCATAGTATACAGGGTGGGGAAGCAAAATTTACAATGAACATTTAGTTGTTTTTTCTCAGCAGGCACTACGTCAGTTGTTTTGAAACCAAACATATACTGATGTCATAATCATACCTAACACTATTATCCATACCTTTTCAGAAACTTTTGCCCATATGAGTAATCAGGAAAGCAAACGTCAAAGAGTGTGTGATTTGCTGAATGCACTCGTCACACCAAAGGAGATTTCAAAAATAGTTGGAGTGTCCATAAAGACTGTTTATAATGGAAAGAAGAGAATGACTATGAGCAAAACTATTACGAGAAAGTCTGGAAGATACTATTAAAGAAGAATGGGAGAAGTTGTCACCCGAATATTTGAGGAACACTTGCGCAAGTTTCAGGAAGCGTGTGAAGGCAGTTATTGAGAAAGAAGGAGGACACATAGAATGAAAACATTTTCTATTATGTCAATTTTCTTGTGGCAAATAAATTCACATGACTTTCAATAAACTAATTGGTCATACACTGTCTTTCAATCCCTGCCTCAAAATATTGTAAATTTTGCTTCCCCACCCTGTACATAGTGTAAATTTATAATTATTTATATTGTATTTATTTATTTCTTTAACAGGGTCAGTACTTATTGATCAATAGAAACAAGAAACTGTAAATGAGCCAGAGTTAGCCAACAGGATAGTGTCACCTGTTGTCCTTGACTCTATATTAAACAATATAGAAAAGACAGAAAAAGTCACAAATGTACCTACATTCTCAATAAACATATCAAACCACAAATGATGAAATGTTATCCTTTTTATCGGTGCAACATCGTTTAAACTGACTGTTACAGTGGTAACAAAGGTATTTTGGTGCTTTTTTTGGTCCAAAATGTAAGGAATGTAAGGTACGTCCTTGTTATGAAAACCAGTGCACCAGTTTTTGAGCAATTATTCTGACTAACTGATCAAATATCCTCTTTGACAGAGATACTACTAGTTTAAGGCCATTCATTGAACCACATGGGAACATATGAATAAAGACATTTTGTTTGCCTTTTTGGCCTTGAGAAGAAGAACTGCAAAAAAGATATGGCATAAATAACTTAAATATGGAAAGGCAGGGCTCCGGGTGCCACACAAAGCTTGTTACTGAAATGTACAAATTATTGATCGTGACAGATACCAATACAGCAGAGGTTCTCAATTTTTGTCTGTCGGGGCCTGCTTTTGGAAGATGAAAAATCTCTAGGCCCCCTTCAACCTCAACATTGTAACAGTGGTGTAATTATAACTTTTAAAGAAAGAAACATCAATATCACAACAATACCTTGAATAATTTGTTGTTCAAATTTAAAATAACTTAGATTTTTGTTTGAACAATACAAATAAACTCAACATGACTGCTCCCTGAGACAATATTTCTCCAAATTAAAATAAGAAATATGCATTATCTTACAACTATGACAATTAAGTTACTTTTTTTTAGAACAAACAAATTTTGGTAACAAAGATGAACATTTTAACAATATCAGTGACTTCAGTGAGCCTGTTTACATTGCACACCTAAGAACATTAAACTGCAAACTGTACAAAATGTGCAAAAACAGAAACATTGCACATTTTTCTTTCCCAGTAAAATTCTCGTCCATTCTCCAAACCTAAACTCTTTAGTCTAGTGAGAGATCCTCATTGAAGTAGATTTTGTTGTGCGTCCCTAAAATGAGTCCAGGATGCTCCAACACTAAAACATTAGTTCCACCTGCTACATGTTCTAACCTGAAGAATGATCCCATGCCCCCCCCGGCAAGCCTTCACAACCCCCCTAGAAACACTGAACTAGAGATGAAGGCCGCTCTGACTGTCAATCAAACTGTTCATACTAGAAACATACATGGAAATTGTGATGGAAATATGACATTTCTGTAAGGTTTGCCCAGCTGTTTTATACAGGTGAACAGAAGCAACTAGGCCACGTGATCATGACTCAAATACAACCAACAGTCAGATTTGGCGCCAACTCCAGCTTTCAACAAAATGGATGGTTGTCGTTGCAGCGAGAGCTATTTTCTAAAAAGCATAGCACTCTGCATTTGTAAGTGCAATTGCAGCATTTTACCAGTGTGGACTTCTTTCTCTTTTTTTTTTTCTTTTTTACCAAATTGAAATATTGCTTTACAGGTGTTGAAAAGAAGCTCTTAAACTTTTTTGTAAGGTGTCAAAGGGTTTACCACAGTGATTCCTTTTGGCTAAAGATACTAATTATGTCTAGAAATAAGAAGATAATCAGTAAATCCACAACCACAGTATCTTCACATATTATATTTGCTGTTTTGCATAGTTCAGGGTTCCTATAAGATTCTACGAGGTAAATTTAAGACTTTTTAAGACTACTTGGAACAGAATTTAATGCCAGTTTCATAGTCATACTTGCAAAATGTCTAGATTCCTAGAATATAAGAAAATGTATTTATTTATGCCAATACCTTGATTCCCAATGTTTCAGGTCAATTTTCACTGGGGACAAAGTTAGCAATAATTGGTTTCTAATTTTTAATTTTCAGGTTTGAACGGCTGAAACTGAGTAGACTAACGTAACTTTCTTTGCAGCTTGGACAAATTTAAACACAACACAGTAAACGAGAGTATGGCAACATAACTTAAGGCATACCATATCAAATTTAATACATTTTACAGACTTTTTTAAATGCAGATTTGTAAATTCAAGACTTTTAAGACTTTTTCAGACTCCACAGGAACCCTGGTAGTTAAAAAAGTCTTTGTTACAACCTGTTACCAATGGTTTCAAGATGATGAATGTGAGTCTTGTCAATCATATAATTATAGAATTTTTCTCTTAAAATAGATTAAAACAGATGAAAGCACAGCGAACACGATCAGAACGGTGCCACATTCTCTTCTTTTTGAGCCAGACGTGATGAGGCGATTATGTAATAACCGAATAACTGAGACGGACAGTGTTTTTTGACAGTATACATTATAGCACCGGAGACTCATGGGCATCCATCACACAACATGAAGCTGTACCGTTCAGTCTGATACGGACAGCGCAGGATAATTTAAATTAAGTCTTGGTGATGGAGTGACATAGAGGAAACCTGTTATCACACAATGTAGTGGTGGATGACAGATGCTGTATGGAGTCCAGTCACAGCTGGAGAACACGCAGCAGAATCCTAAAGGGCTGCTGCAGTCCTCTGTAGAGACGAGAGGAAAGGAGGTGGAGGTGGAGGAAGCCCCAGGTATCCTCACAGCAATGCACCAGGACAGAAAGGAAAACAGAACCCATCTCTGCTGCTCGTCTCTTCTCCAGCCACCGTATCCCTCTCTATCCAACTGACCAGCTAAATATTTTATCAGCTGGCAAAAGAGCCTACGAGCCCCAAGGCCAGGGGTTCTTTTTTTTTGTTTGTTTGTTTCTTTATTGAAGAAAGAGTGTGTCTTAGTGTGTGTATCAGACAGAGGAGGGGTCGGAGGAAAGGCTGAGTTTGTTCACCGACCACAACGTCACTGAAGTGCTTTTGATTGGTCACTTTGAAGTAGTTCTTGTCTTTCTCTCCCTTTCACTCTCTCTCTCTCTCTCCGTGTGCATCCTATGTGCAGCACGCTGCTCAGTTCAGAACTGGATGAACGACCTTGAGCAGGCGCGCAGGGCTGTGTTGCCATGGCAACGAAGCCTCGCGCAACCAGTAACAGCTGGATGCAACAGCACTCCCTGAATTTTAGCGGGAGTCGCCACGTTAATAAAACGACTCTCCATGCCCCCCACCCCACCCCCTTCCTCCTCCTCCTCCTCTCCTTCTCACTCCGTGCCCCCCACTCGTTCATCTCTCTAACACACACAGATCTGCACTGACACAAAAGAAAACCCGGTAACACAAAGGCGGTGTGTTAGATTTTAACTCCTTAACTTGTTTCACTCAAGTAATTCGGAGCGATACAGTCGTTGGCATCAGTTAATCGCTTCCAGTTAGAAACAGAGACCAGTGAGAAGACAAAGGCTGGGATGAACAACACCAGAAGAGAAGAAGACGGAAATCAAAAGTGAACTGCAACCAAACAAAACACAGAACAGGGAGGGGAAAGAAAAAAAAAAAAAAAAAAAACACTGAGATGGGCACTTGACATTCCTCTCACAGAAGAAATCGCTCTCAGAAAATAAAGCAGCAGAGGACATGAGCTGTACCGGGGCATTTTAAAGGAAGGAAGCACTGATCCACAGGCAAAGGTGTATCAACTCATCCCGCTCTCTATGCCGTTTCTCATCAGTTCATCCTTCAAACTCTCTTCGATTTTTAGTTATTTCATGAACACAGATGATTGTAAGTGGAAAACTACTTTTCTGTAGAAAAACAAACTTCACTTCAGATCAAAATAAATTTCTCTAGCGCAATGACAAAACAAGTTGGATTCTCATCATGTCATGCCTTTTCATCAATGATGAATGAAACATAACTTTTTGTGGGGTTATTTTGTATTTGATTAATGACCTGATGAGTGACACAGACAAAATATAAGGAAAGAACTAACATTCAGAACTGATGTTATATTGTAGTAAAAGAACCCTGAGGACAATCATCAGAAACATCTATTTCTGATCAATGGAAATCCCAACAATCAACTGAATAACAGTGAAAATGATCTCATGATGATACTGATTTGATTTCATGTAGCCTCACTTAATTCATTTCTGAAATGTTCTTTATATTGCATTCCTGTCTGCTAAAGAGTTAAGCAATGGTGGATTGTTTTAACTATTAACAATTATTAACAATTTATAAACTATTGAAATTTAAGTTGTATGAATACCACCAGTCATTACATTTGTTTTATCGATGCCAGTATTGTTGGATTATCTACTAAATGTAAAAAACATGTTTCTCATACACTGTCCCTCATGTTGAATATTAAATGTAAACAGGAGACGTGTATTTGTAGACTGAAATATGAGGTTTAAAAAGGCTCTGTTGAGAATCCATGGGAAAGAGATATTTATGCCACAACACATGGGAATAAACAGTGACAACCTGGACCATCAGCTTTGTATAAAATGGTAAAAGTAAGATTTTAGTTGTATTTTAGTGGTCGACGGATGAGTTTTTCAATACCTACCACCAAAAGGAAAGTGAGCCGCTCGTGTTTTCACAGACGTCTGTTTGTTTAGAGAGCAGGGCTGCCAATATCATCTTGACTTTATCAGACGCATAAAAAAACGTGATAATTCTAACAGTTATCCAAGTTCAGAAAAATTGATAAACTTCAATGTACATGTATTTACCACCATTACTGTCAGTTTTTGCTCAAGCAAGTCTACGCTAGAGGCAGTACACTTCATTAAATAAAGTTGAAAATGTATTAAAACAAAAAAATACAAACAAAAAATAAAGTTAGGAATTAATATTAAAACTTTTCATGAATTTAACAGAGGATTTTTCCAGCAGAAGCAGAAGAAAAACTTACAGATCCAGGGCTCGTGACTGCGACTGAATTATGGTCGCATGCGCCTGAGAATTTCGGTAGTGCGACTGTTTTTGAGATTACGATCGCACGGTGCGCCAATAAAAAAATGAGCGAAAATTAATACGTGCGCCTAGAATAATGGCTGCAGAAGTAACTCGTCAGCTGAAAATAAACAAGCTCCACGCCCCGCTGACTGAAGCGGAAAATCTAGTCCCTGCCCCCTCGCGTGCGCAGGCGGAATAAACAAAGGGATCAAATAACTCCACCGACGTTTGAAACAATCTCCTGTCTTCAGGCGTGGTGTAGACCACAGTGACTAGGGTACGTTTACACGGCAACACTCCGCAAAGATTTCTCCTTTGCGTTATAAAATCATTCCGCGTTAAGACGCCGCCGCTATGATAACGATCTGCGTTAACATGAGTCCGCGAGGACGGCTGAATACGCTGTAGTGGCCATGCCAGACCAGTGGCTGGCGATGTAGAGCTGTAGTGAAACAGTGGTGGTAAAACAGGCGCCTGCGCACAAACAATTTCCGGTTTAGACAGCCTTTAAATGAGGAGAAGAAGAAGAAGAGGAGGAGGCGGACAACACTATTTACAAACAACAATGGCGAGTGGTCGTACAAAGACGCAGGACTTCTTTGTCTGGACAGACGAGCTGAGCACAGTTAGCAGCACGTATGTTGTTCTGAAACCGGCCATTGTTGTTGTGGTTGTTCCTTCTTTTTCTGCAGCTTTATTGGGTCATAGAGGCTGGCAAACCAGCTTGGAGGCGCATTACCGCCACCAACTGGCCTGGAGTGGGTTAACTGGCGGTTCTTGGCTGCGCGCGCATGCGGTGACGTCATATTTTACCCCGGAACGCTCCGACTCGCGTTAACACGGAGCTGGAATGCGGAGCATATCGATAACGTTCCACCCTGGACCCTGGTATCAAAAGTTTCCGGATTCAGGCACTCTAGGCACCGTTTCCATGTTAACAGAAGGCTAATCCGCGATGAAATCTTCCCGGAGTCGACAGAAGCCGACGCCGTGTAAACGGCCCCTAAGGGCCTTTAGGCCATGAAATAAAAAAAGTTGGTTGTTGCAAATAATGGTGTGATTCGTCTTTCTTCTCCAAGAACCAACTAAAGTATATACCACACATTGACAATTGTTTTGCACCTGTGTCAATGTAAGCTTTTTCTTTCATACTCTATTCAAATACTTTATTCTAGGTTGTTAACATTGCTTAAATACATACAGGAATATTACTTGGTATGGCCAAGAGTTTTGCTTGTTCTCCAAATTTTTTATATAATAGTGGTGCGCCTAGATTTTAGCCTGTGCTCCTAACTTTTTAGGGTTAGGAGCACAGTGCTCCTAGGTCAAAAAGTTAATTTTGAGCCCTGAGATCTAAGCTATACTCATTTTTGTTTGTTTGTTTGTTTACCGCCCACATGAAATACTCCATTTAATCAGTCTACCACCATGTTTATTCTCCTGTGTCATACACAGATCACAGAACAACACACATCAAACTACATTCTCACATGTTCTTGTTCTAAAATGTGGAACAATAATGTCATGATGCATTGAAGGTGACTCAGACTCTTGAATCCATTTTAAGAACGCCTCCCATAATTTAATTGTTGGGGGAAATTTCTGTCATGAAACATTTCATTTCATGCTTTTGCAGATTTCTTCAAATTGCGTGAACCAACAGATATGCAGCCGTGCAAAGACCACTTAACACTTTTTTTTTACCCTTAATAACTGTTAGCTTGCCACATAAGTGTTATTTTTGTTCTGCTGCATCAAGTCAATCCCCACAATATTGTTTTTAAATGTCACTTATTTTGTAATCATCCTCCAAAAATCAATTTTCCTTTCCGAAATAAGAAAAGACACAAATATTGTTTGGGCTCTCCCTCATTGTTGAGTTTGCTTTAACCCTGAAGGAAAAATGCATAACAAATACCCAGATACAAGCAAAAATGTTTCCGAGAGCCAAGAGTTGAACTAAATAACTTCAGAAACTAGGCTGGCAATAGTATAAAGAACTTTTTTCGACATACCCCATCCTAGCCACTTGTATTTAGAGATTAATACCAACAATAAGAAGCAAAACCACATCGAATCAGGCACGGGATAACCACCCTTGACTGGAGATGCTTGGGAAAAAAGACAGGAGGACAAAAATGATTGAGATAAAAGAGAACCCCTCCTCCACAGAGCTAAATCAATGAGAGCTGGTGAAGATTAATTCCTCTTTAACACATCCTGACACATGGACGAGGGGCCCCAACAACAACAGGACAACAGTTCAGCTCACGACACTGCAGCTGGGGGACAAGAGGGAGACATACCACAGGGAAAGAGGGAAAAAGAGAGAGAGCACAGCAAAGAATGTGGTCCGTTTGAGTCGGACAACTTCCTGAAATGCCAGAGCAGAGTCGATGAGGGGGAGAAACTAGATCAACAAAAGACCAGGAAGGACAAAAGGCAAAAATACCAGGTAGAATTCCAGCATGAAGCTCCACCTGAGCCCATCCCCTCGTGGTTTACTCTACTCCCCCTCCCCCCCCGTCCTCCTCCTCCCCCTCCTCCACCACCACCTCTGCACACACACACACACAGAGCTTCCCATGCTCCCAGGCTGGTGTGTGAGGTCCAGCCTCCCTCCCGCTCAGCCTCGTGAGCCCTGCCCCCAGTGCCTGACCCAGTCACCAGCATCCCCTGCTAACCTCTGTCCCCTTTTTCCATTCAGCAAACATCATGCATCACTGTCACCATCCTCCTCCTCATCCATGCATTCATCCTGCCATCCGCTTAGCGCAGACCCCTCATGGGTGCCTACACAGGCCTGAGTGGCCTGCCCACACCCTCCCCTCCCCTTTCACACACACATACATACACATCTACCCACAACCCCATAGTTCACTTCAATTCCTCAGTAAGCAGGTTGTAGGCGCGTGTTTGTCTGCACGTGTGCAAAGACTTAGGCCACAGAGTTGACTGTAAATCTGTCAGAGGAGGAGAAGCGAGCTGTGGAAGGAGACATGGGCTTCCCAACGTGCCACACCCCTCCACATGGGCGTCAGACAGCAAGATACAAAGCTACAACCAGATCTAAAATTAAAACATGATCTCAAAATAAGGAACCATATATGAATCTTCACCTGTCTGCAGCGGAGATGAAACCGCAAATGGATTATAACAGAAAATGAACCTGCAGCTATTTTCATGATCATTTTTTATAGTTTCAAGATAATAACATGTTCATAAACAATCCTCAAACAGCTGTCTGCACCACTTGCACTCAACTTCTGTTTACACACACTAAGACAAGGAGAGGGCTGCTGTTCTCCATGCGCAGGCAGGTACTCTAGTAGGGCTTTGGTGTCACGCTCAAGGACACACGGAGCTTCATGCACAAACAGGCAACACTGGCTGTCACAGAGATCCAACCAGTAGACCTTCAGGGTTACAGGACAGTGTACAGACACAGGGCCACGTTGCTGCCCCCTGCAGATATACAGCGAGACACATTATTGGAGACGAAGCAGATGGCAGTGAGGGTTATGAAGGAGGAAAAGCGCAACACAGCGACCGTGCACCTTTTTTTTTTTTATATGTGCAGCCCAATGCATGTTCAATTCAATGCACATGTCAGACAGCCTTTAGTGGAGTGGGTGCACTTTTATCGCTCTGCACTCGGGACCCCAGTTGGTTGGATCACTGACTGACTGGATGGTTCTTTGACTGACAGATCTGTCTTTTTCCGCATCGCATGTTTGTTGCAAGGAAACCAGTAAAACAACATCAACAAGCCCTGATTCAAATACACGCCAACTGCATGTGATTCAGATCATAACATACTGTATGTTTTCTAATAAACGATTCCCTTTTGCGTTGCGACATCGATAGGCTCAGCTGTCGCACAGTTTCCAGCAGACTTTCACGGACGATCAGCGGTAAATGTGTTAACTGTTGTCATATTTGTCTGTGTTTAAGATTAGATTTGCAAGGTGGAAAAAAAGTGCATGAGTGTGTGTGCTTTCGAAAAACTTCCAGATATGTATACTGGAGATACTTCTGTGATCCAAGAGGCTGTGCGTAAACTATCCAAACCTGCGTGATCGCCAAGTAAGTTTATTAAATCAGACAAACAGTGGATTCTTTTACAACGCATGCAAACAAAAAGAAAGGAAATCGAACGTGCATTTAATTGTGAATTGTGAATGGGACAGTAAATCTTTGCTGTCAGTGTAAATGACCATGCACTATGCCCTCCGTGCCGATGCCAATATTGTGTGTGTGTGTGTGTGTGTGTGTGTGTGTGCATTGGCGCTGGAAACCCAAGTCAGTAGCAACATTTCCGTCCTCTGTCGAAAAGCAAAGACAAATGCAAAGTCCGCCTAATTTAAATCAAAAATGTTACCACACACGCTGCATTTGCTTACCTTGCGGACGTATCCCTGTACCGGGTCGATAATTTCTTCTTTAAACCATTAACTCTCCGCCATCTTCAGCACTGTTTGTTTAAATGGGAAACACTCCCGAAGCCCAAGAAGCCAGTTCTGTAAGTTGAGGCGTCGCGCGGGCTTCTGGGTAAGTGAGTTTTTTCCAGTCAAGAGCCGTACTTCCGGCTGCGTAGTTCAACCCGGAAATGGACTACAGTTAGACTCCACCACCGCACAGAGGGGGGAGGAGGAGGAGGTGGAGTAGGAGAAGGAGGCGGGGGAGCAGGCAGTGTCTGTCTAGCAGCCTACAGACGGATGTGAGCGACGGTATTACAGTAGAGAGATGCCACGGTGTGTATTTACAGTTAACCTCAGGACGCCACGCAAGGCAAACACTGAGTTGTTGTTTTTTTTAAAGGAGCCCCCCCCCCCCCCCCGGCGAAGATGTGGGGTTCGACACTTTTTTTTTTACGAAACACGGTATTTGGCTGGAGGGGAGACGGAAAAGTAGACAGCCTTAAGTTGGGAGCAAATTAGGTCGCGAAGGTCTTATCCTTGTCTGAAAAGCATGAGGGGGATGGATGTTCATTTCTACCACGATTCTGTTGTTTATTATTTAAAATACGGTTTTATTCACCACATATTATTTAGTTCAGACAACTTTATCAATCCGAAACCGACAATTCATTCACATCTTTCGCACATATTAGTAAAGGTAAGATTAAGACACACATGGGCCCATAAAATCATCAAAAAATAAAATTAATTAAATCCTCTAAAATAGTCAGTTTCATGTAAAATGTGTGGGGTCTGTGTTTAATAGTTTAATATCAGAAGCAGAGTTTTAATACAATGCATCCAATTTTTTTATTTTTATTTTTTTTTAATAATATGACTTCCTTCAGGTTTAGTATCATCTTTAGATAGATAGATAGATAGATAGATAGATAGATAGATAGATAGATAGATAGATAGATAGATAGATAGATACTTTATTCATCCCCGAGGGGAAATTCAAGATTTAAGATTTAACACAACCCCACTAAAAGGATCACAGTCTTTTACAGAAGCCATTGTCATTCCAGCAAACCACCCAAATCTTATATAATTAACCTTTTCATGCATGAGAACCTTAGTCAATATTTTTTTTCTTGAGTGATTGGCATGAAAAAAAACGATGCAATTGAAATTTTTTATGAACCTATTTTTCATGGAGTTACAAAAAAGTCCATTTAGCCGGACACCATGCGTTCAATTTTTGAAGCAAAGTAATATGTTTGAAACACAATAACAAAGTGATATACTGTGTGAAAACTATGAAATTAAAACATTTTTAATGCAGCTAAGCTGATGTTTTCTCACATTTTAACATACTCTAATTTTAGTTATTACTAACTTTGTGGAGATAATATGCAACAAAAAAAAAATTGCTTCAAGAAAACTGTTAATTACAGCTTAATAACAACTAGTAATTGATTTGCTCTCAAACATGTTACTGCAGATCAGGTTTATCAAGAACAGCAAAGTTACAGTAATGGTATGAATTGCAGTGTTTGAGATGATGCATAAGTGTCAATGTGTTGGCTGATACGGAACTAAAACAACAAAACCCATGAATGTACAAGAGAACAGCTGTAGAGTAACTGTCCACTGTAGTGACCAGTATGCATGAAAGGGTTAAAATACAGTTTTATCCACCACATATTGTTTAGTTCAGACAACTTTATCAATCCAAAACCGACAATTCATTCATATTTTTCGCACGTATTAGTAAAGGTAATATTAAGACACACATGGGCTCATAAAATCATCAAAAAATAAAATGAATTAAATCCTCTAAAATAGTCAGTTTTATGTAAAATGTGTGGGGTCTGTGTTTAACATTTTAATATCAGAAGCAGAGTTTTTAATGGAATGCATCTAATTTTTTTTTTTTTTTTTTAATAATAATAATATGACTTTCTTCAGGTTTAGTATCATCTTTAGATAGATAGATAGATAGATAGATAGATAGATAGATAGATAGATAGATAGATAGATAGATAGATAGATAGATAGATAGATAGATAGATAGATAGATAGATAGATAGATAGATAGATACTTTATTCATCCCTGGGGGAAATTCAAGATTTAAGATTTAAGACAACCCCACTAAAAGGATCACAGTCTTTTACAGAAGCCATTGTCATTCAAGCAAACCTCCCAAATCTTATATAATTAACCTTTTCATGCATGAGAACCTTAGTCAATATTTTTTTTCTTGAGTGATTTTATTCCTCTTTAGACATGAAAAAAAAAAACAATGCAATTGAAATTTTTTATGAACCTATTTTTGATGGAGTTACAAAAAAGTCCACTTAGCTGGACACCATGCATTCAGTTTTTGAAGCAAAGAAATATGTGTTTAAAACACAATAACAGAAAGTGATATACTGTGTGAAAACTATGAAATTAAAACATTTTTAATGCAGCTAAGCTGATGTTTTCTCACATTTTAACATACTCTAATTTTAGTTATTACTAACTTCATGGAGATAATATACAAAAAATAAATAAAATTTGGTCTAAGAAAACTGTTAATTACAGCTTAATAACAACTAGTAATTGATTTGCACTCAAACATGTTACTGCAGATCAGGTTTATCAAGAACAGCAAAGTTACAGTAATGGTATGAATTGCAGTGAATGAGATGATGCATAAGTGTCCACTGCTTTGGCTGATATGGAACTAAAACAACAAAACCCATGAATATACAAGAGAACAGCTGTAGAGTAACTGTCCACTGTAGTGACCAGTATCCATGAAAGGGTTAAAAAACGGTTTTATCCACCACATATTGTTTAGTTCAGACAACTTTATCAATCCGAAATCGACAATTCATTCATATGTTTCACACATATTAGTAAAGGTAAGATTAAGACACACATGGGCCCATAAAATCAGCAATAAATAAAATTAATTAAATCCTCTAAAATAGTCAGTTTCATGTAAAATGTGTGGGGTCTGTGTTTAACATTTTAATAGCAGAAGCAGAGTTTTTAATCTAATGCATCCTAATTTTTTTTATAATAATATGACTTCTTTCAGGTTTAGTATCGTGTTTAACACAACCCCACTAAAAGGATCACAGTCTTTTACAGAAGCCATTCTCATTCAAGCAAACCTCCCAAATCTTATATAATTAACCTTTTCATGCATGAGAACCTTAGTCAATATTTTTTTTCTTGAGTGATTTTATTCCTCTTTAGGCATGAAAAAAACAATGCAACTGAAATTTTTTATGAACCTATTTTTCATGGAGTTACAAAAAAAGTCCACTTAGCTGGACACCATGTGTTCAGTTTTTGAAGCAAAGTAATATGTGTTTAAAATGCAATAACAGAAAGTGATATACTGTGTGAAAACTATGAAATTAAAACATTTTTAATGCAGCTAAGCTGATGTTTTCTCACATTTTAACATACTCTAATTTTAGTTATTACTAACTTCGTGGAGATAATATGCAAAAAAAAAAAAAAAAAAAAAAAAAAAACGGTTTAAGAAAACTGTTAATTAGAGCTTAATAACAACTAGCAATTGATTTGCACTCAGACATGTTAATGCAGATCAGGTTTATCAAGAACAGCAAAGTTACAGTAATGGTATGAATTGCAGTGTATGAGATGATGCATAAGTGTCCACTGTGTTATATGAAACTGCTGATATGGAACTAAAACAACAAAACCCATGAATATACAAGAGAACAGCTGTAGAATAGCTGTCCTCTGTAGTGGCCTCTATGCATGAAAGGGTTAAAAGACCCCAAAACTGGCTCTGACTGTCTTCTTTCCTCTGTTCTTTTTATTTATTTATTAATTTTACAAACATAAATGGAGGACATTTTACCAGAAAGCATATTGTTATGACTTCAATGATAGGGCATTTAACAAAAAAAAGAAAGAAAGAAAAAAAAAAAAGAATGTTGATTTTCATTATCACAAAACAATCTGTCCCCTGCAGTGGCATTAACCCTTAGCGTGTTATTACAGGACATAACAAGACTTTATTACTTTTGTGAAAATTTTCAATATTTTTCTATTGACATGTAGAAACTCAAGGTCAGTGAAGTTACCATATTTGGTTCCTCACCATTAAGTGGCAAAAAAAAAGAACAAGAAATATGAAAAATACAGGAAAAACACAGGTAATGTGAAGGGAACATGTATTTTAGAACATCAGAGCATCACTTTTAGAACATTACAACAACATAAGTGCTGATCCAGACACCTGTCCACATCCACATTATCCCTTTAAACACGGGTCAGCAACCCTGGTCCTAGAGAGCCACTAACCTGCATGTTTTAGATGTATCCCTCTTCCAACACACCTGACGGTCGTTATCAGGCTTCTGCAGCTCTTGATGACTGGCTGATCATTTGAATCAGGTGTGTTGGAAGAGGGATACATCTAAAACATGCAGGATAGTGGCTCTCTAGGACCTATGTTGCTGACCCCTGCCTGTGAACATCATTCCTTACGTTAGTACCATTACTTCATGGTACCTAATAAAGCAGGTACACTCACTGTTCATGCAGAGGTGGACTTTGCAGACCCTGTAGACCACATTGGACCTGAGATAATCAAAATATTTCAAAATATGGAATAATCTGCCAACTCTTCTTACAGAGCTTTCTCAAATTCAGTTTTAAAAAAGCTGTGAAAACTCTGCGCCTGAGTGATTGTAATTTTCCACATGGGATACATTTCTAAGCTTGGTATATCGTGGAATTTTATTTGTAGAAAATGTACTTTTGTGCAGCTTGCAAATATTTTTTATAATAATATGACTTCCTTCAGTTTTAGTATCAGCTTTAAACAAACCCACTAAAAGGATCACAGTCTTTTACAAAAGGCATTGTCATTCAAGCAAACTTCCCAAATCCTATATAATTAAAAGACCCCAAAACTGGCTCTGACTATCTTCTTTCCTCTGTTCTTTTTATTTATCTATTAATTTACAAACATAAATGGAGGATATTTTAGCAGAAAGCATCTTATGTCTTCAATGATAGGGCATTTAACAAAAAAAAAAAAAAAAAAACGTTGATTTTCATTATCACAAAACAAAGTCTGTCCTCTGCAGTGGCATTAACCCATAGTGTGTTATTACAGGACATAACAAGACTTTATTATTTTGGGAAAATTTTCTTTTTTTTTTTCTTTGTCATGTAGAAAATCACAGTCAGTGAAGTTATCATATTTGGTTCTTCGCCTATAAGTGGCAAAAAAATACAAGAAATATGAAAAATACAAGAAAAACACATGTAAGGTTAAAAGAACATGTATTTTAGAACATTAGAGCATCACTTTTAGAACATTACAACAACATAAGTGCTGATCCAGACACCTGTTAACATCCACATTATCCCTTTGAACATCATTCCTTACATTAGTACCATTACTTCATTGTACCTAACAAAGAAGGTACACTCACTGTTCATGCAGAGGTGGACCTTAACAGACCCTGAAGACCACATTGGACCTTGGATTGTCAAAATATATCAAAATATGGAAGAATCTGCCAACAACTTACAGAGCTTCAGTTTAAAAAAGCTGTGAAAACTCTGCTCCTGAGTGATTGTAATTTTCCACATGAGATACATTTCTAAGCTTAGTATATCGTGGAGTTTTATTTGTAGAAAATGTACTTTGTGCAGCTTGAAAATATTTTTCTATATTTTTAATCGCAGTTGTAAATAATCTTTGAAATCTGGAGGTTGCCACTTATTAAGCCCCTTGAGGGTTTTTGGTAACCATCCATCACAATTTTTAACCAACATGTATTTATGTGTATGTTTTTTACTATGTGAAAATTGAATTTAAGTCAATTTTTTTTAAATTGTTGACTCACTGTGTATACTGTAACTATTGCTGTCACTGTCTTGTAATGTATGTGGAAATTACCAAAAATAATCACTTGCCTGATAAAGGGTTAAACCTGTCAGTCTCTATACATGTTCATATTGTCTTTGAATGTATCTATGCACATGGGGATCTTTTTCTTTAATTTATGTATGAGAAACACTGCTGATCTCGTGATATACAATGTGTGACAATGTGTTTGACATAACACGTTGCAGTTAAAGTAATAGTTATGATTTTATATTCTTTTTTTGATTGAGTGAGACCTGGATTTTCATAGATCAAGAGGAAAATTTGTTTCTGTGAATTTAAATCCGATCCAGCCGGGTATGTGACAAATATCTTGTATGTACTGCAATGCTATTTTTTTGATATATTGAACTGTATAGTGTGTGTCTGTATCTGCCTCTCTTTACAGATAAGTTTGTCAGTGTAAAAGGCACAGTTTAAAGGTTTGCTCATCCTTTAAAAGTCTTGTTTTTCCTCATGACAAACACACAAACACTGAAATGTCACTTAACATCCTGCAGCCTTTTGCAGGAGCCAGCCTTCTGTGATCTGGGTTTGTTTGACTGGAGGGGCCGAGGCTCCTTCAGGGCGCTTATTTCTTATAGATGAGGCCCATATGCAGGCTCCATATGCGAGCTGGCAGGGTCAGTATACAGCAGTGACGTCTGAGCCGGGTGGCCTATGAACTAGGACACGTCGACACAGCGCCCCGACTGCTGCCAAGATATACAAGGCAGGGACAGATAGATAGCACCAAATCCGTCACCATGGTGATACCAGGCAGACAAGAGCGCAGATAGATGGATAGATACACATACAAAATACACACAGACACACAGAGCGAGAGAGGATCCTGTTGTGTCAATGACAGTAGGAATGAAAGAAGATGAGAAGGGGAAGGTGAGAGAGAAGTGAGACGAGAGGATGAGCCAGTGAAGTTTAGTTTAAGGCAGTTTAGGAAGACAAAGAGACAAGATCACAGATAATGATAAATGTCGCCTATTGCCTGAAGTGAGGGGAAGCTGAGAAAACCTATAGGTGTTAAAGAAACACAAAGTACAAAAAGGATGAGAATGAGAGAGTGTGGAGCTGTCAGTGTGACAGGGAGGGAGATGAAGTGTTGTAGCTCGAAGTAACACAGAAAGTGAAAATAAGGTAGAACTACACCAGAGTGACTCTGAAAGTGGAAGGGTGAACAAGAGGGAGAAGAGCATAACAGTCTGTACGGAGAGAGAGAAAGAAAACACCGAAATAAGGTTGAGGAAAAGGCTTGAAGTAATTAGCCTTGTGGGTCAGGTATAATTCATCAAGCAAAACAAAAGAACCACGGAGGAGGGAAAATGTGATTAGAACATAATTCAACGAGAGATTAAAAAATGAACGTTGTTGGAAAGACAAAATTAAAGTAGAACGATCCTAGAAACTTCATTAAACGCTATTCCTGAAAAAGGAAGAACCTGACTGAACACATTCATACAAGTCTGATCCATTTGTATTGTGGATTTCATACTCAAAGTAAACTCACCACATAAAAACAACAGTTTAAACAAATGCATGTGTCACGTCCCTGCAGAACACACACATGGGGATAAGTTGTAGCTAAAGGATTTATAGACATTTTAATCCTCCTTTAAAATAAATTAGACTTGGACCACATTTAAGGTCCAAAGGCAGGTTGTAATGTGCCAGCAACTTAAAGCATGAAAGCTGAAAGGATAGTTTTACACATTTAACAACATATAAAAAGCCTTTGCACAATATTGTCTAAAGGCATACAGAGAGTACTTTCAGCTTGAAGTGCCTTTTAAAACTTAAATTTGAGCTTTTAATGGCAGTACTAGTGACTATGTGGCTGGTATAAAGGACAGAAAAAGTGTTATTGTAGTTTCTAAACCTAGAAATTTACCAATAAAGACACGAACATCCAACACCATCTGCTGATCTAAACTGTTTAATAACTGTTCATCCACTAATCCTATCAATATGTGTGAATAATTGGTGTAAAATTCAGTTTTTCATCTTTTCGTGGTCATCAGATATGACTCATTTGGACGTTCAGAGGCTCCGTAGTTACCGTGGAAACACCGTCATCTTCTACAACATTGATTCACCAGTAAAACCCATGGAGTTGGATCAATGACAGTGAATGGGGACACTGGGTTTATCTTCAGTTAATGATAGATTTTGCTGAAAAAGTCACTTTCTTCCGATTTCTCTGTTTTTTTATATGATAACCCTCAACTTAAATCTGAGCTTTTATGAACATCTACATTATCATTGAATTAAATATAGGAAAATACATGATTTACACTGAAAAAACACGAAATACATCGAATAATATAATAAATGGCAATAAATCACTTGAGAAAAGTGAAATATAGAGAAAAAAAAAACATTTTGGAAATGCCACAAAAATAGCACCGGGTCTTTATGGATTAATCTTGAGTATATGAACTCCATTTCCAGAAAAGTTGAAAAAAAAAAGCAAAACTTGAACCTTTTTTAAGTCACAAATGCACATAGAAAAGCTTTTCACTTTTGACCACCTTAATTGTGTTGTGTATATACACACACATTTTGAGTTTGATCCCTAAAATACACTCAACATAAGTTGTGACAGAGGCAAATTTACTACTGTGTTACATTGCTTTGGTTTTTTTCACTTGTTAATCATGCTGAAATGACTATAGGCTTCACGAGGACAGATACTGCCTTGAATGTAGCATATGTCTCCATAACATTCCAACATATGTGCTTGCATCGATAGTACCTTTACACATATACAGATCAGCCATCTGGGCACCAATGCACCCCCATACCATCACAGTTGTTTTTTTTTTTTTTTGTTTGTTTGGGTTTTTTTTTGCATCTTTTGCTGAACGTGGACTTGTCCGGCCACAGCACAAGTTTCCACTGTTTCTGAGTCAGCCTGAGATGAGCTTTGACTCAGACAACTTGACATCATTTCTGTATAGTATTGATATATGACTGATTATACTGATATGCATTTCTAGACATTTTTATTTTTATTTATTTATTGGTTTATTTAATAGGGACAATGCATATTTATGAGCATTGTTGTATAAAAAAAAATGCACCCATGTAAATATGCCAGGATTAGTAAAAATAACTACTTTTCATCTGCAGTCCCTAAGGCAGGTGACAGAACAAGACATAAAACAGCCAACATTTATACATCACTCATTCGCTATGAATTAAAAATTTTAAAAATACACATAATGATGATGACATAGACATCATCAAAACAAACAAACAAACAAACAAACAAATAAACAAAAAACAAATAGACATAGGATGATCACAGGGGCATTAGCCTGTACATTCATCTCTATACTTAGTCGACAACTGTGTTCATTTACAGTATTTTTTCGATGTCCTCCCAAACACATTTAGTCATTTACTCATCCCAGTAGCTTAGTGGTTTCAGCTACCCAAGGACTCAAAGGTCACACACATTCAACAGCCTTTCATACGCTAAAACTTCCCTGAACTCCCTGAAGGTTTTCACACATATATAGTGCATGTGGTCAGTTGACTCCATTTTCGCAATTTTTAGTTGACTGTTATTCTTTTTGAACTGACTGACAATTTTGTCATAAAGTTTGGCACAAAGTGATGAGTCATGACCCATCCTTGCAAAGACCTTTAACCTGTTTAACCCTGACTATATTTTCAGGGGAAAAACGCCTAAAAAGACATACCCAAAGAAAAATGAAGAATTACTCCACAATAATAAGGTTCATATGGATGTTCTTGGTGCATATGGACATTTAGAGACCTCACAGAATCTATTCCCATTGTCTAAAATATTGTATCTATTACTATGCCTGAGTAAACTGTAACAAACTAAAAGAGAAATTAGAATTTTTTATCCTCGCCTGTTTTTTTTCGGCTGGATTGACAATGATAAGCATAAATTAATTGTTTGTGTCGGAGATTTTTAATAGCATATATTTCACCCCACAAAGATTAAAAATCATGTTTGAACATTAAAGTTTGCACTAAAATACACTTTTGATGTACTTTTATTAACATTAGGGGCTAAACTTTGAGCAAAAGTAAAAAAAAAACATCCATTGTCCTGATTTATTATGTTTTTATAGTAGATGAATATTAATATAATTTTTTAGGCCCGCAGGCGGGCTGATAGGGCCAAGGCCGTATCAAGATCCAACAAGTGGAACCAGTCACAACAAACCCCGCCTCTCACAGGTATTGTAGTTTATTTTGGCATCAATCCATCTGATGTTATCATGTCTATGCATGTGCTGATGTCAGCATATCAGCTGCCTCTATATATGTGCCAAGTTTGAAGTAAATTGAAACAAAATGTATGTTTTTATAGACATTTGAAATTTTACCCTTTATGGGTAAATGGGAGAAAAAAAGATTTTAAAAATTCATTAAAAATGTGAACTTTGACCTATTTTTCCCAAAATGTAACCAGATCTATTCTAGGTCATTGACAATCTATAAACCCAATTTGGTATGAATTCAACCAATAGTTTTGCTGCTACAGACGTTTGAAATTTCGCCCATTATAAGTAAATGAAAAAAAAAAAAGATTTTAAAAATTAAAAAAAAAAAAAAAGAACTTTCTAACGACCTGCCAACTGTGGAATCTTACAGAGTTGCTTGTACATTCTATAAACCTCTCAGTTTTATTTAGTATTCGTCTCAACCATTGAGTGTATCACAGTGTATTATAGATCCAAATCTAAATTTCTTTGTATTTACAGTTATATTTATAATTAGTTTGATCAGTGAAAACATTGTATATTTCATCAGTTAAATAAAGTTTCAAGCAAATGAACAAATAACAGATTTTAACTTTTATTGCATTTTATACAATTTCTGGAATGAAGTTTATATATTGAAATGAGAAGAAAATAACTGGCTGGAATATGAAGAGAGATTTTCGGAAACAAAACACTACACTAAGCTTTGGTAAACTCAGTATTTACAGTATGTATGTGAGGTATATATATAAACTACTTAAAATAGATACATACGGTTGCACTTTTTAAAGCTGAATGTAATTTATTTTATAGGAGATTTTTGGCATCGCTGGTTTATTTTAGAGACAATAAAGACTGACAGGAAAGGCAGAGGAGATAATGGGAACGACATACAGTACAACAATATGACAGATGCTCTACAAGGTGAGCCACCAGGGTGCTCCTCAATCAGTTAACTTTAATTAAGTAATCACAACAGGAAGGTAATGCTTTAGATTCAATTATTTTATGACTTTGCTCTAAATATTTAAAATATTTTTTATGTTAACTGCTCTTGAGACTGTAACAGTAAGTGCATGACTATTGCATTTTAGAGCAATTCAATAGGTCTGTTCCTGACAGAGTGGAAATGTTTTTCTATAGCCAGCTGGCTTCAGGTTGCAGTGCCACAATATTTAAAACCACCTTATTATGGTACTTATTGTTCATCATTTGGAAAATTCCATTGTTATGCCTGAAGCTGTAAGAGAATATAATGTCAAGAAATAGTCACGCATAATAGTCACAGCGCCAAACTGTGTCCTTCTAATTTAACTTGAATATAATCAGTGAGGACACATTAAAGCACATTTACAGCCAAATGTTGTCATAGTTAAAGAGTAGACAGGAGATCGTCATGTTTTATGTACTGCTATACAGTTTAATGTTGAGGCAATCCATGTTTGAGAATTTTAGTGATTGCCGACAATTGTGCGAAGGTGAGAGGAGCAGGAAAGCTGTTTAAAATTCCAAACAGGTAGAGACGAGTCTTCAGGTAAGAGGGTAGTGGAACAGCTACCAGAACACACACACACACACACACATACAGATGTGAGACGTGGAGAAGGAAAAGATGCAACCCGTGGACAGAAAATTCTGCTACTGTATATAGATGAGACAGAATAGGAGCTGAAGTGATAAATACTGCTTTTCTCAGGTACATGGATCTAATGTATTGTAGGCAACCAATGGGAATTTATAAAATAAGTGATGCTGTTAAGGAGCATGATTATCTGTACCATGTTGCATGGTAATCCATTGAATTGTTGGGGAGACATTTCACAAAAATGCAAATGTCAAGCCCATGCAAGATGGAAGGTCTGTGTGTGGGGACCATATATGAGCCTGTAATATTCAATGGTAAATCCCTCAAAATATGTTCAGATGTATCAATCTGGTCTGGACCAATGTCATTACCATTCACAGAGGCTGAGCATGGCAAAAAGAGATCTGCTCAGAAGTCAAGAAGAAAGGTTAGGCTGAGTTCAGTGTGTGATTGATTTTTTCTTTTTTCTTTTTTTTTTTTTGTTTTGGATCGTCTGTGTGGTTTGGTCCCTAAGCTTCCATCTCTGTTTGTGAAACTTACCACAGCATCACCCAATGCAAAATCAATACAACATGATGGAACCAATAAAGAAAAAATGGGGGCAGTTGAGAATCACAGGCTTGATTGCCTCAAGGGATGATAAAGTTGCTATTTGGAAAACCAAAACCAACAAAGGTGAAGAAATAAGTGAGAGAGGAAGATGATGCTGGAACTGGAACTGTACCATCACTGTGGAAAAGCACAAATCGAGTGTAACCGAGAGAGTTCAGGCTGCAAAGGAACAGATGAGACTGTGTAAACACACATGACACTCCTAAAGCTGTCAGCTGTCCCAGTTGGCGGCTGAGCTGTGTGTGTTCATGTACATACGTGTAGGTGTATAAAGATGTAAAGACTCGTGCTTGATGTGAACAGCTTGTCGGTGCACAGCTGCATCACACGTGAAACACAGAAATCATACCACACAGACCAGAGGACGTGCATAAATCACACTGACATTCCCTCAGTGTTTTGTTTTCTGTCTTGCTAAATTTTAATGTTTTCACCAGTTCTATGAACAGAATTTTCCATATGGGCAGAAAAGAAGCATCTTACAAAATTTAACACTGTATTATTACAAAACTATGGAGTCATACAATCAGCATGGATTTGTGAGCGTACACAGGATGGTTTTAAGCAAAAAAAACAAAAAACATATTTTTATGCTGTAAGTTCCTCAGATTGTCCCCATCTGTTTTGTTTTTGAGTCTGAGCTCTTCTGAAGTTGCGTGAAAGGTTGAAAACAACTTTTGGATCATATGCTCCACTAGGGCATGCCTGTATGCTCGCTTTGTAGCCTCTATTTATTTTATTTTTATGCCCGGAGGCAAATGAGAAATCCAATGGGCCAGTGTGGAGGTAGCCTGATGTTACTTAGAGAGAGGGATCTAACACATTAATTCCAGGTCATATGCACTGGATATGACGCTGATGTCAGTTTGAGTTCGCTTAGAAAACATATAAAGAGTTCAATCTGATGCAGTGAACTGGGATACAAACTAAAGATATCACATTAAACATGGTGACACTTTTGTTTCATGGTATTAAACAATCTATTACATCTATGAAACCTGTTCTGTGTGCACAGAGACCCATGAAAATATTGATTTGATTACATTTTTCTGACCTGAATAACCAAGTATTATTGATTAGAGATAAACCAGAAGCACATTGTTTAAAATTCTGACAGTTTTACAAAGAACTACAAACCATTATGTACATTGAACACAACATTCGAAGTTAAAAGTTTGTGTCTGTTTTCTAAATAATACTTCCAGTGAAATACCACAGTTTTTAACCACCTCAGTCACTTCCCAGAAGGCACATGGAAATGTGTTTGTAAAATCCAGATCAGTGAGAAAACCTGGACACAAAATAGGCTTCAGGTTTGTTCTGCTGTGAACAAAAACTTTTGAGAGCATGTGCAAGTAGGTGGTAACTATCTGATAGGGTTTCATACAACTGGTCTACAAGAAAAATGCTTCCAAAATAAAAGGAGTGAAACTTTACCAAGTTTTAGTCACAAATAAAGAAAAATCAAGTCACAAATACAGTCTTGGGTCAAAATGTGAAATTCTGAAAATTACTAAGAGAATGGGTTTTACTCCAAAGAGATTTTTTATATCAGAGCTACCAGATGTACTCCAAAACATTGTCTGTACATGACAATACATTCACTTTTCAGGTTCTTTCTAGTAGAAGATTTATAACTCTATATTATGAATAAACATAAACCAACATATATGTGTAATAATACTTCATTAGATACATTTTGAAAACATCAGCCAGTCAGCACTCACTCATACATTTTTCAATTCATCTAAATAAAGTATGGAAGATTTTGTATATTTAACATCTAAGCAGGGACGTGGCCAGGGGGGCTAGGGACAAGCTGTGCCCCCCTGTGAAATGCCCTGTCCAGCCTCAATGGACCCCGTTTGACAGTCATCTTTGACCCCATCCCCAACCCCCTCCGACAATGACGGACGCCCCCTACCTGTCCGACAATCACACACCCCTACCCCCACCCACATTTTCTTTCTGCCCACCCCCCAAACAAGCAAAATGCCCACCCACACATGACATTATGGTCACAACTCTGCATCTAAGGCAGATAATTTAAAAAAAAAAAAAAAAAATGTAGATCAGGGCCCTTAGCAGATTCCAGCTGACATGTGGGAACATAAAATCTAGTCCGTAAAGTTTAGAATGAAGGTTTTCCCTTTATGATATTTCACATTTTATACATGATTTTCAACATCCTTCTCGAGGAGTTTGGAAATGGATGAATGTATGATTTTGTTTCTATGTGCAGAAGTTTGACATGTTCCAAATCACAGACAAATGATCCTCCAAACCAGGGGTGTCAAACTCATTTTAGTTCAGTTCCACATTCAGCCCAATTTGATCTCAAGTGGGCCGGACCAGTAAAATAATAACTGTGAAAAAAGTAAAATTATATTATGATCAGGTTTACATCTACAAAGTTTCCTTAAAAATCTGAATAACATGAACAACTTGAATTGTCTTAAGAAAAACAAGTGCAATTTTAACAATATTCTGCCTCGGTTTATCAGTTTATCATTTACACATGTGCATTACAATCACAAAAAACATTTAGTAACAGGCAGAATATTGGTAAAATTGCATTAACTTTTCTTAAGACATTTCCGTTTGTTCATATTTGTTCAGATTATTCACATTTTTTGTAAAAGTATAGTTTCGTAATGTAAACATTTTCATGTAATTTTACTTTTTTACACCAAAAAAAAAAAGAGAAAATTTGGGGTTGTCATTATTTATAGGTTATTATGATAATATATTACTGGTCTTACCCACTTGAAATCTAATTGGACTGTATGTGTCTGTATGTGGAACCTGAATCAAAATGATTTTGACACCATTGATTGTTAATCACTTCAGTGTAATTTTTGCATTTCACAAATTCATCCCGCAGGCCGGATTGGACTCTTTGGCAGGCCAGTTTTGGCCCCCGGGCCACATATTTGACACCTGTGAACTAAAAGGATCACAGTCTTTCACAAAAGCCGTTGTCATTCAAGCAAACCTCCCAAATCTTACATCACAATTAGATTTTCATGTAATTTTACTTTTTTACACCGAAAAAAAAAAGAGAAAATTTGGGGTTGTCATTATTTCTAGGTTATTATGATAATATATTACTGGTCTAACCCACTTGAAATCTAATTGGACTGTATGTGTCTGTATGTGGAATCTGAATTAAAATGATTTTGACACCGTTGATTGTTAATCTCTTCAGTGTTATTTTTGTGTTTCACAATTTCATCCTGTGGGCCGGATTGGACCCCTTTGGCGGGCCGGTTTTGGCCCCCGGGCCGCATGTTTGACACCTGTGCTCTAAACACATAAAGTCATATAACTTTTTGGTCTGTCTCATCATTTTAATTGATACTCTTTCAATTTTATCATCGAGAAGTGTTTGGTCGTGCCATCCCGCAGGCCGGATTGGACCCTTTGGCGGGCCGGTTTTGGCCCCCGGGCCACAGATTTGACACCTGTGAACTAAAAGGATCACAGTCTTTTACAAAAGCCATTGTCATTCAAGCAAACCTCCCAAATCTTACATTACAGTTACATTTTCATGTAATTTTACTTTTTTACACCGAAAAAAAAAGAGAACATTTGGGGTTGTCATTATTTCTAGGTTATTATGATAATATATTACTGGTCTGACCCACTTGAAATCTAATTGGACTGTATGTGTCTGTATGTAGAACCTGAATTAAAATGATTTTGACACCATTGATTGTTAATATCTTCAGTGTAATTTTTGCATTTCACAAATTCATCCCATGGGCCAGATTGGACCCCTTTGGCGGGCCGGTTTTGGCCACCGGGCCGCATGTTTGACACCTGTGCTCTAAACACATAAAGTCATGTAACTTTTGGTCTGTCTCATCATTTTAATTGATACTCTTTCAATTTTACCATTGAGAAGTGTTTGGTCGTGTAAAAATGTACATAAACAGAGACTAAATAGGACAACCATATTAGTAGTAGTAGTAAAACACCAAAGCTGGTAGAAAAATAGAGATTTAATCATAGTGCTACTGGGTGGAAGTATTCCAGATAACCACTCTTTCTCATCTTCTTTTTCAGCTGAACTTAAACATCTCTGTCTTACTCCTCCCATTCAGGCCTCTAGCCTATTTCATTTATCTCCCTGTTGCTCTTTCTTTTTTCCAAACACATCTCTTTATCTACACCATTCAGGAGTCTGCTCTAATTTGCACTTGTTGGCTATGACGGGACGCTGAAATGACACTCCATTATTCTGCTTATATCTCTTCTATAAATTAAACCACACCGGTTCACGTCTCCGCCTTCACCACTTCGCCTTCACTCTTCAATCCCCTGCCTCTGTACCTTCCATGTTTCACTCCATCTACTCCCTATCCTTCATCCCTCTGCACCTGCTCTGCTGCCCACCTCACACACTCCCATTCTGTGTGCACACTCACAAATAGCCTTGAAGTCATGAACGTCTTAGATCTCTGCCGTGCTTCATGGATCACTGCAAGCAAACCTGGCTGGCAGAGCAGCTGCTGCCCAATTTACCCGTAAGAGACAATCAATGAAAATAATACGGAAGGTCTACAATACTTCCAAGAGATTACACACAAACACAAAGGCACACATGCATGCTCCCGTCCTGCTAATTGTTGGCTATTAGTCTGCTAGTCTTGGATTACATGTCTTATTAAATACAGAATTTCAAATGAGCTTCGTTAAATAAGAAAGTACTCCCCTTTTAATGAAGCTAATTTATATGGAAATTACACATAATACTGACGATTCAGCAAGAGATTTATCCTCATTGGATGAAGGGGAGGAATTAAAGAAAAAAAAAAAAAAAAGTGGGATAGTGAATTTTCCCCTTTCCATGCAGATCTTTAATGGTGGACTGTTTGCTTTTGAAGCGCACCCTGAGAAGGTTCAGGTCATGTATGTTTGGGTTGGGGATACAGCCATCAGTGTGCATGTGATGGAGTGCGTGAGTGTGAACTCCTGTCCTTGTGCTGACCCTGCAGAGCTCTAGTCTGCCTCTCCGGTTCCCACTGATTCATCATGCTGTCTGATTGCCCAGAGAAAACCCATTACTCTGAAACACCACAACGCATTAGCAGTGAGCTGCAGGTGTCTCTTTTCTGTGCTGTGCTCATTCCTCACCAACCACAGATGCAGATGTCATGTTTACAGTGCCCTGCCCATCAAACTGCACAACAGTGGATGATCATGTCTGTAACCTGAAATATATCCACATACTTTGAAAAAAATAAAAAATAAACATGTATAGCAAAGCATCTGCTGCTGTGTGTTACTTTCTGCCTCCTGACTAAACTCTTCTTAACAAATGTTGGGGTACATGCTGTGTGATAAGACAATGTTTCTGTCTTTCTCACTCTGACTAGTGATTTATTAATGCAGGTTTGTATGCAGCTTTGCCCCTGCAGACTGCCTCTGTCCCTCAGGCAAAAAGCTCATTGTTGCCCCCTGGTGGTAATTGCACTGATGTCCTCAAATGCTAGTGTCATAATTGAATAAGTCTTTTAATACATGGTTAATGCTGGTTTATAAAGGATGCATGAGAAAAAAGTATACGTTGTAAGACACTCCATCAGAACTATTTTACACCCTAGTGTCTTCATAAAATGGTTTACTACTTAATAATGTGAGTTCGAAATGTAAACACTACAAAGGCTCCTTTTTTCATGCAATTTTGCCAGTTTGGAAAAAGGTAATACAATTAATTCAGTTCAAGGCTGGTTACTTATGCTTGTACCAACTCAGCTGTTTGTGTTTGGAGATGAGCTTTATCAATGATTTACAGATCGGCACTTACCACAGCCCAAACAGGTTTTGTATGGGAGACCAGAGTGACCTTTCATTTCTGGAAAAAGTTAGACCAGAATGAATAAACATGATGACCGAGAATGTATTGTCTATATCACAGGTGTCAAACATGCAGTCCAGGGGCCAAATCCGGCCAACCACAAGGTCTAGTCCGGCCCTTGGGATGAAGTTGTGAAATGGAAAAATTACGATAAAATATTAACAATCCTTTTAGTTCAGGTTCCACATTCAGACCAGTTCAATCTCAAGTGGGTCAAACCAGTAAAATACTATCATAAGAACACATAAATAATGACAACCCCAATTTTTTCTCTTAGTAAATGTAAATATTTTTATGTATTTACACTAAAACAAAGTAGAATTTCACAAAAAATGTGAATAATCTGAACAAATATGAACAACCTGAAATATTTTAAGAGAAGTAAGTACAATGTTAACAATGTTCTGTCTGTTATTAAATATTTGGTGTATTTGTAGATCTGCTGTGATCTGTAAGTTATAATAAACATGTGGAAATGATCAACTGAAGCATAAAATTGTGAAAATTACCCTTATTGTTTCAGTTTGTTCATGTTATTCACATTGTTTGAAAGGAGTGTTTGTAGATGTAAATATATTCATTGTTTAATTTTACTTTTCGCACTCTAAAACATCGAGAAAATTTTGGAGTTGACATTTATATAATATTTTGTTATTATTTCACCGGTTCGGCCCACTGCAGATCAAATTTAGCTGAACGTGGCCCCTGAACTAAAATGAGTTTGACACCCCTGGTCTATATTAACAGTGGCTAGGTTATATAATCATAAAGAATCAAATGTAGCGTGGAAGGACTTTTTTTAATATAGGCAAATTGTGTAGCAAGAGCCAGACTTTGCATTGTATTTGTACTCCTTATTAATTTTCTGATATATTGGTATTTTGTTTGATATTTAAAGTAGGAATATTTTTCTTTTTGTTCAGGGATGATGTGCTTTCTACAAATGAACTTCGCTGGTGTTAAGATAATGCTGTCTTTTTGTTTAGTCAGCTGTTAAACTTTACCTGGTTTGACAGAAAAAAAATAATTTCTGATTGACCTACCCCTGTTCAAGTCCAGGTTAAAGACACACCTGTTAAGACTGGCTTTTAACCCTTAGCACTTAGACACCATTAGGTTTTAATCTGTGGCCTTTTTTATTAGTGTGTTGTGTCTTATTGTTTTATGCATATTTATGGTATTTGACAAAACTGTTTCTTATAATTTAATCATTCTTTTAGATGTAAACCACTTTAGTCTTCATGTTGTTATAAAGTGCTATATAAATAAACTTTGATTGACTGATAAATACATATATACCTTAGTGAAAAGGTGCAAAAATGCAATGTGTAGGTGACTGAAGAAAGTGTGAGAATTTTGTGAAAAAGCCAAAAAGCCAATTACATTATCTTCCCTCTGTAGATCGGTTCACTGCTCCACTTGTCAACAGTAAAATGTGAACAAGATGTTTGTGTAATGAACAAAAGCTTTATTCAAACATGAAATAAAAAAAAAGTGACAAAGAAAAATGAACAGAACTCACAAGAATTTGCATAAATATACCATCAGAGCATTTTAGAGACAACATATTTGAAAGGAAAGTATACCGCAACAATCTACAAACAAGCAGCAAAAGAAAAAAACTAATTAAGGACAAGGCAGAATGAATTAATAGGGTACAATAAATGTGTCTCTGCTGTGCAGGTCCTTTTTCTGTGATATCAGATATTGTGCGATATCATGGTCAAATGCACTAATGATTGTTGCCACCTAGAGGTTGCCCATACAGTGAATTCAAATGCAGTATATTTTATTTTCAACAATTACAAAATACACACATTTTTAATCAAGCAATTCCAATTTGTAAGTCATTTAAAACCAATGCAAATACAGCCCAAGGTGAGCAGTGTTATGGTGCTCTGACAAAATGCATATTACGTATGCAAAAAAGTGCAATCCTGTGGGATTATAGAGGCTATTGTGTTTAAAACCAAAGGGGCTGTGAACTGCAGCGCCAAATATTACTCTGCAGAATGTATTGTGGTGATTCTGCATCCAGGCCAGGGTAGCTGAACCCAATGAAAAACACTTGCAGGAGTAAAACATATCAAATAACACTACACTGACCATTTGTTCTTTTTGTCATATATATTTAACCGGCTTGTGTGTGACATTAAGTGTCATTATGATGGTATATTTCACTTGATAAACATGTGAAGTGAACGCTGCAGTGTACACCTGCAGCATAGTGTTAACAGAGCACTGTTGTACGAGTGAGTTCACTTTTCTCAAATAAGGCCATGAAGTTAAATAAACCATTAAGCTAAGGAAATTTTTTTACACTCATACCACAATGTATACCCCACGCTAACAGTCCAGCAAGCTTCATTCTTATATAAAAAGACAATTCATATCAATATGGATGCAAAACAAATCATCACACGTGTGTACTGAACAACAGTAAATTTTAACAGTTTCCCCTCTATAAAAATAGCTTAAAAATCTGACACATATTTTAGTACAGTGTAGGGTTAAGTCAGTTTTTTTTTTTCTCTTACATCTGAGACAGTTTAATAACAGGCTGGTACATAAGTCCTTTGCTCCTCCTTCCCTCCTATGACACTGCCAAACACAGACACAGGGCAATAAAGACCACCTGAGTCCCAATAAGGAGCGCTAAAGGGAGCAAAAATGAATGGCATCTTCATCTTCTCCCTGATCTAGACTAAGACTCCAGACTCCAACTGTCTGCAGGCAGGTTGTACAGTCGTTTCTGTACAGGGCTTCACATGCACAGTGGTTTAGTAGTAGAGCAGGACTTGGTCCATGACAGGTAAGAGAATGGCCAACAGTACAATACGTGTGCTCCATAGCAATGTCAGGATCATTGAAAAGGTGAAGCAGGAAGGACGAATCATGCCACGTCTGGCAAACAGAAATCACAGAATCTCTCTCACACAGAATAGAGCATCTGAGGGTCAGAGACATTTAACACATAAGCATTTAGTAACCGATAACCTATAGAACATACACTTAACCACAGCTCAGTGTTTTTACACAGAAGAGACAGGCCCGACCAGAGTGAACCCAAGGACAGGATGTGATTTTGATATACAACCTACAGGGCAGGAGTCAATGAACAGATTGTCACATTTCATGCTTTGCACACAGGCAATAAGTTTTTACGAGATGAGTAATAAACACTATCGTTGCCATCGTTATCATATTCCAGGCCCAGTTAATTCACAAACATTCATAGCAGGCAAAACAATACTTTACGCACACACACACACATTTGTAAGTGCACAGGCATACCGACACATCCCCACACAAACACGCCTCCCATTGCACCATGGGATGTAACTTATAGTGTAAGTGGTGAATAGCTTGTCCCCTGATACCCAAGAGTAAGAAAGCGAACAGAGAAGGCAAACAGAACACAACACAAGCCTAACGAGTGATACAAACCACTGACGTTATAAGGACACTTGAAGAAAGATTGTATTGTTTGGATTAACTGAACGCAGTTGTTATGTACCGCTGTGTTTGCTGGTTATAGCTTTTCAAAGCATATAAAATAAAAACTATCTGTAATATATGACAAAAATAAATAACTAAAACCTCTTGCAGCAGTTTTAAAAAGGCCACTGAATGCTTGTGTGTTTGTATGTTTGTATATGTGAATGTGCGAGTGTGTGTGTGTGTGGGATGTGTGAGAGAGATGCAAACTCAACAGCACAGATAGGATCTAGCCAAATAGTCTTCAGCCTCAAACCATCATGCATTGACATTACCATATAAAAGACTGAAATGCAGCCTCAAATACAGGATCTTGCTCGGGTTTCTGATCATGCCATTATGAAGATTTAACTGTATGCATACAGTACAGCATCGCAGGTTACAGTACAGCTTCCTCTTGGTAAGTCTCTAACCTGGATGAGTCCCTGTAAAAGGGTCAAGCCGATTACCAGGCTAGTGTTTACAAAAAAAAAAAAAAAAAAAGAAAGCAAATAAACCTATAAAACAGCCTCAATCCTGTAACAAGTTGGATTTCAAAGGCAGAAACTGTCAAACAATGGCAGTAAATGACCAAGGAGTTAAGCACACGCTTCAGGTTCCTTGCTGCAGCTCCATCAAACACCCAAATATCACAACAATTCTGCTGGAGAGATTAATTTAGGATCAGCTCCTGTTCCTGAAGTAGAATATCATAGCGATATCCTGCAGAGCAAGAAAGGCTTTATTTTGGGGCATGAGCCTGTGGCATGTTTTAAGTTGAACTGAATAAGGCCCTTAATTAAAATTACACCATGTACAGTTCCCCTGTACAGTAACACTATACATTAAGTGGCCTCATTTAAAGTCACTATGATGTTAACTTTTCCAATGTCAAATTACTGAACATCAAGTCAGTTAAAAGTACCCGACAAGTGATCATAGCTTCACATAAAAGGACACTTTGAATAGATAAATCTATCCTGTTAAAGCATCAAAACCAACACTGCCCTGCCAATGTTCCATCTGTACAGAACCCAAATTAACAATAAATCTCTTTTTTTTTTAGCAGACAGTAACACTGAACATTTTCAACGGGAGTCTCGACCCCAAATGGACAGTTCTATAAGGTTGCTTAGTGCGCTTAACATTTGTTTTGGAGAGCAGTAGACAAAATCTTAAGTTGTGTAACGACATTCTGTCACATTGTCAAATCTGCGTCACTCAGTTTTTTTTTTCCCTCCCAAATTTCTCCATCTCTATGAAGCTTTGGCTTTTCTTGCCCGTGGTGATGTTTTATCCTCTGACTTCACAACCCCATTGGCGGCGCCTCCTGACAAGACAGAAGAAAGAACCTTAATGAAAGAGGATTTAGATGTTTTAAAACAGTAGTGTAATGGCACAATGTCAAAATGCTATAAAATGTATGCTGATATTTTGCTCAATATGGATTAACAGCCTGTCACAAAGTAAAAACAAGTGGGACGCCCATAAAGTATCACGTGTGAGTAGACTGTCCTGAAATGCTGGCAGGTAAATGTCTGTGCTGAAGTGTTTATTTAGTTTAGTTACAGGAGCTGCTTCTATTCATACTGCTGAGTGCATCATCGTTTGACACAAGAATGAAGAATTCAGAATAATTCACATAAACCATAGTTTTGAATGGGAAAACATGCCAACAGATGTACTGCTGCATTCAAGGACACCTGTTAAATTCAGACATCTAACATAAACATTACTGAATAGAATAGAACCTAATAGAATAGAACCGAACAGAACTGATAGAACCAAACAGAATAGACTAGAACTGAACAGAACAGAACCGAACAGAATGGAAAAGAACCAAACAGAATAGAATAGAACCTAATAGAACAGAACCGAATAGAACCAAACAGAATAGAATAGAATAGAATAGAATAGAATAGAATAGAATAGAATTTCAGTGCAGCTGTTACAGAATTGAAAATGGGCAAGAAAAAAAATACTCTATAATTACAAATACATAAGGATGGAAAGAAAATTAAATAGAAACATTAAACAAGTTCATGTTTCTTCTTATTCTTCTTTGTTTAAATTCTATATCTGTCACTACTCAGAGTATGACCAGGCAGCCCATGAACTTACCTCAAAAACATTAGAAGGTTTCTCTTAAATCTGGAACATCGTCAAATTCTATACTTTTGTGATAAATATTGATTTTAGTTTTAGTAAACAAAAAAACCCAATACACTGTAGGTGACTGATGAGAGGGTCTTCATAACTCACCCCTTGTGGGCTCCCTTTTGTGAGGCTTACTCTTTGGGCTGACTGTCTTCTTCTTTGACGCCTGATTCTGGCTGTGCTCCCGCCACTTTTTCAACTGAAAGTTAATGAATTTCCACATCATCCAGGCCTGTGTCAGGCAGATAGCTGCCAGACAAGTCATCCTACAGGGATGAGGAGACAAATAAAGAATTAAAAAAAAAGGTAAAGTGATTTCAGTTGCAACAGGAGGTTTACTGCAATGGGTAAATTAGGGCTGTAACTCAAGTCAGCTGTTATCTGGACTTGCCTTATGGTGAGCACATTGAAATTGCCCTCTGCTAGGGAGAAGCCCTGGTTTTCTGTGCGGGGTAGCCCAAAACCAAAAGTCAGAACTGAAAGTGTGAGAGTGAGGAGGCGGGCAATGACAAAAAGCAGCGCCCACAGAGTAAAACTGTGAAAGAAGAGAAGACACTACATCAGGTTGTTCAGACAAAAAATTAGAGGATTGTGTCTGTACTGATCATTGTGTACACGAACAAAATGTTTCTTTTAAAAGATACCCTTTTTGTTTGTTCTCATCGCTGAAATAGAAGAGGCGTGAGGCGTGGAACAGGAGCTCCACCAGGTAGTGAGGGACCAGCAACACCAGGCCCAGTCGGTGGAGACTGAACAGAACAGACGGCACAGAAAAACAGAGGGACGGCAGTTAAGAATGAAATACGATCATGTACTAAGAGACACAAGTAACTTCCATATTTTCACTTTAAAAAAAAAAAAAAAATCAGTGTTTAAAGAAAATGAAAACAAAAGGAGACAACTTTATACTGTATATCTAAGAGAAAAACTTATGTTCATGGGATAAAAGGCAACAATGATTTAATTTAACCACATTATACATTTAAAAAGGCATTTGTAAAAATTACTTTGTCATTGTTTTAAAGAGGAACGCCTCATCCTACTCACTTTAAGACATAGGCACCGGTGATGTGGACAACATAAAGGCAAATGTAATAGAGCTGGCGGGGTATGTCCTCCTGTAATAAAACAAACAACAGGGTTTATAACTAAAAGAGCAACACGTTTTAGCAGCTATATCAGCCTTTTTACTGTGAAAACACTGATGTAAAAAATACACTTCTGATGGATGAGGCAAACATCATCCAAAAACCCATAACTTAGCTTTATTCAAAGAATTTAACCAGAGAAAAAAAGATGTAAAAAATAACTGTTTTATCATTTACTATAGTCTATCTGCTGTGTACCACACATCTGCAACTTGTACATTTCAGTTGGGTGATATGTAAAAAAAAAAAAAAAAAAAATATCATAAATACAAAACAAATATCATGACTGTTTTCATGTCATGGACGATTCACAATTTCAATAAATTTTTTACTGTTTATATTAAATCAAGACAAAACATGTTTCATGAATAGTTTTCCTCACTAAGACCTTATACTATACATGCAGAGTATTCACTTTCAAGGGGTCATTGTGTTATTTATTAAAAATATAACAATCATTTTAAGTAAAATAAGGCTCTCTATCAGCAATAAACATGTTTTAACAAACAAACGGACTGCACATTGAATTTTTCCTGAGAATCTCCAGAGTACAAGGCATTTTTTGTGATTTTCAGAAGGCAAATAACTGATCAATTGATCAGCGTCATCGCGTGATTTCTCATGGAGAGAGCAGGGCTGTTAAAAGGAAATTAATCAACAAATATGGCGCTCCATGGTACTTGTCATGTTACAGAATGTAAAGCTGTTAATACATAATATAAACACTTTTTACTTTAACAACTATTATAATTATAACATCTCAATCTAAATTAGCATTCATGACACTATGGGAGGTTAAACTACATGACTAATGTTCTTATCCACTCCATCTGATGAGAGGTTACACGTGATTAATGTAGGTTTTATTTATCTATTATTTTATTTTATTCATTTATTTTAATAAAGCTCATTGAGATTCAAAATCTTTTTCAAGAGTGTCCTGGCCAAGACAACAGCAGAAGCAGAAGTTACACAAAATACTAAACCAAACTTACCTTTCGTACTTTTTGGAAGTACAGCTCAGGAAGTGCATGGAGCCAATAGGCAATTTGGCAAATGTAGAAGAACTTGACCTGAAAACTAGGCAGAGAATGGATTTTGTAAAGTTAAAAGACCTATATCATCATTGACAGATGTTTTACATGTCATGTAAAACATTACACATTACCCTACAAATATCCACAACAAAAAAAATGGCAAAAATGTTTTCTGAGCAGATGTAGCTGCCCTTCGACAGTCTTTCAGGATCTAGATTATGATACAAATCTAGATTAAAATCCAAAAAGTCACAGGTGCATCTTACTGCTAACACCCTGACATTAAACTTAGATTATAATGCATGAAAAGATGAAAATGTTTATCACCAAAAAGCAGATGAGTTACTCTAGCAAAAATGATGGAAATCAGAAAAATGCAGGGGGAATTATAAGGGAACATGTGCATCATCACCTGAACTGAAAGAACTGATGCTCAATGTTGAGATGACGGACACTTTAGCTTACTAGTCATGAGGAGCACTGCTGAAGGGAACTTTTAAAGTCTAAGGTTATCTCAGGTCTGGCTTGTAGACTTGAAAAAATAGAAAGCACACACTTCAGAAAATGCTGGCATTGCCCAGCAGAGAAGTGCAACAAGATGCTACCAAGTTGATTGTGTGAAATGTGGGATCCAGTATTTTCAGAGCTTGACCAGGATATTTTAGCAGTTGATGCTTTACTTTTGACTTTCTTTTAATGTTTTTGTATATATTCACTTACACCATGTGGGTGTGTGGGTAACCCTCCCATAGGAAAGTAGGGTTTGTTGCAAAGTCCTCCTGTTAAAAAAAAAAACAAAACAAACACTGCATGAGAAGTGGTAATGTGGCCTAGGACAATACTTCTGTGACTGCTGACCCTCATACCGCTGTTAAAATGCTGCAGCCCCAGATGAAGGAGAACAGGTAGAATGCCGCCAGCTGCCCGGACTCATTGAACTTGCTGTGTTTGGTTTTTGACAGGTGCAACCTCCTGTTCATTTTCTGGAGTTAAGAAAAAGGGTTTTAAGGGTGATATTCAGCTCTTCGCATAAAAATATTAAATCAAACTAAAGAAGTGATTTGTGCTTTCAGTTTCACACATTTTATTTTAAAACTGCAGAGCCTGTACATGAATATTTGTATTTAATTTAACAACTGGGTCACTATTTGAAAAAAGGGAATATAATCTTGCAAGTAAGAAGTGTAATAAAATAAAATGTAATAAAAGATGAATAGGTGCAAAAAATCTTAATGTTTTACTTTCCTTTCCCTTAGAAATTGTCCAATAGTGTATTACATTAACCCATAAAGACCCAGTGCTTCTTCTGTGGCAGTTCCCACCTGAATTTTTCTATTTATTTAATCATTTGTAATTGATTATAATATTATCCTCTGTATTTTGTGTGGGTTTTTTTTATATAAATCATGTATTTTCCTATATTTAATTTTCTGATCATGATGTTCATAAAAGCTTAGATTAAAGTTATGTTTATCACAAACAGAAAAAACTGAAGAAAAAGTGACTTTTTCAAGAAAATATATTATTAACCCTTAATAGGTAACCATGGTGCCCCCCACAGCTACAGGTAACCTGGGGTCCAGCTAGACCCCAGGTTACCTACGGTGATAAAAACATCTAAAAATGTTATTTTTTAGTCAGTTACAATACTTTATTGCTTATAGTATGAAAGGATAGCAATGAAACGAAAAAAATATAACAAAATTGTGCTTTATTTTCCAAATAAATTCTCCTTTACTGCGTGAAGTACAATTCTCCTTTACTGCGTGAAAACATACAAATTAAAAACGTGGGGCCTGCTGGGACCCCAGGTTACCTATTAAGGGTTAATTGAACATCACACAAGTGTCTCCATCCACTGTCATTGATCCAACTCCATGGGTTTTACTGGTGAATTAATGTTGTAGAAGATGACGGTGTTTCCACGTTCACTACGGAGCCTCTGAACGTCCAAATGGGTCATATCTGATGACCATGAAAAGACGACAAACTGTATTTTACACCAATTATTTACATGTATTGGTAGGATTAATGGATCAACAGGCATTAAACAATTTAGATCAGCAGATGGTTTTGTTCGCCAGTGGCTGTTGGGGTCTTTATGGGTTGAAGATGCTTTTTGACTAAAAATATTATACATATTAAAACATCAAGACCAAAAAAAAACATCAGCAAATATTGTACTTACATCAAGAATATATTCTTGTATCAAGGCATGAAGGATGACTGCGATAAGAAGGTAGAAAAACACAGTTGCCACATCTTTAGGGCCGTACTGGTAAAGGTTTACTGGGTCGTGCTTTTCATCTGGTTAATAACAAACAAGAAACACAAAGGGAAAAAAATTAAGATAAGTGAAGTGCTCGTTCAGTCAGAAATCAGGTGAAAGACAACACATCTGGCATGGGTTGCTTATAACACAGTCATAAAACTCTCCACAATCAGAACTTACCAAGAACTTGTGTTACATTATACTGGACTGTAATGAACATGATGGCAAACTTTGCTGTCACCTGGAATAAACATAAACATGCAGGATTAGTTGACAAGTTACGACTTTAAGGAAATGTGTATTAATAGATTCCCCATCCATGTCACCATTTAGACTTGAACATAATATGGAAGGCTTCTTGATAACATGCTTGCATATTTATGAATACATCTCTCACGGTACATTCCCAGCAGGTGCAGGGACGCAGGATTTCTCACTAACTTCATCCATCATTAAATTTGTCTTATCAAACAGCTGTGAAGCAGTCAATCATGGGATGCACATTTGCAATATGAGGATTGCTGTGTCACTGCCAGTTCCTGAATTTAATGACTGTTATAATTGGGGTCTGGGGACATCCAGGAGGTGGCTGAAGGGAATCCTAAGGGTCTGTGGTATATATTAAAAAAATGACACTGCTTTTTTGTTGATTGTAAGCACTGACCATCTTCACAGATAAGGGTTTGTTTGTGGGTCTAGGATTACATACACAGAATTGATTGTTTATTTTTGTGTGCTAGGGGTAGGTGGAAGATGTTTTCCTTGCAATAATTACAAGCTATAGGATTTCTGTCGAAGCAAAGTGCTGGATAATCAGGTGTAAAACAGTCATACAGACATTTACTGTAAACCTGATCATCTTATATTGGAAAAGGCAACATGATTGTATTGATTTGCTCTATGGGGGCAGTGCATTAGCCTGCTGATAAAATGTCCTGTTTGTTGTGCCAGTGGGCCACCTCACCATCTCCTTTGGCAATCACTGAGACACATGAGAAGGGAAGGAGAAAGACACGCTAGCGCACTGTCCCTGGAGTGCTGCTGCTGCTGCTGCTGTCATGTTAGCTAGCGTTAGTTAGCACCAGCTAGCATCCCTCTGCTAACCCAAGCTTCCCCATCCACTCACACTGTACCTCGAACATCAGGCCGAGGAGGATTATCATGGCCAAACACGACACCATATCGGCGTGGTTCTGGATCACAAACTCATGGCTCAGCACCGGCGGGCTCTTGTTCTTCTTACGGAAACCCATGGCTCCCCTACGCGGCTGTCCCTCCTCGGGCTCCGGGCTGCCGTCACTGACGCTAGCTGGGGCTGACGCTAGCTTCCCCCCGGGCTGCTACGCTGCTGTCGGCTGATGGATGTTCCCTCTGCTGGGGGCCGGTCGCTCCGCTGCAGTCCGTAGGCTCAGTGAACCGCTGCTCATGTGTTTAAAAACAGTCATGAAGATACATCGCACCAAAAGCAAACACCACAGCACAACACCCACTTTTCCCTGCCTGGTAAAGTCCGAAGACGGGCCCTCCCACTTAAAAGCCCCATTCATGAACCGCCCAGTGGCTTTGACGTAGAAGGAAAACCATGGATGGAGCAAGGAAAACCCAGGCCCGTGGTGCCTTCACGGACCGCATGGAAACGGGCAGTTCTTGCAATAATTTTTATTGATGAGGAGAGGAAATAGCACAAGTACCTACAGGGTGGGGAAGCAAAATTTATAATATTTTGAGGCAGGGATTGAAAGACAGTGTATGACCAATTAGTTTATTGAAAGTCATGAGAATTTATTTGCCACAAGAAAATGTACATAATAGAAAATGTTTTTATTCTATGTGTCCTCCTTCTTTCTCAATAACTGCCTTCACACGCTTCCTGAAACTTGCGCAAGTGTTCCTCAAATATTCGGGTGACAACTTCTCCCATTCTTCTTTAATAGTATCTTCCAGACTTCCTCGTAATAGTTTTGCTCATAGTCATTCTCTTCTTTCCATTATAAACAGTCTTTATGGACACTCCAACTATTTTTGAAATCTCCTTTGGTGTGACGAGTGCATTCAGCAAATCACACACTCTTTGACGTTTGCTTTCCTGATTACTCATATGGGCAAAAGTTTCTGAAAAGGTATGGATAATAGTGTTAGGTATGATTATGACATCAATATATGTTTGGCTTCAAAACAATTGATGTAGTGCCTGCTGAGAAAAAACAACTAAATGTTCATTGTAAATTTTGCTTCCCCACCCTGTAGCGCCCTCATATAGTGAATTAACCCTTTCATACATAGTGGTCACTACAGTGGACAACTGTTCAAAGGTGTTCTCTTGTATATTCATGGATTTTGTTGTTTTACAGGGTGGGGAAGCAAAATTTACAATGAACATTTAGTTGTTTTTTCTCAGCAGGCACTACGTCAATTGTTTTGAAACCAAACATATATTGATGTCATAATCATACCTAACACTATTATCCATACCTTTTCAGAAACTTTTGCCCATATGAGTAATCAGGAAAGCAAACGTCAAAGAGTGTGTGATTTGCTGAATGCACTCGTCACACCAAAGGAGATTTCAAAAATAGTTGGAGTGTCCATAAAGACTGTTTATAATGGAAAGAAGAGAATGACTATGAGCAAAACTATTACGAGAAAGTCTGGAAGTGGAGGAAGCAACAAAAAACGTACCAAAGCTTTTATTAAAGCTCTCAAATCCAAAATCCTAAAGGATCCAACCAAATCCATGAGAAAAATGGCAATTGAACTTGAGGTAGACAACAAGACCATTAGAAATGCAGTAAAATATGATTTGAAGTTAAAATCTTACACAAGAACACCAAAACACTTGTTGACAACAGCAACAAATCCAACTTTAGCAGTTTTTGGGAATCATGTTTATGGCCGCCTTCTAGCCCAGATCTAAACCCTCTGGATTATGCTATTTGGGGCGTTTTAGAACATGCTACCAATAGAACATCACACAGCAATGTCGACTTTCTTAAAGATACTATTAAAGAAGAATGGGAGAAGTTGTCACCCGTATATTTGAGGAACACTTGCATAAGTTTCAGGAAGCATGTGAAGGCAGTTATTGAGAAAGAAGGAGGACACATAGAATAAAAACATTTTTTATTATGTAAATTTTCTTGTGGCAAATAAATTCTCATGACTTTCAATAAACTAATTGGTTATACACTGTCTTTCAATCCCTGCCTCAAAATATTATAAATTTTGCTTCCCCACCCTGTTGTTCCATATCAGCCAACACAGTGGACGCTTAAGCATCATCCCATACACTGCAATTCATACCATTACTGTAACTTTGCTGTTTATTTTATTTATTTATTTATTTATATAGCACTTTTTAAAACAACATGTTACAAAGTGCTTCACATAAAGGGGAGATAAATCAAATCAAATCAAATTTTAAGCCAATTTACAGAAACCCAACAGAATCCTCCAGGAGCAAACACTTATGACTGGTGACAGTGGCGAGGAAAAACTTCCCTTTAACAGGAAGAAACCTCGAGCAGACCCAGACTCCTGAAAGATGGCCGTCTGCCTTGGCCAGTTGGGGTTAAAGCGAGAAAGTAAAGGAGGAAAAAAGAGAGAGCGATAGAGATAGAGAGAGACTGGGGGAGAGGGTGGAGAGGGGGGAGGTAGGTGGAAACACATGCACAGATAACCGAACTAGAACATGTGTAAAACAGTATAATAAACACTATTGTAACTATATGGATAAGTGAGTGATGACGATAAAGGTGGAGAGAGGCAGGACCACAGCAGTAGGTCCAGAGATGATCTTAGGAAAACCTGTGAAGATCCAGGGAAAAAACGGTGATGATCCTGGGAAAACCTGTGAGGTGATAAAGCACAGAGACTCCAGGGAAGAAGTGAAGTCAGTAACATGAATTCACTGAGGCGTAAACAGAACAGATTTAATGAAATGCTTGTTTAAAAAAGTGAGTTTTTAAGAGTCGTTCTAGATAAACCGGATCTGCAGTAACATGCTTGAGTGTAAAAATTTATTTATTTATTTATTTATTTATTTATTTAACCTTTATTTAACCAGGAAAAGGATCTCATTGAGATTAAGAACCTCTTTTTCAAGGGAATCCTGGCCAAGAGACAGCATGAAACACAACACATAGTTACAACATACAATTACCTCATACAGTTACAACAAACAATAATTTACAGGACAATTCAACCTATGAAAAACACGTGCAAGTCATTGAGTTGATCTCCAGCACTTTGAGTTTGGACTTAAAAGTATTCAGGGAGATCATTTCTGAACATTCAATGAAATTTAACATGTATGCACTAGCAAAACATACATAATAATACAAATATCAAGAATCATAACAATCTTAGTCAGAAGAAAAGCACAATAATTCCATTAACATGCCTGAAAAGGGGTGGGAAGAAGTGCAGTTTATTTAATCCCACCCCCTCTCCTTACAATATTATTAATAATATATGTCCCTCTTCCTTTTACATTAAGTAAGTAAGTAAATTTTATTTATAGAGCACTTTTCACACACAGAGTCACAAAATGCTTTATCAAATCAAATCAAAATCAAATGAAATTTTGTTTTTTTAGCGCCAAATCAAGCCAATTTACAGAAACCCAACAGAATCCTCCAGGAGCAGACACTTGTGACTGGTGACAGTGGCGAGGATAAACTTCCCTTAACAGGCAGAAACCTCAAGCAGACCCAGACTCCTGAAGGATTACTCTTCTATATTTATATATCTATTCACACACAAACATACATACACACATACTCATTCATCCATATACACGTTTATACATATACACAGCATACAAATACACATATAATCTTTTACCAATGCCTTTCTTAGTTGTGCTAGCTAATAAATAAACAAATAATAACTAACTCAAGGAAGGAAATATGTACATAAACAACAGTGAACATATGGTGACAATTAATAACCCTCTTCCCTATTTCTTATGAAAAACATGTTCTTATAAGTGTTTTTGAATTGTCCTATGTTTGAACACTCCTTGTGCTCCTCCCTCAATCTATTCCATACTTTATACTCTATTATCTTAAAAAAAAAAAAAGATTTCATAATTTTCACACAGTATATCAGTAAATACAGGTTTCTTTGAAAGATTGGTTCATAAAAAATTATCACATTGTTTTTTTTTTTCATGCCTAAGGAGGAATAAAAACAGTCAGGAAAAAAATATTGGTAAAGGTTCTCATAATTCATGCATGAAAGGGTTAAATAACTATTGACAAAAAAATTATCAGAGAATATTGCAATATGCTGACAACAACAGGAAGGAAATGAATCATCTTTAGGTAGACAGGCAATTATTTGAAAATATGTTTGTAGTTTTGAATTTGAATTTATTATTTTTTTCCTTTTTCCTCCTTTTTTTATTGTTGTTGGCACAAAGCAAATTTACATATTAAGAATGGAAAAATATTACAGAACAGTAAAACAGAAATTCATAGGAGACATTGTGGAACGGTGAAACAGAACTATTGCAAATATCTGAAACAAAATAAACACAAAGACTAAGATATTTGAAGTGTAATGAAAATAGAGAAACAGAAAGAAAAATAAATAAAAAATAAATCAAACTGGACAATAGAGCACAAAAGACCAAGGCAAGATACAATTAAAACAGCAAGGACTTATATAAACTAGAATAAAGTTTTCTGGCTTTTTTGGACGTATTTACAATATACTGTAGAGATGAACATTTGAATTTATTCAGATTATAATGTGAATTGTGTCTCTTATCACATATTAAAGAGCCCCCATTTATAAACTGAGGACTGCTTCTGGGGTGTCCTATTACAAAATGTATCTTGTAAATGAATTGTTGATTTTAATTGTTTGTAATAAATTGATTGATTGATTGATTGATTGATTGATTGATTGATTGATTGATTGATTGATTGATTGATTGATTGGTTGATTGGTTGGTTGGTTGGTTGGTTGGTTGGTTGGATGGTTGGTTGGTTGGTTAATTGATAAAATACATAACAGTTTGGAAAAGGCAGACTATAGATTATGATTGTATGACACTAGATATTATTGGTGCTATTGCTGTTATTACTGTGTTATTATTATCAGTTACTGTTATTGTTATCAGTACTGATTGACAGTTTGGTAGGAAGCAGCTGAACAGATTTATACTAAGCAAAATATAATTATAGAATGGGGTGGGTATAAATAAGTAGAATTCCTCCCACTCCTTTTCTGGCTCATATACAGTCGCGGAAAAAATTATTAGATCATCAAAAGTCATCAAAAACAATGGTTATACAATCAAGTACTAACTCCTGTGTGTATCATGTGACTAAAACAGACAGAAAAGAAAACACGGAATGCCTAAAAGCACTGTTTTTGTCAGTACAATGCCATAGATATTGATGTAAGAACTGAAGTGATTTTGGTTATTATCAGGAAAACCTGGAAAATGGCTAGATATCAGCTCTGAAATTAAACTCTTATGAGCTATTTTTGTTGATATCATTATATTTGTCCAAACAAATGTACCTTTCATTGTACCAGGCATTAAAATAAACAAGAAATTGAAGAAAAGAAGGGGTGGTCTAAAAATTTTTTCCACGACTGTATGTAGGGTGTATGTTTATGTATGCATGTATGTTTGTAAATGTATATATGTATATGTGTAAATTTATATAAATATTGTACATTCATGATGTTCTTTTTTTTTCTTCTGCACATGCTCAAAATAAAAAGGATCAATCAATCAATAGTCTAGAAGCTCTTCATTCTCATATAGATAATAATGCATGTTTTTATGACATCAGAGATAGGTGTATGTAGATGGATGTAAATAATGCAGCTTTAAGAGGATGTAGGGAATTTTGCATCACCAACTGCTCTTCACAAAATAATTACAGCATCTAATTCTATGTGTCATTCTTCTGCAAACCAAATGCTCCCAGATAGAGTACAGGGTAATCTGTTTTGGGGATTTTTACAGGCTTATCACTCTTAAAAATTCACTTTTAGCCTTTAGATGCAGCTTTCCCCACACTACAGATTCATGTAGGTATAATTACCTGTGATGATAAATACAGATTAATTTGTTGTACATGATACAATTGTACATTTTCTGTATATATTTTTGTGCAAATATTTGTACACATGATCTTTTAGGTTTTCCTCTAACAAACATTTCTTTCAAAGTTTTTCCCTACCAAAGAGACTGCTGCATTTTGTACAGATTATAAAGCACATTATAGTGAATCTGTAATGTGTGGTATTGGCCAATATTAATGCAGGAAAACTAATTTGGATTGAAAATCCCTTTGCATAACTATGCAATGACAAACAGGCATTTTAATAAACTCTGTCTGATGACATTACAGAGCTAAATGTAGCTTCACATTTTAACCCATAAAGACCCAAACATCCACTGGTGACCAAAACCATCTACTGATCTAACATGTTTAATACCTGTTGATTCATTAATCCTATCAATACATGTAAATAATTGGTGTAAAATACAGTTTGTCATCTTTTTAGGTTCATCAGATATGACAAATTTGGACATTCAGAGGCAGGCAGTGTTTCCACATTCCACAGTGAACGTGGAAACACTGTCGTCTTCTACAGCAATGATTCACCAGTAAAACCCATGGAGTTTGATAAATGACAGTGGATGGAGACACTTGGTTTATGTTTAGTTAATGATAGATTTTGTAGAAAAAGTCACTTTTTCTTCAGTTTTCTCTGTTTCTGATATTATGACAATCAACTTTAATCTGAGCTTTTATGAACATCTACATGACCTACATGATATGGGAAAAATACATGATTTTCATTTTTAAAAAATGCAAAATACAGAGGATAATATTATAATAAATGGTGATAAATCACTTAAGACAGGTTAAGTAGAGAGAAAAAAAATCATGTGGGAACTGGCACAAAAGTAGCACTGAGTCTTTATGGGTAAAGCATGTATATATACATCTAATGCATACAGTTATCTGGTAAAAACAAAAAAAACATAAATTTAACAAAGTGGTATTCTGTAAAAAAAAAAAAACCCAAAAAAAAACTAAAAAAAAAAAAAATACATAGGCTGTGTTTGGATGCAACTGGGTTCTATTATCCAAATACTTTAGGCCTAAAACAACAAATGTAAGGTTTTTACACTTTACTTGCCTTTTTCCATTAATGCAGCTTCACTACAAGTCAGACAAATCCTGTACTTTCAGTACACTTGTGTGGCAGCTAATTTGGTAGTTTGTGACAGCTGTTTATTTTTGTACTTTTCTCGTCACATACACACATTAGACCAGGGGTCTCAAACATGCAGCCTGGGGGCCAAAACAGGCCCACCAAAAGGTTCAATCTGGCCCACAGGATGAATTTGTGAAGTGCAAAAATTACACTGAAGATATTAACAATCAAGGGTGTCAAACTCATTTTAGTTCAGGTTCCACATACAGACCAATATGATCTAAAGTAAAATAATTGCAAAATAACCTCTGAATAGTGACAACTCCATTTTTCTAGGTTCTAGGTTCAACTGCACTAGCTGAAGTAAAACTAGTCCAGCTGAACCTCGAAGAACCACCAAGAAGAACAATGACCTGAGCAAATGAGAAATTGAATGAGAAATTATTCTTATTTCAGTACCAAACTCCAAATTTTGAAACAATATTATGCTTGTCACCAAATGTTTGTGTAACATTGTGTGTAATCCTCATGTATAAATGATAAGTTAAGACATAATATTGTTAAAACTGCACTTATTTTTCTTACAAATTTCATTTTTTTCAGGTTATTCACGTTTTTTGTGTGTAAATGTAATAGTTTCATAATTTAATATTTTTACTGCACGAAAACAAAAAGAAAAAGTTGTCATTATTTATAGGTTATGATGCTATTACTTTACTGGTCACTTCAGGTCCTACTGGGCTGAATGACCCTTAAAGAAGTGAGTTTGACACCCCTGCATTAGACTAACAGGCCGGACAACTACTGCTGCAGGAGACGCAACAGTTTGACAAAAGACATCTTCCTTTTGCAGCAAAAGAAAAAACAGCTTCAAAAGAGTAGTGAGTATAATTCCTAACCCTTGATTTATAATATGCTGAAAATTAAAAAAGGATGTTTTGTTAATTAAAAAGCATGCACTTCCGCTTTAGCTAAATTGTTAGCTATGTTAGCTAGTTAGCTATTGTTATGCTAAATTCTCATCTGGGCCTCTATTTGCATTCGTTAGCTGTCTATTCAAGAATTCAATTAGCTTTAGCATTGTAAATTCCTCCATTTATAAACTGTCTTGAAAAACTTAAAGGCAAGTCAAAAATCATTTCATTTTCCTTCTACGTTTTGGCCACTAGAGGTCAGTAGGAGATAGAAATATATAGGTTAGCAGGCCTTTAACACAGTTTCAGTCATGTTTTGAGTGCTGTACTCGTTACACTTCCTTTATACATGACGCAGCATTAGCTCCATGTTTGTGTAATGTTTGGCATAGGCTACGTACAGGAAATGATCAACAGAGTCAGTTCTTTTTTTTTTTTTTTTCTTTGGTTGGATTTAGGGGTCGGTTGTGAATCGGGGCTAAATTTTCCAGTTCTGTTCAGACGTTCACTTCAAACACAATAAGCACTTTGATTTAGATGAGAATGAGGGATATTTTGTCAGTTTACATTTGTTTTACGGCCTTATGGTAGTGTTTAAGAATGCATACACTAAATGATACGTCCACCTACTATTGAAATACTATGGAAATACCGTAGTGCTTTTTAACTATTCAGCAGTTTATGGCCGGAAAATGTAATACTTCAAATTTATGAAGCTATAATGTGTTTTAGAATGTGACAGTCTACATTATAATAATACTGAACATTTGTTTGATGAATGGCAAGAAAATATTTCCAGATGATTCAGCCAAATCAAACTCAACATCTTCAAAACTTCCTAAAAGAGGGAGATTTTAGGTGACTGAGTTAACTTTTGGATATTTTATTCCGTTATTTTGGTCCCTAGGTATGTGCTTTATGTCTGTGTGGTGCTGTAAGGATAACAAAAAATGGTCCCATATCCAGCTGTAATAAAATTATTACTATTATGCTACAACTTATTGCTATTATTATAGTGTAATAGTAACATTGCCCATTCATAATTCAAAGTGTTTCAGTTCAAGAATTTATGTTTCAGGAAGGCAGTGGATATACTGTATTTACATTATATTTATTTATTATTTTATTCCTCTGGTACTGGACCTGTTTATGAGGTTCATTGCTGTACAGAAATATGTGACATATAAAGGCAAGCTTATGGCCAGGCCTGCTTCGAGTAACATTCTGCTGTCCTTTCCACCAGTGCTGTGAATATTTCATTGGTCAGGTTGACTGCTTAATCCTAATGTTTTGCTGTCTTTTTTTTTGTTTTGACAAAATAGGTGAAAAGCTGTAGCCTCTTTCCTCTGCAGACGGCTGGGAGGGAGGAGTTTAAACAAAGGCCCTCTCCACATAAAAAATGGAGGCTTGAGCAGAGCAGCAGTGGTGTCCTTAACACAGCCTCTACATGATGCCTTTTTCACCTCTGAAACCTTCCCTTAAGGCAATAATTTCCAGATTCCACACCTGGAAGCTTCACAGCATTGTTCTATGAGGTGTGTATGTCAAAACTACTCCGATTAATCATGTTATTTGGTGGTTCAGGCCTAGCTTTCTGCTTATTTTTCTTCCCCTGTCTCTGACACTCACAGGGCTGCCCCTGCCTGCACTGAACAAAGATAATTACTCAGGAAACATTTCGGCCAATCAGGCGCAGCCTTCTATCTTGCCTGTTAGGCAAGCGACCAGTCAGGATCTGGCTAACATCACTGGGGCCTGATCGCCTTGCCTGAAGAGCGGAGCCTTCCCCGGCTGAGGGCTGAGAGTGTCCTCCATGTTTTATAAGTGTTGATATAACAGTGTGTCAGGCAGCCATGCATCCACAGAGGTAAGCTCTGACTTTTTATTATCTCAACTCTGATAACAACATGGCTTCCTTCTTGTTGTTTTGGTGAGTGTCTGTTTCTAATGATGAATGTGCACACCTTAAAATCAGTTTAGTGTGCAGGAGGAGGAGCTGGGGTGGACTGGAGGCCTCGCCAGGCCTCTGTGCTTCACGGTGCTGAGGAAGGTGGGGGGTTGGGTAACGACTCTCACCCTTGCTCTCTCTCTGTGTCTCAGGGTCACATGGGTGCCCCAGACAACCAGGCTGCCATACAGGAGGCAGAGTGGACCATGGCAAATCCTTTTCCTTTTTTATAATGCAAAAGAGAGTTAGAATTAAAAATGGCACTCACATCTCCTTTCTGTTGTGGCAGTCTTGTTTAGAAGCCTGGCAGAGAATGAATGGGGGATGGGCAGTGGAGGAGGAGGGGGTGTTATGTACCCTTTGTAAGTAGTTCGGCTCTGTGTCGTTTTCTTGTGTGTCATGCCAGGTTGGAGAACAGACATGGGGGGCAACAGATGTGCTTATTAGCAGGAGCAGGGGGTTTAACTGAATCCTAGTTTCCTGTCACATGCACACACACACACACACACACACACACACATACATACATATATAAAAAACACATTAAGGTACTTATATGTATTCTTAGTTTGGCAGGAGTTTCTTTACTCCATATTGGTCCATGAACACAGGGTGAACCCACTCTAAACAAAAGTTTAAAGAGATCCTTAGTGGAATTGCCTTCCATTTGTTTCAGGTTTCTGCTCTAATGATTGAAAAGAAGGTAATGTGTCACAATTTACCCTTATTTATAAGCACAGGCCTGTAGTTTACAGTCCACAACCATGTCGACTCTGCAGCACTGTTGTGAAACTGCTTCCTCCACTCTAATCCTTACACAGAGGCCATTTTGTGTTTAGAGAGAGAACACTAGTCTTCCCTTCACACACCAGGCAGCATTACAGAGGAACAAGTAGAGACTTACTGGACAGAAAAGGCTTTTATGTGGTATGTTTTTTGCAGATGTCACAGTATTACAAATAACTGGAGTTATGTTCCTCTGTTGGCGTCTTCACTTCTAATCCCTGTTTTTACCATTTTTTCAGACACAAAACTAGAAATGTACAAAGCTTACTGACGTGTGTATTCTGTTTAGATAGAGCAAAGGTTACACATTCAGAACACTTGTGGGAAGTTCAAATAATTTAAAGATAGCAGTGCAGTTTCTCAGTGCACAGAAAAACTGTACATTGTGTAACCTAATGTTGCTCTGGTTTTGCTGTCCCAACTGCGTGGGTAAGATTTTTTTTTTTTTTCTGTGAGTTAACGCAAAACATGTTTCATCTACTTGGCAGCCAGTGAACTGTAATGTTACCGTTCCCTCTTAAACTATGACTGTGTTCTCTCTGTGAAAAGCAAAACCACCAATTAAAATTCTGCTAATGAATAAGCATGTGGAAGTATGCAGTGCTTAACTGAGCTTGTAGTGTGGCTGTTGCATTCACTTGTTAGAAACAGAATAGTTATGTAAAATGGAACAGTGTTGGAAACAAATCGTCTGGGCCTGTTTCTGAAGCGATGCAGTCAATAAATAAGACAACCGAGCAAGAATAGCAGAACTGTTGGGTTATGCATCATAACATGGATATAATCTCCCAAAAGGCCCTTTTTAAACCCCCTCTGGTTTATACTGACATAATCAAGATGGGCAAGCTAAACCGAAGTAAAATAAATGTCTAATGCAGGGGGAAATCTCTGCATTGCAGCAAAAATGCTTTTTAAGAGGAAGAGGGGAGCTTGCACACTGTGATCCGTGTGGCAAAGCACAGCCGACCAATAATGTTCCACCCTGTTGGCCCTCCAGCCAATTGCAGCTGCAGTTGAGGTTAAAGATTGACAATCAGAGGGAGAGCAGCAGGGAGAGCAAGGGCCTTCTGGAAAATTCCACAGCCATCTTGATTCACCCTTTACAGCCTTATATAAATCCAGGTCAAATCTTTCTTTTATTTGGCATGTTCTGTGAGTGCTGTCAGTCGACTTCATTTGTTAATGTAATGTTGGGACATGGTTGAATGTTTTTACATGATGTACTGTTTTGGGATTCATTATTTTATGTAATGCAGGCAAATATCCTGACCACAAACATATGCCTTCAGCTGTAATTAGTTTCATTGGTCTGCTTATGGTTGTTCATCTCGTGAAAGCTGGATGTTTCTCTCCATTTCTTAAAGAGGGTTCACAATACAGACCTAATAATCTCTCTGGGGTGATGTGTAACAGGGTGAGTGGGATGTTTTTCTGTCAGTGGCATTAATCCCAAGTGTTTTCAATTACAACACAAGTGCAAACTTAATAGTGTTATATTTGCACTGAACGCTTTTTCTCGATGGCCACAAAAAGAGGCCATTTACACCAATATTTTATCTGTTTGAAGTGTAAAGAGTGTTTTAGGTATAGAGAAAAGCTATTCCAGGATGCGAATGTACTTTTGCAGTATTAGCCTCTCTCTTGAAAATGAAATTTAATTATCCTATAACAGCAATATTCACAGGGAATGGAAGGCGTAAAAAAAGGAAAAAAAGAGAGAGAGAGAGATGAGTGCTCCTTACTTTGTTGGATTTTCTCGTGCTTCCTTCTCTGTGTCTCTTCTGTCTCTGTGACCAGCATTGAGGGTTTGTCTTAACCAAGCAGTGTGTATTTTTGTGTTTTTTTTTTTTATTCTGTAGTGTTGGACTGTAATCGCCACAGATCTCTTTGGTCCTCCTGCATGGATGTGCCAGTGCCTGAGTCTGAGCCTGGGAGTGGGGGATGGGGGAGAGGGGGGAGGGGAGCAAGCTGTGGCCTCCATTTTCTGTGACGAGAGAACCCTGCTCGTCTCTCACAGGAGTGGAATCTAAAGGCACTGAGTCAGTGTTGTTTCCTTTTTGTCCATCAGGTACTACTTGCAGAGAGGAATACTGTCAGTATTTTATTGAACCTGGGTCTTTCTGGAATACATCCCAGAATCTGCTGAGGATTTATTTGCTTAACTCTCCTTGTGTGATGGAACACAGCTCCTGATTTGAGATTGCCCTTTGGAAGAGCACCCTTTTTTTTTTTTTTTACTACTGGTCATCTTATTTTCCTGGTAGTTGCAGCAGTGTCTTGTCATTAGTATCAAGCACATGCGTATAAAGATTGTGGCACTTTCAGGAGCCAGACGAATGTTCTTTCTCTTCACTGCTTTGGTGCACGTAGCAAAGCAACTTGGCTAACGTTGTCTTATTTTCATGTGGGCCTCGCTTTTTTTCTCTGTGTCCGGAACAGGAAGGCCCTGGAGGGGTTGGGGTGTGTGTGTGTTTGTACGTGACTGCTGGCAGGCTGAAACAAGATACCCACATGCCATATTTGTTTAGAAACCCTGCTCAGACTATCACTTCTTAGTCAGTAACAACATATAAGGTATGAATTTTGTAAGTTTTAATTTGACAAGCTGTCTATGTCAGTGTCTTAAACTGTTTATGTAGCCTTGTGAGCTTCAACATTGCCTTGGTAACAGTTGTGGATCTGCTGTTTGGCTTAAAGAATAGATTTAAATTGCTGTTAAATCAAGGTTAACATGGTGTTTGTAAGAATGTTGTTTTTAAAGGGGCTAGATCAGACCCAGGTTTTTAGATATTGGTTCTCTGGTTCACTCTGTCCTTTTAGGTGTGTATTTTTACTTCCTTGTATGTGTTCCTGCCTATCAGTGAACTGACATTTGATCAACTCTGTGTGGAATGCCTCTGTAAGGGTGGAGGAGGAGGCATTCCTTTACTTTCAGAGGAGAAGAAAAAAAGCTTATCCCACAAATGCAGCTGACCTTTGAGTCGAAGCCTGTAAACCCATCATCCTGGCGGGAAACCAGAGCTACGGCCAAAGCTATGAACTGGTCAAGTGTGTGACCTGTCAGGGGTCCTTGGCAGTGTTTTCTCCGAGGGGCTTGTGAATAAAGGCTACATCCTTGGAACAAGGCCCTCTGTTGCTCTGACAAAGGAGGAGCCAAATGTTCAAAGACCCTCTTTTATCACCAGCCACCCTTTATTCTCCTTTTTTTCCCTTTAGAGAAAATGAGTTGAGAGAACAACCAGGGACGAAACCAGGGAAATCAGGCTTTTCCAGTGCTGCGTGTGTGTATGGTAGTTTCTGTGTTCTTGGCTTTTGAATTGATTCATACTTAATCCCTGTTTTGTAAACAGGATGTTAAATCTGGGCTGTATGTTGAACTACATCAAAAAAATATACTCAGGATTTTTATATGCATTTGAATGGTGTAACATTCTAAAAATCTACATTACTGACAGTGAATTATTACTTTGACTAGCAAATGTTGAAATGAATGTGTTTGAAGTGGTAAAGAGGGGCTTTAAACATGTCTGAGAAATGCAGACCTTCATTTTAAGCCTATTAGATGGATGTGTTGCTATAGGTTTCTACGATTGGGCTTGAAAAGCCTTTGGGGTTTCCTCGTTGTTAGAGGAGGTCTCGAGAGGTTCCTTAAATGCATACTGTGAATCTCCACAAGATGCCATCCCTTTAGTAGTATGGACCAATTCCCTTTGGCTTTCCTTGTTACAATAGGTTGGTCTTCCATTTATCATGCAGGCACAAAACACAGAGCAAAGATCAGAACACAGTCCAACTACAGTCTTACAGCAGCAGTGTATTCTGAGGACGGCAGTGCAGGGTAATGTCAGCTAAATGGCCCTGTGTGTTGTTGTGAATATCAACCTGTGCTTAGCGGAGAGGAACGTTGCCATGGTGATTATTACCACTGTGTCTCTTGGAACACAGAACAGAATGTGACTGATATTATGGAAAAGGAGTTGAACTTCGTAACATGATGTCAGAAATGTGTTGTCACCAAAAAAAAAACAAACAAAAAAAAACAATAGCAATGGATACCTGCAGGGTCCCTATTGACAGATCCTCAGGGACTCTGGTGCCTTAGGTGGTGTTCCACTTGTTTACTGTTATGCTGATGTGGTTTCTGAACACCCTTTCTGACTTTGTGTTTGCCTCTCTTTCTGTGTTTCTGTGTGCTCTTGTTCGGTGCTCTGCAGTCTGGCTGAGGAGGAGATAAAGACAGAGTCTGATGTGGTAGAGGGGATGGATTCATCTGTACGATCCAAAGGTAAGTCTCTGAGGCCGAGTACCTCACATTAAGAGTCAACAATCTTCAGGCAGCTTAGTGTCAGTGAAAGCAGAGGATATTTACTGTTTATAAAGCAGGCTGATGCATTTTGTTAGTCTCTCGGGGCTACAAAGATAATCCATAATGCTCGACTGCCTGCCTGTTTTGGATTTGTGTCAAGTAACAAGGTATAGTTGGTTTAGAGGTAGCACTCTAGCCCTGCAGTACGATCAAGTGGTAATGTAATATGCATTAGCATTGTCTTCAATAAATAATTGTATGGGTAGATTGATAGCTGTCAGTAGTGTGTTTTCCTTTGTTTGATGGCAAAGCATTGCATCACATCAAAATTTCTCAGCTAAAGGAGCGTTTTTGCAAACAGTTCTTCTCTTGGTGCATTAAGCAGATGAAATAGAAAATGTCTATGTTTAAAACAGACTTTATTTCATTACAGTCATTTTGAATTTTTCAGTCTTTTTTAATACGTGTCTCTTTCTGCTTCCAGTCCCTGATCCACCAGGGTCTGCAGAACGATCGGTGGGACCACAGAAGAGAAAGGTATCGAGTCCCACCCATTCCTCCAATGGACACTCTCCATCAGACACCTCACCCAGCCCGCTCAAGAAAAAGAAAAAGCCAGGGGCTGTCAACTGTAACAACAAAGATCAAGTAAGAGCTCCAGTATACTCATCTCCAAATTGTGTGTGTTCTCTGAGGTTGGTGCTAGAGGCAACACTGTTGAAATCTATGTGACAGAGAGTTTACCTCATCCACATCAGAATACAGGGACTGTATTGGGATGTCGAGGATGAAATCCGTAACACAATTTCAGCACCAATGCAAAAGTAATTATTTACTTTGGAATGCATTAAAGTCTAATTAAATACTCCTCATATGTCATAGCAATGTAAAGAGTTAAATGCAAGTGTTGGTAAATGCTGAGTGGGGACTGAGAGGCACAAAAGCATTTAAGTTCTGCACTTTGGTGAAATGAACAACAAAAACTTCACTAAACTCTGACTGGAAGCTTGTATGTTGCAGAAAGTAACACCCTTGCCCGTGAGAACACAGCAATTTGGATTTTGTATATTGACAGCTTCAAGATATTTACAGGTCTATGTGGGTGTGACAGTGAATATGTTGTTGTTATGTGTGTGTTGTGGCTGTGGGTGTTGTGGGTTTTCAGAGCAGTGCCAAACTGCATGATCCACTCACTATTTTATTGTTTACACATCTTGACACTTGTATAAATGTGGTATTAGTTATTCACGATTATCTGTATCCATTTGCTTCCTCAGTGTATGACTTTTGCCATCATCTGATTGTGGTGGATATAGTTTAATAAACAGCTTAATTTGGTGCTAATTAAAACCCTGTGTAGTCCCCCGTTGACTTGCATGTTACTAAAAGATAATTCTGACAGTTTGCAAGTATTATAATCAAACTTGTTGTGATCGTAGTAATGGCTTGATGACAATTTTTCAGTATAGGCATAGGTTAAATTGGGCCAGAGCACACCAGAGGTCAGCTCCGCCTCCCTAGGTCCACAACAAACCCCATCAGAGCTTAGCTCCCTCTCCCTCAATGTAAAACAACCCTCTACTATTTCTGTTATTCAGTTTCATCTCCTGATAAACAAAATAAACTATGAAGTTGAACAAGTGCAAGACACACTGTGCAAAGACACACCCAAATCAGCTACATGGAATTGTCAGGCTTCAATGTCAATGCATTTTATGATTCTGCTATCTCAGTACATTAACATCTAAACCATGATCTATTCTAAACACATCCTAGAAAAAAAAGTTGAACTGTATGAGACATAGATTACTGTTCAATGTATCTGCTGTACAGCATTTTATCTTCTTCATGCAGCTTTATAATGTGCAAATAAATTCATTCATTTATTCTTTCATTTATTCAGAGCGAGTAAGCATTTACAACACAAATGACCTGCATACAATAGTATCTGATAACACAAATACAATCAACAGAATACATGCAGGTACAATATTTCAAATACATTCATTTATGCTCGAAAGGGAGTAGGAAGTAGAAAGCTTATTTAATCCCACCTCTATTTCTCATCAATAACTTAACATAGTTTCAAGTACTCACCCCTGTCTTTAAACTTCAAACTAAGACAATGAACAAATAGGCCTATACACGATTATAATAAACTAATTTATTTAACAAAAATATGTGTGAAAATAGAAACAAAGTACATTCATGGTGGTGTTACCACGGATAACAGTTAACCTTTAATTTACATTATAATAATAATTACATGCCAACAGTGGTAAGAAAACTACAGTACCACTAATGGTAAAGAACAGCATACACCAGCAATGGTAAGGACAATAACAGAAAGGTAATGGACAACACATACCAACTTAGTGAGGAACAAGAAGCACACATCAACATTGTAAAACAGAATATTGATGCAACATAAGTATTAAGACCCTCTATCTTTATACTGTGACCAGATCATGTGTTTATTTAGCAGTTTAAATCGGTGAATATTTTGGCATTGCTTGTGTTGGATATCCAGACTGTTCCAAAGTCTCACTCCACATACAGAAACACAAAAACGTTTAGGAGTGGTTAGAAATTTAGGTAATGTGAAATAAGTTGTTATTGTTGCATGATAAAATTAAATAGATAATAAATCGAAAAAATATTAACGTCCTCATTACTTAGATAACTATTCAATCACACAGTCTACACATTAACCCCCCCCCCCAAAAAAAAAAAAAAAAAAAAAAAAAAAAATCACATAAGTTGTGGGTAAAAAATGAAACAAGACAACCATTGACCATAGGCTACACAAGGGCTCCCTCTCTTCACAAAAGCCAATTAAACCACTGAATATATGCATATAACAACTTCAGAGCTGCAGTAGAATCTGAGCTCTGAAAATAAGTACTATCTATATACAGTCTATGATCTTTATTTGGTATATTTTGAGCTCAGATATTGTGAACTCATTGTGTCTTCTCAGGTTAAAACTCTGCTTTCTAAATATAACAAAAAGAAATGCAGTCGTGTTAATACTAGATACTTCACACATAAACCTGTTGGGTGAGTCTTTGACTTGCAGGCATAGCAAGACGGTCAGATCGTTTACTTGCTTTAAGAAAAGTTTTTGTTGTGAACTACCTTAGTTGCCCTCTTAGCTGCTTCCCCTGCTTCCCTCACCTCATCACTGCCTTGTTTTTGTTGCACTGCACCTTTTTGTGTTCCTGCGTGTTTTTTGAAACCTGCCCCCCTGTTTCTCTTGCCTGCATTTCAGTCAGAGCTAAGACATGGTCCCTTTTACTATATGAAGCAGCCAGCACTCACCACAGACCCTGTTGATGTTGTACCGCAGGACGGCAGGAATGACTTCTACTGCTGGCTGTGCCACCGCGAGGGCCAGGTGCTCTGCTGTGAGCTCTGCCCCAGGGTGTACCACGCCAAGTGCCTCAAACTACCAGCTGAGCCCGAGGGCGACTGGTTCTGTCCAGAGTGTGAGGTATCTTGTTGAGTGTGTATGTCTGGGTGGACACAAATAATGTGAATTATTGTGTGACTCAAGGCACAATCCTGACAAAAGGGGTGTCAGATCATGCACTATGGTCTATTTTAGCCATAGAGCAGTGATAACATTGGCCAGACAGAAGAACCATAGTGCATTATGTGACACCCCTGTAAATGTGTGTGATTTTTAATGATTAAAATTTTGATCAGATCCTTTCCCAATTAAGAACAACAAATTTAAAGACAATCATGACATAAGATGTAAAAATCAGTCTCGCTAAATAATGATTTCATATGTCTTACTGTTGCAACTTTCCTTTTATTTAACGGTGCATTCATTTATTTTGCAGAAAATAACAGTTGCTGAATGCATAGAAACTCAGAGCAAGGCAATGACAATGCTGACAATAGACCAGCTCTCGTACTTGCTCAAATTTGCACTCCAGAAAATTAAACAACCTGGGGTAGGTATCCGAAACATACATTATCCTCTAAACTATATGGTTCTGTGTATGATTTACAAATGTTGTGTCAGAAATGTTTATTTTTTATGGCAACCATTTTCGTATTTATACAACCAAATTCTTCTGTCCTTTTTTCCCATTTTGTCTAATATGAACAGACCGAGCCTTTTCAGAAGCCTGTCTCTCTAGAACAACATCCAGATTATGCAGAGTACATCTTCCACCCCATGGACTTGTGTACCTTAGAGAAGGTATTATTGAACTTCTTTATGTGCTTGTACAATGTTAACAAAGTAGACAGTGCATACATAATAATGTCCGTAGGCATGGCGTTACTAAAAAAGGTTAAATAATTTTCGTCTTCTTTCACTTTGAATAGAACATTAAAAAGAAAATGTATGGCTGTACGGAAGCTTTTCTTGCTGACATGAAATGGATCTTACACAACTGCATCATCTATAATGGAGGTAGGCTACTGACACATCACACTATCTACTGGTTTGAATGAATGAATTTATTTTTAAAATGGGACAGTTCGTATTAATGAACATTTACATGTAAATACAAGAGATTATAGCCATATGGCTAATTTCCATCTCAAGTACCATTGGCAGGTAAAAAACAAAACAAAACAACAACTTATGGATAACATAATACCATAACTGAACTGAGACATACAAAAAGAAAAACAAGCAACAACACATAGTGCACACAAACAGACAAAAACAGGGGGACCAAGACAAGCCACCGAGCAAAAATTGATTGAGGTTTGCACATGATTATATCATAAATACCGTCATTACACATGATTATATTGCAAATATCCCATTGTTGCTATTACACGTAATTATAAATACCCCATTGTCACTATTACACATGATTATATTGCAAATATCCCATTGTTGCTATTACACATGACTATATTATAAATACCCCATTGCTGCTATTATACAGGATTATATTATCAATATCAAATTGTTGCTATTACACATGATTATATTCTAAATACCCCATTGTCGCCAACAAAACAAAAGAAATCGATATTAAGCATGTGACTGGATAATAAGCATGTGACTCTGTTCTAGGTAATCACAAATTGACAGCAACTGCAAAAGTCATCGTCAAGATTTGTGAACATGAGGTAAACTAACGTCACAACTTAATCATTGTTAAGTTTATGTAAATGTGCATCCTCAGCTGAACTGTCATGTGTTATTTCAGATGAATGAGATCGAAGTGTGTCCAGAGTGTTACCTGTCCTCCTGTCAGAAAAGGGACAACTGGTTTTGTGAGCCATGTGTAGGTCTTAAACAGCTTCATATTTCGGTAAATATTCTTGAGGATGATTGATGTGTAAAGTGCTGAAAATGACCCTTTGTCCGTAACAGAGTCAACCCCATCCTTTGGTCTGGGCTAAACTAAAAGGCTTTCCCTTTTGGCCGGCAAAAGCACTTCGGGAAAAGGACGGTCAGGTAGATGCACGGTTCTTTGGACAACATGACAGGTAAGATCAGCTTCTTTACGGCAGATCTTTGAGGAGATTATAGTTAAACACTGAAGAAAAAAGAACACTGCTGACTCCTCACATGTCTTGCACTCACAGTACGAGCTGTTCCCATCTGAACAACGCTGCACAGTCCTGATCAACAATGGGAAAAGATGTCTGAATAGATACAAGAACTCTCATTCCATGTTTGTCAGTCTCTTACATTCAGGCCATAGAGCAGGATCAGGATGTTTTATGGGACTGATGTCTTGTACTTATTGCACACTGACTGTATTAGTCTATGTCATGTATTGTATTTGCATGGTGGTATGTGGCAGCCTTCATGTCCAAGATAAAGTTCTGTCAGGCAAATAAAGCAATCTGGAATCTTGAGTGTTTGACATAAATTTAGCCAAACTGAATCTTCTGGCTATGCTTATCTGATATTTTAATATTCTTTGTCTTGCCTTTTGATCCAGGGCCTGGGTTCCCATCAACAACTGCTACCTCATGTCCAAAGAGATCCCATTCTCTGTGAAAAAGACAAAGAGCATATTCAACAGTGCCATGCAAGAAATGGAGGTCTATGTGGAAAACATTCGCAAGAAATTTGGAGTTTTTAACTATGCACCTTTCCGTACACCCTACACACCCAACAACCAGCTCCAGATGCTAGTGGACCCATCCAATCCCAGTGCTGGAACAGTAAAGACAGAGAAACCTGATAAACTTCGATTCAACTTTGATATTACAGCATCTCCTAAAATGGTCCTTAGTAAAAGCTCCACCTCCAGCGGCATGAGTCGGAGGGTCTCGATGACAGATATGCCTCGTTCTCCCATGAGCACCAACTCCTCAGTGCACACTGGATCTGATGGGGAGCAGGATGTGGAAAAGGCCAATAGGAATCCCGCTTTCCACTACAGCACCGGAGAGGAATCCATGGATTGTACAGGTAAATAAAAGCATACCATTCAACTGAAATAATGTCTTTTTATTTTGTGTAATTCAAATAACTTGGAATTTGTGTTGTATTTACAGCATCTCCTGTGTCAGGGAAGATGGGTCCTGCAGGCAGTGTGACAGGAAGCCCAAAATCCTTTAACCCTGGACTGGTCCCCAAACAGGAGAGGACTGCAGGAACAGGCAGCATCCTCAACCTCAACCTTGGTCAGTACTAAGAACACATCAACTGTTTTTATGGTTTAGGTCTCAAATCCTGATCTCAATGTAATATTACACTATACTTTCAGGATTTTTTTAACCGAATTTAACCTTTTTTTTTTTTTTGGTTAGATCGAGTTAAGGCTGAGATGGACTTGAAGGAGCTGAGTGAGACTGTACAGCAACAACAGCAACAGCAACAACAGGGAGCGCCAGCTGCCCCACCTACTCCAAAGCGACCTATCAGGAGCCTCGACAAGACTATCGAAAGCTGCAAGGCACAACTAGGTATGAAACAAAGATATACTATGTAATGTTTCGGCAGAGAACTGTGATTTTATACTTTGTAGGCTATGTTGTGTCAAGATAGCAATATCTGGCAGAGCAACAAATATTTCAAACAAGCTGAAGACTGCTCAGATCAATTTGTTCATAAGAACAATGAATCAGTCGGTATGTGTGAAAAGAAAATGGGCTCCCATAGTGTCAAACTTGTCAACTGGAAGACATAAATCAGCCAGACCCCAGAAAGCACAATCCAGTCAAACTCTTTGCCAAATATTTTCCATTTGAACTTTAATATGTGACAATAAGTTAACAAATTCCAAAGTAAGTACTGTAATTTAAGAGTAGATTATATTTTTTGTTCTTGGATTGATATGTGCTAGAAAGGATTTAGAAGTTATAGTTTGCACCAGAAATAATCCTATTTAGACTTGATTCACAGTGTATTGTCTTATGACAAGGTACTTTCAGCTCAAAAACTGAAGCAACTGAAACATGACTGACTGAGGGAAAACGGTTGAAAACAGTTCATGGTGTTAGAACAAAGTGTTCCAGTTTTTGTGACATAAAAAAATGTGTAATGATGAATTCCATTTCTCCATACAGGGATAGATGAGATATCTGAAGATGTATACAAAGGTGTGGATCACAGTGACTCTGAAGACTCGGAGAAATCCGACTCAAGCGACAGTGAATACCTCAGTGATGAGGAACACAAGCCAAAGAGCTCTGCCCAGGACAACAAGGACAAAGCAGAGAGAAAGAGGCCCAAAGCAAGCACTGAAGGAGAGACTAAAGAGGGGGTCACAGGGACGGGGGATAAAGCTACCCCTGAACCCAAAGACAAGCAGGGTAGTAATGGTACAGACCGGGATGTCCAGGACAAGCCCAGAACACCCCAGGCTCAGCCCCACACTGACAAAACCAAGACCCCAGAGGAGGGAAGAGCAGCAGCAGCCTCAACAGGAGCTGAGCAAGACTCAGATTCTGAAAGAGAGCTGGTGATTGACCTGGGGGATGAACATGGGAGCCGTGACTCTAAGAGGGCGAGAAGAGAGCAGGGGGCTTCAGCTGCAAAAATGATCAAAGAGTCCACTGTAAAGTTAGAAGGTTAGACATATAAGACAAAATATCAGTTTTCTCCTGTAATTCTTATAGTGAACTATCTGTTCGAACTGATTCCTGATTCTTACATTATCTGTTTTTCCTCTGCTGCAGCCACATCTGGACGGGAAGCTGCCTCCAATCTAAAAGACTCTTTGCAACCTGCCATCACAGCAGCCCTCAACCTTGTTTCCACTACAGCTTCTGGTCAGCCCAGTGCCACCACAAACAGCAGCGGTTCAACCAGCGCTCCCTCTCCCGCCTCCACGTCAGTCTCCACATCATCGACAGCACCTGCAGCTGTAAAGAAACAGCGCCCTCTTCTGCCCAAAGAGACAGCTCAGGCAGTGCAGCGGGCAGTGGTTTGGAATCCAACAAAATTCCAGACCTCCTCTCAGAAGTGGCACATGCAGAAGGTGCAGAGGCAGCAGCAGCATGGGGAACAGACGACGCAGACGTCAGCCCAGAATCAAGCACAGACCCGCAGTCCACAGCATTTGCAGTCACAACAGCAGAATTCCTCTTCAAGTACCCGCTATCAGACCAGACAAGCAGTCAAGGGTAAATAATAACATACATAATAACAACATGTCTCAACAACTTTATATAATGGAATATATGTACAATATGTGTATATTATTTCTCAAATTATATTGTTTGTCTCTCCCATATGTAGGACAACAAAAAGACTCACCTCAGAATACATCCTCATTAACAACTACCCAAGTCTCATCTAGTAGCTCTTCCTTTATGCCAGACTTGCAGATCCCAACAGTCTCAGCGGATGTAGCTGCAGATATAGCCAAGTACACAAATAAAGTAAGTTAGTCCCCTGGGAAGAAAAATGTGTAAAATAATGCAACAGCAATTAATAAAGAAAAAAACACTTATCTTTTTTAACTGTATTATTTGTGTTAGTCTAATGTTTTGCAAAACTTTGCAGATTATGGACACAATAAAAGGGACAATGACTGAAATCTACAATGATCTTTCAAAAAGCACTTCAGGAAACACAATTGCAGAGGTAAGTATTGAGATACAAACATTTTTATGACCGATTCAAAATATTACACCACAGTGTGTACAGTACTGTAATAACTGTGTACTTCTGGTGCAGATAAGGCGGCTAAGGATAGAGATTGAGAAACTTCAGTGGCTTCATCAGCAAGAGCTGTCGGAGATGAAACACAACTTGGGTACGTTTCTTCTTTTTGTAATGTTGTGTTACTTAAGTTTTTTTTTTTTTTTTAAATGGCATAATTTAACACATTTTTGTTTTTTATGATTAACTGCAGAACTGACAATGGCAGAGATGAGGCAGAGTCTTGAACAGGAGAGAGAACGATTGGTGGCTGAGGTGAAAAAGCAGATGGAGCTGGAAAAACAGCAAGCAATTGATGAGACCAAAAAGAAACAATGGTGTGCAAACTGCAGGAAGGAGGCCATCTTCTACTGCTGCTGGAATACGAGTTACTGTGATTATCCCTGTCAGCAAGCCCACTGGCCAGAACATATGAAATCCTGCACGCAGTCAGGTAACTTAGACACATTCATGATTCCCTTCAAAAGAAAAGCAAGAACTTTTCATATGGAATTGGACAAAGAAGTGAGTGTCAAGTGAAAAAACTAATTTCTGCATGTAATGAATTCATATCATTTTAAAATTTAACTTGATTTTTATAGTTTGTATTGTACCAAAACAAAATACACAGATGTGAGTGCAAATAAAACTAGAAGCACTCGGAGAGCGCAGACCTCCGCCAAGGCTGATCAGTGGGCCCCCCCACCCCCGATCACCACCAAAATTTAATCATTTGTTCCTTGTGCCAGTATCAACATTTCCTGAAATTTTTATCCAAATTAAAGGCACAGTAGGCCAAAAAGTAAGGGCACCCCCATTTTTTATATAAACTGAGATAAAATCCGCCTTTTGGATCAGATCCGGATCAGCCTTTGAAATGTGATAGAGGACCCCATTGTCAATTCCTGAGTTAAATTTCATGAGTTTTGGTCAATAATTAAGTGAGATATTGGGAAACGAAAATTTTGGCCCCATTTACCACAATGTTAACGAAATTTCAAAGTGATCCAGAATCCAGGATTTCTTCAGGATCACCCCCAAAATTTAATCATTTCTTCCTTATCCCATTTCCAACAAACCCTGAAAATTTCATCCAAATCTGTCCATAACTTTTTGAGTTATGTTGCACACTAACGGACAGACAAACAAACAAACAAACCCTGGCAAAAACATAACCTCCTTGGCGGAGGTAAATATTCCTGTTTTAAATCTTCTAACAGTTTAGTTTACAAAAAAAATAATTACTTCAGTACACTTCAGTTTTCCTAATCTGTTATTTACATTATTAGGACTCTAAACATGTAACTTTATCATTAAGAAAGCAAAAATAATGTGTTATGTTGTATAAATGAGAGGTGGGGGTGGGATTTAATAAGTTTTCTTCTTCCCACTCCTTTTTGAGCAGTACTTACTGAAGTTATTTTATTACTAGTGTACATGGCAATTACTATATTGTCTTGATCACCTCTATTTATTAATGTATTTGCTCTGCTATTAGTTCTTTGTACACAAAAAACTTCTGTTTTTTTCTGCTCTAAACAAATAAATGAATGAATAAAATGAAAAATGGATGAATTAAGAATAGTTTTTCGGCTTTTGCCTACAAAGTTGCTTGTTTTGTAATAAAAACAAATACGGTAGTTGCAGTCTTAGCAGTGTAATGTCCTTGACCATACTGACTGTATGAGCAGGATGAAATTCTAAGCACAAATGATACATTTTTTTTTTATTTAACCTTTTTTAAACCAGGAAAACCTCATTGAGATTAAAAATCTCTTTTCCAAGAGTGTCCTGGCCAAGACGAGCAGCAGTACATTTTTCAGATTGATGCATGATTCGGATTGACATAGCTTACATGCTTCTTTGCTTTTCCTTTCAGCCACAGCTTCACAGCAAGAGCCAGAAGCGGAGCCCAACTCGGACCCTTCAGTCAAATCATCAGGCCACTCTCCTGCCACACAGACACTGCCATCAGGAGCAGGATCCATATCAGACAAAAGCAATTCTCCCACATATATGGAAAAAAGCAAGGACGGTGCAGGCGTTACTGTGACCTAACTGCTACACTACAGACATCCTCATGTTTTGAAAGGTGGATGTCGGGCTTGGAGTCCAAAACACATGGTCTCAGACACAACACTTGAAGGCCTGAGCTTCTGTGACAAATCACTTTGATTTTTCCATTCCCATCTGCGTAGTGATCAGACTGTTTATGTTTCTCTTACACACAGTGTCCACAAGTCTGTGTTCAAGTGATATATCCATGTGAAAGTAGTCTATATTAAAATGTGAGTCTGTTTTCATCCTGTACGTTTGTCATATCTGTGTCACTATATTGTTTCAAATCGGTGCAAGATTGTATCAGCAAACTTTCAGTGCTGCTCTCAAGTACTCCAATGCTGTTTTATGTTGTTGATTGTTCACCAAATCAGGCAAAACAACCATCAGCAGATGAAAATGTTCACTATCATAGTGCCATTGGACATATTTTGAGTTATGCAATTTCAACTTTTTTGTTTCAAACCATGGTTGCTTCATGTCACCTGAGAGATTATAATTCATGCAACTTTTTCTCAACTGTGTCACGGCATTTTTTGTTTATACCAGTTTTGTATTGTAGTTCCACATAAAAAATATTTGTGATTTATTAAAAAGAATTTAAAAATTTAAACTGTACAAAATTTTTGTAAGAATATACCTGAACAATATTTATAGTGTTATATGTTTTTATAGTATGTTTAATTAAATAACATTTCTATGTGTCAAAATTATTTGGAAAAAACTACTTATGAATGTCGGCGCTTTCTGTTTATAATCAGTTATTAAAACTGATGTAATTCCTAGTTAAAGAACTGGGTGGGCATAAAGAGAAACTGCATTTTGGCTGTATATTAATTCCTGTGAGCATGTCTGTTTTTCTAAATCTTGTGTCACGTTACTGTTTACATATTGTACATAAAATAAATGGATTTGTGAGGAAAATAAAATTGTTCTGCATATTTCAGTGCTTAGTGTGCAGTGAAAATAATCAAAACCTTGTAATAATTCACACAAGTAACGCTCAGTGATAATTATTTCATTGAGTTCGATTACTATCTGTGAAAATGATCAATCAAACCGATCATCAATCATCATTTGAGTGTATCTCAACAAAGTGGGCAGCCGCGCTGTTCTCGGGCTCTACGTAGTTATCGCGAGAGTTCGAGTATGTAACGAGGTAGTGAAAATGGACGAGACTGCTAACTACTTAGCTAGGTGAACAAATATTGTCGCAACTGGAAACTATTATTACAAAGGTATGATTCAATTTTTCTTCAGAATATCCCTTTACAAGCAAAAATCGCGAAAGTCCTCGGACTGTTGTATTTGACGTTATTCCTCGTTATCGTGCAGCTTTAAGTATCAAGTAATGTTACCAGCTTTAGCTAAATTAGCTGCACACAACAATGTTGTCTGCGAAGACAATGCTTGTTACCTAACGAACCACTGTATTAACAGGGTCATAATAATAGGTTTCAGCTTTGTTACACATGGCTGGGAGATGGTAGTGATATTAGAAAAGTCTCTTTTGTGTTCGTCCTTAAGATTAGCCGTGCTTTATGAGTGTTTATGGATACCTCAAGGAGATAAGACTTTGCAAAAGAATTTTAACCTGACCGATTTTGCAATGTGAGCATTACCCCCATGTTTCCTGCCTTGACAAAACAGCTGACAAACCTTAGACAAGAGAGTAAATAGTACCACTTCAATATACAACCTTAGATGAAAATGATTAGATATAGTGATACTTATTAATGTGAAGAAAACCACTTACTATAGATTTCTTTCGTGAGGTTGAATTTTACACGTGATCAAACATGTTAGGCCCAGTCATATTCTTTGGATTCATCCCAAAACTAACAGGTAATGTTTTCTTTAATTGTATAGTATAGTTTTACATGGGCAATAAACTGGTTTCACAGAGTATAGTCTTTATTTCATTGCAGCCTCTTGCAGAAAATTGTGTGTGCAGCAAGCCCAGTAGTTTTTCCAGTCATTAGTGAAATGGTTACAGACAGTGGAGGCAAAGAGTAGTTCAAGAAGGTGTAAATATGTGCACATTTATTTTGTAAGAAATCAAAAATGTTTGTCTAATGAGAATATGTTGCATATAGGAACACACTCTGCACTCTGAAGACGACACAAGCTACAGCCTTGAAAGCATTTAAAAAAAAAAAAAAAAAAATAGAACCTCATGCCTCTTAAGTGGAATATTAAAATGCTGTACCATTAGACTACAGTGGTTTTGGGCTGCAAAGTTTTATAAACTGGCTGCTGAGTGTAGTATGTATTTCCATCTCCAAAGAGTATTTTATCCTGTACCTTAACAGGTAATGTTTTATGTTATTAGGCAGTAACCTTGGACGTCAACATGGACGATATGGAAAATAACAGTGGCACAGATAATAATACAGGTAACACACATTTACCAGTTTGCAAATTGCTTTGATAGACTAATGCCACAAGGAGTCTGATTTTGTTTTGCTTATCGTGTCTGTTCCTTTCTTTTTGTAGCAGATCAGCAGTGTGAATCAGAAGGGAAGGAGTCCAAACAAAGGCCAAACTTGTCACAAGTTAAAAAGTCCTGGGGCTTCAGGCGGACAACCATTGCTAGAAGGGAATTCTTGGAAGAAGTTGGAGATTTAAGTCACAGTCCTCCACTTGTACGAAGGACCAGAGGTCGTCGAGCCAAGACGGCACAAAATAGACAAGATTCCCAAGCCACTCAGAGAGCTTCTTGTTCAACTAAGAGTGTTATAGATGACCTAGAGTGGTCTGCTCCATCCTCACCTGCATCAGAGGACAGTAAGCCAGCTTCTGAAGCTTCTGCAGGAGGGAGCCTTGATCCCTTGTTATGGCAAGATTTTGGTTCTGCCTTCCACACTGCTTTCTCACTACTTGGTGGGAGAGAGGGTTTATCAATGGACATCTCGGACACACTGGGTACCCCTAATATTTTAGAACCCACTGATGTCCTTGATGACCTGCCTTCAAATGGTGCAGATGAAAACAATGTACCTGATAATTTGGAATCTGTCAGTGACATGGAAGGTTTACAACCTGACAATACAGAGAAAGGAGAAACTGATGTAGTTTTAATCTCTAGCCAAGAAGAAGACAGTGATGACCTGACTCTGTTAGATATTAAGCAACAGCAGTTGTTTAAAGGAAAACAGGGAACTAGAGGGGGAAAAGGTGGAAGAGGAAGAGCCAGAGGTAGGGGAAGAGGGAGAGGAAGAGGCAGAGGCAGAGGAAGGGGTAGAGGTAGAGGCAGAGGCCGAGCTGTGGAAGTTGTCTCAATCATTGTGGATGATGAGGACAATGATGATGAGTTAATAGTTGTTAATCTAGGTGGACAGAAGGCACAGGTGCTACAGGAAGAGGAAAAAGACAACAGTACACAGAGCCCTTGCCCAATAGAGATATCACCTGATTTCTCTGATATTTGTTTGAGCCCTGCTCAGCAATTAAGTTCAGACTGTATAATTATAGACACTGATTTAGACCAGATTCCTGATGTAACTCCTGGCCAATATGATGATGCACCAGAGGAGGAAGAGGAGAAGAACATAGAAGAGGATTCAAGCATATCGAAGACAGATGGTTCTGAATCAAATGCTCTGTTCTGCATCTGTCGGCAAAAGGACAATAAAAGGTATGGGCTCATTTCTGGTAGCATGATCTCTGGGCCTGAGCTGCTGTTATAAGAGGTTTGCATACACAAACCATCTGTAAGTTTCACTTTCTAATCACCATTTGTTTGCTGTTTCTAGATTCATGATCTGCTGTGACAGTTGCCAGGAGTGGTTCCATGGTGACTGTGTTGGTATCAATGAGATAGAAGGCCATAAAATGGAGAAAGAGGGGCAGGAGTATGTCTGCCCCCCCTGCACAGCAAAGAAGCAGAGCCAACTAGAGTCTGTGCCTGAAACACAGTCAGAGTCTCAGTTGAGCATCCATCAGTGTCTGACACAAACTCCCTCTGGTGATAATGGGGAGGGGCATGAGGAGCACCAAGTGCTTAAGGTTAGAATTTTATTTAGATTGTCAGATATTTCTATGTGGCTCCCAGCCCTCAGAGACAACAAAATATAAATAGCTTTTCATCACACATTCCCCAGGAGATGATGTTAAGGTGAAAATCTGTTGCTACTGTGTGACAGGAAATGTGTAGTATTGCTGTGCTAAGCTGCCATGAAAGTCACTCCTCTGTATCTTTGATGATTTGCATGATGGACATCTAGTCTTGGTAACTGATATGAGAATCTGTTTTTAGAGCACTTTGGGAGAGGAGGAGAAAGTGGAGGCCGCTTTGACGAAGTCAGAACCTGAATCTGAAGTTGAGATGGTCACAGAAAACTCTTCTCCCCTGTGCATTGGACTTGGATGCAACAGAAATGCCTTACCAGACTCTGTTTACTGTGGGACTGATTGTATTCTTCAGCATGCAGCTTTTGCAATGAAGACACTTTCTGGCCCAAAGGTGACTAAGTCTAAAGGACGGGGACAGAGAAAGCCTGCCACTGTCCAAGTCCCTGCAAAGGTAAGTCACTTTAACAGAATGCAAATTAAAATGGTCACTTAAGCTGTGATTAAAAAAAAAAAAAAAAAAAAAGTAGTACAAAGTTTTCTACATCTTGTTTTTGAATTATGTGGAACTCATAGTGTTTATTTTTTTACAATGTGAATATTTGTATTGCAGGGTCAGAGGGCATGTAGGATGTCTAAGAGGTTAGCAGGAAAACCTGAAAAAGAAAGTGAAGAAGAGATGAAGAAAGATGATGGAAGGCAGGAGGAGGCTGAATCTCACTTAGCCTGCGACCCCAGTCTCTCAGATGTTCAGGCCACTTCCATACCACCATCCAAATTACACAAGTGTATGTACCATTCACTACTCATACACACCAGAATAATAGAAAAATGCCTAATTGAGCATTATAACTTTCCCTTCAATCACCACAAAGAACTACAGAATCATATGCCTGCATTCCATATACACAGTACATAATATTTGTGGAGTGACTGATTAGTAGCGGGGGTCTGCAGTGGGTAAGTATCTTCAGTTTTATCATTTGTTCCATGATGCCCTAAATACCATGTGTAATCCACCTACAACCCAGTATTTACTAAACTGAGTCCAAATCAAATGAATCCACCAAATCGGAAACTGGTTCTTGAGCAGCAAAAACCTTTTTTTGTGGTGTAGTTCTGGGCAGGTAGGGTGCTGTATTGGAGTTTTCTATGTTCTAAACACTGCTCTACAGTTCAGGTGGTTTCTTTCAAACCTGTTTGTGGTTGGGACACATGAAGTACTGCACGGCATGACACTCACTGAAAGACAAACATCAGTTTGAAGGAAGAGGTTGACAACAACAGTTTGTTCAAATATGCATTGCACTGTGACATAAGTAACCATACATGGAGATGTGCAGAATGTTCTTGAGCACTTCACTATTATCCAAAGTTTAGGTCTGGTAATATGTAGATGAAGTGAGCGCTTCTCATTACAGTGCAGTTGTCACTATTTCACCATACAACAGCATACATTTAACATATAATATTACAACTGATTAATCGATTAGGTGCTTGAAGCGAATGCAAGAATTCCCGATTTGATTAATGGACTCGAATTGATTGAAGGGAAATATTCTATTGCAGTTTTCCTGAATTGAAGCTTCTTTGTGCGTCACAATAAGCGTCCATGTGAAACACAACAGTGGAACCGATGTTTAACAGCAGAGAAATGAAGGAAACAAAACTTTGATTCAGGAGAATTGTGATTGAATGATTTTTTTTGGATCATGTTGAGCCGAATAATCGGTTGCAGCTCTATACAATATTCAACCTTGCTAAATGCCTTTGATAATATAGTAAGATTATATAGAACGTCTTTAAAATTCATTTTAACAAGACACAAAAGATGAACTGCTCAGATCATTTCCTAGATTAACAGATACAGCGGAAACCACATATAGTAATCATAGTTGTGTGAATCATTTCTAATTGTTTGCAGCGATGAAGTACTTGTTGCTGCATGCAATTTGAAATAATTTTCTCTTCATGGTAAACAGGAAACAAGTCAAAATACAAACCGCATTTGAAGCCATGCTCATTAGTTGATTCATCAATGTGCTAGTGTTGTAGTCAAGACCGCACCATTTGAGACAAGACATTTAAAGACCAGAGGGTTTTGAGACCAAGACTTTTCAGGGTCAAGACCAAGACAAGACTGTACATACAATGAAAAATTATTAGAAGAGTGAACAAAGTAAAAATTCTCTATTTTCAGATTGATTTACAGTAACTGTAACAGTGACAAACAGTCTCTACACTTTTTTCAAAGCACCACAATGCAGGAAATCTCAATTCTTAGTTTTTCTGTCATAAAGCCAGTATCCATCAACCATACAGCAGCTGTTTCATTCACATAATTACAGCATTAAAATGATGGGAACATACTAAGACTGAATAAAATGCAATGACAAAACACTCAAACGTCTTCACCATCCAAAAGCAGAATCTACACACTGTTGAGTGTTTTCGCTTGCATGTCGTTTTACACATGTATTCTTTGTGGTTTTGGAAACCAAACTTTATCACTAACAAGTTCGCAGACATCACTGCTGCTGGACATGTAAACACCTTCTCCTGGTCTTCCTTCACTCTCGCCGCATGTGTGAGAGAGGGGGTGAGGGAAGAGTTGTCACACCGTTGTTGGGGAACCGTGGGAAACAAATCAAGCAACCAATAACTGGTTACTTTGAAATGGATCCCTTTCCACTCTAATCAGTGGAGTGAGCAAATAACTTAACAGCGGTGGTCTCGACCGGTCTTGTCTTAAAATCCCATGTCTGCACAGTCCGAGACCAAGACAAGACCTAGTGGAAATGCACCTGAGATGAGACCAAGATGTTAAAAAGGCGGTCTCAAGACCAAGACCGATCTCAAGTGCTATAATACTACAAATCCAGTATCACTTTGTGATGAACTGAGTGTTTGTCCCACCCACCCAGGTGTGGTTATAGCAAGTGTCCACTTACAGTGATTGATTTGACCTGGACAGATATGATCACTATAAGTGGTGTCCACTACATTTACAGATCCTTTTGTTGTCTGTGCTACATTTATAAAATTGTAATGCATTTCAACAAATGGTTTAGGTTTAGAATTAATATAACTGGATTTTTCATTGACATCCAACTTTAAATTGTTCACTTAGCATCTGTCTAACACACACACTGGAGTTAGCACAGTCAACGTCAAAATGCTTGTTTATTAAAATTTTAAGATATTTAGGATAATTTACAATTTTAATGCCTGATAACCCATTATTATCGACAGTACATTGTGTGGTCAGACCAGCTCCTGAACCTCATAATAAACACACTGATTGACAGATTGTTAACAGTATGACTACAGATCTTCCCTAAACCCCAAATAAGAATTAATACAACTAACAGCTGTGATGAATTGACACATAATAGAGGGTTTCATTTGCCCCTCATATCGTCAGACTTGCTGCAGGACAAACAAACCTGTCACATAAAAGCAGGAAAGTGTCAGCAGTCGGGATGTCTTGATCACAGACATTACACAGAAAGTACCACTCAATACACTGGATTTGTAAAGCCTGCTTATTGGCATTGTAATGTCATAATGCTGGCAAACATCTCACTTTTCAAAGTCCGATGGTTTTCTCATGGTTATGGTTCTTGTCCAGAAACACTAAGGGCTCAAAAATAGAGAAGTAGTTAAATCACACATAAACTCTATTCACAAACAGCAATATTACGTCAGCATTTGGGACAGCATCTTTGGTGGCCTTCGCATCAAACTTTCCTGTGATGACATGGACAAACTTTATTTTTTCTTCAACATGATCAAGTTCTGTGATGCTACAGCTCAGAGTTCAATAATCACATTACAGACACACATATGGACCAGCAAATACACAGAATATCACATGAACATTAGGATGCAAAGGATCCTGATGGGGCAGTTGGTGAAGAGGTGGAGGAGTTTGCTTCATGTGCTGCAGAATCGCAAAGACAAGCCAGAGGATCCATCATTGCAGGAGTCCACCACAATGAATGGGAGCGGTGATACCACAAATGTTTGAGGATGAGCTCTTCATGAAGTGTGGACATCAATGCTTCTGCCCCTGAGAAAACTCCTCAACCTCCTGCACATGAAGAAAGCCAACATGTCCTTGAGTTCACTATACACGCATACAAACTTGACACAAAACTTTTCAGACACTGACTGAAGGAACTTTGTTCAACATCTGTCCACCACATTTTAAAAAAATATTCACACACACATACAACAGCACCAAAACTTACCCAGTATCAGCTTCCATGCAACTTAACAACATTGCAGTCACAACTTGCCAGTAAAAAAAAAAGCACACAAATGGAACATGCAAAAGTACAATATTTTATTGACACACCTAGATCGGTCAGTATGATGTAATATGCAGATTTCACCAATATTAAAAAGTGCAGGTTAAAATAGAAGACAATACATACCTACATATATACAGTTGTGCTCATAAGTTTACATACTCTAGCTGAATTTCTTTGGCCATTTTTCAGATAATGTAAAAATACAAAAACTATTCTTTCAACCGTGGCTAGTGGTTGGATGAAGCCATTTACTATCAAACAAATGTGTTTACTCTTTTTAAATCCTACTGACAACAGAAACTATTCAAATGACTCTGATCCAAAGTTGACATACCCTAGTTCTTAATCCTCTGTATCGCCCCTTTAACATCAATGACAGCTTGAAGTCTTTTGTGGTAGTTGTGGATGAGGCACTTTATTTTCTCAGATAGTAAAGCTCCCCATTCTTCTTGGCAAAACACCTTCAGTTCCTTTGGAGACTGAGATGGACACTCCTTCACCTTCACTTTTTTCTGCTGTAGCCAATGACAGGTCAACTTGCTTTTGTGTTTTGGGTCATTATTATGTTGGAACATCCAAGACTGTCCCATGTGCATTCTGTCAGGGTATGTAAACTTATGAGCACAACTGTATGTCTATATCATTTTGAAGTACAACCTTGAATTTTTTCTAAATTCTTACTAATTGTAGTTAAAGCTTCATAAAAATAATTTTTAAGAACAAAAAACATGTTATTATCTCTAATTAGTTCTGCACCGGTTGCTACACATCAAAAAGGTTCTAAAGGTAATAAACTTAGCTGCCAGTGGTATCCACTGAAATGACAGTATAAATAGTGATGATAGTTCTACTCGTGTTACTGTATCGGGGTTGCAGCTCACATTTCAGGGATGACATCTTGAAATCTCTACACAAATGAGCAAATACCTTATGGCCCTCTTAGAGTACAGTGTTGCTTTGGGTTTCATCGTCAACTCACAGCAACTGTGGGTGTCCTCTGGGTGCTCCGTCTTCTCCCAGGAATTCAGGCTAATGAAAAGATTTGCTGGTAACTATATTGCCAGTAGGTGTGAATGGTAAATAGTCTATGTCTGTCTCTGTGTTGGGCCTCCAATGAACTGAGGCCGTCCATGATGCACCACAACTCACTCAGTGGATCGGCTCCAGGCCCCTGAAAGGATGAGCAGTAATAGATGGTGGATGGTTGGAAAATACATCTGTGGTTTGGATAAACTGACCTTAAAAACACTGACTGCAGCATGCATTTGTTTTCTATTAAACCTATGCATGTTGAAGAGGAAAGGGAAAGACTGTTCAGGATTGAACTTATGAAGACTGAACTCAATAGTCCTGATATTATAAAAAAGAAAAACTTCTAGAGAAGTAATCCAAGTCAAGAACCCTGGTTAAATACCTTTCACTGCTAGCTCTATTGAACACTTCTGAGGCATGGTCTGGTGAGAGTCAGAATATGCAGTTGTGGGGTACTGACACATGTCTGGAGAAGGTCCTGACCAAACCGCTGGCTCTTGGCAGACAGAGGCCACATGTCCAGCTGTTACGTCCAACTGTTCCCTGTTGTTGAATTCAGGAGAGGAGACTGAAACGGCATCAACACACACTAGTAGTCCTCAGGGAAGGTGTGACCACAGCATCTGTGTCTGACATGGTTCACACTAGTTTCACCTCTGATGATATTAGCTGCTGTATCATTTACGCATCACATGATGTGTGGCCTTTGTCTTGGAGTGAATGAACTTTGATCTAGAAGTTTTGAGCCAGAGTTTTCACTGTTCCCTATTACCTTCATTTGGTTATGGCACCATTCAGAATGAGGTATATTTCTGGTCATTAATTGTAATGAACTAATGTAAACACATTTTAAACACCTCAAATAATGTAACATTCTCTTTACAAAAAACACATTTTTTATCACTACATGAAAACAGAACATAGCCATCACCTATTTTTGATTAAGAAGACCTTTTTGAGTTTCTAACAACACATCTGACATTTAGTCATAAAAGACCAAGAAAATACATTTACAGTTTTGTTGCGAGAGAAGAGCTGTTGATACCTGGACCTGTGATGGGTAGTCACAGGATCAAGGAACACTACAGGATGTTTGGGTTGTGTGTTTTTTTTGCTTATATATTCCATAGACCTATCATTAACATGGTTTGCATTTTCTAATAATGACCCTGTGATGATCAGTGATCATTTTTGTCAGCTTTTACCAACAGGGAGGCTATTGTAAAGCAGATCTCATAAAAACACATCAAAAAGCAGCTTCACTCTTTAAAACATTCTAGATGAGCAGGATAGACTGTATTATAGCGATATCCTCCTGGAAGGAAGTAGATTCATATTAGTAGTGTCATCATCTGCCTTGACAGTGTGATCTGTTCATAGGGAGAGCTGTAATACAGAGTCTGACTGCAAACATTTCTTTTGATGTCGTGATATGAAGAAAACAACCAAAAAAACCCCTTCATTTGTACATTTATCGGTTAAGTGATACACATGAATGACTTGGAACAACATTTCACTGCTTTGGCAGGTTTTTTTAAGCTACACAAACCAAATAGAAACTCATTACTCAAGCATGTATAGATTTAAAACCACAGAATGGCACCTTGGGTTTTGCAAAGGTTTTTAGTAAAATCTGAATTATAGAAAACTGAAGTTGGCTTGTTTCAGCCCGGGGGAATTTAACGTGAATGTGTAAAGTGTTGTAGATGTCTTCATTTTTAAAATGGGACAGTTTGTATTAATAATGGGACAGTTCGTATTAATGAACATTTACATGTAAATACGAGAGATTATAACCATACGGCTAATTTCCATCGCGAGTCCCATTGGGAGGTAAAAAACCCCTGACAACTTACAGATAACATACCATACCTGAACTGAGACCTACAGAAAGAAAAACAAACAACATATAGTGCAGACAAAAACAGGGACCAAGGCAGCCACAAAGCAAAAATTTATTAAGGTTTGCACATGATTATATTGCAACTATCCCATTGTTGCTATTACATATATCCTATTGCTATTTGTGTACATTTGTTGATTTATCAAGATAAGTTTTTTTTTTTTTCATCTCAGATAACCTGTCAGTTTATTGTTCACTAACTAACTAATGGGAATTATAGTGTGGTTTGGATTCTGAAGAATGACTCCTACCTGATTTAGTGTCTTCATAGTTTATTTGAAGTATTATTGACAGGAAAACTCAACTGAAAACTCATGTTGTGTCACCTAACACAAGCATAATACAAATTCCAACATCCCCTGATTATACTGTTTTCCCCAAAACCAGAGTAACATGTTTACATACATACTATTAAAGTGATAGTTAACCATTAGGTAACCTATGAGTAATTCTGCTCAAACTTTTGTCTGTTGTTTTCAGTTTGGATATAGTTTATGATCACATATTATAGGTCAACTAGCACGGTAATGGCATGGGATTTTTCTTGACTATATTTGGTGATTATAGAAGTAGAATCAGGCTGGAAGTTAAACATATACATTTCATTTCTATTCACTTGTGTTTGCATACAATGGTGAACTGTCTGAAATGAGAAATATCTTTTTCTGAGCAAAACTGGGGCATTTTAGTTGGAAATAGGCTGTCACTTCCAGTTTAATTTTTTACATTATCTGCTGCATGTTTATTTCAGTTCTTCTTCAACTCACCTACTCATCATTTCCCCACCACATGCTCCCAGAGGGTGTTTTCTCTCTGTTTTTCCACTTTGAATAATATCAGTGCTTCAACGGCTCAAGTATTTAATTTTAAGACAGGAGTGCCCTCTAGTGTCCAAATGAAAAATGTGCAACTATAGAGAAAACTGTCAGTTAAAGATGATGCCCTTAATCAATCACTTATATATTCTAAAATGATACCATGAGCTGACCAGACATTACCAGTCAGATCAAATGTGAGCATAGATCTATTGAAAAAATACAGTTTAGTTTGATTTGGATTGAATTTTCATATTAAACATTTATACAATTATTTTATTAATCATTCAATAGTATCTTTTATTTGCTCCACTTGGTATTATATGACAATATGTATTTTTCTTCCTTTCAACTTTAACTGATTGTTTCACAAAAGACAAAAGCCCCCACCCTCCACCCCCCAGCATTTCTCAACTACTCAGCTGAAAAGAGGATTACACATCTTCAGTATAGTAGGAAACTCTCCTCCAGAGGCTCACAATTCTGATAACATCCATTTTTTGAATCACATGTGGTTAATCTGACATTAGAATGTGATCTTTGTTGAAATTAAATCCTCTGTTTTGGCAAATTATATTGAAATCCTGGATAAACCTGATGGTTCTTATCACAGAGAAACTGATTTTGAACTGATTATTTTAGATGAATATACCACATAAATTCACTCATAGCTAATGCTCACCGACAACCTTAAGATTGACTGTATTCATTCCCTATGGGAAACGGAATTGTTCCTTCACTCAAATAGGATGAAAATGAAATTATAATGAGTAATCGATACATTATTTAGAGAGTAGTCATTGACATGCATAAAAAAAACTTAGTTGAGTCTAAGCAGTCATTCTGTTCAGGTGCTCAGTCCGACATTAACCAAAGAATAAATTATTATAAATAAACTTGTGGTTTGTGTTTGTCATAAGATGGAAAAGGTTGTACACAATGGAGACACAATTAGAGTATAAAACAACATATTTGTTCAGCATTTGCAGCAAATCTGTGACACTACTGTCATTAGTTTTTAACATAATGAAATGACTCCCTGACCTTTGGACCAGATAGCTAGATAGATACTTTGTTCATCCCAGAGAGAAATTTACAGGTTCCGGTTGTACAACAATAGTAAAAACACAATAGACAACCAATGGACAAAGAAGCCAGATTTACTGAGTTCAAACCTCTCATGACCTGTTGACAGGAATGGTGTTTTTCATCCTTGATTTCAACATTTTCATTTTACAAAATTAATTTTATTATTTAACATGTTTTCCAGTTTCCATGTTTTTTTCTGTCTTAATAAGGCTTACTTGCAAATGGTGGTAACCCCCCCCGCCGCCGCCCCTCCCAGTTAATTCAATGTCATGAACATTAAGACTAAGTAAAGGTTTTGATTTGAGCTTTTGGCCGTAGTTTATCTGCAGTAGCTTTTACAAATTTTTATACACAGACACGAAAATAGTAATAGTCCAAAATTATCTGACATAAGAAATGTTCAGTTTTCTTGTTTGAGGACCCCCAACAATTCCCTGACTACATGACTTCCATACCCCCAATGCTTAAACTCCACAGCTGGAAAATCCTGGTTTCCACCAAAGGCTGTTAAAGCAAAGCTGCTCTGTGGCCTGAAGCACAACGATGACAGTTGTTGAACAAGACTTTTCCAAGTTGAACATGAGTGTGTGGGTGAGGAAGGAAACTACACTCATTCTTTTATTTATCTTTGTTAAGTAATAAAGTCAAAATGTGCTAACATTTCCTTTTTTTTTTTTTTTTTTTTTTTAATCACATTTTTTTTTATTTTTTGGTAGTCTGGGCATTCTAATGAACTAAAGCATAATTTAAGTATTTCTTAAAACATGTAGATAAATAGTAATTAACCCATAAACACTCAGTATGACTTGTAACAGTTCCCAAATGATTTTTTCTGTCTATTTAACATTCCTTGAGTTATTTATCACCATTTATTGTAATATTATCTTATGTATTTTGTGTTTCTTCAGTGAAAATCAGATATTTTCCTCCATTTAATTTACTAATCATATAGATGTTCATAAAAGCTAAGAGTAAAGTTGCATAATATATCAAAAATAGAGAAAACTGAAGAAAAAGTGACTTTTTCAGCAAAATCTATCATTAACTGAACATAAACCCAGTGTCTCCATCCACTGTCATTAATCCAACTCCATGGGTTTTACTGGTGAATCAATGTTGTAGAAGATGATGGTGTTTCCACGGTAACTACGGAGCCTCTGAGCATCCAAATGGGCCATATCTGATGATCATGAACAGATGACAAACTGCATTTTACACCAATTATTCACATGTATTGATAGGATTAGTGGATCAACACATATTAAACAGTTTAGATCAGTAAGTGGTTTAGGTAAATGGTGGATGTTTGGGTGTTTGTCGGTTAACAAATGTATTCAGATTCTGTTTAGTTACATGCATAGTCCTTAACAAAGTCAGACATAACATAGATCTTGTCATGTCTTCCTCAGTGAATCACTTTAACCTTTATCAAACATGAAAAAACTCCTTAAAGGGATTTTCGGAAATGCTTTGCTTCTGCTCTGTGTTTGCTATAGATCACTCTGTGTTTTGTTGGTGCAGATTTCTTTTTTTTTTTTTTTTTGTAATTATATTTTTATTATCTTTTTTGAGGCAGCCTTATCTTATCAGCATTTTACACCATGTATATAACTTCTATATATGTAAAGAAAAACAAACAAAAAACAAAAACATACTCATACAGGGGAGCAATGACAGAAATGGCAAAAATATACACAGTAACCTAGAATAGAATTAATGGGAAATGAGTATATTTCCCATTCCATTTTTTCCTTCCAGAAACCCTTTTCCCCTGTATAAGATTAACACTGAACATTTCAAGTGTGTAGCATGAACCAAGGGTTTACATGGGTCAGTATGCACGTTACTCATATCAAGTACAGTCAGCTCTTAATAGTGTTACAAAATCAACCCAGTTTTTCCAGTAATTGCTGAATTTGTCCTAATCCTATAGATGTCACCTATAACCTCTATCCAGTCCTCCATTATTGGTGCATCCTTTTTTAACCACTTCCTAGTGACGGCTTTTTTACCTGTCACCAGCAGTATTCTGAATAAATATTTATTCCGATAATTTGTTATCCCCTGGTTCTCTTTTCCCAAGTATATGGATTCAAAGGTGCAGATTTCATAGTAAAATAATAATAGTAATAATAATAATAATAACTTTATTTATATAGCACCTTTAAAAACTGAGTTTACAAAGTGCTTTGACAGACAAAGCAAAAATGCAAAACAGCAGAATAAAAACATAGCAAACAACACAACACAATAAAAGAGATGAGTACAGAAAACATGAAAACACGACTAACTTTGAATGTATCACAGTGGAGAGGGCAGAAATAACAGAGCATGATTCTGTCAGATCAATGCAAAATGAAGGAGTGGAATAAAACAACATCATGTATGTCAGTATAAATGAATAACCAAAACGGTAAAATTAAATATTCAACATTAAAAACATTAAAAAGAGACAACATCACATGAAGGCAAGTCTATAAAAATGCGTTTTAAGAAGTGACTTAAAAGATGACATTGATTCCGCAAGCCTTATCTCACAGGTGTCAAACTCCGGTCCTCGAGGGCCGGTATCTTGCATGTTTTAGATGTTTCCCTCTTCCAGCACACCTGATGGTTGTTATCAGGCTTCTGCAGAGTTGGATGATAGGCTTATCATTTGAATCAGGTGTGTTGGAAGAGGGAAACATCTAAAACATGCAGGATACCGGCCCTTGAGGATCTGAGTTTGACGCCCCTGCCTTATCTCCTTGGGCAGGCCGTTCCAAAGTCGAGGGGCCCTAATGGAAAAGGCGCGGTCGCCTTGCAATTTAAACCTGGACTTTGGAACAGCCAGGAGCCCTCTGCCCAAGGATCTAAACCTGTGTGCTGGCTCATAATTGACTAGCATGTCCATTATGTAGCTAGGGGCCAGGCCCATTCGGGCTTTAAAAGTGATTAATAAAATCTTAAAATATATTCTAAAGTGCACAGGAAGCCAGTGAAGTGAAGCCAGGACTGGAGTGATGTGATGTTGTCTGTTAAAACAAGTGAGTTGCCAATCCATCAAGGATACAACACTACCACTTGTCAAATAAAAAAAAAAAAAAAGTTGGGAAAGTGCAAATTTGAAAAGAATTCAGTTAAATAAATAAATAAATGAATGAATGAATAAGGGTGGTCCAAAAACATTTTTTTTTAAGATTCTCTGGATTAGAACCCTGCATTTGGTTCCATATCTGGCCAAATTACTTCAGTCCAAATTTTATGCAAATTAGTTAATATTTAGAGGTTGCACAAGACACGTGAAGATTGCTCTATATACTGTAACATAACTAGTCAAATGAATAAGGCATATTAGAATAATTTGTAATTTTATTCTCAAAATCAAACTGCAACTCGCATAAAAATGTTACCTAGAAAGTCCAGCAACCACTGTTGCTTTATTGAAATTACAAAAAATGTTCCGTGTTCTTTGACAACTTGGAGCAAGGATTGTTTCTGATCTTCATTTTTTGTTGGGCTACAGTTGAAGTCTTGAATAAGCTTCACCCCTCTTTCAGCAACATCATTGGCAACTTTTCTGGAATGCACAATTTGAGCAGCCTTCTGAAAGTCTTCATCATCAGCCCAGTCTTCTGGAGGAATTCTGAAGAATGTTTGTGGCAGATCCAAAGTTTCAAAGAAACGCATTGTGCTGGTGGTGACAAAATCACTGATCTGCTTCCCTTCATAATCTGCTTGATTAAGGGCATCACAACGCTTTAGTGGAACTTCTGAACCTTCATTTTCCATAATGTTGTGAACCATCAGCTGCTTCTGTTCTTGTGTCACACTGGAGTTGAAGAATGCCAGGCCAACCAATTCTTCACTCAAGTACCAAAGATGTCGGCAGCCTTACTTAATCCATATATTGCTAGATGAAGCACTAAAACCTTGGTTTTGATAGTACTGCTGCTTCTATTACAGGTCAGCTCAGCTATGCTGAAAATGCAATATTAGTCAATTTCCAGGGAACTTCCAGCAACTTGTGCAACCTCTAAAACATCTCCTTTTTCTTCCAAATTTTTTCCTAAATCATCTTTTGAATGCCAAAACCTAATGCAGGGTTCTAATTGAGGTTATCTGAAACTTTATTTTTTACTATGATTGTTGGACCATACATGCACATATATATATATATATATATATATATATATATATATATATATATATATAATGCCTCAGTCATTGTAAACAGTATGAAGAATTCTATTTCATTTTTTTGCCCAATCATCTTTATTTCATTTGTAAATATACATTCATTCTTGAGACCCAACACATTCAAGGAAAAGTCGCAACGCTGTACATTTTTTCGTCTTTCATCATCATCACATTTTATGTTTGAAGGTGTGCCACATATTCCCTCTGGGGACAAGTGGGAATGCAGACAGGGCAGTCCAACATCTTCCCTCTCTTCTACTTGAAGGCAGCTTTTGTTGCCTTAAAATGTCAGTGTACTTTTCAGCATTAATGGTGCATCACAGAGGTGTTGATGACCTTTACCGAGGACAGTGACCGTGGCTTCTGCCCTTGTTGGTAACACTCTGGATGGTCTTTGTTGTCTTTGGTCCGGAGCGCATGACATATTTGTTTCCCTTTTTTTTCCTCAAAATGACCTGGAATAGTGATTAGTCTGAGCACGCTTCATGTCTCCACTGAGTGATGGTCCATCCCAGATGCCCAGACGTCTGTAGAAGTTGATGATGCTTCTGGACTCTGTTAAGATGTGAACAGACAAATTCAAGTAACCACTGAACCTTCTTTGTGGAAGTGATGAATTGGCATGAAGCTGCTGGAGCTAAAATACACACCTTACCTCTGCAGCCTAAATATAAAGATAGATGACCTGAACGCAACTACTTTCCCAAGATCCCACGTTGAGTCATTTATGACCAAGTTATATATGGGTCCGATCAAGTGAAAGTGAACATAAACATGAAAAAGTTAATTTGCACACATCATTTATCAAGTGGGCTAATTTTTTAGCTAAAGATCTCTATTTTATGGAGCCGTTATCCTCTTTACAATACCATTTATAGAAAAAAAGTTACAACTGATTATTATTGATTGTACTTTTTACACCATAACCATGCCTCAGACATAAAAATATAACTCGAATATGACACTAGAAACTATATCTAAAAAATTTGAACATTTATTCAATCTGTCACATTTAAAAAGACTATTTGTGTACTGTAACTGAGAAATTACTCTTTATTTGTAATGTGCCTATATCAATATGGACCACCACAAGTTGTAAATAACACTCTGTTAGTATTAAATACATTAAATAAATTATTGTGATTATATCTGGTTTGTTGTTTTAAACAATAAGTTAACATTTTGGGTGATGCATACAATGGTAAAGAGTCATCCACATTACTATGGCAACCTATCCACGTGTTACCACATTCTCTTGTCAATAAAACAAAGACTTTTCAATATTTTACTCCAAAATTTAGTTTCAGCATAGTTGAACATAATATCTAAAAGGTTTTGTCCTACTTGATATCAATTTCTGTTGAGAATCGCATGTTTTGAATATTTGTGTAAAGCTTAAAAAATTCCACGTTACCGAGCAGTAATTTGACATTTCTCACCTAAAAATTTTATCTCCCTAAATTTTGTTATACATAATGTTAAAGTGCTTATAAATACCTTCTCAAATATGTATAATACATGCATATAAGGTACTCTGTTTACATGACAGAGACTGTTGAACATGAAATGTGTCCACGTGTTACCGCTTGATCGAACCCATATGTAAACCCTCAAGCTACCTGGAAACACTTGTCAGTAGCTAAAGTCTCCATCATGGGGTTTATTTTCGTCAGCCCATAAGTAGTGATTAGAATTCTGGTTTCTCACATATATTTGAATTACATTATGCTGAAAGATAATTTTGATCAATTACAACAAAAAACAACTATCATGCACTGCAGCTTTAATGTTCCAGCTTGCATTGACTGCAGTAGTGCATTGTTGGTCATGTTTCATATGTTGACGTCAGGGTCCTATTCTGGACTAATCCATTGTTAGTCACATAATCATCAGATGGTTTAACATTAAATCATCTCATTTCATTAGATGTCATGTTTGAATTACAGTATGCTTAAAGGTAATTTTGATCAGTTACAACAACAACAAAAAAAGAACTATCATGCATAGGGCTGTTTATCAGCAAGAATCTGGCGATGCGATACAAATCACAATACTAGGATCACGATACGATATATCACAATACTGTTAAAAAGGCTATTTTAGTGGTTTCCTTTCTTTTTTAAAAGGTTATATCGTGGAAGAATGGAATTACCCCAGAAATATGCAGAAATACTAAACACATTTTTATTTGATCACAACAGGATCTGATGCTACATCACAAAATGTTCCTGTGTTCAAACTTCAGTTATGTTTTACAGACATTACAGTTTAAGATCCCGTTCAAATGTTCATATTCTATTAGTTCAGAATTAACATCAGAACATTATTTTTGTGCAATCCCAACAAAGGAACTAACATTATTTAATAAAAGAGTGTTAAATAATAATAAATAAAATATAAACAAAAAAGAAAAACAAAACAAAAATGAACCTCCACAATATCTGCATTTGAATAAATACCTAAAAATATCAGTACAGTACTTTTTAATATTGATACTTTAGTGTGAAATGAAATATCGCAATATATTGCAGAACCGATATTTTCTTACACCCCTAATCATGCACTGCAGCTTTAATGTTCCAGCTTGCATTGACTGCACTAGTGCATTGTTGGTCATGTTTTATATGTTGACGTCAGGGTCCTATTCTGGACTAATCCATTTTTAGCCACATAATCATCAGATGGTTTAACATTAAATCATCTCATCTCATTAGATGTCATATTTGTCTCTGCCCTGTTAGTTCAAAGGATGGAGTGTAATTTGTGTATTTTCATAATTTCCTAAACCTTATTTTTTGCTGCCCCACATATATAAGTTAACTCACTTAGCACTGTTCATCTATACCGTGGTCCTTGTTCTGATGTAACGCGTACCATCTGTACTTAGTCTTGACCATAAATCCAGCACTCATTATTTTACAGTATCAGAGTGAAGATAGAAATTCTGTCGCTTTAACTTTTCATTTTCACTTCTGTCAGTGGATCAATTGTCAGGCTACGTGAAGAGCACAAGAGCGAGTTAATAAAAAATCTTCAGAAGAGTTTTAATAAATGTTTCTGCTCTTTTAGCTTAAATATATTTCCAGTAAATTCATCACTAATGCAGATTTCACTACACTCTATTCAATCAACATGAATATCACAGTGAACAATATTGCCAGTGCATCAAGGAGAGTACAAGTCTATAGTGACATAATTATTATATGAACTCAAGTATTTCATTCTTTCCCTGTGTCATTTATTTTTTCACATCATACAGACTTTGATTGATTAGTTACCATAACATTCATCATTTATTTATACTCATGGTGTTGATTAATTATTTAATTTTCAGTAAAGTCTGTCAGTGCCTCAGTCCTGGATGTGAGTGATTAAATAAGGCTGGTTTTACCGAGACATATGATAAAACTTGAATTAACACAGAGCACCAGTCAGTGTTTCAAACCTCTGATAACCACTGATCGCAGACATAGAGGAATAGTAGTGTGTCTTGTTCTGTCTTTGTCTCGCTCTCCCAAAGTGATGCAGAAAGAGAATATTCTGTCATTCATTCCTGTAAGAGAACCATACAAAAAGGAAAATGTCTGCAGATGAGACAATTGATCATCACTTTCAACATTTCTTAACTATGTAGAGTACGTCCTATCGAATTAGATTAATTGTTTTAGTGGATTTGTCTGTCCTTATCTTCTGCTAAATTTGATAAATACAACCAGAAGGGCCTTTGGAAAGCGCAGACTGCCATCAGTGGCCGACTCCAGTTCTTCTTTTTCCACAGTATTATTATTAAACCATAGATTATAACCATGTCTTCCTGGTTTTTATCAGTTGGTGCCACTGGCTGATGTGACTGACTGTTCCCACAGGCTCTTAATTCTCACTTAGCCTGGGGGAATCCTATCCTATCTTCCAATATTGAAGAAAAACAGTGAAAAAAATGTCAGCCTTTTCCATGTTTTATGAATGCACGCCATGATTTAAGGGGCTCGTCCTAATCTTCTGCCAACTGTAATGAAATCAGTGCAATATTTCCTCTGCAATTCTACTGACAGACAAGTACCAGTAATCATATAACCTCATAGGTGGAGGTAGTAAGTTGTCATTTAATGTAGTTTTAGTTGGTGCTGACTGCTTTAGTGTATTGTTGCTGTTTTATAAAGTGTATTAGGCACAATGAGCCACAGAAACATCAGAGGTTTTTGCATTAACTAGACTCTCATCTCATTAGTTTTTGTTTGTTTTCAGTTACACCAAATGAGTATGTGTTTGTCAGATCAAAGTATGGTCTCTTCATGTTTGTGTGTTCTAAGTCTCAGAACTGAACATGAGTTTATATGCATGGGCGCACTTTTAATGTGTCAATCAGCTGATAATACTTTACTGATCATTTTAGTACTTTTTTTTTTCAGTAAAAAGAAAACTATTCTATGAAAGATTATAATTCATCATTGGCTCTTGTGGAAAACCACAACCTATCCACTTAACCACCTACTGTTGGGGTCAAGTCCTATATTACCTACACTACAAACAAAAAGTTAAGGATATTTTTAATTTTTGGGCTATTTTTTTCAGTTGGGACTCCTGCACAGCGCTTTTTACTTTTTTGTGCGTGAATTGAATTGAAACCCATTTTTTTAATGATCAGACAGTTTTATTTATAAAAGGCAAAAATGACAAAAAAAAAAGAAATATTCTTAACTTTTTGTTTGTAGTTTATGTAGACGAAGTATAAAACACAGAGGTGGAGGAGATTTAACAGTGGTTTAACAGGCTGAACAGGACTAAAAGTCATTATCTGTGAAATCTGGTCAGGTTAATTATCTGCTTCAGGGTAATTATCTGCTTCACGTGCATTCTGGACTCCTGAAAGGGTCTGTATCTCATTCAAGTCAACCCAGTGACAATCATCCAGTCACTCAAGAACAAGAAAATGAAAATAATTCTGATCTGAAGCTAAAAATTGCGTCCTGGGGTGAATCTTTAATCATCCAATGAGAGCACAGCCTGTGCCCCCTATAGACCGGTCACCAATGATCTCATACCTTAATTTTTAATGAAGAGAAATAAAACATATACAACAACACAAGTAAATACTTGTGAGTGATAACAAACAAACAAAAGAACAAAAGAGAATATGATTAAAGACAGACATGCAAAAGCAGAGTAATTTGTAATCTTACTTTTGAATAGAAATGATTGTTATGTTTTCATGGAGTAAATTGTTCTAGGTAAATACAGCAGAGAAACCATGAGCAGTTTTCCCACATTCATTATTCTGCCTTCAACTTTTAGTCAGACACTTGAATATATTGAATAATGACTGCGTGACCAGTTAAAGAACCGAAGTCTGGTGGCATGTTACTGTCCCTAATCTCACTTAGTTCCGTTTATCTGCACATTGAAGGTGTGTTCTAAGGCTTCCTGTACCACATGCAACCAATCCCAACCATAAATTCTCACTTTAGCATCATTACCAAAAGCCGTACATTTACAATACAATGTCTACATGGGTTACTGTGGTGTGGAATTGGATTTGTCATAAATGTGCAATATGTTGAAAATCAGGGAGAATGAGTGAGTATTCACACAAAGACATAAATACATGTTCCTTCTACTAAACATGAATAATATGCCTGTTATTTACATTCTATCAAATGCTTCATAACATACATTTACATGCAGTAAACATGCTTGCCCATGGGTGTGAATGTGGGAGTGATTGTTTGTCTCTATATGTCAGCCCTGCAATGAACTGGCGACTTGTCCAGGGTGTACCCCGCCTTCGCCCCTATGTAGTTGGGATAGGCTCCAAGCGACCCCCGTGACCCTAGTGAGGATAAAGCAGGTTCAGATAATGAATGAATGAAACATGCTTAAATTTTCAACAAGAAGAAAACTGACTTCATGACATTTGTTTCAAGAATTTACAACTGGGAAATAAAAAAGAACACAGTAGACTTTATTTTTATTTATATTTCAAGTCCTTATCTATGAGAATGATATTTAAATACAGGAAATTCTAATATTGAGTAGTCACAATAATAGAATCTGAGATGATAAATAACTATAATAAAAAGAATTATTGTGATTAGCTATTTTAACTGTTCCATTAAAGTTAAGTCCCACTTTTTGTGATGCAAATAAGTTTGGTTGCAATTATCTTGTCTGTGTTCTGACACCTATTATGAGTGTTCTTGAAATTAAAGATTTTCTTTTTTTTTTTGGTCATTAGTAAAATGGCATTTGACAATTTGGCCTAAAAATGAACACATTCCAACATAGTTTTAAACAATTCCAAGTAGTAGTTTTTCTTTTTAAACAAACGTTGTGGCTCAATGTAAAAACTTTAATGTTTTCATTAAACATCGATTCTTTGTCAATATAAGACCAAAAACAAACAAAAAACATTCATTCAAAAACTTCATTACATCAAAATTTGTAAAACTTCACATTACTAACAGAAATTGTTTTTGATCTTTAACTTTCTGGAACAGCTTGTCATTTTCTTTTCATTTTATGTCACTCGTAAGAGTAAATTAGTAGTAAACTATAAATGTTAAACTGTAATCAGTAATGTATAATACAGAGCTTATGAGGAAGAAGAGGCTCTTATTAGCACTGAACACTAAAATAAATAACTGCCCTGGAGAGAAAAAGAAACCCAAACGTTTTCTTACTTTTGATTTTTTAGTCAGGGTATATTTTATTGCAGACTTGATCAATAAATCACTCTGATTGCTGTGAGATGTTGCTGCAGTTTTTACATAGTATATTTCTAGATGTTTACAAAACACTCTTTTGTTCATTTAACAGCGGAAAAGGACAGTGCACAGGTAGATGCAGACCCTGAGACTGTAAATGACCCACAAGAGTCGTCAAAGGACCCCTCTACAGAGTCCACCTCTTCTCCAGACCATGTCGCTGATCCAGCTTCACCCCAGAGCCACTCTCAAGAAGAAACACAGGGGTCAGATGATGTCTCGAAGCAACCGTCAGCAACTGCAGATTCCTCTGTCCCACCCACCACTGCAAAATCCAGTTTATCTGCAGCCACCCTATCCCAGACCCCCTCAGCCACTAGACATCATGAAACGGGGGCTCTCGTGATTACGAAAACCTCATATGTCATACCCAAGAAGCAGTCAGGAACCCCTCCTCCATCTAGCCATGTGTCAGCGGCGGCGTCACCCCAAAAGGCAACCTCGACCCCCACAATGCTGAATGAGACACGAAACCTGCCTGTGCCTCCTGCACCCAGTGCTCCTTCCTCTAGACCCACCCAGCCTAATACCCAGGTCAGACAGAGCATCCAACGCTCCCTCACTGGCATCCTGTTTAAAAGGTAAGACCTGGTTTGAGGTTTTGCATGAAAGCACAATCTAAGGGTTCCAGTACAGTGTATTTAATGTATTAACTTGATAATGCTACCTTTAAATTAACACAAATGATGTTTGAACAAATACAGAAAAAGCAGATTATCTCAAAACATATATAAACAACATGGATGTAATTTATGCTAATAAACATGAAAAAAGTACACTTTAATATACATATTTCAGATGAAGATACATTTGACTACATTGGTACATCGTCGTTATCATAGCTTTTTATGTGTGTACTGATATACAGGGTGGTTCTTCATTATTTGCATAAACTAGGTACCACAGTTTCATGTTCATGTTTCATGTTTATGGAAATACTGACATTAATAAAACATACCTTAGTTTCAGGAAAAAAAGTTTTACACTCACTTTAGATGGTTTTTGCCTTTGTCAACAAAGAATTCATGCACATGAAAACACCAACATCTTTTTTCAGCGAATTCTCTCATTGATACAATTTAAGTCACCTGAGTGATCAGATGACTTACCACTGGACTCTTTTTTTTTTTTTTTTCAATTCAATGCTGAATGTGTACCTTCAGCTAAGTAGCTCACTGACTGTCTTTTCCTTTGTCAAGGGTGAGTGATTGTGAGGATCTGAAGATGTCTGAAAGTGAAGCTGCTAAACTTGTCACAAGCATTGAAATGGAGATGTTCAACATATTTCGTAACACAGACAGCAAATATATGAACAAGTACAGAACAATAATGTTCAACTTGAAAGACCCAAGAAACAAGGTTTGTAAAAAAAAAACAACTTGTAAAACTTGTTTGTGATTTTCTTTAGTTTTACTATACATTTAAATACTGTGTTAAATGTCAAAGAAATCTGTGCATTTAGGTTTTCCAGTGTTGTCTGTTTTTGTTTTCACTCTTCTTGCTTGTCTCTAGGGCTTGTTGTATCGGGTTGTACATGGAGAGATCGGTCCCTTTAGACTCGTCAGGATGAGCCAGAAAGATATGCAGGCTGTCAAGGCACCAGAGCCAATTGCAAAAGAAACAACACAGGTAAAGTGTCATCACAGCTTAGACAAAATTATACATTTGTGTTTTCTTTGTCTTTGGAATCAGATGGGTCAAGCAGAGGTTGCGTCAGATGTGACTGTCATCTTTTGTTTGTGCGCATCTAGGTTAAGGAAACAAAGGCTAAAGCAACAGGTTCACTGCAGAAGCCTGAAGCAGTGAAGGTAGATTTGCCCACTTTGAATCCTGCCAGACCTGACAAGAACACGGTGAATGTCCCTCTCATATTACTCTCTTTTTCATTGCATAGTTTCTCCTGTTTTCTCATGAATGCTGCATATGTTTTGATGCAGCGCCTTTCTGATATAAGTCTTATTGCTTGTGTGTTTCACAGGAACAGAAGAAAAGTGTTCCTGCTCCTTCTCTGAAGGCTAAGACCAGCCAGCTAAACCAGGGGGGTAGTGCTGTACCAGATATTCTCACTTGTATGCTTAAGGACACAACATCAGAGCATAAAACACATCTCTTCGATCTGAAGTGCAAGATTTGTACAGGTGATTTACAAGGATGTTTGACAATGGTTGCGCAAAATGCAGTAGATATTCATTATAATCCACTCATCACTCATTTTAATTAATTAAAGTACATTATCATATTTTCCCAAAAGGTCAAATGGCAGCTGAAGAACTAGATGAACCTGCACAGAAAAAACAGAAGGTTTCTGAAGTGAGAGATAAACGTGAACCTTACTGGAAAAACTCTAAAGGAGATGACTCCCCACTGCGGGCGCCTCCTGATTCACCTGACTTGGACTCACCAACATCTTCAATAACAGAACCTTCTTCACTCCTTACCTCTGACTGTCCTTTGACCATAGTTGAATCTCCTGCTTCCCCCATTAAGGACTCTCCTGCCTCCCCCACTTTAGAGTCTCCTGCTTCCCCTGTCATGGAGTCCCCCGCATCCCCAACTTCTGACGCTTCTCAAATGACAACATCAAGACCATATGCACCAGTTGTGATTCCAGCGGTATCCACAGTAACCATCACAAGGCGAGATCCTCGTACTGCGGCAAGCAGATTCTCAACTTTGACTAGTGGTATTCCTAGTTCCAGTAATACAGCCCATAACAAATCAGCCCCTTATACCCCTCTTAAAGACTCTAGCTCCACCCCACCCTCAGCTCCACCCTCGTCTCTCCCACCAACAAACAAATTACCCAAATCTATCTTAATGAAGCCATCTTCCGCAGCAGATCCCAGACTTTATGGCACATCCTCAAGGTACTGAAGAAAGGAGAAGTATAAAGTAAATTAATCAGCACTAATGAGTGGTGTTAGTTATATAGTCATTGCTGATGTGCTTCTTATTTCAGGATTGTGACTTCTGAACCCACTGCTGATAGTGAGACTGCTCAGTTCCTTGCTAAGCAAGACATACTATGGAAAGGCTTCCTCAACATGCTCACTGTAGCCAAGTTAGTCACCAAAGGATATCTGGTTTCAGGATCTGCTGAAAATCTTAAAGCGGTACTGTACTGAATAAAACTAACCTCTCTGCATAGCTGTAGCAAAGATATTTGAAGATTTTGGTGCTTGAGCATTAAAAAATAAACAACTTTTATTTTTGCTGTGTGCAGGATCTCCCAGACTCCATACAAATTGGAGGGAGGATCCTACCTCAAACAGTTTGGGACTACGTTGCAAAACTAAAGACCTCACTCACAAAGGTAGGGAATATAAGCTTTTTTCTTTCTGTGCTTTATACTTCACTGAGATTATATTAAAAACATACAATAGTACCCATTCATATATCTTTTCTTTCATTAGGAATTATGCGTGATCCGGTTTCACCCTGCAACTGAAGAAGAAGAGGTGGCCTATGTCTCCCTGTTCTCCTATTTTAGCAGCAGAGGACGTTTTGGTGTGGTTGCCAATAACAGCCGATCCATCAAGGATGTATACCTCGTTCCACTCAGTGCAAACGAATCAGTCCCATCTATACTGCAGCCACTGGAAGGACCAGGTGGGAAAATGCTTCAACTTAAAACTCATAATTATCAACAGTATCACCAGTATTTGCACAACTTAAGGAGATTAGGGAGCAGCTGACCCTAACTCAAGTGTCAGTAATACCTGGTTATATCCAGTTTTCACTATCTCCTTAAATAACTGTATATAACTTTGCAAATTTGGCTGTTTTTACTTTTCATTTTAATTTCACGGTCAAATGTTTTCAGTAGATTTGTCATTATTGACAGCTGACTAAATTTTCTAAGAACAGTTGTAATTGAAAGTAACAAAGCTATTGTTGTTCACTGTTGTGATCATTGCTGAAAAATCTAAATATACTTGAGTTAACACTGTTCCTGTGCAATAGAAAACTGTGAAAGAAAACTTAAAATTCCATATATTAATTTTAAGGTATAGTTATGGATTTTACTCCAATTGTGTATTTTACTTTCACTGTGACCTTAGTGTGTATAATGTCTCTATTTTAATCAAGGACATTGCTGATTTGTTCATATTTATTAATAAATCAGTGTTCTGAGTCCTTAGTTCAGTGTCAGTGTCCTTTTATGCAAAAAAGAAAAAACTTATTTTTGTATTTATTTTGTTTCATTCATAGGCCTTGAAAAGAACCGGCCCAACCTTCTTCTAGGGTTGGCAATAGTCCAGAGGACAAAACGTCCAGGGAGTTTTCCTCAGGAAATTGAAGAAAAAAGACCCAAAGTGCATATGGCCAAAGACCCTATGTGGATCCCAAAACCACCAGTTCTTTATGGTTCTGACAACTTGGAGATATTCCAACCCTACAACCCAGAGACACCTATCAGCACCACCCCTCCTGATTCACCCCCTTGCCCTGGATCACCTTCAGATTCTTCTAGCTCAGTTACCACACCAGCTCTTTTCACTTCTCTTAAAGCAACTCCTCCTGTCTCTACTGCCCCTGATGCTGCCACTCAGTCAAACTCCAAAAACATCACTGACAAGAATCCAGCATCAGCATCCAGTAGTAAGACACCCTTACAGACAATCTTAAAAAGTTTGTTTCGTAATAATTCAAATGACTCTGACGGAAGTTCCACAACAGCAACCACAGTGAGTATTAAGAAACTCCCTGTGTTGTCTCAGATGTCTGGATCAATGCTAGATCCAATTGTCCAACAATATGGACAGAAAAACAAAGTCAAAGAAATAGAAAAAGAAAAAGAAGAAAATGACTTCGATCGACCGTATGACCCAGAGGATGAGTATGATCCAGCGATGGGATATAATGTGACGACTCCACAGACCACAGAAAAAAATAAGGAAGATATCCCAGAATTATCAGCCAGTGCTGATGATGATGTGGCCTATGATCCAGAGGATGAGACGATTTTTGATTGTATAAAGAATGACATAGTAACAAAGTCCCTTGCTCCAACTCAAACATCAGAGCCATGTCCAACACCTGCTTCTACTGTGGTGACACCAGCACCAGCTTCCACTCAAGCTTCTACTTCAGCCTCTGCTCCAGCCCGTACTCCTACTCCAACTGGAGACTTGCACAATATCCCTTCAGGGACTGTGGTTGTGTCAGCTGAAACACTAAGTGAACAGAAACGAATGCTTGAGGAGCTTAATAAGCAAATTGAAGAGCAAAAACGACAATTAAAGGAGCAAGAAGAAGCCCTACGTCAACAAAGAGAGGCTGTGGGAATCTTCATGGCCCACTTTTCTGTTTCTGATTCCCTCATGTCTCCCCCATCAACATCTGTGCCTCTGAGTAAACTTTCATCTCTGCAGATTGGCAAAGTGAAAACAGACAAGGCCAGTAACCCTTCAGAGACCCAGGACAGTTCAAGTGCGGATTCACCAGCTGTTAATCCAGAAAATAAGACTTCCTTATCTGTTGTAACAAATGACCCAGACACTGTCACAGAACAAGGTGAGACAGAGGAAAATGTCAGGGAAAGTGACAAGTATTCCTCTGCTGGAGAGATTGAAGATTCAGATGTAGCTTATGATCCAGAGGATGAATCCCTTTTTAATGAAATCCAAGAGGATGTATTTCAGGGGAGCAGTGCAAAGTCTCGAGATAAAAGTGGGCACAGGGGAAGTTCTCAGAGTTCATACCACAGCAGAAAGCACAGGCAGTCACCCAAGAGACGGAGTCATCGTGAAAGGGGTCATCATAGGAGTCCATCAAGAAGGTCCCAGCGGCGGTCTCCTTCGCGTTCCCATAGGCGAAGGGAAAAGGACAGACACAGAAGAAGTGAAAGGGAGAGGTCAAGCCACAGATCTAGAGACCAGTTTGAACGCCGTAATCGTAAGGAACATACTTCACATCGGCATTCTCGTGGACACAGAAGATCCCCATCATCTTCCAGGATTAAGCATTCTTTATCTCTTTCACCAAAACAGAGCAGGACACCTTCCCCTAAAATTTTTGAAGATAACCTGAAGCATGCAGTGAATACTTTTAATACGCCATTAGACTCTGCTGTGGATCAAAGTGTAGAAAGCAGCACATCATTATATGGCCTGGCTTCCCTCAAAAATGAATTTGATGTTCATCAGTTAAAGCAGGAACAAAAGAGCTCTGATGAAAACTATTCTTCCTATTCACATGATGTTCTTCTCCCTGAAAAGGTAGAGATAAAAGAATCTTCAGAAAATCAAAACCAGTCAGAAAGTGACCATAATGTTACAGGTAGTGGTTGCAAGCAGGTAGATAAACCTTCTCAACAGGAAATTATGTTTATCGACAAACTTGACAGTGCAATTCCTCTAAGAGAACTTGATCCACCCATTCGAGATTCTCCTCATAGTCCTGATCCAGAGCCTCAGTTTGTGAAACCTAGCAGCATAGAAAAACTAGACTTAATTAAAATAGAAAGAAATGAAGTTAGTGTGACATATAGCAGTAGCCTGATGGAAGTTGGTAAAGTTGAAAATGATCCTCTCTATGTTGAAGCTCAGGCAACAGTGGTCTCTCTGCAGTTGTCTGCTACTAGAGGCAATTTTAGAACCTTAGACCTACAAGGCCCAAGTGCCAGAGAAGAAGATCTGATAAATCCAAACAAATCAATCAGTCATTCATATTTAGCTACAGGTTCAGATTTTCAGGTTTCAGGGAATACTGTGAGAGGTCCAGGTATGCAAAGCTTACCACCAAAAGAATCACTGTTTGAAAAGACAAAGGAGCTTAAATCTCAAGCAGAAAATCAAGATGTAAAGCCAAACATTGTCACTGTAGTAAAAGATTCCTCTTTTGAGGATCCACAGTTAGCAAGTAGGACTGCAAATCTAGACCATACAGGTATGATGCATAAACATCAAAATCCAGGTGTGAGGAACGTAGATCCAGAAAAAAATGCACAAATATCAAATATTTTTGGAAAAGGTCCATGTGGTGGAGGCATGGGAGATGCAGGTCCAGATATAAGGAGTCCTGGGCCACCTTTTCAAGGGTTAGGAATAGATCAGAGGCAATCTCCACTGACAGATAAAAGATGGTATTCACAAAGAGGGCAAGATGTATCCATGAAACAGCCAGGGCCAAACACAGACTGTGAAAATAGAGAGTTAAAGACATTTGAAGGACAAGTGGTGAGTGATTCTAGCAAAGACTTCAGAGAAACTCAAATGATGAAACACGAATCAAAAACTATGCATGAATTAGGAGTTCCAGATTTGAGGGAAAGAAGTCATGTTATGTCTGGTCAGAATACTAGTAGTATGAGTGGGTCAATTACAAAAATTGATAGAACTGAGCCACATGTAAGTACTTCAGACATGCATGGTCCAGATAGAGGAAATTTGGGTAATTTAGGTATGAAAAAATTTGAAATGCAGGGACAATGGATTGATAGGAGACATGGTCCTAATATGGGTTGTAATGTCGGTCAGAGTGGTCAAACTACAGATCAGGATTCATATATGACGGATTTGAATATGAGTGGCACAGGGTTAAATGCAAGAGATGATACAAGAGGGCCAGGCAGAGGAGGGACGTTCACCCAAGGAGAATGGAGAGGACATGGCAAGAGAGGACGAGGAGGTCCAATTTATTTGGGCTCAGGATCTGAAAGGAGAGCTCCAGCTCTGGACAATCCAGAGACTGAAAATGGAGATTTTAGTGGAGGAGGCCCTGACAGGAGAGGGCCACCTATGCAGGGTCCTTTCAACGCTAGGAGGAGACCTGGTGATCCAGATTTTAGTAGAGGGGAGCTCGAAAGGAGAGGATTGCCGATGGAGGGCCCTGGGCCCCACAGTGGTGGACCTGGACAGCCAGATTTCAGTGGATCAGGGCCTGAAATGACAGGACCAGCTATGGATGGTCCGGTACCTGACAGGAGAAGGGCAGATATGGCAGACTTCAGTGGGTCAGGGCCAAAGAGGGCAGGTCCTGATATGGAAGTTCAAGTGCTTGAGAGGAGAGGGCCAGGAGGTCTAGATTTTAGGAAACCTGGGTCTGAAATGGGTAGTCCATGTGTACAGGATCCTGGGCCTGATGGAAGACATCAAGGCCCAAATTTCACAGGACATCAGTCTGAAGGCAGAGATCAACCTAATGATATTCCAGGTACTGACATGAGAGGACCAGGATTTTCAGGTTTTAGAGGACAAGGACATGAAAGGAGAGGTCCATTTATAGATCACCAAGGGCCTGATAGGAGGGGAGAATATATGGGTGCATCTGGACCGGGACCTGAAAGAACTGGTCCAGGTGTAGAAAGCCAAGGGCCTCATGGATTAGGACAGGGAGGTATACACACAAGGGGTTCTGAGTCAGAAAATAGACATCAAAATATTGAAAGTCCAGGTCCTGACACTAAAGGCCCAGAATTCAGAGGTCACAGGCCTGACAGCAGAGCCCCAGAATTTAGGGGTCCTGGACCCAACAGAAGAGACTTTGAATTCAGGGGTCCTGGGCCTGTAGGAAGAGGCCATGAATTCAGGGGTCCTGGGCCTGACAGAAGAGATCCAGAATTCAGGGGTCCCGGACCTCACAGAAGAGATCCAGAATTCAGGGGACCCGGACCTGACAGAACAGATCCAGAATTCAGGGGTCCAGGACCTGACAGAAGAGATCCGGAATTCAGGGGTACTGGGCTTGATAGAAGAGGTCCAGAGTTCAGGGGTTCTGGGCCTGACAGAAGAGACCCAGCATGGAGGGGTCCTGGGCCTGACAGTAAAGGTCCAGAATTCAGGGGTCCTGGGCCTGACAGTAAAGGTCCAGAATTCAGAGGTCCTGGGCCTGACAGTAAAGGTCCAGAATTCAGAGGTCCTGGGCCTGACAATAGAGGTCCAGAATTCAGGGGTCCTGGGCCTAACAGGAGAGGTCCAGAATTCAGGGGTTCTGGGCCTGACAGTAAAGGTCCAGAATTCAGAGGTCCTGGGCCTGACAGTAAAGGCCCAGAATTCAGGGGCCCTGGGCCTGACAGGAGAGGTCCAGAATTCAGGGGTCCTGGGCCTGACAGGAGAGGTCCAGAATTCAGGGGTCCTGGGCCTGACAGTAAAGGTCAAGAATTCAGAGGTCCAGGGCCTGACAGTAGAGGTCCAGAATTCAGGGGTCCAGGGCCTGACAGGAGAGGTCCAGAATTCAGGGGTCCTGGGCCTGTTCGTAGAGGTCCAGAATTCAGGGGTCCTGGGCCTGACAGGAGGGACCCAGAATTCAAGGGTCTAGGGCCTGACAGGAAAGACCCAGAATTCAGAGGTCCTGGGCCTTTCCGGGGAGACCCAGAGTTTAGGGGTCCGGGGCCTGACAGAAGAGGCCCAGATATCAGGGGACCAGGGCCTGAAAGACCAGATGTCAGTATGCATGGTCCAGGGCCTGAATGGAGAGATCAGGAAAGATCACCATTCATCACTTCAGGATCTGATAGAACAGGACCAAGTATGCAGGTTTCAGGGCCTAGGAGGGGTCCTGGAGGTCCAGACCTGTGTAGTCCAGAGATGCAATTTCCTGGTCAACATGCAGAAGGCCCAGGTCCTGAAAGGAGGACACTGGAAGATAATTCCAGGGCACTTGGACCAGGAAGACCTCCAGATATTGGGGGCCCAGGATATGGTAGGAGAGGTTCAAGAGGTCCACGTATTGACCACATGAGACCTGATTGGAGAACTTCAGAAGGTCAAGAATTTAGGGCAGTTAGACAGGAAGGTCAAAATCCTGAGGGCCTGCATCATGATGACTGGGAAGCACCTGATTTTGGAGGGTCAGGAATTGGCAATGATAACCCCAATATAGAGTGCCCGGGGCCTAATAGAGCAGGTCCCAGGTTTAGGGGTCATGGACCTCAGAATGACTGGAGAGGCCGTGGAAATAGGAGGCCAGGGCCCATACACGACAGACAATTTCAAGGGCCCAGAGGAGGCCAAGGAGACGACTGGAGTGGTACTGATTTCATGGATGCAGAACCTGTAGAGGAGGGTCCAGATTCAGTGAGCCAAGGGCCTGATGGGTGGGGTCCTGAGGATGAATGGGGAGAGCCTGATGATAGAGGTAGAGAGGGGCCAGGGAGAATGGGACCAGGACCGAGTTTTAGACGCGGCAGAGGTCAGTTCTTTAGAGGACGAGGCCGTCATCCACGAGGTCGAGGCATGAGAGGATCCCCGGGCCATATGAGGGGGGGTCCCAATATGGGTAATCACTGGAGACAGCCAGGGAACACGGAAGAACCTACTTCTTATAGAGAAAGTCCAGACTCAAATTTATGTCCAAACAGAAAAGGTTTTGAGATGGAAGGTCCTGAGAGAATAGGCCTTAGAGGACCAGACTCAATGGGCCCAAGATTAGGACCAAGGGGACCTGAGCCACACATGAATGATATGCCAGTGTCAGACTTAAGTTATGAAAGCAGGGGGTCGGACATGAGGGGCAGAGAACACATGCATATAGATCACACAGTCGGTAATAAAAGGGGAGGCCCACAGATAAGACATGGTTCACCACATTTCAACAGCCAAAGGACAGACTCACATAGAGGTCCAGAGAGTCATCCACAATCTGCACCTTTTAATATTCCAGTAGGTTCAGCTCCCAACACTGGAGGAAACCCTCAAAGACACAGAACTGCTTTACTTCCCACTCCCACAGAGGGTCTCATACGTTTCCCAAATCGTGTTTTGAACAGGGGTAGAGGACGACCAGTAAATCGAGAAGTAGATCAAAATCAAGTCATCCCATCTTTTGGTGCAACCACAAAGACTGTAGCAGAAAAAGACAATTTAAACCAATCAGAGAGCTCGCACAGTTAGCAAATCAAAACCTAAAAATACAAACACAGGAAGAGACTGTAGAATGATATACTTTGAATGTTTTTTGTTTTTCATTTTTTGAGACAGTTGTTTCTAAAAATGACCTGCTGGTAAAGCCATGCAGAAATGACACTGTAGTAATGTGGTAATGCCTGTAGAGGTATCTGAGTTTATCGTACTGAAATGTGTCCTCGTTCTGTCAAAGCTCATAGTTACTTTTATTTTTGTTACTTGACTGAGTATCTCGTAGTCTTTATTGATCATTTGTAAATTGAGACTGATGTGGATTCAAGTAGAAAAAAAACAGAGTTTTGTACAGAAAATACTGTCCTTTTCTTCTTCTTCTTTTTTTTTTTTTTAAACATTGGCATTGTGTCAGTACATTTGCCTAGATGTGGCTTATATTACATCTGTCTATAAAATGGCTTGTTTAATTCTTGTTTTAGAATAAAATAAGGCAATAAAACCTAACTTTTCTTAAGTTTGGGTTTAGTCTGAATTTTGTCATACTGTTCTATCAGTGTGTAGATCTCAACGTTCCCTTTAAAGTCTATTCATAGTCTTATTTTAACAAAACAAAATGTGTGTATTTATCAACTGGTTGTGCAAGTCGTAGTATTTCCATGTAGGGCCAGGAAGAAAAGTGTGTTTACTGACAAAGTAACTACTGGATTAATGTTATTTTCTTAGATATACATGAATGTAATTAAACTGTAAGAATTTTTTTATCGACTAGTGTTTTTTGTATCATACTAGTTTGGGGCAAGGTCAGAATGACCATTTGTCTGTACTTAAGAACAACTTACGTATAAGTATTCCAATATTTTGCAGTTTCATAGTATTGCTCCACCAATTTTGAGGTTTTTAAATACTTGCGTCCAAAATACTATATTTAGCAGCTACCTATAGATACTATTTACTTTACAAATTGAGCATTTATACATAAATTCATCCACTGCTGTATATGAAAAGTACAAGGAATGTCAAGGATGGGCCAGTGGAAGCAGAGGTGGACTATTGACAAATAAAAAGCCCTGGTCTGGACTTAACCCTCCAGACCAGGAGTTGTCCCTCCAGGTGTTTTGGTATCTCCAGACCTGGATGTCACTTTCACTCTATTGGGAGTTTTCCTCCAAGTCCTTTGGTTTCCATCCATGTAACTGCTGTAGTAAGTGTCTTCTTGAGGTGAATGTCCTAATACTTAGATTATATGGCTAAAACCATAAACCTAAGCTTTGACATAGTTTCCTCAATGATTCTTCTTCAATATTAATCTTCCATTTGAACAAAACAAAACACATTTCAATAATAATCTTGGGCCTTTTTTTCCACAGCTCATTTGTATTTATCTAGTTCCTTTTCAGCTTATTAGGTTGGTGTCTCTGAATCCTGACTGTTTCGCTCTGAAAGCAAATGCACAATAGAATTAAAATAAATTATATCAGATTAGACCCTGGAAAAATAAATTTAGTTTCTAAGTTTATTTATGTACTATGTAAATAAAGACAACATTTATTCAATAAAAGAGACTTAAAACAGGTCCAACAGTTAGAATGTTGTATGAAACATATTTAAGTCATTTATTAATTTAATATGCTTTATTTAATGTATTTTACTGGTTTATCCGACATAAATAGTCCACATCAATGAACACTACTGGCCAGCAGTGGAGACCAGGTGTGGTGCTTACACACACACCTGGTAGCTCCTCACCTTCACTCCATGGGTAGTTTTTCCCAGATTCCTTTGGTGTCCACTCATGTAAGTTCTGTTATAAGTATTTTAGATGTAAATAAGTAATCAGAGACATTTTAAAGATGCAATGAAACTGTCAAAGACAATGGACAAAAATATATATATATTTTTTAAAATTTATTAAGTACCACAAACAATCACAAAATAAATAAATGAATAAAAATAAACTCAATGAGAAATAAATCAACATTATGAGTAAAATATATATTTTTTGGTATCATTCAGTCTAATGCTTCATACTGTGCTCTTCATATATTTTTCTACACTTATGTATTAATATTTCTGTTGAATTATTCTTTATTTTGAGTTATCAGGTATAAGTTTTCTTTCACATCTGTCTTTCAGAGGTTCTTCATGTCCAGTAGAAGCTGTTATAGAACAATTAAAACATGATCCTGCTCATTTCACTTTAGACAGTAGAAAAGATAGAAAAAAATGCAGACTAAGGAGGAATGACAGACAAGAACTATCACTAGAACCGGAACTCTTTTTTTTTTTTTTCCAACTTTATTGAAAACATTTAAGTATACAGTACAAAAATTTGATCAAACAGTAAGATGTCAAAAGGGAAAAGACATTTGAACATATGAGTTTAAGAAAATAGTGAAAGATACAAAGCATAATACACAAATAATAGTATAGAAAAATAAATAAATAAAAATAACAAATCTAACAAATATAAATAAATAAACAGAGAATTCAGTCAGTATTAAATAATTGTTTATAAATAGCCAGGGTGTTTAGAGCTTTTTTTTTTTATTATGGATAAATTCTAAAGATTTAATATATTTTAAAATTTGGGTGTGTTTTAGTGTATTTATTTTTATGTATATGAAATTTTCCAAATAAGATGAACAAATTTACAACAAATTCTAAATTGTGAATATGATGTTTAAAACATGTAATTACATTTTGGGATGTTATAGTTATCTTATTATTACTTTTAGATATGATGTATTTTTTCAATTTTGGACCAGAATTAAAAGAATGTTCACATTAAAAGAATAAGTGTAGAGTATTTTCAGAGTAAGAATGACACTAGAACCGGAAGTTGAACCCGCAGCCCTTTAGTGACTACGACGACCTCGCGACCACTGCAACTTCCGGGTAACGTTATGACGTCAGTTACCGCCCGCTGCTACGAAAGAGTTTTCTGTATAAAGGTTCATTATTTTATCGTATTTAGTAAATGTTCGGCCCTTATAACTTAAAACACATACATTTTTTTATTGAAAATGTTTTCTTGTCGTTTATTTACAGCTAAAGGTGCTAAGTTCTTAATTATCAACGTTAGCTATCATACGAGCGTCGTCTAGCTTAACAGTTACTTGCTAACGTTACTTGCTAGCTCTGCGTTTGTCCAAGAATTGAATTTTGTCTGCTTACTTTCAAAAATGTATGTTTTCCCTATGAGTTATTGGTCTTAGTTTTAAGTGAAAGTCAGTTGGATTAACTGTTCAGGTGCTGGGCCTGGCTAGTCTAATGTTTTGTTTTTTTTCCTCTGATCTCCAGCCTGTTTCTACACTGAAAGATGTCAGCTTTTTCCACATCTTGTAAAACTGTCCATATGTCACCTTCACCCTCATCCACAGAACACACCTGTGAATCTGTTGGGTTGATTTTGAGCCAAGGTGGTTTTTTGACACATGATCAGGGCCAGGTGTTAGGTACTGAGCTTGGTCTCATGGAGATGACAGAAGTTGAATACACACACCTCCAACACTTCATCCAAGCAGATATGGACATGCAAGCAGCTGCTTCAGATGGACCAGATGGCAGATCTTACTCAGATACAGTGATTACTAAAGATGCCCCTGGATCCGCAGTTGTCTCTCTGTTCTCCACCGCTGAAGCTATTGACCTATCAACTTCGACTGATGAACACAATCTGGTGATGCCAGGAGAAAGGACACCTTCCTCTTCTGGCAAGGTCCCAAGCTTTGTGTTGGCCAAAATCAGGGATGATGATAGTCAGAATGAACCACCTGCCAACATTAATATGTCTTCTCCAAAACGAACTTGCTCTGCTGCCAGAGTTTGCCTCGAAAAAAGGTTTAACTCCATTTGTGCTGACACTCCAAAGCAGCAAGATGTTCAGGCAGCAGTTCTTAGCAAGTAAGCTTTAGTGTTATAATGCATCTTATTTTGTATGTTTTAAATATACAGTATATTGCTTGAGTGCTTACTTGCGTTGATTGTGCAAAGTCTCGTTTGTTGTTTCAGTTGTTTGGCAATCCTTCAACAGTCTGCTGGGGCTCAAGACACAGACAAACATCCTCAAAAACAGAAGTGGATGAAAACTGACAGGACAAATGCCTTTGAGACTTCCAGCCCATATGTAGGTGGCTTCTACAATCCAGTCACCAACATGTTTGGACAAGTATGACAAAAACAATGTTCAGATGCATTATCTAGAATTATCAGTCACATGGAACGTGCATTATTTGATTCATGTTTTTTATCTAAGGTGATTGGCCATATCCCTCAGATGGGTGACCCTAAAATGCATCAGAGTTTGATCATCAACAGTTTTCCTTTAAATATTTGCCCAGAGACAGTCCTTGCAAAAGCTCACTGTGCCCCTAGCAGCAACATAATGGACAAGCAACAGTCAGCCAAAAGAGAAGGTACAACATTAGTTGTAAAAAGATTTTTTTAATTTGTACATTGATGCCGATCTACCTTAGGCTCATACAGTCTTATATTTTTTGTAGATGAAATCCCCACACTTGCTGCATCTAGAAAGCATGGTAGTGCCCAAAGCGCCAAAGCCATCAGTGCTGCTAAAGTTGCTCCAGATTTAGCAGGAGAATCAGGGAAGAAGGCCAGGAAAAGAGTGCAACGTAATGTGTCACATAGGGAGCGCAGGGAGAGACACAACAGTAAGGAGAGAGAACGCAGGTGTGCATTCACTTCAAGCTGACAAAATACTGAATATAAATGTAGATATTCTGCTGTACTTAATTTAATAACTACTTGTTGAGAGTTGTGTGTAGAAAACTGTGGATTACTACAGATGCTGCTAGAGACATCTACAGTCACATCACAGCTGTTTAATGACATCTGAATTTGGAACCTCATAGTTTCCCCATAGAAAAATTCTATAATCCATGCTTCTTGACAGATCTGTTCTACATACAACACAATAAACTGTATTCCTCATGAGATTGTGGTACTTATGTTTGATACAGGGTCATGAAGATATAAAGGGTGTGTCTCCTTTCTGTACCTACCTGGCTCACTTTCATAGACTTACTCCGAAATGGTTGAATTTTTGATTCCAAGAAGGGTCCATTTTATGATGCCATACATTGTTATTCTGCAACTATCTAAACCTCCAGATGCTGCTACAGCAGCAGCTGAACTCACCCCCATTTTCCAGCACCTTGCTCCAGCAATATTTCCTAAAAATCACATCAAAGCTCTTACGTAATTTTATCAACTAATATATCATTCATGCATATGATACTTAAATAGTGCCTTTAATATGTATCCAACTGCATATAATGACCAAACATGACCTTTGAACTGAACTCATTGGAATATCAAGTTGGAAAATACAGCAAAATCATTAGGTTTGACTTTTAAAATGTAAAGTAACATTCTTGCCCACCTTGTAGATTATATTGCTTGAAATACGTTAAGCACACTATATTTATACATAAATTATATCAAGCTTTAGAATCTACGAGGAGCGCAACATGTTCAATTTGAAGGCAAAGTAAGGTTTAAAAATTATACATTGCATGCAGAAGTAAATGTAACATCCCAACTCATCACCTAAACATGCCTTATTTACAAATGTTTGATGTTATTATGATCATAAGTAATTGTTGCTTTAATGGAACATCTTTCCAGTTGAGTAAATCATGTCACTACTAATACAAAAGAGTTCCAGACTTAGTGTTACAGACATTATCACACTAAAAGGGATCCATTTTGGAGATGCTTGATATTGTTGTTTTGCTTCATCAGCTGAGTTATGAATCACTGAACATGGTCCAAAATGATTTTCTAGACATAATTATGCATTTTACTGAACCAGACACACCTATTTTTAAAATAAATCCAAAGTGGGCAAAACAGATAGGATACCAGAACATGTCCTTTATACTTCTGTTTAACTTGGAGATCCAAGATTAGGGTGACAAGTTAAATGAATTGAGAAAGTGTCATCTAACGTCTTTTCTTTTGTGCAGGAGGAGGATCCGTTTGTTTTGTGATGAGTTGAACACACTGGTTCCATTCTGTTACTTAGACACTGACAAAGCCACCACCCTGCAGTGGACCACTGCCTACCTTAAATACATCAACAAAATGCATGGAGATACCATCAAAGAGGTTAGTACATGCAAAGTCGAATCATCCACTTATGAAATATTTTAGTTTGATCATCCTGGATCCATATTATTTCAGTCCAGTAACTTATTGCCTTAACCCATAAAGACCCAAACATCCATCACTGACCAAAAGCATTTACTGACATAAACTGTCTAATACCTATTGATACTAATCCTATAAATTCATGTAAATAATTGGTGTAAAATACAGTTTGTCATCTTTTCATGGTCATCAGATACGACCCATTTGGATGTTCAGAGTCTCCGTACTTAAAATGGAAACACCATCATCTTCTACAACATTGATTCGCCAGTAAAACCCATGGAGTTTGATCAATGACAGTGGATGGAAATGCTTGGTTTATGTTAAGTTAATCATATATTTTACAGGAAAAATCACTTTTTCTGTTGTTTTTTTCTGTTTGTGATATAATAACCCTCAGCTTTGATCTGAGCTTTTATGAACATCTACATGATCAGTTAATTAAATACAGGAAAATACCTGATCTATACTGATAAAATGTAAAATACAGAAGATAATATTATGATAAATGGGGATAGATCACCTAAGAAAGGTTATATATTAAGAAAATTTCATTAGGGAACTTAGGGACACAAAAGTAGCACTGGGTCTTTATGGGTTAAGAGCCTAATTACATTTTCAGTTAGTGCTTCTGGGTTAATTATGTAGTTTTTTTTAATTTAGAGTCTAAAGCCAAACTGCATTTATACATAACATTTGAGAATCAAAAAATAATCTTCCTGATAATAATTTCCCCCTTTTCAGGAGTTTGAGAAGTTGTACAGAGACAAGAAAGACCTGAAGTCCAGCTCTTCTGAACTGGAGCAAATCCACCAGGAGATGGATGAGACCCTGAGCATCCCTTTGGCAGCAGAACAGTGATCACTGTGGTTTTTAATCTGTTTACCTGATTACCTGGATGTTAGTTAAATTCAGTACATTTTGAATGATAAAAAAAGTTTTCTTTTTAGAGGAGTAATGCCTGTGACTTTAAAGTGTCCATATCTGACCGTATGATTCTCAAACAGGGCTGGATTTCTTCTACTGGGGCTTAAAATCCCAATAACTTGACACATTTCTCCCACTTGTGTATTTTTGATCAAGTGGTAGAAAAGACTTTAATCTCTGTCACATACAGGTGGCAGTGTTTCCCTTTGAAAACAACTAATATATTCCCTGAATGATTAAATGCAATACACATTTTAGCATGTATTTTATAAAACTAATTTAAATTTATTTATTATTTCATAGCGTTATTTAAATATTGGAAAATGTAAAAATATGATGTGTTCTAAACTCTTTGTAAAATGCAGTTATTCATTTTACAGTCCACATACAGATACTGTTCATATATTCAAGTTTTAATATTGACTTTATGAATTCATTCAGTTCAATTTCTTGACTTTCACAGTGTTGAGCATATCGCTGGAGTGCAAACTGATACTTTGATATTTAGAGAAGAGTAGTGTTTTACTGAAAAGTGGCTTTATTTGTTCTTTCTTACAACATGTCGCTGTATCATCTTACTGTACATACAACAGTCACCCACAAATAATAAATAGTATTTAAAGTCATGTATATTTAATAGTTACAGCACCGGTAGTACATAGTGGATGTGGTCATTGCAGATTTGAAAATGAAAAAAAAAAAAAAAGTTCACTTTGCACTTAAGATTCCTGAATTTATTTTACAATGTCTGATTTCTCCATCCACATGTTTCATTTTGTTTTTTATTGTCGGATCTAGAAAATGAACTTCACATGTGATTAAAAAAAGTAAAGCTGTAAAAAAAAAAAAAAGTTAAAAAAAAAAAAAGACTATCACAAGTATTACATTTTTTTCATTAATGTACACAATTTCTGGGCACCTGGGTATTTGTTTTTATTCCTTTTACAACACATACACTGCTCCTCCTCTGGTACCTGTTATCTTATTTTACAATGTAAGCTTGTACTGAATGTTGAGGTAACACCTGTGATCTACATCAATGGGCCATGATACATGCACATTCACTTCAGAGACAGTTGTTTTTAGATAGAAGAATGTTAACAAAGGTATGGGGGCATGGAAACAACATGTACAAAGTTTTTACACACAAAGGACTCATTCATTTTTCCAGTTGTTTGTAAGTCAAGTCTTGTCATGATAATATTAGGAGCAATGCCATTGTTCTCTTGCACTCTTCTGTCCACTTTATTTATGAATGTCATCTTGATTGTTGTCTCTCAGGTTCATGTTACTCCTGGATGTTCCTCTGTTCCTCTCAAAATATCACACGTGTTGATGTTAATCTTCCCATGTTGTGATATATGCATTTATATAAAGAGGAATTTCTTCATGATCACACTTTTTTTTCATTTGTCTTCCTTCTCTTATCACCCTTTCTCCTTGGGGTGGATGGTGTCAGCTTGCTGGAAGTAACTTTTAATGGTTTTTCGGGTTTGAGGATTTCCCAGCAGCTGCTGCCCCCTGGCAAGCTGTTGTGTCACAGATTCCAGGAGGTCCCTGGTGCCCAGTCCTACCTACCCTGCCTGGCTCTCCAGGCTCACCTGGATCTCCTGGAGATCCGTCACGTCCGTCTTTGACAATTCCAGGAACGCCTGGGAGACCTGTGGACACAGCATTCAATGAGTGAGTATAAGACATTCATGTATCAGTTAAACTGCTTAATCCTGAGCTGATATACAGCTCTGGAAAATGTTAAGAGACCACTGCAATTTCCTGTGAAATCAGCATGTCTGCATGTATGACAGCCATTCCAATCCTGTGTCTGTTGAATTCCAACACAAGCACACATTATTCTACTTAAACACCTGATCCATGTCTTATGTAAGAAGGACAAGTATAAAAAAGAAGATTTTTTAAAAGAAGATTAAAGACACACCTTTTTAATCAGGCTTTTAACTAATTTTTTAAACTCTTCTTGTTCTTATTTTGTTTTATTTATCACTGATACTTTATCTATTCTATTTTATTTATAATCTTACGTATTTTACTCTTGGTACTGTATTTATTTTATTTTATTTATTCTTAGTCCTATGTTATGCTTTTAGTCTTTAGCTTTTAACACCAGTGTTTCCTCAGGGGGGTCCTCCACACTGGGAGCTGTGTCTGGTCTGCTAGTGGGGGTACTGTCCTTGGGTCCCTTTGGCCCGACTGGCTGGGGGTCCTCCCTTCGATGTGGGGGGTCCACCTGTCTGTCGGAGTCGGGGGGCCTGGGTGCTGGTCCCCCCGATGGCACGGCCTGTGGCTCCTCCCAGTGTGGACGGCCCCAAAGGTGGCGTTTCCTTGATCCACAGTGCCATGCCATGTCTCCCTGTTGTGTGCGTGTGCATGTGTGTAAGTGTGTAAGTGTGTGGGCGTGTGTGTGTGTGTGTGTGTGTGTGTGTGCGCGTGTCTAGTATGGAGGGTGGGAGGGAGGGGTTTTCTTTGTAATTGTTATTCTGTTTTTATTGTGTAATTGTTTTTAATTCTGTAAAGCACTTTGTGTTGCATCTGTGCATGAAAAGCGCTTTATAAATAAAGGTTGATTGATTGATTGATTGATAAAAACCACTACTGTGGCCATCACTATCTTCTTGCAATAGGACTAACTGGGTGGCAAAAGCAGTGCTATCAGTACCACAAAAGTAACTGGAATCAAAAAATAACTATTGAAAACTACGGGACTTCTGCTCTGAAAATGTTCCCAAACTCTGAGGATTGGTTCTTCTATCAGGACAATGCTCCTGGCCTCAGCTAGGTCATTAAAGGTGTGGATGACAGACCACCAGATGAAAACCCTGTCATGGCCAGCCCAATCTCCAGACCTACTTTGAAAACTTGTGGAAGAAGATAGTCACAAGCCATCGAACATTGCTGACATTCTTGAATTTCTATGCCAGGGGCTGCATAAAGTCATCCAACAGCAGGTGGAGAGCCAAGACACATGAAAGCTGTCATTGAAAATCAGGGTTATTCCACCAAATATTGATATTTGAACTTTTACCAAGTTACAACATTAGTATTGTGTTGCTTAGAAATGAATGTGAACTGGTTTTCTTTGCATTATTTGAGGTCTGAAAACACCTGCATCTTTTTGTTAGTTTGACCATTTGTCGTGTTCTGCAAATACATGCTCTAAATAGCAGAATTTTCATTTGGAATTTGGGAGAAATGTTGTCGATAGTTTAGAGAATAAAACAAAAATGTTCATTTTACTTAAACACATTCCTATAAATGGTAAAATCAGAGAAAGTGATAATGTTGCAGTGGTCTCTTATTATTTTCCAGAGCTGTGTACAAACACCATTCACTCTCACATTTACACATATGGGTGATGGGTGATTTAGATTGACCTGTTAAACACCCACAGAGAAACATCTGGATATATTTTGTTCTTGATATGTAATGACAGATATCACATCATTCACCTCATGACAGGAGAAGGACTGAAAACATGTAATTAACAGTTTGTATAGTATTTCCATTTACTTTATAGCAGTAAAGCATTCATGTGTCATTTAGGGTGACCACACCTGAGTATGTTTGTGAGGGATAACATGGACCATGTTACCAGTGCTGATGGATGGTTTTATTATATGATATAAAGTCTTTTTAACTTTTAAATGAGCAGTACGAGAACTCCAATAACACTAGTGGTATAGTAGAGCTTTATTTCTTGGGACAACCCTGATGAAAGCCAATAACTGAAACATGTTGCCCTAAATGCAAAGTGAAATAAAGTTCTTCTATTCGATAAGTGCTGCTGGAGTTCTTGACCTGTTCCAAGGTTTTCTCCTTCTCTGTGCACCTTGGAAGTAGATGAAGTTCTACCACAACCTTCTACTTAGATTAACTTTTCAAGTAGAAGCACTCGGAGAGCGCAGACCTCTGCCAAGGCAGATCAGTGCCCCCGCCCCCCCGATGTTTATCTGTCTGTCCATGTGTAAGATAACTCAAAAAGTTATGCATGGATTTGGATGAAAATTTCAGGAAATGTTGATAGTGGCACAAGGAACAAATGATTAAATTTTGGTGGTGATCGGGGGTGGGGGGTTGGGGGTTGAGGGGGGGCACTGAACTGCCTTGGCGGAGGTCTGCGCTCTACGAGTGCTTTTCTAGAAAAGAGCGCAGACCTCCGCCAAGGCAGATCAGTGCCCCCCACCCCCAATCACCACCAAAATTTAATCATTTGTTCCTTGTGCCAGTATCAACATTTCCTAAAATTTTCATCCAAATCCATCCATAACTTTTTGAGTTATCTTACACACAGACAGACAAACAAACAGACAGACAGACAAACCAACGCCAACAAAAACATAACCTCCTTGGGGGAGGTGATGAACACACAGTAGATTAACTATGCAGGCTACATATTAGGCATTATGCATGTGAAGGACGAATGTACTTTAACTCAACTTTCTAACTTAAATACTGAGAAGCATAAAAGGAAGCAAAAGATTCACAGTTTTTATGGCACCTCGGGGATAAAAAAACAGCCAGATGAAATATATTCTATCAGGGTTTTTTTTTTTTGCATTAAAAAGCTGAGAAAAAAAGATCTTAAAGTATAGTAATGAAACTAACCTGCACAGAATCCATACAAGAAACATCTATAAATACCATTTCTGATGCTGAACAGTCATAAAAATCCACCATGTATTCTACATACACAGAGCTGTGGAGACAAACAGTAGAGTTACCATAAAAGACCACCCACCTTGGTATCCCTGATCTCCAGCAGGTCCATCAATGGCTTTGCCAACGGGTCCCTTATCACCCTGTTCACCAACATCACCTGTTTTGAAACACAGTTCATGTCATTGTGTAAATTATGTTTATTATGTTGTTGCTTTGTAGATGTCTGATTTTATACCTCTTGGACCAGGGTCTCCAAGTTCTCCTGGCAGACCTCTGTACCCTGGTGGTCCACGGGCACCTGGGTGTCCTACAGATCCAGAAACACCTGGTTTTCCTGAAGGCCCAGCAGGACCAGGGCGGCCCACCATTCCAGGAGCCAGGGGTCTTCTAAGGTTAGCTGCGAGCTGTGCAATCTGATCTGCATGATAAAGAACAGCACAAGGTCAATTATCCTGGCTAACAATCCATTCACTCAGTTGAATTACTTATAGACTTAAGTTAATTAAGATCTTCACCATCAATCATTGAGCCACAGAGCTCTCTAATGTGCTGTTCACTTGCCAGTTTACCCTAAAAAACAAGAGAAAACAGTGTGACTGGGTGTATCTTCGTTCATCAGAGGATATTTACAGTTTTGTGCAGATTCAAAAACATATACTTACAGGTACGCCTGTCTTTCCTGCAATTCCAGGCAGACCTTGCTCGCCCTGGAAGCCCATTGGTCCTTGTTTTCCTGGAGGGCCTCTCGCTCCAAGCTCACCTTGTGGACCTGTCACTCCCTTGGGTCCCAGTTCGCCTCGTTTTCCACCCTATAATCATCAAAACCAAGTAAGTTGCAAAGCTGATAATTCACAAAAATAACCAAATCAGTTTATTCCACAGGTTATTATTGTTAACGAAAACTAACGAAATGACGAAAACTAGAATTATAAAAACATTTTTGTTAACTGAAATAAATAAAAACTATAATTAAAAGCAAAAACAATCACTAACTGAAACTGTATTGTGTGTTTACAAAACTACCTAAAATGTATAAAAATTCTGGATAAAATTCCTTTCATTTTCGTCTTTGTCAATGTCGAATTGATATAAAATCGATTTATTTCCCTCAAGAAATTTTAGCTGCTGGCACTATATGATATTTAACAGTTCGTCACTTGTGGTCACTTGTGGTTTACAGTCGTCCTCTGGTCCCCACTCTACCTGGAAACATGTAGACTAAAGTTGGGAGAAAGCAGCAGAGTCCTGTCTGGGATTTATGTGAATTCGACGGAGAAGAAGAGAAAAAATATAAAGAAACTAAACTAAAACTAAGCATTTAGAAAATAACGAAAACTAATAAAAACTAGCAAACCTGCTCTGAAAACTAACTGAATTAGAGAGAAAAAAGTCAAAACTAAATAAAACTAAACTATAATGAAAAATCCAAAACTATTATAACCTTGATAGGAACATAAACATTCATAAGCCTCTGATTTAGAAGCTGACTAAACATTAACCAAAAACAAATGGAGTCTGCTGAGACAGTGCGTGGGTAGATTCAAATGGCATCTTGTCGCTTGATTATTTTACTCCAATGAGCACAGAGAGTGATGCTCATCAGTGTTTCTAATTACATAAATTGTGCAGCAACTTAATGTGACTTGTCTCTCCCTTGTGGCGATAACAGTGAACGGGCCAATAATGCTAAAGCAGTAATACCTATCTCTAATTAATCCTATTAAACTTGGAATGTGAGGCAGACTCATGTGTAGTGACTTTGACAAGTGGGCAAATAGCTCAGAGCTAGACACCAGTTTGTAATGTTTAGTGAGGGAGGGAGTTTGGAACAAAGTTGTACTGTTAATAACACCCACAGAGAGCATGTGGTATAACTATACTAATAGACAGACATCTCCTGCATGTAAAAAACTAATTTCAACAGCTTTGAGAGCATGTAAAGCAAAACAGAAAACTAGTACATACATGACCACAATGTGAGTAAAAAAATGAATGTAACTCACTTCTCCTTTTTGACCAACTGGACCAAAAGGACCCTAAAAATGATGATATAAGCAAATTAATGTTATAAAAAATGATAGGTTTGTTATTGTAACTGCGAAAACAATACTTACAGGTTCTCCATTCTCTCCTGGAAGACCGTCACTTCCTGCTACACCCTAAGGACGCAATATCTCAATTTACTTTATGGCACAATTAATAATTGAGATTGTTTGTGTGTATGAGAGATACACAGCTGAAAAATCATTCTATGAAATGTTATTTTATAAGTAGAAATACACTGATTTAAAAAAAAAAAAAACAGGACCTGGGTTTAAAGTATTTAACCCATATAGACCCAAACAGCCACTGGCAACCGAAATCATCTTCAATCTAAAATATTTAATAATTTCCGATCCACTAAGTCTATCAATACATGTGAATAATTGGTGTAAAAATCTTTTCAAGGTTATCAGATATGACCCATTTGGACGTTCAGAGGCTCTGTAATGAACATGGAAACACCATCATCTTCTAATAACAGTGATTCACCAGTAAAACCCATGGAGTTTAATAAATGACAATGAATGGAGAGACTTGTTTTATGTTCAGTTAATGATATATTTGCTGATAAAGTCACTTTTTCTTCTGTTTTCTGTTTCTGACCTAATAACTCTCAATTTTAATCCAAGCTTTTATGAACATCTACATGATCGGTAAATTAAACATAGGAAAATAACTGAATTTCACGTTCAAAAATTGAAAAATGCGAGGGATAATATCATAATATATAGTGATAAACCACAGAAAGAAATATAAATTTTTGTAAATGCCACAAAAGTAGCACTGGGTCTTTATGGGTTAATCATGTCTTAAAACTTTAAATATGCAGGAGCAGTCTTCCATAGGACACTCAGTGGGGTCACATTTATGCTTGACCAGCCTCAGCTTTGATGTAGAAATATTTACCATGTCGCCTTTAGCTCCAGAAGCTCCGACTGGCCCCTATATTTAAAAAAAAAAAAAAAAAAAAAAAAAAGGAGAAAGTGAGTGAGTGAGTTATTAAATGAAAGAGCCATGGTGAGTTATTTGACTGGTGGAAGGCAGGCTGTGGAGAAGGAAGGGAAGTGAGGTGGGCTGGTTCAGGGGAACCAGGAGACGTATAAAGACCGCCTTTGTTCCATCCCCAGATTATGAACAAGAGCCTGCTTTGTGTCTGAGTCGACTCCTGGCTGTAGTTGGAGTTCATACCACTAGGACTGAGATGGGAAGACCTGCTTATTGATAAACCACACCATATAAGCACAGCTGACAGTTGTATATCTCAGGTGGAGACTTGGGTTTTGAAGTTTACATATCCTCTTGAGACCCAGGAAAGCGAAAATTTTAGCTTTTTTACATTAAACAATTGTCTTGATTGGAAACTGCATAATGCAACAATTTTTTAGATATATTTTTAGAATTATTTGTATCTATATATTTATTTATTTTATAAAGGAATGTCCTGTGCAATGGACTTTTTTTTTTTTTTTTTTTTTTTTTAAATAAAACTGAAACTTTTGTCCCCTACAGAGGACAAAAACGCATTGCTAGGTCTCAGGAGGATATTGTTCTGTTTTATATTTACTGCTATCATAACTACATCCTGGGATCACACATCACAAGACACACTCACCCTTTCACCAAACTCTCCACGGATTCCTGTTGGACCTGGAAGACCTGGATCCCCCAAGGCTCCTTTCACCCCCTGTGATAAATAAAACACACAGTCAGTAAATGAACCAATAATTAACACTAATGCTGTTTAGTGACATCATGACACTGACCTGGAAGCCTTTTACTCCTGAAGGCCCAACGTGGCCTGCAACACCAATTCCTCCCTGTTGGAAACACACATTGTCATATCATCCTATAAGAAGGAAGTGGTCTTAGTTCATGTCATTTTCTTGCGAACACTCAGTCTTGAATCTTTCAAGATGTGACCTAATGGATGCGATGGGTCTTTGATGTGTGATTATGTGCAAAGGGTGTGATATCAGCATGTTAATTCCTATGCTCTCATGAGAAATACTTTGAAGTAAATTTACGTCCAGCTTCAGAGATTCTCTTTTATCATTTTTTTTCTTCAGCGCAGGGTCAGATATGAACAACAAAGACCTCTCTATGTATGAATCCCCCCTTTATGAATATCCTTAGCGAGCCACTGAATCAGCAGTTACACTTGAAGGAGCTGAAGTTTCTTACCCTGCTGTTTCACTTCTGGCATGAAAACCTTTGGGTGCATATATTACTGCTCAGTGGTGCTATCTTTGATGCTTCTTGTACATCAACCATGTTTTAAGAGATTTGCTTTAAAAACCTTTTGGAGACTTCAGCTACAGCGTAGGCTCTCGGTGAGTAAATCGGTTATATTTAAGAGATGACCATCTGTGCTGCTGGAAGTCTAATGATTTGGCTTGTAAATGGGGCAAAGATTATTTTTAAATGCCCTCTAATAGCTAGATGTGATTTAAGCTTATTTAGCAAAACTAGAAGTGCAGCAGAAATATACACATCACCAGTGTCAGCTCTAACTTACAGCCACTCCTCTGGGTCCTGCTATTCCTCTCTCTCCTGGGATGCCAATCTCACCCTGAGGGCAGAGACGAATGATTGTGTTGGAAAGTTTGGAGAGCAGATGCAACATAGTTCAAGTTCCATGTTGGTTTAATGACATGCCAGGCTGTAGCCAAGTAATGCCCCAAAAGCCCATCAGATACATACAGGAATACCTGGCTCTCCAGAGGGTCCTGTCTCCCCAGGCTTCCCTGGATCACCCTGGGAGGAGAAAACAGTTGTCAACCGTTGTCTAACCGAGGTTCTAAAATTAAAGTGCAGTGCTATTTTGCTGTAATACTTACAACTCCTCCTTTAGATCCCTTTACACCAGCCTTCCCTTGCAAACCCTGGAATAAAAATGCACTTTTTTAGGCAGGGAGCTAATTTAGGACTGTTCCTCACACATTTAACCTTAGAAAATATGCAGCAGGGAGAGCAGGCATTACAGCTGCTCCACGGAGAGTCAATTAAAGAATATTTTTTAGCATCAGCAACTTCACACAAAAACACTAGTTTATTAAAAAAAAAAAAAAAAACTTACAGGAAGTCCGTTGGGTCCTTTCTCTCCAACTACCCCATGGCGTCCAGCATCACCCTGTAAACACAGAAAACACATGAGCCTTGATCTGGGCATTGATGCTCATGTTATGAAAACAGAAAACATTCAAGGAGAAAAGGCTGAATTTACCTTCTCGCCATCCAATCCAGGTGTACCGTCTTTGCCGTCTCTGCCAGGAATACCCTGTGGATCAAAATAAACCATCAGTGCTGTAGAGCAGGGGTGTCAAAGTCATTTTAGTTCAGGGGCCACATTCAGCTAAATTTGATCTGAAGTGAGCCGAACCAGTAAAATAATAACATAATAATATATAAATAATGTCAACTCCAAACTTTTCTGTATGTTTTTACAGTGAAAAAAGTAAATTTACATTATGAAAATGTTTACATCTACAAACTATCATTTAAAACAATGTGAATAACATGAACAAACTGAAAAAAAATGTAATTTTAACACTATTAGGCTTTACTTTATCATTTCCACATGTACATTATAACTTACAGATCACCGTGGATCTACAAATACACAAAATAGTTAGTAACAGGTGGAATATTATTAAAATTGCACTTCTCTTAAGACATTTCAGGTTGTTCATATTTGTTTAGGTTATTCAGATTTTTTGTGAAATTATACTTTGTTTTAGTTTAAACACGTGAAAACATTTATATTTACACAGAAAAATTTGGATTTGTGATTATTTATAGGTTATTATGAGATTGAATTGGTCTGAATGTGGAACCTGAGCTAAAATGATTGTTGACATCTTAGTGTAATTTTTGAATTTCACAAATTCATCCCAGGGGCCGGACTGGACCCTTTGGTGGGACGGATTTGGCCCCCGGGCCACATGTTTGACACCTGTGCTGTAGCGTAAACGGTGATGTGCAGTGTATATACATTATATACCAGTGGTTCCCAACCTTTTGTGGGTCGTGACCGCATTTTAACATCACAAATTCATTCAAAACAAAGACATTTTTGTGCTGGAGATGTCTTAGCGGGGCCAGGCGGGTGAAGAAATCTTTCCATTCTCTGTTCAATCCAGTTTTCGGGCAGGTTGAAATACAGTAATGCAAGCGGTCACATGATCAGGTCAATCAAGATATACCCTCTCAGATATAATATCCTATTTTATTTGAACTTGATTTTATTAGGAAAAGTGTGTGGTGTTTTAATTATAATGAAATATACACTGAATCATTAAAACAATTTTTTATTAGTAATTTTTTTATTTTTTTTTATCAATTACTAAACATTTCAGGCGACCCCAAGGTTGAAAAATGATGTTATGTACATTGTACTTACAGGCTCCCCTTTGGGTCCAGCTCCACCCGGGGCTCCTTTGGGACCGATTTTACCCTTTTGAAAACATATCTCGTGTTAATTTATCTCTCCATTTCACATTTATCAAACTGATTGCTACAATAAAAGGTATCTTACTCACAATTTCTCCTTTGGGGCCTCTAAATCCCTGTGGTCCTTTTTCTCCTGAATCACCCTGGAAGCATCAGATGAAACACACACAGCTATTCGTTGATGGGACCAATGATGTTTTCTAGCTATAGATTATTACCACCAGTTGCTTTTCATGTAAATCCATTTGCAAACAAGGAGAAACTCACTGTTTTTCCAATGATGCCGGCAATACCAGGTTTACCTCTGAAGCCAGGCAGACCCTAGAGACAGAACATGAGGAAAAAGTTAATAAGTAGTTTGTGCATCGATTAAAAATATCTGAATAAGAAATTAAGTGACTTTATGAAGGTTGCTTACTCTGTCTCCTACACCTCCCATGGGGCCTTGCAACCCCCTCAGACCACGTGGGCCCTAAAATACAGCATGAGAGCATTTTTTGAAGGCCATGTCGACACAACAAACAAAAATACACAATAAACCACTTTGCATATTTGACACGTCCTCTGAGATGTCAGAGTGAGGCCTATGAACAGTAAAAAAAAAAAAAAAAGAAATAATAGAAGAAATATGAAATATGGTGGAATTGTTTGCCCCTGAATTACCTGCAGACCCACAGTGCCGGGAATACCAGGTGGGCCAGGTGGACCAGCATCACCCTGCAGACACAATAAGACACTTAGTACAGAAATAAAAGCACAAAGGCGCTCAAAGATTAACCCTTTCATGCATAGTGGTCACTACAGTGGACAGCTATTCTACAGCTGTTTTCTTGTATATTCATGGATTTTGTTGTTTTATTTATATATCAACCAACACAGTGGGCACTTATTTATGCATCATCTCATACACTGCAGTTCATACCATTACTGTAACTTTGCTGTTCTTCATAAACCTGATCTGCAGTAACATATTTAGTGTGTCAATTGCAATTTTTTTATTAGACTGTAATTAGCAGGGTTTTTTTAAACAGTAAGTAGTGGGTTTTTTTGGCATATTTTTTTAAGTGAGTAATAACTAATAATAGAGTATGTCAAAATGTGAGAAAACATCAGATTAGCGGCATTAAAAATGTTTGTATTTCATCGTTTTCACACAGTATGTCAGTAAATACATGTTTCTTTGCTTCAAACATTAAACACATGGTGTCTAGCTGAGTGGACATTTTTGTAACTCCATGAAAAAAAAAAAAAAATCAGTCACATTGTTTTTTTTTCATGCCTAAAGAGAAATAAAAACACTCAGGAAAAAAAATATTGATTAAGGTTCTCATAATTCATGCATGAAAGGGTTAACAGTTAGATGAACAGTAAAGAACTTCCGTAAACAATACACTTACTTTTTCTCCATCTTTTCCAAGCTCTCCCTTATCTCCTTTATGTCCTGTGTGACCCTACGGGAAACAAAAATAAAAACTAAGGGTCAAAGGTAAACATAGACCTGTGAATGGAAGTAGACATGAGTGACTGTGTGCACACTGGGCAGCAGATATGCTCAGATCTTTACCTTGAATCCTGGCATCCCAGGGGGTCCGGGGGGACCAGGAGGACAGATTGCAGGACACTATCAGGGACAAATAAGACAAAGCACTGAAGAATATAGACTGTTCTCAAAGGATGATTTGTCTTTTACAGGCACATGTGCTCATACTGTGAGCACAAGAGCAGGACTTACCAGAAGGTCACCATTAAGATCATGAAGAGTTCCAGGAAGACCCTGAGACAAGGACAAACAAGAGACAACAGGTTTTTTTTTGTTTTTTTTTAAATCTTTGTGATTCCGCATTTCAGTCCTTTTGCTTTTTCACAGGTGGTAAAGATGCATGCGTATATCTTAGGAGTCGTTCAACAAGAAATCCACTGGGTGGCAGTGAAAAAATACAAGACTATATTGTTCAGTCTCAGTAGTAAAATATACAGTATAAAAATGAGTGTACATACTGGGGGGCCATCAGGGCCAGGAGGTCCGGGAAGTCCTGGAAGACCCTCAGCACCCTGATGAAGAAAAATGCAAAAATCAGAAACTCGACAAAACAATAAATATTCATTAATGGAGATAAGGCTTGCGGAATCAGTGACATCTTTTAAATCACTTCTTAAAACACATTTTTATGGACTTGCTTTTATGTGATGTTTGTCCCTTTTAATTTTTAATTTTAATTTTCTAACTTTGAATTTTATCCTGTTTGATTATTAATTTAAATTGTCATACATGATGTTGTCTTATCCTTCATTTTTACATTGATTTGACAGCATCATGTTACGTTATCCCTGCCCTCTTTACTCCGATTCACTTAATTTATTCGAAGTGTCGTGTTTTTGCATTTGTTGTACACATCTCTCTTATTGTGTTGCTTTTGTTTTAGTGTTTTTACTTGCATCTTTTATCCTGCTGTTGTGCCCTCTGCTTTGTCTGTCAAAAGCAATTTGTAAACTTTGTTTTCAAAAGGTGCTATATAAAAAAAGCTATTATTATATTATTATCATAATGTGTCATTTAACATCTTGGTGCATCTGTTAGAATGATTTTAACTTGAATTTGATACTGACACACATTATTGCTGTATGTTTACAGCTTCGCCTGATGCTGAGATAAACCCCTGTTTGGATAGTAAGATATCTACACACTGTGCTTTATACTCTGGTTAATAAATCCTACGCAATGCAGACTTGAAGAGAAATATTAGTTCACAATCTGAAGCCACTGTCCCACTGCTGCATCGTATGTAATTTAGGTTAATATCACACATGTAAAACAGGGCTTTACATGGAAAAGACTATTGGATATCTAAGATTAATATCCCTTGCATTCATCATTAACAATAACTTACTTTTTTCTATGGCTTAAAGGCATTTTTAATTGAAGGTAGAATAAATTAGATTAGTTTTCATGTATTCAGCCACAAGACGTATTATAAGGATGATCCATTTCTAATTTAGGAGATAACATGGATACTTACTGCTGGACCTTGGGGTCCGACTCCGCCCGGCAACCCGTTGGTTCCAGGTAGCCCCTGGAAACGAAACAAATTGGATTTTGGGGTAATCTTTACATTTCACAAATATATATACAGCCCAACATCCACTGTAAGAATACTCAGAAAAAAATACAAATGAACAGTTTGAACGTGTATCGATGAGACAAACACACTGCTCTACATTTTAAGCACAAAAGGATAGTGCTTTGTACTCACTGCAGCTCCTGGTCTCCCTCTGCCCTACGGAAGACACAGGAAGGCAAATTAAGTCACAAACACCAAAAAGATGATCCAATTCACTCAAAATGTTAATATTGACCAATTTTTAATACTACAATAATTACATTTGAGGAGTTTATCATATTGTTGCTTTCATCGACGTTCTCATCATCATTTCTTTATCTAAAGGCTGGTACATGTGATATGAAGTAACTTCTGTGTGTGTACTTACAGGAGGTCCAGGTGGTCCAGGAGGTCCAGCTTCACCCTGTGGAGACACATCAGACAAAATCAGACAACAGGGAAACAAATCTTCCAACATATGAACTCATCTGCTTATCCATATGTGGAAATAACAGGTATTTAGAAGTTTTCCTTTGCATACTTTACTAATGTATACAAACAGCAATACTGAACTGTGTAAAAAGGTTGACGATCATTCTGAATATTTATCATTTATAGTGATTTTTAATAGTTTTGTTTAAGTCTTGTTGACTTATTTAATGTATCCTTATGAGAACTTATTTGACAGTACTTAATTTTTCATTTTAAGAGAACAAAATGGAATTATCTTGGCAACTACAGTATTTTCTTTAATCCATTAATTTAAAACAATCAACTTAACTGCATTAATATGGCAGACATTTATGAGCATTTTGGTTCAATATAATTCTTCCTCTTGCCTTTAACGAACGTTAGTTTGCTGACGTGCATTTACAGTTTCTTTCTTTCTTTTTTTTTTTTTTTTTTTTTTTTTTTTACTTTTTTTAATTATTCAAATGTTTATTGCGAACAGTCTTATAAGATATTATACAAGACATCAGTGATACAAAGTACACATTTCTCTTTTTTTTTGAAGAAGAAAAAAGGGTATCAATAACGATCATTAAAAGGAGGAGAGAGAGAGAGAAATAAAAAAAAGAAAAGGGTAGTATAAGTAAATTAATTTTTTTTTTTTTTTTTTTTAAACTTATATTTTATTGTTTTATTTTTGGAATTTTACAACACAAACATTTAGAACATGGTGTCACTTGTCGTCCTGTATATTGTCCACTTTTTCCATCGATCTTCGCATGTTGCTTGCTGTAGTCTTATAATATAAGTCTCTCCATGTCATTTACAGTTTCTTTTAATAAGCAAATACTTCTACTCCATTCTCATTTCTGTCCTTCTGTTTTACCTCCACCTTGCCTTACTCTTCGTTTACCCCTCGCAGCTGTATTTGTGTTGTCTGAGAGGTGAGAAGGTAAAAATAAACAGTCCCAACGCACTAATGGTGCATTTATTCAATACATTCCTAAATGTGCAATTAAGACAATGGGCTCAGAAATCATAAACATGTACATGAGGGTTTGCTAAAATGAGCTTACAATAGTAAAACTGCTCTTGTATTCATAGTCGTCATTATTTATGTGGAGCTAATTAAGGTGAAGTGAGCTTATACTGTGTTGTGCCTAAGCCTCAAAGTCCACCGGTGTTTTCTTATTTGCTGTGCATGTTTCTTCAGCATGACTCTCAGGTTTGTGAGGAGGCTATAACTGTGTAGTAATCTGAGTAATTAGGGACACCGGTTGGCGCACGCTTCCTCATAAGGTTGGCTAATTAGTTCAATTGCCCGGGGCTTTATCTGTCTTGACAGTAAATGTGCAGCCGTACAGAGGAGGCCCCTGAATCTTTATTCCCAATTCTATAAAATCTTATGTTTGTTGCTGAAAAATAAAGTCTTAATTTCCAGCCCCGTGGAGCCACCTGTTTAATCATAAGATTCAGCGTTGGTTTGGACCTAAATGTGTCTGTCTTGTATCTCTCAGAGGATAATTCTCATTTCCCTCTGCATCAGGGGTAACAGATCATCATCCCCTAGAGTCTCACAGATTTGTAGGAAACAGTACACATTCCGGGCCGGATTAGGGGAAACTGCAGAAATAAATCCGATTTTGATCCCTCATTAAAAATATTCCCACCAAGAGGGTGAGCCAGCTTGACAAATCTAGGCTGACAGAAAAAACACAGACCTGGTCTCGGTTAGACCCTCTTAACAGATCTTTACACAGCCACATCCAAACATCAGATGCATCACGTGTTTCAGTATTTCATGTCAGTGGGTCTGGAGTAAAAAGTCAGACAAATGTAACCGTGTGCATCTTTGGGTTAGACTTAGACACACTTACCTGCTGTTAGATAATGTATAAAGGATAGGCAAAATAAACAGAAAGATTCAGCCTACTTCTTTTCAGTCTGACTGTATAAAGTAATTTTTTAATTGGTGAAGTTTGCGTCATAAATTTTCGATTTATCACACTGGAAGAAAAATCCAAGGCACTTTCTTTAAACATTAAAATGCCTTTATTATCATGGCATGGTCATATACCTTTTGACTTCCTGATGAAGACTTGAAGCTGAAACGCATTGAAGTGTTTTTTAGGTCTAGATACGACCATGCCATGATAATAAAGGCATTTTAATGTTTAAAGAAAGTGCCTTGGATTTTTCTTCCAGTGTGATACATACTTTTTGAATCCCTTTTTCCAAAGAGCACCTCGAACAAACTCTTTTTTGGTCCGAGAAGCATTCCTTCCCAAACATTTTTTGAACTGCCTCTATAAATTTTCTATTGTTGGGTCTATGGATTGGATGGATCTGTGGACTGTGCAAAAAAATAAAAGTTTTATTTATTCTTCTGTATAGCACTTTTTTTTTTTGGACAGTTTCTATGTCTTTAAATCTATTCTGTATTTTCTACTTCTATTTTGGTTTTAATTTTTCCTCTGTACAGCACTTTGGTCCGCTGCAGTTGTTTTAAAGTGCTTTATAAATAAAGTTGGATTGGATTGGATATATAAATTAATGATTTAATTGGTGAAGTTCTAAATTTTCGATTGTTGGATCTATGGCTTGGATGGATCTGTGGACTGTGTTTGTTCTTTAGACTGAAATTAAACAACAAAACAAAAACAAACTTACAGCTTCTCCTGCAGGTCCATCCTTCCCAGCAGGACCATCAGGACCTGTCAAACCCTGAGGACACAGTAAAAACGGTTACCTCATGTTCCTCCATACTACCTACCTTCAACTGGATCATCATTTACTTTTAAGGTTCAGACCCACTACTACATCCTGCGTTTCCTGAACACTTACATCGACTCCTGGAAGTCCGGGCAGACCTGGTTTTCCTGGTCCTCCTGGAATTCCTGCTTTCCCTTTGGGACCCTTGAAAAAGTGGGATTCGTACGTTAGATATCTCACAAAATGACGTGTTAATTTATGTGATCTTACAACTACTACTACTACTACTAATAATAATAATAATACAGTTGATTTATAGGTGTCTTTCTTGGCACTCAAGGACACCGTACAATAAACAGGAGAGTATAAAACAAGCAATAAAATAGAGTAAAAAGCAAAAGGCAGGTTAAAAATTGGTCAATGCAATTATGGTCACACAGAGAAAGATGGGTTTTGAGTTTGGATTTGAAGAGAGGGAGTGAAGAGACATGTCTGAGCTCCGGTGGCAAGGAGTTCCAGAGCTGGGGAGCAGATCAGCTGAATGCTCTGCTCCCCATGGTGGTGAAACGGCCACCTTAGACTGTAATGTTGGAGTACTTACTGCTTTTCCTGGTAGTCCAGCAGGGCCAGGTTTACCCTGTCAATAACACAACAACACAGACTGCTTTTAGGTGTATTTAGTTGATTTTTTTTGCACATTTTTCTGCTTCTGGAAATCTGTAAGTCACTTGTTTGACCACTCATCTCTAGCCCGTCTCGGTATGTCATGTGTAAGATGCAATGTTTAGCTTCTACAGCAACTGGGTAAGAGCAAACACTGTTAAATTGACCTGCCGCCTACTGGTCACATGATAAAAGCCTCCGTTTGGTTTGGACGAGGGGGGATGAAGGTGCGGGGAGGAGGTGTGAGGTGTAATTCTAGATGGTCTCACAGGGTTGGGGAATGCATGAATGGGTCCTCTGTGTGCCTTACTTTGCCAGAGTAACAAAAATATCCACAACTAAAATAGGCAGAAATTTCCTAAGATGAATTAATGCTTTTTATTTGGAATCATTTTTGCATCAGTAAAGTTGACAAAAATCAGTCAGTCAGAAATGAATGAAAAAAATGGGGGAAAAGGATGTTATAACATATTACTAAGTTGACGTTTTTACTTGGATTTCACATAATCCAATTTCCACTGTTGTTTGTTTTTGTTAAATGTGACATATCCTGTGTGGCAGAAACTGGAGGGTGAACTGAGAGTGTACTGTATTTATGTTGTCTGTGTCTCAGTCAAACAAGATTTACTAATGAAAAAACCCTGATTAATATCATATAGAAGTAATTATTATTAACCTGTTACTCAGAAGTACAAGCTATGATCCCCTTATTAAATAGTTTAATGGGCAATAGTTGTCTTTTCTTTTCTTTCTTACTAGTAGATCTCCTTTTTTTTCATTACACTCTTAAACCCTGCCCATCTGACAACCATGGTCATTATTTAATACCTGTAGGAGGGGTTGTGGGAGGAGTCACTCTGATAAAATCCAACATCTAGACACAGTTTAGCCACTTTTATATGTTAAGAAAACATTCTCTCCAAAAGGATGCTTAAAGGGAATTTGAGCAAACAACTTGAAAAACACTAAAAGAAATTGAAGTATGCTCTTTGATTCTTATTTTCATATATTTTAATGTCATTTAAATTATTTAAAATAGGGCTGTTTATCCAAAATGAGAGAGCAAACTAATTAATTCATAGTGAGGAGTGTCTACTTGTAGTATTTAGCCCAATCTTGATTCCAAAACTGACTTCTGCCACTTTGGTTTTGAGTAAAGAAACCGTCAGAGTGCGGACAACTCACATCAGTGCCATCCCTTCCTGGTGGCCCTGGGGGTCCAGGGGGCCCAGAAGCTCCTCTGGGGCCTGGCCTCTGCAATGCACAAATCATCACACGAATTCAGCTCTTATTTCTGAAGCATTTGCAGATAGATAAATAGCTTTATTAATCCCCAAATGGGGGAATTAAAATTCCATGGACTCATAACACAGTACAAAAAACACAGCATCATTATGGACTCTGCTGCAGACCTTTGTAACATCAGTGCAAGAGCCCAATAGTAGTTTCAAATAAAATTCTCATTATAAAAACGCAAAAAAAAAAAAAAAAACGTAAAAAAAAACGTAAAAAAAAAAAAAAAGCTATTGAATGTTCCCTTGAAACAGTCTACACAAATAAAAACGAGCAGCTTTTAGTGTGATATTCAATGTCACTATACTTTAAAATAGAGTTTGGGCCTGAATATTAAAACAAAACAGCATGAACTACATTGAACGTTTCAGGCATACATATAGATTATTTAAGACAACTGCAATTCCATGACTATATAATAACAATATTGTGCGTAAACATGACTAATTCTCCCATTACGAACAAGTGAAAGGCTATGAAAGAATTTACTAAAAAGACAAACAGGTCAGTAATGTAGCTCACGGTTCATTTCACTTAAATAAACTATTTTGACTAAGGAGACTTCAAATAAAGTGCAGTGTTGCCTCAGTCTGAGGCTGAATGAACAGAGGTGGCATTGTGCGCTCCTGCATGAGCTCCAATCCACGCATTCCACAGGTTCAGAGAAAACAGAACCCTGACTTCTTCAACTAGTGTGAGAGGCACAGCCGGTCACCTGCACATAATTACAATGAGAGCACAAAAATAAGCCCGAATAACCAGAAAAAAAATTAATATCACTCCAAGTCGTTCACTGCATACTTGGAAAAAAAAGTACCTGAACGCACCACTCAGAGCTGATAACTTTCAGAGGCTGAGACTGAAACTCAGGCCTTCATCTGCTGTAGAACACAGCCACAGTCCTCCTCCTCATCATCTGGTATAAAACCTCAGCTGGTCCGTGGATCACATGGATCTGAACCTAAAACCCTCTGGTCCAGTTGGACACCTGATGGTCCGGCCTCATGATAAACAGATGGAAGGATGGATGGGTCCCTTACCTGAGCGGAGGACCAGGTCAAAAGCTGGCACAGTAAGAGCACCCAAAGAGCGGACCACACGGCCATGGCACCCCGCTCGGCCTCACACACCCGAGTTCACACGGAAAAGTTCCAAACCCCGGTTCCCGGTCCTGGCTCAGTCCCCCCCACAGTCCGCGACGGAGTCCTCCTTCACCTGACGGCGCACAGCTCCTGAATGGAGTCCTGTTTGGTCCCAGATAAACCCGAGCCTCCAGCCGAAGGGGCTGAACTCAGACTGGTGCACCGCACACGGGGGTGAGGGGGGCCACGGTGGGTCTGCACGGGGACGGAGGCTGAGGGGAAAGCACTGCGGACGAGCAAAGTGGGCTGAGCTAAACCTGTTAAAGGTACGGGGGTCCCAGTTCTGAGCAACTGACACATTCAAGACCAGTAGACAAGAACCTGTAGAACTAGGTTCCTAAAGGGTCCATGTCCTAGAACCTGTAGAACAACTAGGTTCCTAAAGGGTCCATGTCCTAGAACCTGCAGAGCTAGGTTCCTAAAAGGTCCATGTCCTAGAACCTGCAGAACTAGGTTCCTAAAGGGTCCATGTCCTAGAACCTGTAGAACAACTAGGTTCCTAAAGGGTCCATGTCCTAGAACCTGCAGAGCTAGGTTCCTAAAAGGTCCATGTCCTAGAACCTGCAGAACTAGGTTCCTAAAGGGTCCATGTCCTAGAACCTGTAGAACAACTAGGTTCCTAAAGGGTCCATGTCCTAGAACCTGTAATTCAGGGATTTTAGTTAAGGGGTCACATACACTGTAAAAAATGATGGTAGAATTAACATTAAAAAAAATTGTAACATTGCAACATAAAAAATCCGTAAGTGAAAATACAATGCAAAGTTGTATATTTGAAAAGATTTTTGTGTTAACGATTAAATCAAATATAAATATAATTTGTATGTAGAAATTATGTACACTGTAAAAAAAGATACCCCATATCTACCCAATAAAAATAAGGCAACACATTACAAGCAATAATATTAATTAAATCTCACTGTGTTTGGTATTGAGTAAATGTTAATTAAATGAAGCCCGCCATAGTTATCCACTTAATATGAATAGATTCGAAAGCAAAACAAAATGGAATTAATTTAAACCCAAACAAAAATATTGACTTGATATGAAAAAGATACATTTCTTAATGTGTAAATAGTACTTATAAATATTTCTTTAATTCTACATTTCAGTGATATATAATTGAGCAATAATCTTCTACATTGATCAGTGCATTAATTTGAATTCAATCAATGCAATGAATTAGATCTAAATATTCTTCTGTCTTAGGAATAACTGCACTATAAGAAATTTAACTATGCTCTACCCAATTTACTCAATGAAATATTTATTGTTTTGAGAAAATCAAACTGTAAATTGAAAAACAATGTGGTGCTGTTTAAATTGCAAGACCACAATGTTGGAATAATAGCCTATTTGCTTTTTTTATTTATTTATTTTTTTTTTTATAAAAAAGTAAACATTTAACAATTTAACATTTTAAACATGTAAATTAACAGGCGGCTATGGCTCAGTTGGTAGAGTGGGTCATCCAATGACCAAAGGGTTGGCAGTTTGAATCCTGGCTCTGACGGTTCACATGTGTGTCCTTGCAAGACACTGAACCCTAAATTACTCCCACTTGGGCCTGGTGGCTTTGTAAAGTGCTGTGGGCACCATGAAGGTGTATAAAATTCACTATATAAGTGCAGTCCATTTGAAATACACGTATAAAATGTTAAATCTACATGTTACTCCATATATTTACAGTTTGATCTGTTTTTTACAGTATTGTTCTGGTAACCACAGCTGCCAGTTTTTTTCCGTAATAACAGGATTTTTTTTTACAGTGTACAGCTCATTGTGATCTGAAGTGGGCCAAACCAGTAAAATAGCAGCATAAAAACCTATAAATAATGACAATTCTAATCTTTTCTTATAGTGAAAAAGTAAAATTACAGTAAGAAAATGTTTACATCTACCAGCTATTCTTTAAAAATGTGAATAACATGAACAACCTGAATTTCTTAAGTGTCATTTTAACACTATTTTGCCTCAACTTGTCATATATACATGTATTACAGATCGTATTTACAAAGATACAAAACATTTAGCAACAGCCATCATATAGTTAAAATGAGTTTGACACTTGACTGTTTATATCTTCAGTACAGATTCATCCCATGGGCCAGACTGACACCCGTGCTTTAATTAAACCAGGTGACACCATTAAAATCTGTACTAACCCTTTATCGGACAAGTGACTATTAATGGTAATTTCCGCAAACATTAAATGTGGGGCCAATCCTGTGCCTCAGTGAAGTCAAGAAGCATGTTGGTTCAGAGATTTTATAGAAACGTTGAAGCTGTAAATAGTGAATATGAGTGAGTTTGTCAGTTTATGACCTTATAACACTTGTTTGATTGCATGTGTTTACTTTTTAGCAAGTGCTGCTCGGATGTTTTATGGCAAGAGGAGGGAGACTGTTGTCATGCCAACCGACAAGGAGGTGAATTTCAGAGTATTTCAATGAGTGCCCTATAAAGGGTTATTATTAACTTTAAGAACCACCTCTTGGCCTTTTCATTCACAGTATTTTATAGATTCATCAAAACATTTAAGGCTTTAACATAGGGGTGTCAAAAATATGGCCCGTGGGCTAAAACTGGCCCACTAATGGTTCTAATCTGGCCCATGGGATGAATTCACTTGAAGAAAAAATTTTACAACAGTCAAGGGTGCCAAAGTCATTTTAGTTCAGGGGCTACATACAGTTTATCTTAATTTGATCTCAAGTGGGTTGGACCAGTAAAACCTATAAATAGACACTCTAAACCACAGGTGTCAAACATGCAGCCCGGGGGCCAAACCCAGCCCGCCAAAGGGTCCAGTCTGGCCCGCGGGATGAATTTGTGAAATGCAAAAATTACACTGAAGATATTAACAATCAGTGGTGTCAAAATCATTTTAATTCAGGTTCCATGTACAGACACATACAGACCAATTAGATTTCAAGTGGGTCAGACCTGTAAAATATTATCATAATAACCTAGAAATAATGAAAACCCCAAATTTTCTTTGTTTTTTTGGTGTGAAAAAGTAAAATTACATTAAAATATTTACATTACCAAACTATACTTTTACAAAAAATGTGAGTAACCTGAACAAAAATGAACAAATGGAAATGTCTTTAGAAAAGTAAATGCAATTTCGCCAATATTCTGCCTGTTACTAAATGTTTTGTGCGATTGTACTGCACATGTGTAAATGATAAACTGACTGAGCCAGAATATTGTTAAAATTGCACTTGTTTTTCTTAAGACAATTCAAGTTGTTCATGTTATTCAGATTTTTAAGGAAACTTTGTGGATGTAAACCTGATCATGATATAATTTTACTTTTTTCACTGTTATTATTTTACTGGTCCGGCCCACTTGAGATCAAATTGGGCTGAATGTGGAACTGAACTAAAATGAGTTTGACACCCCTGCTCTAAACTCATTCATTCTTTCGTTTTCTGAACTGAATAATCCTTAAAAGGGTTTTGGGGGGTGCCAGAGCTACCATTTGCCATTTCATTGCATGTTGCCATTTCATTGCATAACAACAATTCACTGTCATTCACATTTATGGGCACTTTCGATTTATCAGTGAACCTATTCGTGCATGTTTTTGGACGGTGAAAGGAGGGCCAAGTACCTGGAGATAAACCATGCAAACACGGAGAGAACAACGACAGGCCTATTGCTAAATATTTTAATGATATTAAAATTGCACTTATTCTTCTTAAGAAATTTCAGTTTTTTCAGGTTATTCTGTTTTTATTTGTGAAAGTATATTTGGGAATGTAAATATTTCATAATTTAACTTTTTTGCACTCAAAAGAGAAAACATTGGGATCATTATTTCTAAGTTTGGTTATTACTGGTCTGGCCTGCTTGGGATCTAAATGGTCCCTGAATTAAACTGAGTTTGACATAACCATTTCTCTATGGACCTTCTTTTACAGTGCTGTATAAAAGCTACACACAAAACTTAAAGGGGTCATATTTTGCTAAACTCACTTTTATTAGTGTTTGGTACATTTGTGTATTTGGACCCTAACAGTTCAAAAAGTTTGAATTTGAACCCTCCCGGTGCTGCAAAGCTATCTTTATATTCATTACGGCAAAAATAGAGTGGATTTCTACAACCTGTTTCAATTCCTACTTAATTTGTTATATTTTATAACTAGTTACATAACGACATTTTCACATATAAGGTCCAGACTTCCGACAAACATTTCTCTGAGTACGACATGAGTGTTTCTCAGCCTCCGCAAATGTAGTGAAAACTGAAAATATGTCCAAACTTCGAGCCGATTACCTAAAATGTTCAGTTGTTGGTTGAATTAACAAATGCATAACGACATTTTCACATATAAGGTCCAGACTTCCGACAAACATTTCTCTGAGTACGACATGAGTGTTTCTCAGCCTCTGCAAATGTAGTGGAAACTGAAAATATGTCCAAACTTCGAGCCGATTACCTAAAATGTTCAGTTGTTGGTTGAATTAACAAATGCAAGTGGCTGAATGGGACAGAGCAGCACGGTCAACAACCAGGAGGGGGTGGGGCCTAATGCGGCTCATTTGGATTTAAAGGGCCAGCCCTCAAAACGACCTTTCTGGTGTCATTACTCAGAAATAGGGTTGAAGATGGACCTGTGGAGTTGAATTAATGAAGAATTCAAACTCATGCATAGTATAGAGCACAGGGAAATATTTTAAAATGCATAATTCCATTTTAAAAAAGCAAAATATCACTCCTTTATGAAGTCTCAGCAACAGAAATAAAAAGATAGATGCATTTTTGGACACACCGGAGTTTGCCTAACTGGGCCAGAGGAACTTCATCGAGCCAACAAAACATGTTAAAAATATTATTTATAACATCCCAAACAGAGGATTGGTAGATCTATAAATAAAGGCTGGCATGGACAATGCAATAACAGAACACTCAGACTCCACACTCACCCTGAGGCCTGAACAAGTTCTGTTGCATCAGTATCCTTAAGTTCAACATCTTTCTTGGCTCCGCTATGAGTCATGTAACTATACCGAGGCTCAGTTTGTTTGTTTTAAAAATAAAAACTTCTGACTCTATGCTGCAACACCAGAAGAACCAAGAGAGTCAGGATGGGGAGCAAAAAGCTGACTTTTACCTCAGTGTCGTCCTGAGGATCGTTACTGGACAGACCATGAAGAGATGAGGATGTCAGCGTGTCGAACACAGACTGATTTCCAAAAAGCGTCAGAAAAATAGTAGAACTTTTATTCTTTGTCAACAGCCAGTTATTTAGTCAAGAAAAGGTCATATAAAGAATTAAGCACTTTTTGTAAAGTTATTACCTTTTCATTATTTAAATACCACAACTTCAACATTGAGAAGTGAAAATTAAGTGCAATTACAAAAAAACAATGCATCATGAATTTTTAAGACCAATATATCACCTTGGCCCGTAAGTTGTCGAGGGCTACTCCCACCTTAAATTAACATACAGCAGGCTTAAAAAAATTACAGCCAAAGCTTTTTTTCAGTCCTGTGGTGAACAAAAAACATTTTTTTTTTTTACAATCAACCAGTCAATCACATTTTTTGGCGAGGCTTTCTGTTGTTGAAAGGTCTACTTCCCAAATCTGCACAAAGAACACAGATTGTGCAACATTGAAAAACAACTTAAGTGACATTCAGTCTTAAAACCATTTGAAGACGGGGTCCAGCAGAAACACACACTAGTACAGAATGTTTTTAACTCACAAAAACATCTCAAGAGAAGACAAAAGCTCCTCTCTCTGATTCTTCTCAAGTGCAAAAAACTGTTCAGGTCTGAAAGTATCAAGTCTAAAAATGCGGAACTCCTTTAATTCTACAACTGTAATCGATATACATTATGAATAAGTGCTTTATGTATTCTATAACTATGTTAAATATCAGTCGCTGACAGCTTTAGTCGTTATTACCTTAATATCGTCTTATTGGCCATGTAGAAATTGAGTCACATCCAGTCCTGCATTCAGTGTTTTTATAGGGTCCTTCAAAGTGAAAAGAATGAATATCTAAACATCAAATATAGTAGAAATAAGGCCCAGAAGGTCTCATACTTTGTCCCTATAGTACATTTAATTATTCTATTTATTTATTTCCTCCATCATCCACTTCTTTAGAGTTCACTGAGTTCCCCGTGTTCTGGTCAGTGCCTATGGGGTCTGAATCCATATCCATCGCCTCCACGTCTTTTCCATTATTAGTCTGTTCATCCGCATCTTTGTCGGTGCTCATCATTGTCCCGTTCGACGCCGACACATGCTCCTGAGACGTCTCATCTTCATCCTTTGTATCTGGCACTGGATTATAGTCGGTCCTTGGGATTTTTTCCTCTCTTCCCGAAGAAAGAGAAGGTGAGTGTTTGGCAGTCTTAAGTGGGGTCTGCGCCGTCTGGCTCGGCTGACCAGCAGCTTTATTAGCCCCGGCTCTTTCCTCCATCTGTCCGCCGGCAAAGTCCCCACTGGAGCCATTGCTTGGCAGCTCGTTATCTTCTCTCTTCTTCTTCGGTGGTTTTTTACTGTCACTGTCCCCATCTGTTTGCATAATGTTATCTGGTTCCTGGATGGCGTCCTTCTGGCTGCCGTGGTCCGCGCTGGTTTCGGTTTTTGCTGCCACAGTGTCACTGCTGGGCGACTGATCCATTTCATCATCATCATCTGTACAATCGTTTCCATTCCCCAATACGTCATTATTAGACTCTAAGCCTGTACTTCCGTTTTCGATAGTCTCTGCTCCTAGTTTTGGCTCGGGGGATGTTTCTGATTGTTTGTTTTTGTCTCTACTTGCTGTTTTATCAGTTCCTTTCTGGGTCTTGGCAACATTATCTGATCCGTCTTCTTTTTGTTGTACAACCGTTTCACCGTCTTTGCTCTTCGCCCGTGAGTGCGCTTCATCTTTGCCATCTCCATTCCCAACGGTTTCCGATTTTCTCTCTGCCTTTTTGAATTGTTTCTGAATCTTTCTGGGACACCACACAAACTTATCCTTTGGCTCAAAATGAAGGTAGGCAAAGCGCACAAGCTCTTGTCGTTTATGCTTATCCAAGACAGCAAATAGAAAGTAGTCAAGCACGCTTCTTTTAACACTGCTAAGGGTCTTCTTGACCAAAGTCTCTTCCAAAAAGAAGCGTACGAGTGGGGCTTGATAGTGCTCAAAGCCCAGCTCTCCCAGGCTCTTGAGGATGCGAGTGATGCGTAGATTGTTGTGCATATTCCTGTGAATTACGAGAGAGTTCAAGTTGTAATTATTAAAGTAAAAGTACACATCTGGGAAAACAGTAATACGACAAAATACATATATTTACCTCTCAAGATTTCCAAAGCGTTCCTTCCAATTTTCTGCACGTTTCACCTCCCCTGTGTCTTTGTTGACTAAACGGATTCCATAAAAGCCCAACATAAGCTCATAGGACTCCACAAGTCTCTTTTTGGCATCTTCGTTCTTCTTGAAGGCCTGAAAAACACACCAAAGTGAATCAAAAATTGTAGATTATCTTCAAAGATTCTGGGACTTTTTCTGATCATGACATAAATTAAATGTAAATAACTTTTAGTAGATCTGCATTTCTAGCTTCCTTTAAACTCAAATTAAGAACTACTGCAGCTTTATCCGTTAGTCAAATTCTGCACAGTTGACTTCCTTGCCTGAATGTGGATTTACTGTTTATTTACTTTGATATACATTCATTGCTTATTTGGACCCCTACTAACTTTTATCATCTGTTACCTTTGATATTACACTCACCTCAATCTCCTTCTTGGTGAGTTCTGAAGCCATGTAATTCACCCCTGGTTCCCGCAGTGGAAAAAGCCTGACAATGGCAGACAAACAAAACAGAAGTGTAACTCCACGTACTGCATGATTCTGAAAAGTGTTAAAAAGTTGAAAAGAGGAAGAGAGTAGGTTGAGGAGGGGCTGAGAGAACAACTGTTCTGGGACATCCTCAAGATGAGGATCACAGACACCTGAACAGAACCAGATCAGACTCTGAAAGGGTAAGTTTAGGTTTTGGTGCTAAACAAAACTAAACAAAAGCAGTGTTAAGTCTATGCTAATATTGAGAATATTAGCATCAGTTTTTCTCTCCATCGTCCAGTTCTTTCACACAATGAGCTACTTAGAAATCAGGTTTGTTTTGGGGTATTCATTTGATAGATCATATGGGGAGACAGGAAATGAGGCTGAAGAGAGAGTAGGGGCGTAACATGCAGCAAATGCCCTTCACCTGGACCCCTGTGTTGGGGCTTTGGCCGGTGTGGGATGTTCTGTACTCTGAATCACTGGGGGGCACCCCTGACTTGTTCTTAAATATAATACCACGCGTCCGACAGGTTTCTACAAGTTAAATTTAAGTCTTTTTAAGACCTTTTTAAGACTACTTGGAGCTGAATTTAATGCCCATTTCAAAAATTTGTGACTCCTAAAATTTAGGAAAATGTATTTATTTACTCCAACCCCCTGATTCTCACCATTCCAAGACATTTCTCACATTGGGCTGCTAAGTTAGCAATAATTGGTTCCTAATTTAAATATAAGTTGCCAGGTTGGAACAGGTGGAACCAAGTAGAATAACATTATCTTCTGTCTAGTTTGGATATTTCCCAAATACATTTAAAAACAATGCAGCCAACAAGTTTATGGCAACACAACTTAAAACCTGCCCCATCAAATTTAATACATCTTAGAGTTTTTTAAGGCGTTAAATGCAGATTTGTAAATTCAAGACTTTTAAGACTTTTTACGACCCTGCAGGAACCCTGATTACAGTTCCCTCACAGAGCAATCCTGCAATGGGTGCTATTGTGTAACTTCGGTGTTCTAATATGTTACTTCAGGGTCAAACTAACCTACTGAGGAGGCGGTTTTACAAGACAACAACCACCATCCTTGTCAGAGTCTGAAGGTTCAGTTCAGTCAGTTTGACTCCATCTTAGGGCGGGTAAACTACACACCAACATAGACTGACAAACTGTAAGCAGAAATATTTGACTCTACATAAGCATCAAGGTTAGAAACCTCAAACTGGTTTTAAAAAAGTAGGTGGCCTGTTGAGCATTGCAGAGTTTCATGTGTCTCATCACCAGCATTAATGTGTTTCCACATAATTAAAATCAATTCAATTCTCAGTTAAAAAAAAAAACACATGCTGGTGTTTCGTATTACTTTAATATGCAATGAAACCATTCAATAACTATGAGAATAAACATTGAAGTATTGCTCTTACATTGCAAACGTTTAATTAAAATAGTCTGTGGCACACTTCCAAATGCAAAACAGAAACACAAACTAACTCATTACATACCACTGAATGTATGAGTGAACCCTCTCCAGTCTTTTGTAGTCTGTTTTCCATTCCTTAAGAAACGAATCAATGTAGACATCTGTGCCAAATAAGCAATAACGCAAAATGTCACAACACCCATAACTTTTCAAATCACTGAATGCATTTTATAAGAGGAGTAAAGACATTACCATCAGGAGCAGAAGGATATTTATTGAGATAAAACTGCAAGTTGTTCATTTTGTCTTCTGAGCACTCATCATCTGTTAGATTCTATGCAAAAAAAAAAAAAAAATCAAAATTAAACAAAAAAATAGTAAATAAGTAACCTGCACATTTTCACTGTGGAGTGTTTCATGGTACTTACAGGGTATCCTCTTCTGTAGTTCTGCATGTCCTTTGCTGCCCTCATATTTCTGGGTGTGTGATGCCACTACCAAAACAGTGAAAGTGAAATGAAAAGAATGTCGCCAATATAAACTATAAAGAATGCAAAATCCCACATTTAAATATCAGAACAATGGCATGACTCATTGATGGAAACATGATGGCATTAGGCAACTGACATACTGTTCTACAAGTTTAAGGCCAAGCTAATTGATTTTATACTTCAGCAAAGGAGCTAATAGTTTAGTAAAACCCTTCAAAATCCACTAGCTTCCGAATAACAAACACATGACATCTTAAAGCCAAATGTAAATAATGAGTCGTAGCGTCGTAAAACCTCTTAAAAGTAAGCTGATGCCAGCGCTAGCTAAGCTAGTTAGCAAGCCTGCAGCAGTGAGGCATTAAGCTAACATTAGCTTTCCAGTCATGGGAATAAAAGCAAACGGCTGGCCGAGTGCACAATCAATGAGTAGTACGAGACCGGTATGTTCCATGTCTTTATGTGTCACTAGCAGTGTATAGTCTGGCAAAGTAACCTCAAAACACGTACAGTTACTAGCGTCCAGGAGGATTTGTTTTTGTCTTGACTTGACCGTCGGCTTTGGCTCTCTCCGGCCGGGTCGTCTCCATCACTCTCTGTGTCCCAGGTCGAGTCGTACTCACACACACATTCGTCCTCCATAACTCAAAGAAATAAGCTTACACCGGTGTCTAAAGCTAAACAGACGTGCACCCAGGTTCGGCACGAATCAAGGGCAGACGCAAAGTTACAGTTGCATTCTCGGGTTAGCTGGGGACGGCCCTGACCATCCGCCTCTCCGGTCTACCATCGTCAGACAGCGGCACAGTTAGCGGCTGCAGCACTGAGGATGCCTTCAGGGGCTGTCGGAAAGTACACATATAGACTTAGACGACAGGGCGCTATTTTACCGATGCCGTTGGGGGTGTTAAATGAATAAATATTTGACACAGTTGAAAAACAAACAAAAAAAAACCTCGTGATGCTTATGCTTATTTGCTGCCTATTTTTTCGGTTCATATACATACTTGTTTATGAACTAAAAAGACACTGAACGAATTGCAAACAATTAATAAAAACACAGTCTAACACTTTGCGTTCCCCCCACTAATTATATCATTTAATTGTCCTTCTATTTAGGTGACAATGCTGCTTTAAAGGAGCCGTATGCCGTTCAGAGTCTAGATTTTCAGATGCTTTTGAAGGCAGCACGTCGCCCGGTGTAGGCCAACTGCTAACCAGCTGATGTGAGTCAGGAAGCGAGAAAAAAAAAAAAAAAGAAGAAGAACAGCAGCCCAGAACTCCACGGGGATGTTACATAACCACAAACTCGGCTATTCTGTCAAACTGTACTCTAAAATAATTTTAAAGTAATTCTACAAAAATCTTAATACTAATACATCTCAAATTGCCTACAAAACAATGAGGATATAGGCTGACTGGTTTAACCAACAATTATTATTATATTATTATTAGGCCTGTAAAGGTACACAAAATTTTCGTTTCGGTACATTTTCGGCTTTGAAAGCCACGGTTCGGTTTTTTCGGTTCGGTACGAGAAGAAAGAAAACCCCTCAAAATGTCTTTACTACATTTATGAATTTTTGAAAAATTTTCCCCCTATTTTTGGACACAATAGAATATAGAAAAACAGGAATATAATTCTGCTGCTATAAATCAAATAGAAAATAAAATAAATGATTAATATTACTATGTGTTTTAAACATCAGTATTGCACTTTTCCCTGACAGGTAGTCTTGAACAAACAACAAAAATCAAATCACAGTTCTATCAGTTCACATTCTGCATAAAAATACCAAAAAAAATTCCACATGAAGTGCAACATTAACAAGAGGACAAACTGGTATTCTCTTTAAACAGACTGAAGAGCAACATTGACAACACAAAATTAACCAACGTATTTATTTTAGGACAGAGAACAAACTGTTTAGGACACTTTGTGTACGTGCGCGCGTAGGGTGTGATTTGTCAGGGGGATGTTTTTTTTTTTGTGGGTTTTTTTTTGTGGTTTTTTTTTGGTCGGAGCCAGGGGGTGTCCATAACTTACATAACAAACGCTGGCGTGAAACGAAAGTGAAGCTTTATATTCTTTCAACGTCCAACTCTGGGTTCTATTCCTCTGTTATACAGCGTGCGTGAGAGAGAGAGAGAGAGAAAGAGAGAGCTAGTGTAAGTGTCTTAGAACTACCGTAGTTCCTAGGGGCCAAACAACGTCCGTCTTATCACTGTCTCTTTCCTCGTTGTTGTCTTTCACCTGAACCTGAACTGATCCCAAACAGACTGTAATAATGGTGGAGGGTCTTCAGTCTCTTCCTTCCAAGTTCACATCATATTTGTTTTTTGTTTTTTTTTTTACCTTATATCAGCTGCTATTTCGTATCTCGGGTCAATGTGTGCGTCCTTCCATATGTCCGTGTGGAACTTGCGCAGATTTAAAGTTCCGCATCAAACGTCTTTCATTGCTTTTTCTTTTTCTCAACATACTGTGCCGTTTCGGTACAGCTGTGTACCGAACCGAACAGGTGTGTACCGAAACGGTTTGGTTCAGTAAGTGTACCGTTACAGGCCTAATTATTATCATTATTATTATTGTTATTATTATTATTATTATTATTATTATTATTATTATTATTATTATTATTATTATTATTATTATTATTGTCACATAAATTAACACATCATTTTGCGAGATATCTAATATATGAATCCCACTTTTTCAAGGGTCCCAAAGGGAAAGCAGGAATTCCAGGAGGACCAGGAAAACCAGGTCTGCCCGGACTTCCAGGAGTCGATGTAAGTGTTCAAGAAACGCAGGATGTAGTAGTGGATCTGAACCTTAAATGTAAATGATGATCCAGTTGAAGGCAGATAGTATGGAGGAACATGAGGTAACTGTTTTACTGTGTCCTCAGGGTTTTTCAGGTCCTGATGGTCCTGCTGGAAAGGATGGACCCGCAGGAGAAGCTGTAAGTTTGTTTTTGTTTTATTGTTTAATTTCAGTCTGAGGAACAAACACAGTCCACAGATCCATCCAAGCCATAGATCCAACAATCGAAAATTTAGAACTTCACCAATTAAATCATTACTTTATATATCCAATCCAACTTTATTTATAAAGCACTTTAAAACAACTGTAGTGGACCAAAGTGATGTACAGAAGAAAAATTATAACCAAAACAGAAGTAGAAAATACAGAATAGATTTAAAGACATAGAAACTGTCCAAAAAAAAAAAAAAGTGCTATAAGGAAGAATAAATAAAACTCAAATAAAAGGAATAAAATACAAGAATAGATTAAAAGCCATGCAATTAAAAACAGTATAAATAAAATAAACAAATAAATAGAATAGATAAATAAGAACAACAAACCACTACCAAATAAAAAATATAGAATAAAGATAATACCTTCAAACATGGTTTCAAAAGCCAAGGAGAAAAAATGGGTTTTAAGAAGGGCTTTAAAAACAGACAGAGAGGAAGCCTGTCTGATATGGAGAGGCAGATCATTCCATAGTCAGAGTCATTCTGTCAAATTGTACTCTAAAATAATTTTGAAGTAATTCTACAAAATTTTTTATACTAATACATCTGAAATTGCCTACAAAACAATGAGGATATAGGCTGACTGGTTTAGCCAACAATTATTATTATTATTATTATTATTATTATTATTATTATTATTATTATTATTATTATTATTATTATTGTCAGTTGTAGCAGTAATAGTATAATTAATGTTGTTGTTGCTGTTGGCAGTTTTTGAGATCACAAAATTGTACCCAACAAATGCCAAAAATGCAAAACAGTACAGATGGCATGCAAAAAGACCCTGCATTCACAGCATATATAAACAGCCAAAATAGCCCTTAATTCAGGACAAGAAAAGGAAAAAAAAAAGAAGCTCTATATCCATATAAACTCTATATACATAAAGGCACAGATATTATCTTATATACAATAATTGTACATTTTTTTGGTGCAATTGTGGACAAAACAGGGAGTTAACTGTTACTAGTGAGTCTTGAAGCCAGGGTCCATTGTAGACTTGGATTGTGTCAGAATCCTTGGTGAATCTCATTTACATGCATCATTAATGCTGAAAAGTACACTGGGCTTTTGGTGCTACACCTGCTACCTTCAAGACAGAAACTTTTTTGGGAACACCCATAAATATTCAGTGCAAAATCACATTCTGCACACATCACAAAAGCTTGGTTAAGGAAAAACAGGATGTAGGTTTTGTCTGCAGTCACCTGTAGACAATGTGTGGTGCATTTTGAAACACAACAAACAACAACGAAGACCCTTTGCTGTTGTCCGCCTGCCTACGTTCAAACTTCTTTGCAGGAAAAATGGGGCAAAATGTTATTTGAAACACTTGGTATGTGCAGTCTCTTAATATCCTTTAAGTGTTGTGAAAAGAAAGTGTCAGTATCTTTGTTATTACAACTTTTTATGTGTTGCAGCCTGATTTTTGGATGTATATTTAAAAAAGAAATGAAGCTGACCAGACCAAACATCAAATATGTTAATACTGTCTACACTGAAATACAGTCAAAGTGCTTTTTAATGCTGCTGCTTTTCCATACTGTCCCAAAATTTCAAATGTCTATAAAAACATACATTTTGTTTAAATTTACTTCAGACTTGGTACATATATAGAGGGAATTGATATGCTGACATCAGCACACACATAGACATGATGACATCAACTGGGTCGATGCCAAAATAATCTACAATTTGCGCGAGGGGCGGGGTTTTTTGTGCTTGTACTTGTTTGGGGTTGTAACTTTTTGTCAACTGACATGTAAAACATTCCCTATATTTTATGTTTCAGTAGAATAGTAACCTTTCTGCAGTGGTGTTATTAGAATATTGTACATATTGTTTATGTTTCCTCATGTGAATATCCTTACTACTGTGAAGTGTCCCAGATTGAGCTGAGCTCACAGTCCTCTTCTCCAAACTGAACTCCTTTATCTTCCTCCTCCTGTTTTTCTATTTATCAGTCGCCTTTACATACTGTACATTTAATTAGAATACAAGTGTTTGCACCCATGATAATCTGCTCTGCCCTAAATTGTTGCTGGACCCATGTAGTATTCCAATTATGGAGTTGTTCCGATGACAGAAGCCTTTAAGGTTTTGTTTTATGTAAAGTAGTGTATGTTGTGCTTATGAAAAATTGTGAAAAAATAGACATGCAAGCAAAATGTAAAACTCATATGTATGTAGGTTTTCAGCTCTTGTTAAATGTTTATGTACAATAGTGTGAACATTTTATGATTATGTCCACTTTACAGTTTGTCATGCAGGTTAATGTGTTAAAGAAATCACAAATGAAACATTGCTTGTTCTTCTATAGATTTTTATTGTGTTAAAGGGGTGATATTTTGCTTTTTTTTTAAAATGGAATTATGCATTTTAAAACATTTCACTGTGGTCTACATAAACTGTAAATGTTATGCTTGGGTCTGACTTCTTTATTAATTAAACTCCACAGGTCCATCTTCAACCCTATTTCTGAGTAATGACACAAGTAAGGTTGTTTTGAGCTCTGGCCCTTTAAATGCAAATGAGCCACTTCACACCCCACCCCTGTGCTTTTCAACCAGCAACTGAACATTTTAGGTAATCTGCTCAAAGTTTGGGCATATTTTCAGTTTGAACTACAACCGCTGCTGCTGACAAACAATTATGTCGTACTCGGAGAAATGTTTGTTGGATGTCTTGACCTAAAATGTGCAAATGTCATGACATAACTAGCTATAGACATAACAAACTAAGCAGGAATTTAAACAGGTTGTAGAAATCCACTTGATTTTTGCAAAAATGAATATCAAGATAGCTTTGCAGCATCTGGAGGGTTCAAATTCAAACTTTTGGAACTATTAGGATCCAAATACACAAATAAATGAACCAAAGACTAATAAAAGATTCAGATTCAAGTTTATTTGTCATTCCAGCATATAAAAAATACACAGAAACAAAATATTGTACTCAGGTCCCCGACTGTCAGCAGCAAAATAGTATAAATTACTGGTAAAATAATAAAATAATAAAAAACTGATATAAAATACCAATAACAATAACACCCCCCCTAAAAATTACCTATAAATAACCAAAAAGTGTTATTTATAAAGTGCACAGCAGTAAAGTGCGAATTTAAAGTGCATTTCGGGCTCAAGTTCAGCAAGAGTTCATCATTCTAACTGCCTCTGGATAAAAGCTGTTTCAGAGTCTGGTGGTCCGTGCTTGCATATGCTGGGGTAAAAGTGGGTTTAACAAAATATGACCCCTTTAAAAAGAACTAATGCATCATTTTGGGAAGTTGTTGAGGCAAAAGCACACTGAGTGTTCACAATGATAAAGATATTTTGCTCTATATATACACTTTTCTGTCCTTATATTCACTAATATATGAAAAGTACTAATGACAGCTTTCAAAACATTGATCTTTACTTTAATAATGCATTAAATACTGTGTGCTCACTAATATCACATTACTCTGTTAAGAGTGGCGTTAGATTAAATTTAGATTCCACGTGTCATATCAATTTTGGTTGTGTTAAAAGTTTGCAAGTGAGAAAAATCAGCCTCCTCTTCTGTTTTGAGACGGCTGTTGAAAAATGATGTGACCGATACAGTATGAGCCACATTTGGAAATAGATCATAGTGCACTGTGCAGTTTGACCATGTTACCACAAATAAACACAGTGACACCAAACATGATTTTACTCACTTCCTTGTGTCATTAATAGATAACACATCGGTTCAAGTTTGATGTGTGTTTCATCTGGTAATTCAGTCTTTGTTGTATTATGCATATGGGTATAATGTTTTGTATTATCATATCATGAATTTGATGCATCTGCTGTAGCGTAGGGACCACCAGTACAAGAAAAATGCACAAGTGTGAAGGTATAATTGGATTTTGATGGCTATCTCTTGACAGTAATTGGACAGATGTGTTTTTTTACACGGCAGTATGTTACCATTAGAAGGTATAAATAGAATCTTGTTTTATCACAGGGGATTCAGTGTTGAATGGCCGCTGGTGTGGGTTTCTATTTTTGGTCATAGTTACTGTGGAAACCAGAGGGCTCTGCAGGCATCCAGTATTTGGTGATGCTATTTAGTGCCACTGCTTCATAAAATGGATTCCCTGATGTCTCATTTCAGTGACTTTAATGCAGATCAAAAGCTTTGTTAAGATACAGATTAATGATTCCAACGGGGTAGTAATTATTTAAAGCCAGTCAGACTGTGTTAGCAGGAGGTTTGACATGAATCGAATCACTTTAGGACTGGCTTCCCCTTGCATGTGTCTTGCTTTTCTGTTTTCTGTGTTGTACCCTCGCAGCAGCAGCAGCCCGGAGGATAGAGCCCAACGTTGGCAGGGGAATTCTACACACCTGACAAGTGGTTTTTCTCTTTAGCTGTTGTTCATAAATGATCATACAACACAAAGCTTTAACATAGCCTGTTTATTGGTGTTTTTTTTACACAAGCTTTTGTCTCCAAAAGTCGTACAACTGTGAACATAAGACACAACTTATCTATATCTATATATAGGGATGTAACAATATGAAAATTTCATATCACGGTTGTTGTGACCAAAATTATCACGGTTATCATTATTATCACGGTATTATTAAAATGTGCTCAAAATATTCAAAAAGTACTTATACACACACGGAAATAATGTGACCAAGTAATATTTAAAAAAAAAAAAAATGAAATAACATGCACAATGTACTTTCTGTTGGCAGAAACATTGAAATATTAACATGTAAACATCAAACATACAAATGTGCATTAAAGATGGCACCATATAGCCAGAAGAGATATCTGCACTAGGGGTGGGAATTAACAGGATTTTATCAATATTAACCCTTTCATGCACGAATTATGAGAACCTTAATCAAAATTTTTTCCTGAGTGTTTTTATTCCTCTTTAGAGATGGAAAAAACAATGCGATTGAAAATTTTCTTCTGAAAATAAATAATAAATAAATAAATAAAAATTATTTAAAAAATGTAAAAAAAAAAAAAAAAAATACATACAAAAAATAACAATGAAAAAAAAAAAAAAAATCTTATGAACCTCTTTTTCATGAAGTTGCAAAAATGTCCACTCAGCTAGACACCACAACACCACATGTTTAATTTTTGACATGCAGAAACATGTATTTACTGATAAATTGTGTGAAAACTCTGGAGAGGGCTTGTGATTCTGGGGGTTTATGCTCAGGAGAAATCTACATTCATGTCAGAAAAGATATGTAGTGTCTTAAAACTTTAATAAAGATATGTGTAAAAAAAGAAAAAAAAACAACGGAAAGAACAACAAAATCCATGAATATACAAAAGAACAGCTGTAGAAGAGCTGTCCACTGGAGTGGCCACTGTGCATGAAAGGGTTAATGCCATGTCGATTCTGCTTACCAATCCAATTCCTTATCAGTTCTGCTATTGATTCCTGACTGTTTTTTTAGTGGGGAAAAAAAGTAGTTGGACAGGTCACAGTGGAGCTTGTTTGACCATTTTCCACATTAAATTATTCACAATGTCACATATATATATATATATATATATATATATATATATATATATATACACCATTGTACACACACACAAACAGAAAATGAAACACAATCATATTTTCCTGAACTATTTAATGAATAAATGTAAATATGCTGAAAGAATGAGGATTTTAAAACATGTTAGGGTGATCTGCTTCTCCAGGAAATGAGCAGTATCACCGTGATTTTCAAAGTGCGGTAATCAAACACGTTTATCATGAAAATTAGAATTTAAACGGTAATACTAACCGTCGGAAATTTTACCACGGTTTATTGCTATACCGGTAATCATTACATCCCTATCTATATCTATAATCAATTTATAACAGTTACTATCATCATCAGTACATCCCTTGCTTCATGACATTTTCCATACATTTTCATGAACTAAAACTATATTAACCAGGAATCAAGTTGCATTAGCTGATTACTTTATGCCCTCAATATGTCTGAGATGATCTTTAACACAGCACTTAATGTATTTAAATAACTCTATCACACTGTTATTTGCATTGTGTTCTATCATGGCTTCCATCATCTTCTTTTGTAGCTTTGGTCAGTCCAAAAACACATCACTCTCCAGACAATTCATCTATTCATACTTCACACTGCAAGTGATTTTGCCTGGAGAAAATACCATAGGATTAAATGCAGTTATTTTCATTTCACACGAAACTGCAGAGGAGGTCTTTGCTGACAGGGCAAACACATGATAGAATATGGGGGTGTATTATGGCTGAATAAGAACAAAATATACTGTGAACGAGTGCAACAACAGAACAAGGTTGAATCTTATATAAAGCAGAAATTAACATAAGTAAAGCAATACAATAAAAAATAATATGATTACTGATCAGTTAACATGAAGATGTGAGATGTCTGATGATCTGTTACAGCATACTACATTATAAGACATATATTGCCCATTTTATCTTTAATTTATTATTATATATTAGAAACATAGACTGTAAAAAAAAAAATCCTGTTGTTTTTACAGAAAAAAACTGGCAGCTGTGGTTTCCAGAACAATATTGACAAAAACACATTCAACTGTAAACATATTTATGGAGTAACATGTAGATTTAACATTTTAAACATGTAGATTTAACATTTTAAACATGTAGATTTAACATTGGATTTAAATGGTAAATGGACTGCACTTATTAAGCACATTTTCTACACCTTCATGGTGTCCAAATCCACCAGGTCCAGCTGGGAGCAATTTAGGGTTCAGTGTCTTCCATGGACACTTTAACATATGGACAGTCAGAGCCAGGATTCAAACCACCAACCATTTGGGCGTGCCGCTCTACCAACTCTACCAACCCATTAAGTTACAAATTTAAAATGTTAAATGTTTAAAATAAATAAAATAATAAAATTAAATGTGTGTGTGTGTGTGTGTGTGTGTGTATATATATATAGTAAATAGGCTGTTTTTTCAACATTATGGTCTTTGCAATTTAAACAGCACCACATTGTTTTTCAATTTACAGTTTTATTTTCTAAAAACAATAGAAATACATCATTTCTACATACAAATCTGGTTTTGTTCACATACTCTTCCTGTAAAAACTACAGCTATGTTTGATTTAATCGTTAACACAAAAATCTTTTCAACTAAACAACTTTGCATTGTATTGTCACTTACAGTTTTTTTATGTTGCAATTTTACAACTTTTTGGTGTTAATTCTACAGTCATTTTTTACAGTGTAACTTCAGTTTGTTGTAACCTCTCAACTATTGACTCTTTTAACCAGGACAGATATGAAAGTGTCAGCTCCATACTGTCTGCCTAATACTATCCAATACTGTCTTGTTTTATGGATTTTGTCCTCTGTGTGGATATAAAACATTAAAATATAATTTCTTTTGATCCCACATCCAATGACAATATATTATGAACTCCCCCAGATCAACCCATAAAGACCCAGTGCTACCTATATGGCAGTTCCAAAATCGTTTTTTCTCTATATTTAGCTTTTCTTAAGTGATTTATCACCATTTATTACAGGGGTGTCCAATCCTGGTCCTCAAGGGCCGCTATCTTGCATGTTTCAGATGTTTCCCTCCTCCAGCACACCTGAAGGTCATTATCAGGCTTCTGCAGAGATTGATCATAGGCTTATCATTTGAATCAGGTGTGTTGGAAGAGGGATACATCTAAAACATGCAGGATAGCAGCCCTCGAGGACAGGATCTGGACACCTCTGATTTATTAGAATGTATTTTGCAGTTTTTCAGTGAAAATCAGGCATTTTCCTATATTGATTCACTGATCATGTAAATGTTCATAAGAGAGTAAAGTCAAAGGTTTTTATATTAAATCAGAAAAAAATGAAGAAAAAGTGACTTAATAGTGCAATATAACATTAACTGAACATAAAACAAGTGTGTCCATCCACTCTCATTGATCCAACTCCATGGGTTTTACTGGTGAATCAATGTTGTCACAGGTGTCAAACATGCGGCCCGGGGGCCAAATCTGGCCCGCCAAAGGGTCCAATCCGGCCCGTGGGATGATTTTGTGAAATGCCAAAATTACACTGAAGATATTAACAATCAATGGTGAAAAAATCATTTTAATTCAGGTTCCACATACTGACCAATTAGATCTCAATGAGGTCAGACCAGTAAAATACTGTCATAATAACCTTTAAATAATGACAACTGCAGATTTTATCTTTGTTTCAGTGTAAAAAAACTAAAATTACACAAAAAATTTTTACATTAATAAACTATCCTTTCACAAAAAATGTGAATAACCTGAACAAATATGAACCTGAAATGTCTTAAGAGAAGTAAATGCAATTTTACCAACATTATTCCTCTTAATAAATATTTTGTATATTTGTAAGTGTTATGTAAGTTGGAACGCACATGTGTAAATGACAAACTGCTGCAGAATATTATTAAAATTGCACTTGTTTTTCTTCAGACGTTTCAAGTTGTTGATTTTCAGATTTTTAAGGAAACTTTGTAGATGTAAACATGATCATAATATAATTTTACTTTTTTCCCACTGTTATTATTTTACTGGTCCGGCCCACTTGAGATCATACTGGGGTGAATGTGGCCCCTGAACTAAAATGAGTTTGACACCCGTGTTGTAGAAGATGACAGTGTTTCCATGGTAACTACAGAGCCTCTGAACGTCCAAATGGGTCATATCTGATGACCATGAAAAGATGAAAAACTGAATTTTACACCAACTATTTAAATGTATTGATTGGATTAGTGGCTCAACAGGTATTAAAACAGTTTACGTCAGTAGATGGCTTTGGTTTCCAGTGGATGTTGGCATCTTTAGGGGTTCAAAGGGTTATGAACATTTCTAATACCTTCTACAATCTGACACCAAAATCTCCAAGCATCAGCATACTCTGATGTAGAGTTACTTCTAACTTACTTTTTAAAAGGAAAATTGCAATTATTAATTCATTGACTTTTCTTAGAATATACTTTGAAACAGCGATTCGACCATTTTCTCTTCTCTTTTAGCTCCAAGAGTTTAATATGTGCTAAGGCATCATATGTCGCAATAAGCCAGCACAGTTTTGTGATTATTTTATTATTATTATTGATCGACGTCCTTGTAATTAAAGTCACCAGTTCATGTTTAGTCTTAATAAACTCACAGGTTTTTTTCTTCAAACACTTTGCATCAGACCACTCCTCATCTAGAGCTCCTGTATCTTCTCTAACATCCCCTTCTCTTTGTCAAAGCACGACCTCTACTCTCTCTCCTTTCCGAAAGTTCGATTTTATTTTTTTTCAAAGAAGCCTATTTTTTTCTGTTTCTTCACAATTTTCTCAGATTAGCATTTCACTGGCAGATGGGTTTTAATAAATAGAGAAACACACCTTCAGGCACAAGGTCCCCCCCACCCTTTTTTTTTTTTTTACACCATGATGCATCTTCAAAATGGTCTTGTACCATCTGCATATTTGTATTCACTCAGCATCACACCAGATGAAGAGGAGGCCTTTTTTATATTTATAAAAAGCAGGACAAATGCTTTTCGTGGGCAGTGTTTATTGCAGTACAGTTGGTGCTTCAAATCAACTATCACTTACAGGATTATAACTAGGGAAACAGTTATTCTTATTGATAATTTTGCGTATCAATCATGCAGCAATTAATATAATTTGTTCTGTAAAATGTCTTAAATAGGGAATAGCTGTCTTGGTTTCTTGACTTAATTAAATTTCTTTGTGACATTCACTTCATAATAATCACATATTTTAAGAAGTTTGCAAATGTTTACATGTAAAAATCTTCACAAAGATCAGATGTTAAAGACATAATTATGTAAATCCTAACATAATTTAACCCTTTATAGGGCACCCAGTGAAATACTCTGAAAGTCAAAATGTCAGGCTTAGTGTGGATATTGTCATCTACCTTCTCTTTCCGTAAAACATCCGAGTACCACTTGATAAAAAGTAAACACATGCAATAAAACAACAGTTATAACATCATGATCTGACAAAAATCATGCATATTCATTATTTACAGCTTCAAAATATCTATAAAACCTCTCTGAATCACTGTATTGTGTTAAAAAAACAACAAAAAAACAACATGCTTCTAAACCTCACTGAGGCACAAGATTGGCCCCATATTTAATGTTTGAGGAAATAACCAAAAATAGTCACTTGCCCGATAGAGGGTTAAACACTAGAAACAGGTCCACAAAGGAATACAATTGAATTAAAAGCTATATGTTCTTGTTCTAGAGTTTAATAGAAAATGACAGCCCAGCTTTTGTTTGTCTGTGATGTCTTCTCTGGTTTTACAAAACAAAGGTCAAGAGACTGAAAGCCCTCAGGTTGGATATGCCAAGGTCAATGTTACCTCTTCTTGTTCCATAATGTCATCAAACCACACATAGTCCATGCATTTGCTTCCCTTCTATTTGTCAGTTGTGTCGTCAAACTGCTCCATCCTCCACTTCCTCTAATAAGTCTGCTTCTTTCATGGTCCATGTCCCACCCTTTCACCACATTTCATAAAAAATCTGACTTTTTGTGTAATTCTTCTGACAACCAAAACATTAATTTAACCCATAAAGACCCATTACTACTTTTAGGTCAGTTCCCAAATTAATTTTTTCTCTCTATTTAACCTTTCTTAAGTGATTTATCACCATTTATTATAATATTATCCTCTGTATTTTGCATTTTTTCAGTCAAAATCAGGTGCTTCCATTATTTAATTCAGTGGTCATGTGGATGTTCAGGTAAGCTTAGATTAACCCTTTCATGCATATTGGTCACTACAGTGGACAGCTATTCTACATCTGTTCTCTTATATATTCATGGGTTTTGTTGTTTTAGTTCGATATGAGTTAACACAGTGGACACTTTTGCACCATCTCATACACTGACATTCATACCATTACAATAACTTTGCTGATCTGCAGTGACATGTTTGAGTGTAAATCAGTTGCTAACAAAAATTGTGCATATGATCAAATGTGAGAAAACATCAGACTAGCTGCATTAAAAATGTTTTGATTTTGTATATCACTTTCTGATATTCAAAAATTAAACACATGGTGTCCAGCAGAGTGGACATTTTTGGAACTCCACAAAAAATTATGAAGGTACATTTGTTTCTTTATTGCTTTAACCAAAAAAATCAATTAAGAAAAAAATTCACTTCAATCAAAGAAAAAAAGTGTTCAAATGCAATTTTTTGGATGGTAATTTTTTTTTTTTTTTTTTTTTGCATGCAAACACTTTTTTGTAATGGATTTTTTTTTTTTAGTTAAAGCAAAAAAACTACCGTCATAAAAAACAGGTTTATAAAAAAAAAAAATTAAATTGCATTGTTTTTTCATGCCTAAAGAGGAATAAAAACACTCAGGAAAAAAAATCTCGACTAAGGTTTTCATAATTTATGCATGAAAGGGTTAAAGTTGATGGTTATTATATCAGAAACAGAGAAAACTGAAGAAACAGTGACTTTTTCAGCCAAATCTATCATTAACTGAACATAAACCCAGTGTGTCCATCCACTGTCATTGATCCAACTCCATGGGTTTTACTGGTGAATCAATGTTGTAGAAGATGATGGTGTTCCCATGTTCAGTTTGGACCCTCTGAACATCCTAAAGGGTCATATCTGATGACCGTGAAAAGACGATAAACTGTATTTTACACCAATTATTTACATAGGATTAGTGGATCAACAGGTGTTAAACAGTTTAGATCAGTAGATGGTTTTGGTTGCTGGTGGCTGTTTGGGTCTTTATGGGTTAATGAACTATATTTATACAGCACTTTTCTACCCTCCTGACATTCTACAGTGTTGAGCTCACATCCATCCAGTTTCAGAAGGACCTACTCTACCTTCTAAGCATATAACCTCACTGAAATAATGAACTACAGGTTGCACAAAGGATCCCATTTCCATAAACCTCTTCATTTGGTTAATTTATCCTTGTAACTTGCATTTTAATTTACTTTTCTACTAGTATAATTGTACCGGGGATTTTGCAGGAGAGAAAACAAAACCGAATCGATGGCGTATCTCTTTAACTACTTATCTTTAAACTCAGGCTGAATGGGGATTGATGGACCTCCTCATTTTGTTCCAGGTCCTTAGGCTTTGAAATGGATGCAAGCTGTGTGGATTGATGGGCGGCTGTTAGGGCTTCAGGTCCCTCTCTTATCAGCTGAGATATAATTGATTTATGGAGAGCTGGTTTGATTCACAGCAGGGATGTTAAGTGTGTTGATTTAGCCACTTAACACAAGAACAGGGCCACTTAGAGCAGGTTGCTCTGTTCAAGAGGAACAAAAGAACATGCAGCAATCCACCTGGAAAGCCTGATGGGACACATATGAATGGTTAGTTCTATTCAGTTTTTTATGCAGCTATTTAGCATTTTCTGTCCTTAACTGAATTAATTTAAAAAATCATTTGAAGTAATACAAGAATAATAGTGAGGTTCTTTTGACACATGAAAATAATTGACTGAATAAGATGGCCTGGATCATTACACTTAACATATTAGCTTCAGCCTCCCTGACAGTCCAAGTCTGTGCTTCTGGTACAAGTAACCATGGCAACCTGCATCACCTACAGTAGGTTTCCAGAAGCATCTTGTGCAATAATGCCATTCATTTATGCTGTAGGACTAATGTTTATGTAACATATCACCCAAGTGAGCATGCAAAAAGAGACGCACACGTTTCCATATAGAAGATGCAATGAACACTATGACATATTACATAGTTTCACAATAAAACCCCCAAATGTCACTATATAACCCAACACATGTCTTATATAACACCTAAAATTAAATGTACATACATTTTCTGTGTGTGTTGTTGAAGTTGCTATAACTTTATACAAATATGTAACAGGTAAACATAAAAGGAATTACCTGTGCAAAAAGATGGAATAAAAAAAGTCATACGTGTCTTTATACTGATTTTGACCCCGAATCTTTGTGTGACATTCCCATAAAATTATGCAACATTACACCAGCTGCTTATGAATGCACAAAAATGAGGAATTCCATGACATTTTCACTTTGTATACCACTACTACTACTACTACCACCACTACTAATAATAATAATAATCTAGGAATGGATCTAGGAATGGAATGATAATTTCTCTGATTGTCTCTAATCTGAGTGACACAAGGTACACCTCTATCTTTGGGAAATATTGGTACAAACAACTATCTATATGTGTATTAATTGCTGACCACTGACTGACATTGTGTATCTGTGATTTTTATCTTTGTGGCTTGTGTGTGTGTGTGTGTGTGTGTGTGCGTGTATTGTCTACTTTTGGACTTTGAGTCTGCAAATAAATTTGAAGTAATAATAATAATAATAATAATAATAATATGTGGTGCCAGGCACAACAAACCCCACCCCTCGCAGGTATTGTAGCTTATTTTGGCATCGATCCAGCTGATGTCATCATGTCTATACATGTGCTGATGTCAGCATATCAATTGCCTCTATATATGTAAATTGAAACAAAATTGATGTTTTGTGGGCATCGGAAATTTCGCCTATTATAAGTAAAAGGGAGAAGGAAAAATACTTTAAACATGTGAACTCTGACCTACTTTTCCCAAAATGTAACCTTATCTATTGTAGGGCTGTGTATTGGCAAGATACGAAGATATGATACAAATCACAATACTAGGATCACGATACAATATATCACGATATATCATGATATTGTTAAAAGTGCATTTTTTTGTTTGTTACTTTTTTAATAATAATTATTTCCTTGAAGATTTAAATTTCCTTGAGGAATTGAATTACACCAGAAATACACACAATTACTAAGCACATTTTTATTTGATCAGAACAGGATCTAATGTTATATCAAAATATGTTCCTTTGTTCAATCTTAAAGTATGTTTTACAGACATTACAGTTTAAGATCCTGTTCAAATGTTCATATTCTATTAGTTCAGAACTAACATCATAACATTATTTTAGTTCAATCTCAACACAGGAACTAACATTATTTAATAAAAGAGTGATAAATAATAGTAAATAAAATATAAACAATAAAGAAAAACAAAAATGAACCTCCACAATATCTGCATTTGAATAAATACTTAAAAATATCAGGACAGTACTTTTTAAGATCGATACAGTATTGCGAAATGAAATATCGCAATATATTGCAGAACCTATATTTTCTTTCCCCCCTAATCTATTGTGGGTCACTGGTAATCTATAAAGTGAATTTGGTATGAATTCAACCTATAGTTTTGCTTCCACAGACATGTGAAATTTTGCCCATTATAAGTAAACAGGGAAAAATTAATTTAAAAAATCATTTAAAAAAAGTGAACTTTGACCTATTATTCCCACAGTGTAAAAAAAAAAATCCTGTTGTTTTTACGGAAAAAAAAACTGGCAGCTGTGATTTCCAGAACAATACTGTAAAAAACACATCCAACTGTAAACATATTTGTGGAGTAATATGTAGATTTAACAGTTTAAACATGTAGATTTAACAGTTTAAACATGTAGATTTAATATTTTAAGCATGTAGATTAAACATTTTAAACATGTAGATAAAACATTTTAAACATGTAGATAAAACATTTTAAACATGTAGATTTAAAAATGGATTTAAATGGTAAATGGACTGCACTTATCCTGTGCATTTTATACACCTTCATGGTGTCCAAACCCACCAGGTCAATTTAGGGTTCAGTGTCTTCTATGGACACTTCGACATATGGACAATATGAGCCAGGATTCAAACCACCAACCTTTTGGTTACTGGACGAGCTGCTCTACCAACTCTACCAACCCATTAATTTACAAATTTAAAATGTTAAATTGTTAAATGTTTACTTTTTTTTTAATAACTTTTTTTTAAATAAAAAAACAAACAAATATGCCATTATTTCAACATTATGGTCTTTGCAATTTAAACGGCACCACATTGTTTTTCAATTTACTGTTTTATTTTCTAAAAACAATAGAAATACATAATTTCTACAAACAAATCTGGTTTTGTTAACGTACTCTTCCTGTAAAAACTACAGCTATATTTGATTAAATTGTTAACACAAAAATCTTTTCAAATAAACAACTTTGCTTTGTATTGTCACTTACAGTTTTTTTTTATGTTGCAATTTTACAACTTTTTGGTGGTAATTCTACAGTCATTTTTTACAGTGCAAAATGTAATCAGATCTATTCTGGGTCACTAGCAATCTATAAACCCAATTTGGTATGAATTCCACCTATAGTTTTGCTGCTAGAGTGTTAACAATTAATGAAACAAATAAAAAACAAACAAAAACATTACCCCTTTCCTCCCCTTAATAATAAAAGGCCAGTGCTCCGCTGGGTGCTGTCCATGGTGCTGAACCCTGCCCCCTTTCCTCAGGTCAGATTGGTATCTACCGGGTCGAGTTGGGACTAAACTTGTTGCACACGCAGATGCGATAACCCTGCACACTGATGATAAAGCTTTAATATGCGTCTTCTATACATATATCTCACAAAGCTTTTTATTGGCGAGTGCTTTGCGCATGCGAAGAGACAAGCAGAGGACACTTGCTTAAACAGATGACCGTGAGGAGAGCATCGATCCATCTTCAATGCGTCCTTTTACATAAATACACATCTGAGCCTGGGAACATTAGTGAATCTCTAAGGCGTATTACCCATCCATCCTCGCACGCATCCTCCGTCTTATTCTACTACGTTTCAACGCAACAGGCTGCAACAACCAATGTGGTTCTATGCTGAAGACCAGTACCACCTGTAACTGCGCCTCAGCTCCCGAGTTTCCAGCCGACGCCGAGGATGAAGAAGCAAAACGTCCGGACCTTGTCGCTCATTCTTTGCATGTTTTCTTACTTACTGGTCGGCGCGGCGGTGTTTGACGCGCTGGAGTCCGAGTCGGAAAGCTCTCGGAGACGCATCTTGGAACAGAAGCGCAACGAGATGAAGAAGAAGTACCGCTTTTCTGAGGACGACTACCATGAAATCGAGCGAGTGGTGCTGCAAGCTGAGCCCCATCGCGCTGGGAGACAGTGGAAATTTGCTGGTTCTTTTTACTTTGCAATAACAGTCATCACCACCATTGGTAAGTTGATGGATTACTGTGATCTTAGAAGATTTGGAACATAATGACTCACACTGTGGCTTTCACATTCATCTACAGAACACTGGATTTTAAAGATGATTTTAAGGAACATTTTAGTTTTAATTAAAGACTAATCAATAAATAAATATCAATGATGTGTGTTTTTTTTTTACTGTTAAAATACTGCTTTGCATCAGTGTGTGTGACTCTGATTTCCATCTTTCTGCATTGAGGTTACGGACACGCAGCACCAGGCACAGATGCAGGAAAGGTGTTCTGCATGTTCTACGCTGTTCTCGGCATTCCACTCACTTTGGTCATGTTCCAGAGCCTGGGAGAGAGGATGAACACATTTGTCCGCTATCTCCTCCATAAGATGAAGCAGTGCCTTGGCTTCCGACGCACTGAGGTATCGATGGAGAACATGGTCCTGGTGGGTTTCCTGTCCTGCATTGGAACACTGTGTGTGGGGGCTGCAGCCTTCTCCCACTTTGAAGGATGGAGCTTCTTCCATGCCTACTACTACTGCTTCATCACTCTCACCACCATTGGCTTTGGGGACTTTGTAGCCCTGCAGAAAAAGGAAGACCTCCAAGAGAAAACGCCCTATGTGGCTTTCAGCTTCATGTACATACTTGTTGGGTTAACGGTTATCGGGGCCTTCCTGAACCTGGTGGTGCTTCGTTTCCTCACAATGAACACTGAGGATGAGAGGAGGGATGCTCAGGAGAGGGCTTCACTGAAGAGAGACAGAGGCCTTTTGGATGGAGGGCTGCACCTCCATGTTGTAGGGGAACAAAACAGAGACCGCCACAGGGAGAGGAATGCAGCTCACAGTCGTAGCCACAGTACCCTTTTCCTCCCAATGGGGGAAGGAACCAGCCGCACCAACCTCATTTCTTCCCCTGTGGATGATCAGGAAAGGCAAAGAAGCCCCTGTAGGCAAAAGCTGCATTTCCAGATTAAAGCAGGCAGACATAGGCCGGAGTCCAGCCTCAGTTCCCTCTGCTCCTTTGTTTGTTATCGCCTGGGAATCTGTGATAGCTTTCTGAAGTCCCACAGCGAACACCCCGACTGCCATATTAATTCTGTTTACTACAACTCTGTATCCTATAAGATTCAGGGCTGTTCGCCAAGTTCCAGAGACAACACTGGTCTCTCCTCCCCGGGAAGCACCCTCTCACCTGGGCACAGCTTTCGGGAGTTCCCTCGTTCTAGGAGAAAGTCAGTGTGAAGGCCGTGAGCATGAAGAAAAGTGTTAACACAGAATGTAAACAGTATTTTCAATGACACTATAATTTGTGTTAAAGGGGTCATATTTTGCTAAACCCACTTTTATTAGTCTTTGGTACATTTATTTGTGTATTTGTGAACCCTAATAGTTCATAAAGTTTGGATTTAAACCCTCCAGGTGCTGCAAAGCTATCTTTTTATTCACTGTGGCAAAAATCGAGTGGATTTCTGCAACCTGTTTTAATTCCTGCTTAATTTCAATCAATCAATCAATCAATCAATCAATCAATTTATTTTAAAATTATTACAAACAGTTAACCTCAACAATTCATTTACAAGATACATTTTGTAATAGGACATGGGAGCCCTTTAATATGTGATAAGAGACACAATTTACATTATAATCTTAATAATTCAAGTGTTCTAAATAACTACAAACATATTTTAAAATTTTTGCCTATCCACCGAACTATGTTACATTTCCTTTTTCTGAGTCCTACTGTGGTCAGCATATTCCAATATTATCAGATAATCTAATAGTCAGACATGTGCTACGTCTATAACTAGTTAGGTCACGACATTTGCACATGTAAGGTCAAGACTTCCAACGAACATTTCTCCGAGTACGACATAATTGTTTGTCAGCAGCAGCGGTTGTAGTCCATACTGAAAATATGTCCAAACTTTGAGCTGATTACCTAAAATGTTCAGTTGTTGGTTGAACGGTACAGAGCAGCACGGTCAACAACCTGGAGGGGGTGGGGCGTGAAGTGGCTCATTTACATTTAAAGGGCCAGCGCTCAAAACGACCTTTCTGGTGTCATTACTTAGAAATAGGGTTGAAGATGGACCTGTGGAGTTGAATTAATGAAGAATTCAGACCCAAGGATAGCATTTACAGTTTATGTAGACCACAAGGAAATGTTTTACAATGCATAACTCAATTTAAAAAAGCAAAATATGACTCCTTTAAACTTCCTTTGTGCATGTCAGAAGACATGAGTCTGTTTCTTTTCTAGATTATTTGCTGTGCTCTTAAAAAGTTTATTTGTAAAGGAAACATTTCTTGTTTTTTTTATTTATTTATTTTTTAATGACGACATTACTTGTGATAGTGTTTCTACTGTTTTCCTCGCATGTAAGCCAAAGTGCAGTGCATGTTTAAGAGAATGTATAGCACACAATGTGAATGCATGAGTGCTATGTAAAGTTGCAAAAAGTTGAGCTTTTAACCTACAATTCTAACATAAACAGTATTTTGGATAGTGACTGTTGAATGTGCAGTGAAGGTACTTCTGATCCTCGGTGGACTCTTGCTTAAAAAAAAAAAAGGGACACAAACAGCTTTTACATGCCATAAGTAGAGAAGATGTCAATAAACTTTTATATATTAAAAAGCCTTAAAGAACTTCGACCAAGCACATAACTATGTGGCTTCTTAGCTCAGTGAATTTAATAAATCTTTTTCTTATCCTTGAAGGTCAAAATAACTTTTTTGTGCAGTGTTCAGCACTAATGCACTCTAATATAAAGAGATTATACTTGTTATATAATGGATTCAAAGGTAATGGATGTAGCACACAACAGATGTAGCAGGTTATTAGCGAACTTCCAAAAATGCTGGAAAGGAAGTCATTTTCTAGTCAGGAAGGTGTTATTTCCTTATTTGTAGTCAGACTTGATGTCTCTTACAGTCTTGTTTTATTAAACCAAAGGAAAGAACTATTGAATGTGTGAGCGTATTCATTCACTTGAACTAATTGAGCAAATCAACTCACATTTACACACTGTTGTTCAGCTTTTGTATTCATATGTCTCCTTTTGTTCTGTTTATGCATCTATTTGCCAGGGCCGTTTTTATATTCAATAGAAAAATAAGACTAAGGGGCCTTATCTCTACTCACACAAGGGGCTAGTACGAAAAACAGGAAAAAAGATGATACCACAGAGGGGTTATTGGTGGATATTATTATTTGAATTAAGGCGACAAACTCAAATATACAATATGAACTGTATGAACTGAAAAATTAAGACATGTTTGATTGGATATAATTATTGAGAACATAAATTATAGTAATTTAAAGGCAGCTGAAACAATAAATAGATCAAGCTAAAAAAACAAACAAAAAAAAAACAAACAGCTTTAACCCATAAAGACCCAAACAGTCACTGGTGACCAAAACCATCTGCTGTTGTAAAATGTTTAATACCTGTTGATCCACCAATTCTATTAATCTATGTAAATAATTGGTGTAAAATACAGTTTATCATCTTTTCATGGTCATCAGATATGACCCAGTTGGACGTTCAGAGGCTCCGTAGTTACCATGGAAACACCGTCATCTTCTACAACACTGATTCATCAATAAAACCCATGGAGTTTGATCAATGACAGGGTAAGAGACAATGGCTTTATGTTCAGTTAATGATAAATTTTTACTGAAAAAGTCACATATTGTTCAGTTTTCTGTGGTTTTGATATTATAACAATCAACTTTAATCTGAACTTTAGTGAACATTTACATGGACAGCAAATTAAATGTAGGAAAATACATGATTTACACCAAAAAAAACACAAAATACAAAGGATAATATTATAATAAATGATGATAAATCATTTCAGAATGGTTAAATGGAGAGAAAAATACATTTGGGAACTGACACAAAAGTAGCACTGGGCACAGACTGGCAATAATGTTCCGGATAAAAATGCATTCGTATAATATTTTTCAGAATTAGACTTTATCATGCGAACCTTTTTCTTCTTACCTCTCCTAAGTATAACTGTCTGTTTGAGCAATGACTTAAATTATGCTATACCTGTAAGCAACATGAGGGACAAAAAACAAAAAAACCCTTCATTTTCAGGTGTACTGTAGTGTGCTTCCAAATCATTTCCCACCAAACCATCTTTACCGTCATAAAGTAAAATCACAGCATGTGTTTTAACTTCTGCACTTTGGCTCCACTTGCTATTTTTAAAATGTGTTTTGCGTTAGAATAAGCACAAAAATCATAAAATCTTAAGATAAGCATCCCCTAGCATACATTGCATGCCATCTGTTGATCTACTGGAAAAGTAGGCTACTTTACATATAAATGTAAAACTGATTGGGCAATAGAATCTGAAATGGTGATTGGTTATGAAAAGCCATCTGCTCTGGCTGCTCAGGCGTAGAAAGAGGAACATTTACTTCCTTTCTAACACTGTCACATCACAAACTCCCTTTTCTTTCTTCCTTTCTTTCCGTCAAAATGTAAGATTATCTGGATCTTACTCCCTTAGGTGTACTTTCATTATCTGGTACATGTCAGGATAGAACAAGGAGAATGCAATAACTTTGACAAGAGGGCCCTCTACAGGGGAGAATAATTTGGGGGATGTTTTAGGGAAAAAGAGCAGGTTCTGTGTAATGTCGACATGTGAAGTATTTAACCACTGGAGGGCAGTATATGTCCATGAAGCAGCAGCAGCAGCAGCAGGTTGGTGTCTGAGCATCATCTGCTGAATCATAAAATACACAATATTATTATCACAATATTATCCATAAGATAAGAAGTCAGGTTGTGACACATGAAATATGGACACGTATGCAGCTTAAAAGTCTCAAAACTTGATGTTATTCAATAGTAAAGAATGAGATTCCCAACCTTTTTTTGCCCGTTACCCCATTTTAATCCTTTCATGCATAGTGGTCACTACAGTGGACAGTTACTCTACAGCTTTAATCTTGTATATTCATGGGTTTTGTTGTTTTAGTTCCATATCAACCAACACAGTGGACACTTATGCATCATCTCATAAACTGCAATTCATACCATTATTGTAACTTTGCTGTTCTTGATTGGTTCTTGAGCGGAAATCAATTGTTAATTGTTATTTTTTGCATATTATCTCCATGAAGTGAGTAATAACTAGTATTAGAATATGTTAAAATGTGAGAAAACATCAGATTAGCTGCATTAAACATGGTTTCATTTCACTGTTTTCATATCACTTTATGATATTGGGTTTTAAATACATGTTTCTTTGCTTCAAGAATAAAATTCATGGTGTAGCTGAGTGGACATTTTTGTAACTCCATGAAAAACAGGTTGATTTAAAAAAAAAAAAAAAATTCAATCACATTGTTTTTTTTTCATGCCTAAAGAGGAATAAAAACACTCAGGAAAAAAAAAAATTTTGACGAATGTTCTCATAATTCATGCATGAAAGGCTTAACATCACAAATTTCTGGAGGAGACCTTTTTTTTTTTTTTTTGCTAAAAATTAGTTTGTTTTCGATCATGTAGTAGTTTGCTATACTATGTTGCAAACAAACGTTAATTTTAGATGACATTTAGGCTATATAATGTATATTATTATGGATGGAGGCAAGAAAGTTAAGGTTCAGATTACAGCACAAAGTGAGAATTTTATTTTCCTTGGTCAGGATATGTACAGTCAGTCCAGCTTGGATTTACAAGGCTGACAATTAAAACTGAACAAACAATAACTCAAACTATGAATTATGAAAGAGCTGCAGCATCTGAAACTGACCACAATGAACATTTGAAAGATAAACAGTACCACAGTGCTTCAGTTTCAGCTTCAGTTTGTCATGTCTGGATGGATTGGGATTGTCTCTCTCAACTCACCATATATTTTTTATTAGTAAGTTTTTTAAAATTTTTATCATTTACTAGAAATTTCAGGCGACCCCATTTGAATTCCAGGCGACCCCACGTGGGGTCCCGACCCCAAGGTTGAAAAACACTGACCTAAAGGAAGCCATGTTATAGTTATAGGGTTCCTACACATTTGAAATTTCAAAATTCCATACTTTTTCCAGACCCTAATTTCCATAAGTCTTGGTAAAAAAGTTCCAAGCAGCCAAACCAGTCTTTAAATTTAGGATTTATGAGCCAGTCATCAGAGAATTTACATCTACCCATTATGAGTTCTGCTAATGATCACACAAGACATGTTGAATAGCTCACTCATGAACAGTGTGTGGACATCACCTGTCCATCAAAGCAGCAGTGAATCATGAGGACACGTGGGTGGGGCTTAAAATGGGTTGGAGGAGGATAAGAGCAGAAGGCGGGGCGTTCAACTTGTCAATCTGCCTTGTAGAAGCCAATAATGTAATAACAGCCGATAACATAATAAGGGCCGATATTGTATTTTGCATATTATCTCCATGAAGTGATAAATATCTAGTATTAGAATATGTTAAAATGTTAGAAAACATCAGATTAGCTGCATTAAACATGGTTTCATTTCATTGTTTTCGTATTACTTTATGATATTGGGTTTTAAAAACATGTTTCTTTGCTTCAAGAATAAAATTATGAATTGGGTGTAGCTGAGTGGACATTTTTGTAAATCTATGAAAAAAACCTCAATCTCATTGTTTTTTCATGTCTAAG